>NC_060208.1:1033125-1708750 GCF_021130785.1 Homalodisca vitripennis
CGTGAAACAAAAGGTATTACTATAGATAATATTCCATGTGATTCTGATGAAGAGAGACACCAACTATGGTTATCAAAAGAGTACTATGAATTGGGGAACTAATGATAATCTTCTATTCTACAAAATTGACGGTAACACAGTTTTTATCTTTAATAGTCTTCTTTCCAGTAACAACCAAGTGTAATTTATCATGTTTATTCAATTCTTTAATCTTTTTTTCATCCAAAACAGTAAAAAGTCTGTTCGGTAAGTGTACTTTATAATCTTCCAACTCGGCAATTATTGTAAACACGAATTTATCTTTTATTTTCTCCAAATTCAAAATTTTGTATTTCTTATTTTCTTCTAATTCATTCAACTTCTTATATTCTTTAAACTTGAATTCACCAACCGCGTTCAACTCTTTCAAGAACTCCATTTAGATAGAAAAAAATTTAAAGACGGAAAAAATGAAATTTGCTAACAATCACTCGAGAAGTCGAGGGAATTGCCAACATCTTCATTGTTTGACGAGGTTCTTCATTTACTTTCTCCAAATGTACTATAAAATCATCGAGGATTTCTGGCTTAAAATCGTAGACAAATTCAACATCCAGATAATGAAAAAATACAGGTAATATCTTTTCATAATAAACGTGTGTATCGATACCCACAAATGTAAACGTGTGTATCGATATTTTGTCTATGATTACAAAGATTATTATGGAAGAAATCGAGATTTTTCATCAGCGAAAGAGTATATTTTTGAAGTTTTAGAAGGAATGAAAGAGAACAATATGAACATCGTTAACTACTGAATTTCTCTAATATCGTTCTTAATCACATCATAGGCTAAAAATTTCTCAGAAACCACAACCACATAACAAATCGCGTTTGTAACAGCTTTTTGAAAATCCATATTGATAATTATATCGTTCTTTGAACCAGAAATATTCGTCAAACTCTTTGTTGTATCAATAACATAAATAGGTCTATTCGCTAAAAATTCTTTAGGATTGTAATACATTTCCTTATTATTACAGTAAACTTTCTTAAAATCTTGATACATCTGATACATGATACTGAAAAGACCTCCTGAAATGTTTGAATTTTGTAATTCATCTGGATAATAAGAACCGTTCAATTTTACTCTGATATTTTTTACATTCAAACTATCAAACTTTGAAGGATTTTTTTCTTCATTATTCTGTCTATCTGTTTGAAAACCTATAATAACGAACTTGGGATTGAAGATATTTCTATAAATATTTGTAATATCAAACGAATAAGTTGTTCCGGAAATACCTTTTTGTTCAATACATTGCCAATCTAGAAAATTAAACATAATGTTTTTGACTTTTTGTAATTTCATCAATCAATCTAATTTTACTCGTGGTTTTATAATCAATCATTGGAACTCTAATAAAAAAATCTGTAATTGTTATTTTTCCATCAACAGGCATAACATTTCCAGTTGCAGTCTTCAGAATCACATCATCGTCTTCTGCTCTTATAAAACTTAGATAAAATCCTCCTTTATAGATCGGAATAGAAACATTTTCAAAAAATCCTAATCCAAAATGAGATAAATTTCCAGCTGCTTCAAAAACACCAAATTTAAAATCTGATTCAAAGCCATTAGAAGTTTGAGAAATAACATCACTTTTTGAATACGAAATAGTTCCTTTAATTAATTGTGCTTAATTGACCACAGTTTTCGACTTCTTCTATCAATTTATTGTGTTTTCTTACTTCAATCTTAGAAAATAAAAACGGTATAAAATTATCGATTAATCTAACATTATCAGTTCCAAGATATGCTTGACCATCTTGTTTTGTTAAAGTTCCAGAAATATAAAACTGGAAGTTAGACGAGCAAAAATTATCTCCAAAATCAATATTAAACTCTGTTCTTTTATTCGGTTCATTCAAATTTTGTTTACTAATTGGATAGAAATTTTTAAACTCCGCCCTTTCAATATCACTAGCATACTTTCTGTAGTCAGCCATTTATATAGAAAAAATTTCAAGATTTTTTTACGAAAATTTTAATCATATATAAGTCGATAAGAATAGATTTTAGTCATTTTTTAATGATCTACTTCGTCATATTCAGGATTCTCTTCCTTAAATTTTGCAATTTCGGCCACATATTTCAATAAAATCTGCACAGGATAGTAACCGCTATCTATAATATTGTTCCAATCAACTGTATCTTTATTTTCATCCAAAAACTTTATACTCAAGTGTTGATAGAGACAAAGAACAGACATATGATCTTTTAATTGATAATGTATATTTTCTTGAATGAACTCTGATGATAAAGTTTGATATTTAGCAATGTTATACCAATTCAATTTGTTTACGTATAATCTCATCATATCTTCGGATAATTCATATTTTTAAGAAATATCATCCCAATGTTCTTTTTTCAAATCTCTTTCGTGTTGCATTATAAAAAGATCGAAAGCACTGTAATGTCCCGCCATCTCTATTTATTAAGAAAAAATTTCAAAATCAAGTTTTTATAAATTGGCTTTTTTTAGCGTTACATTCAGCACATTTTCCAGAAATTCTTTTAACTCCATTGATATTTGCGTAATTTATTAAATCTGTTATCAATATTTTTCAAAAATTTTATTAACATCTTCTTTAAATTTATTAAAGTTTTCTTCTAGTTTATTTACTTTATCAAGTAATTCACCAACATCGTCAACTGATCTTCTATTTCTGGCTTCTAACTTGTAATAGACTTCTGTTGTAAAATCTTTAACATGCTGTTTATGATTCTCATAATTTTGTTTTAGTTCATTAAACATTTTAATATGATCTTCGAATTGATCTTTTAAAGCACTGTAATGTCCCGCCATCTCTATTTATTAAGAAAAAATTTCAAAATCAAGTTTTTATAAATTGGCTCTTTTTAGCGTTACATTCAGCACATTTTCCAGATATTCTCTTAACTCCATTGATGTTTGCATAGTATTTTATATCATTTGTTGCAGTTTTTTCTTTACATCTCACACAGTATATGAGCGCCATTTATATAAGGAAAATTAGTCATCATAGCCGCCTAATCCATTAAATCTGTTATCAATATTTTCAAAAGTTTTATTAACATCTTCCTCGAACTTATTAATTTTTTCTTCTAGTTTATTTACTTTATCGAGTTTATCATCTATTCCTTCAAGTAATTCACCATTACTTTTTATTTTATCACGAACATTATCTTGATATGTATGAAAATCTTCCTGAATTTTTCGAACTAGTTCTTTAACTTCATTTTGATACGCAATAACACCTTGCGCAATTTCTCTCAACTGCTCATTAACAGAATCTGTAAATGAATTATAATATTGCTCAAATTGTATAACTTTTTCATTAATTCCACCAACATCGTCTACTGTTTTTTTTCTTCTTTCTTCAAGTTTTTCATAGACTTCTAACTTGTCATAGACTTCTGTTGTAAAATCTTTAACATGCTGTTTATGATTCTCATAATTTTGTTTTAGTTCATTAAACATTTTAATATTCTAATTGAATCATTACAACAACATCAAATGGATTAATTCCTTTACTAACACTGCTAAGTCTTTTTCCTTTAAAAACTAAGGCATTTTTAACATTCGGATCATGTACATCAACAATATCTGATATCTGTTTTCTGATAATTTTAGAGGTTTCAAAATTTGTTCTTTAACAACAACATCATGTTTGTCAATACCAGGTCGAACACCGACAGTTCTTTTTTTATTAGCCAAACTAACATAATTCTTTTCAACTTTGATCGCTTCAGTAATTTTATCAGCTTTATCGATATGAGACATTAAATTGGTAAATAATTTTTTTACACCATCATCAACTTCTTTTTCCAATGTTTTTATTTTATCAGCAACTTCATTTGAACTCATGAAATTTGCAAGTTTGTTATCATATTCTGCTTTAAAATCTTCAATCTCAACAGCAAATATATCTGAATCTGGAAGGTTTTGTAATAAATTTTCTAACTTGTTATCAAACTCATTTCTCAAACTATCAAAATTCAAACTATTATCTACATTTTGAATACTTCCTGTTTTAATTTGTGTTCCAAATACGTCAAAAATATTTTGTGAATCCATATTTATTAAGTAATAATTTGTTAACAACTTCTTTTAAATCTTTACCATCACTTAGTTCATTCAAAACAAAAACACATAAATGACCACAAATTGGGGGATCTTTATAATCTTGAATCTGAGAATCATTGTAGTAGACGCTTGATTTTTTCAAATATTGGATCAATTCTATAGGTGGTTTGTCCTCAATTCTTCCATACGAATCAAAATAACATGCATTCTTATCATTTTTATAATAGCAAATCCAATGCGTTCCACTTCCCATAATCGAGTCTAAATTCACAATTCCACACTCAAATTTCTTAAATTTTTCAGGTAATGTATCTCTCATGAAGATTTCTCTAAAATGTTTAATATTTTTGCAGATTTCTTCCAATTCCCCGAATGTTAATGGTTTAAATTTTTTTTTCAATGTTTGATTTCACGTAATTCAAAGTTTTTTCATCTAATCCAGATCCTGTAACATCTTCCAACTCTTTATCTAACCAATTTAAAATGTTTCGAACAATAGGAATCACGTCTTTTTTAACGATTTGAGCAGCTTTACGAACATAAGGAACAACATTTTTAACAACTGGAATATTTTCTCCAAAATCTAGTCTTTCAAAAGTCCACCATTTTTAAGTTCTTTCAACTGATTATAAGAAAATTCTATTCTGGTTCTTTTATTGTTTTTATTATGTTTTTCGAGTTTATTGTATTGTCTATTTGTTAAAAATATCTTATCTTCGCCATTTTTTAGTTGATCTATTTTAAATTGAATACTAACGGGTATTTTTTTCTTAAAAGCGGATTTTATTTTTTCTTTCTGATTTTTGCTGAAATTTACGTTCACCTCCATTTATATAGTTAAAATTTCAAGTTCTCTTCGATTCCCATTCCTAGTTTTCTCTTCAAAAACATTGCTCCAGCTGTTGGAAGCGCAACAAATCTTTCACCTAAACTAGCATCTTTTGATAAAAATCTATCCATTGCCTTATCTTGCAAAACTTTATCTGCTATATGTCTGGAATTTGTGTCTTTATGTTTTGCATAAAAATATCGTGTTCCATAGCAGCTTGATCTAATTTATTTATACCAGGATCTCCTCTTTTCATTCTTTTTTCGAGTTTTGTCCCAGGCCTCAGATATTGATAACCTGGTACGTGTAATTCAAAAGGTAAATTGTTGATAAAATCATTCAAAAGTCCGCTACCTTCAATCATAGATGAACTTATTGCCGGCAAAATTCGTTTTAAATGTTTAATTCCATCAGGGTTTTCAATCATTTCATCAAGTTTGTTTCGAAATAAAATCTTTAATCGCTTTCTTCTCAAAAAGTTGTTGTTTCCAGCCTTTTCTTGCATAAATATAATTAATAAATTTCATCAAGTTTTGTCAAATCGTCGATATATCTGTATTCAATCTTATTATCACTGTATTTTCTTACACCTGATCCTTCGATTCGTTTTTCCCAAATTGGTTTAATTAATTTCATATATTTTTTACCTCTACTTGACTTAGGTTTTTTAGTGGATGGATCATTATTTTTGTAAATTGAATCAGACTTCCATAAAATTTCAGTATAATTTTTCAAATCTTCTTCAGAATAGAAATCTTCTTTTGGAACATCATGGTCTGTTTATAATCTCCATAAACTTTGAGTTCCTTCATATTTTACAATATCAATAATTATATCATTATGTTCAAAATTCACGGGCAAATTTCCAATCATAAAACTTTTCTTTTTTCTATCCCAATACAAACCAAATTTATCATCCTTTGCTCTAGGAAGGAATTTTTTACCAATTTCACCAATTATTATATCCGTTGTTCCAGGACTTATTGGTTCAACTATGGTAGAGTCTTCAATGATTCGAGGTCTAAATGGTGTAGAAGATGGTAATTTTGGCAATTCAAACTCTTCAGATTCTGGAATCGAAATATCAGCAAATTGTCGTACAACTGGAACCAAATTCATCAAATTTTGATTATCGCTTAAAACGTTTTCAATTTTACCTTCAACATTTTTAATTGCAGAAGTTACAGGTTGATTAATTTTTTGAAGAAGTTCTTGTTCTTTTTCATCAATTCGAATCTGTTCTTTAAATTCTTTGATTAATTTCTTTTCGATTTGATCAAGTTTTTTCGCTTCTTCAGAAGTTACATTCGCCATTTAATTAGAAAAATTTTGAAACGTGGAACGTAAAAACGTGAACGTGGAACGTGAAAACGTACAAAAATTATTACACGTTTATATTAGAAAATTTATTCAAGTATTTACCATTTTTAGGCTTCAAAGTTAGATTAATAGTTAAAAATCCATAGTCTTCTTTCCAAATTTTATCACATAACTCATTAAAGTGGTTTAAAACTCATATCAGATCCCACATAATTAATGTAAATTTTTCTCGAATAGTGATCATCTTGCTTAAAAACACACAATATATTCAAATTACTTCTTATAACTTGTTTATCAACCTTTGAAAAGCATTGGGAAAGATAGATACAAGATATGTTTTTGTAACGAGACATTACGAAATATTCCTTAATAACGTCCTGATTTTCCAAAATACAATCATCAAAAACGATTAACGAATTGGGTTTACATTCGCTTAACGGAACTATGTCCTCAGAAGCATTATAAAAATGTGATATTTCTTTGCTTAAGTTCTTCTCAATATTTTTGAATCTTTGTTGTAATTAATTTTTTGTATGCGTCTTCTTCTAAAGATTTACTAAAAACATACAAATTGGAATAAGGAATCAACCTATTGTAGATAAAATTCAATAATAAAGTTGTTTTTCCACATCCACTTGAACCAACAATTTACAATCTGATTGGTTGATCTTTCTTATTTTCTTCAAACGTTTGAAGTTTTATCTGATCTTTTTGCTTTAAAAATTTCTCCATTTAAATAGCGAAAATGAAGCTGTTCAAGTTGACTTCAGAAAGCTCTAAATTAGTTTTAAACTTGGAACATCCTATTCATTTAGAGGAAGAATCAAATTATTTTATCGGTTTAAGCGGTTTTTATTCTGACAATTTTGTAATAAATATTAGTGAAAGTTCTCCTTACTGTATAGGATTTAGTGAGAAGAATATAACAAAATATTATGGTTTAAACAAAGGATATTATACTTTCGATCAAATAAAAAATTCCCTTAAAAATTATCTGAAAACATTCAAACAATCAGATAAATCTTTAAACTTTGACGAAAACAAGTTTGAAATGCAAAAAATTATCTCTCTAATAAAATTCAAATAAAATCACCAGTAAGAATAATGTTTTCAGCAATTATTGTAGATTTGTTAGGGTTTGTTTAAGAAACTATTGAGCCAAATCAGGTATATTTAGGAAATAAAACGCCAAAATTTAGACCGTTCGATGTAATTGAAGTACATTGTAATCTCGTTGAACCTAGTTTTGAAAATCATACCGAACATTTACACAAAGAATCTGAAATTTTGTACACTTTTTTTCCAAATGTTGCTTATGGATCAAAAATCAGTGAAAAACCGAATGAAATCGATTATATTCCAATTAGAAAAAATATTAAAAGAATTCAAAAAATCGTTCTAACTATACAAGACTCTGAGGGAAATTTATTAAATAATGACTCCATTTATGTAGAAAAAATTACAGCTTTGACTTTCTCAATTCATATTCATAAAACTTTCCGGTTATTTCTTCATTATTTAAATCTGTTATACTATAAGTTACAGGATCTGTGTTATTAATTTGATAAATCACAAAGATTTTTGTTCGAAAAATGTTGTTCTTTACTAACAATTCTTACATGATCATTGATTTTAAATTTAGTTTTCGTGTGAATTTCTGGTGGAATATACTTGAAAACCGTCTCTAATAACTCCTTTTCTGCATCCTTATCTACGTCTTTGGGCTTCATTTTGATTGTGCTGTGAACTGTATCGTTATAATTGTTTACGATTTTTTGAAGAATATCGATCCATTTAAAATTTCTATTAGTCTCAAAAATTACTTTCTTTCTCTCATTTTGAGTTCTGTTATATCTCTCTACAATACTTGATTTCTCTTCGTTTTCAGTATGATAAATCTTAATGTTGTATTTTCTCAAAACATCATTAAATTCTTTATTTTTAAACTCTAAACCCTTATCTGTATGAAGTAGGTTTGGAGGTTTGTGATTGATCCTTATGGCATCTTTTACTATATCTTCGAAAGCTTTTGAAACATCCTTGCCGTTTTTTCTTTTGATAGCTCTTGACCAAGCATATTTTGAGAAAGTATCAATAACATTTAACATATATTTGAAGCCATCATTTTGATCCGAATAGTTAGACATTATAACTAAATCTGCTACCCATAAATCGTCAATTCCTAAAGTTATATTTTTTCTCTTTTTAAACTTTTTTCGTACTGGTGCATGAATTTCTCTAGCTTCAATCTCTATTTCCTCTTTGTTCTTCAATTCTTTGTTTACTTGTTTTTCATAAGGATTCTTTATAAATTTACTCTTATTTGTCTTACATTTTGAACATTTTGCTGCAATTCTATACAATCCGTTTTGAGTTTGAACAATTTTAGAATCTATATTTTTCGTTTTTTTCTTACATTTTTGGCAGTGAATTAAATCATCTTCCATTTATATATCAAAGTTTCCAACTTTGTTTAACTCTTCTAAAATATCTGTTTTAATTTCGCCTTTATATCCATACGGTACTGTATCGATCTTATTTTCTAGGACAATTCTCTTATCATCTTCAGCGTTCAGTGCTAACTTGTTTATAGTAACAGTGTACAACTCATGTTTATAGCTTTTGATTACTGTCATCTCCCTAAATTCTTCTTTATCTTCGAACAAACATCTCTTCAAGTTTTCGATATTTATTGTTTTATTTACAACGCTTCTCTTAATTCTTTTGCATCTTACTGGATTTTTGTCTAGATATTTGTACGAGTACATTTTCGATCTCAATCCACAAAATTCTTCTAAAACTTCGCTATTTAACTCATCTTTGAATTTCCCTATTACCTTCTTATTTTTAGTAGTGAAACATTCGTGATCTTTTGGATAATCACTTGTATCAAAGTCATCTATATTTTCTTTAATAATTTTAAAAGGATCTCGTTTCAATTCTACGAAATAACTGTCTGTATCCATGTAACACAGATTCAAATCTGGGTCAAACTTCTTTAATTTATCGTAATAAAACTCATACATTAACAATTTTGATAGGTCAAGAACTGAAAATCCTATGTAGATCGGTTTGTTAAATTTAACCTTTTGTTTGTACATGTGACTCGCTATACAGTTGTCGTCAAAGATATTAAAGCATTTGAAATTTGTTTTCTTAGCTTGTTTCATTGAAAATTCTTCATTTCCTAGTTTGATATAACATCTATTTCGCACATTTTCCATAGATTTTCCAAAAACAGTGTTGTTCATGAGCTTGTAAAAATCTTTCTCAAAGTCACTTGTAGCTTTGGTTCTCATGTTTGTGTTAAAATCAATGTACTTTTTCATAAAAGATCGAATGCAATAACCCTATTCACATGTTTCAACACCATCCCTTGTTCGAGGTAAAATTTCAAATTTCTTGAATGAACAACGTATTCAGTTTTATCCAGTAAAGTTGTGCAAAGTTTGTTTTTATAATGTCGGGAGCAAGAGGCAAATCCTTGTGATGTTCATGTAAATTTGTTGGATATCCTAGATCAACTTCGAGAATATAGCCATAATCTTCGTCGCCAGTAAGTTCCAAAATTGTTTCTTGCCACTCTTCTTTTGTATATGTTTTAGGATTCATCCACTTGATATCACTAAACGGCAGTTTTTGCATAAGACCATAACCATAAAGGTTGTTTGCATCGACATAAAGTAAATAGTTTTCGGGCTTTGTCTTATCGAAATCTTTCAAATATTTGTTATTTGCTTTAACATATCGTTTAATACATTGAGAAATGCCTCCACGAATGCCTTTTTCAATCATTAAATACATATCGTAATCGTGTATCAGTTGAAGCTCGATTTTCGTTAATTTTAACATAGCATCCCAAGCAAGACTTGGAGCAGTTAGATAATGTGCTGGATCAAGTTTGTAACAATTTAGACAAATGTTTCTGAAGTTTACGAATATATATCAGCGAGCAATAGTACATCTTGGATATTGTACAAATCAGAGTAATTTCCAAGATTTTTCTCTTTTAATTTGTTCCAAACGCTCAAGTAATGTTGAAAATCTTTCTCAGATATGCTCTCGTCTGTCAAAAGTGAATAGAAATCTTGAATTTTCAGCTCTTCTGTGTAATCAAGTTTTTCAATACTATCGATAAATTCGTAAGGAAATATACCTTTTCCAGACAATATTTTAAAAATCTCGTCTTCATCATTTGGCAGTCTTGTTAAAATTTCATTCAGACCATCTTGTATAAAATGATTTGTATGTTTGAAGTCTTCTTTCTTGAGGTTTTTAGCTAACTTTTCAATAGACGATGCCATGAATCTAAATGTGTCTACGAACGAAAACTTTATAAATTTTCTAGGCTTATCATTGTCAAACTCATAGCCATATCCAGAATTTACAGAATAATTTATATATTTTTCATCTGTGTTTGCGATCAAATCAACATTTCCATATTGTTTAGCCATCTCTTTTATGTACAAATGAGTATCGTAATTTGACATATTGTGACAGAAAACTGGAATATTTTGTGGAAATTTCAAATTCAGATTACAACATGAATGAGCTGCGCCTCGAAATTTACCTGTTAAATGACAATGATCTCTTACTTTTAATCTTTTTTCATCATCAAAACCTTCTGTTTCACAGATATGACAAACTTTTGAGTTTTGATAGGAAATTTCTTCTTCTTCAGTTAATTTCATAGGCTTCATGTTCCTTGAATTATATTTTTTATTTTATTTTATTTTTTTAGCTTAATTTATTAAGCTCTTCAAACAATTTTGCAGGAACATTAGGCAAATCGTCTTCATTTTTGGCTCGATAACATATCGGTTTATACATGCGATTGGTCACATTCGACACTAAATATAGAGTAAAACCATAAGGAATGTGCTTCTGAATCTTGGTTGTAGTCGATCTTTGTGGATTGTTCTTGCATATTGGAATTTTTTCTAATATACTCTCAAAATCCATATAAATAACGTACGGATGGCTAAACTTCTTTTGATAATTAGTAAATTTAGTTGTTTGACCTGAAAACGGCATAATTGGCTTACAAACTTCATGTTGCTTGCAAATTTCTAAATGATCTGTTAAATCTCCAGATTTGTAGAAATGGCTTAAACACCTTCTACATGGAAAATTTTTATGTCCATGTTTGGATGTTTGAGAACTCACTAACCTACTTAAATCGGTTATCAAAACAAAAAGAGATTTGTCTTCTTGTTTTACATACAGTAGATCAATATTTAATTCTGCATCATATTTTTCAGAAATTTGTAACGGAACAACCTTAATACTTTCATCAAAACTGTAGACATTGATAGACATTTTTGGATATTTGTACTTGAAATTGTAACTTCGTTTCTCAAATAACTGTATATCTTTCAAAGACATTGGATACTCAAAGCCCGAAAATATCTCGTCATTTACAAATTTTTCATATTGTTTTGCTCTGTCAACATGAGTCTCGGGTTTTTCAATAGAACATCGGATAGAATAAATAAAGCAATAATCATCTTTATTTTTGATATTTATACAAGCTTTTTTATCTTTGATTTTCTATGGTAAATCGATATATGATCCAGCATTCATCATTTCGTGTTTGTTAAGGCTCAAAACTAGTTGTATGCAGCGTTTAAATGTCCATCCTGAACCCCTATTTGGATGATTTGTCTGTTCTCGATGTGATAATTTATTAAATTGCTTAGTAATAAAGTCATTTACGTCAAAGATTTCATCTGATTTTATAGTAAAGTGCATTGGACACGTTTGTGTTTCACCGTTCACTAAAGTTCTTTCGTATTCACATTCCAAAGAGAGATATCCTTTCATATTTTTAACATTTTTTTGAAATTTCTCGATTAAACTTTTAATTACTGACCGCATAATTGAAAGATATTTGTAAATTGACATGAAATTGTCGTTCAAGTTTGTTAAAATGTATTACTTGAAAAGACCGTGTATTGAGGATAAAACTTCTACATCAATGATATTTTTAGGTTTTTCGTTAAGAGTTTCACCTATTTGCTCGATGATTTCTGACTTAGTTTTATCGTTTGTTTCAATGGAAAGTTTTTCAGCGATTGAATGAATTTTTTCGTTATTAAATAGATTTAAGTCTTTCTTTTCAACTTTGAAATTTCTCTTTAACTCCCTTAATTTCTCAATATTAAACATCTTTTCGTGATCGATAATTTGGTTTTCTTTAGCCCATTGTCTTAAATAATTTAGCTCCTTTTCATAAATTTCTTTATTTTTGGCATGGATTTTGGAGTCATAATGTCGATCATAGTTTTTTCTTAAAATTTCTTTTTTGCAGGACGGACATGATATTTTATCGCGCTCCATTTATATTTAAAAAATTTGAGTGTGTCAAGTTTCACTATTTAGTAAAATATCTTTTTATTAAGGAAAAGTTATTAACTTTTAAGCTTAAAGTTGGCAATAATTTGAGATAATTCAGTAGATTTTCAGGATTTAAAAAAAAAAAACTCTAATACTAGTGTGTAGGGACCTTAAAAAAACCTTGATTTTAACCCTAAAACTGTGATTTTGACTCCACATTGATTGATTTGACTAGACAGCTCAAGAAAGTAGAAGCAAACGGCTATAGATTCGGTAATTTTTCATTCGTGAGTTACTGTTTGATTTTACAGATTCGTTTATTGTCCTTTAAACAGTATTTTCCATTACTGTTTGATTTTACAGATTCATTTATTGTCCTTTAAACAGTATTTTCCATTGATTTACTGTTGGCTCCAAAAGTGGTCTAGAAACGGCATATTCATATCTACTACTAGTAGCACATACGAATTTATTGTAACACGTATCCTGTGACCGCTACGCTTTCATGGGGACGGCCTTCAAGGTGTCAGGGAGAGGATTGAATACGAGTATATTACTAGTAGCACATACAAATGTATTGTAACACGTATCCAGTGACCGCTACGCTTTCATGGCGACGGCCTTCAAGGTGTCAGGGAGAGGATTGAATACGAGTATATTACTAGTAGCACATACAAATGTGTTGTAACACGTATCCAGTGACCGCTACGCTTTCATGGGGACGGCCTTCAAGGTGTCAGGGAGAGGATTGAATACGAGTATAGTACTAGTAGCACATACAAATAATTTAATTAATTTTTAGAATACAATGCCACAAACCATATTTCAAAAGGCTGATCCTAAGTAAAATGGCGGTTTATTATAGTCGAAAACATTGATATAACAGGTTTTTGCAATGGTGAATGAACACATTTTCAAACACTGCATTAGATGGTTTTATTAATATTTTTTAAATAATTTATGTACATTTATTAATAAATTGTTAAGACTCCGGAAGTGAGATCATTTTAGTATAGGGATTATTCATGTGAACCTTTTAATGTCAGGTTTACTACGTTTATTTATACTACTAAATAATATTAATTTGATTTACTACTCGACCTATGCTGCCGTTTAAAACTTTTCCTCTGACCCTTGCGGGACCGTTTCCTCGGGAGTGAATCACTCGAATGAATACATGCAGAGTTTTGTAGGCCTCGTAGTATTCACAGCAATATTAAACCGCCCCAGGACTTAATTAGCTAACTTTATATAGAGATAGAATTCGTGTTTTCAACCTCGGACGGACGGTCTCTGTACATTTATTTATTGATAATTTTAATAAAACTATTTAATTTTTTTAATCCACATATCACTGACACTCATAACCAATATTAAAAATGGCGAATAAAACTTATTTAAAAGGAAATGAACGGTTCAGTCAGTCTTAACCCTTTTAGCCCCGGCGTCCGGTATATCGGACAGAGGTGGTCTAGCTAAAATGCCCAACGTCCGATATACCGGACGTCTCGAGAATTTTAATGTAGCTGGCTAATAATATGTCCAAATGCCATCAGTTTCGGTATAGTAGTCGGTGAAGAAACGGGCTACATGCAAAAACAATAAACCTTCCAATTGGCATCGTATTTCGTCGTCATTGAGCGTAGTTTATTTGTCGATGTCAGTTGTCAGACGACTTCAGTTGCATTGTTGTTGTATGCTGACTTATAACCTCAATTAGTTTGCGTAATTGAAAGCGGTTGTTTTTCGTGTGATTTATTGTATTATTAGTAAAAAAAACATGAGTAAACGTCGTAGAGAAAAGTTACCAGTGAGTGAAAACACTTTGATAAACACTGGTACTTTGGGATTATACCGACCACACCCATACATGAATCGTTATTTGACATTTTGCTTCTACTGATTACTAGATTAGCGTAGAACAATATTTCGTCAATATAAAACAGGAATTGTCTTATCGTAAACCCATCCTCAGACAGAGGTCAAAGTCGAGCGGTCTAGTAGATAAGTGATTGCAGAGTCCCGCCGCGCGGCCTGCCGTAATCGGGATTCTCGAGAAAGATAAGATAACAGCGACAAAAATACCGATCACAATACCTGGAAATGCTTGTTGATTAATGGAATGTTAGTTCTGTTACTCAACTACATCGTTTTATAACGTTCTAAGTTCATTGAAAAAGGTTTAAGCGTTGGGGGCATATAACGGAATCTGACCCCATTCCCAAAGTACCATAAAATGTATATATTGTAAATATTATTTCTTGTACTTTTTTGAAAAATTAAACAAGTTTTAGTCTTACAAACCATTACAATTAGTTTGTGTTATTTTTACAATTGTTATTATTTCAAAAGTGCAAAAACAAGTAAACTATCTGTATACTTCTACTGACGTGTATGTGGAAATATATGAAGAAGTGCTTATGCAGCAATACAATTAATTGGATATATCTCCTGCATTTATCAAGGAAAGTTCTTAAAATTTTGTGTGTGTGTAGTAAGAAATATGTGTACAACAAAATTGCTTCATTTTTCAGGGGCTACAATTTTTTTTTCTACCGTTTATGTATGTCCAAACTATAAAAAATAAAAAAAAAATTAAAAAAATTTTATGTATAAATACGCTAAAAAAACAAATCATTCTGTAAAAGTACTTTTTAACTATTACATCTAAGAGTACACTTATTTGTGAACAATTTAAAACAAAAACCTAAAAATTATCTTCAAAAATAAGAAAACTAGATGAATTTTCCCTCAATTCTGCACTACGGTCCCTTATCGCCATGGGCTTTCTGGCAAGTCCATGGAAAAATGGCTGGGGTTAAAAGGGTTAATATTAACACATAAGTCAATTACAAAAAAATAGTATTAATTTAAACCAATTAAAAGTACTAAAAGCTACTAACTAAACTTCACTTCATGTTCTGTTATTCTCAGATTGTTTAAAATTGTCTCACATTTTCTCTCTAGACGTTATATCATCGCTTATGAACATCATAACATTTAAAAAGTAGCAATATTTTCTTGTCCAAACTTAGTGATCCAGTCTTGTTAAGCTATTGTTCTAAATAGTGTTTTCATAAATTTTTAACAAACTTTTATTCTGGATACTGAGATGGCAGTTCTAAAGGATTTATTATTTAAAAGTTGAATTATGTTTTTGTTTCCTATCTCTAAACTACAAAATATTAGTATTTCAATTTGAAATCGTTTACACTTTAAATACCACACACTGACTAAGTTCTAGTAATTCCCGTACATTCAAAGTCAAACTGCCGTATTTTCTCATAGAGTACGCTACACTGTACACGGCAGAGTAACATATGTATTCGTCTTTGACCTATATTAACTTAAATATCATGATAGAGAACTATATATCATTTTAAACACTGTAACTGTTGTACAAGTTATTACTTCAATCGTCCATTTAAGATTTTTTAAAGTATTTTACAAACTTAAATAAGTACGCTCTGTAACTAATTACTATATAATCTGTCTTCCTTACTAGGAACACAGATTATTTTTTAATAGATACAAAATTGTTAACAAGAGTTTTATATTGTTATGTGCTGACCGTATGACGTACATATACGTACGTTATACTTTTTTTTACGAAATAATGGAAACATTATGGCTAGTTTAGAAATGTGAATATAATAGGATGGTTCAGTTCTGTATTGTAGTAGCATAGCGCACATCAGGCATAGAGGGGCAAATTTGGTCGGGGTTTACACCCCAGGCCTGAGTTGTGGCGCATGTGTTCAAACAATAAACCTTTCTGTCTCAGGTTTGCCCTACAGCTTGCTTCAAATGTTCTTTACCTTATTCATCCCTTCGATTTTCTTACAAGATTTGACTATACTTTTTTTTGAAATTCAGTTCGAATGACAGCACATCAATGCAGCACAGATTTCAGATGTATAAACGTGTATACCTGTAAAACCAATATTTACTACCTCCTCATTTAAAAAGGACTTTAATCTTTTATTTAAGAAAACAACATTAAATTATAAATGGATTATTTATAATAATTATATGTATGCATTTTATGTATGCAATGAATGCATGAATATCAATGCTTCTTTCTTAAGTGTTTCTTGCTTGATCTTTGTCGTTTGACTGAGTCACAGGATAGTACAGTACATGACCATGCGGTAAATTCAATAAAGGGATAGAAAAATCCACTGAAAGAATTCAAAATTATTTTTTTAATTTTTGTAAACATTACCATATGAGAGTTTAGGAAAAGTGTTGAGTCTTGAACTGCCCGTCCTCATGGGTCACTGTGCGAGGATTTTATTAAACAGAATAAGGATGAGAGTCGATTAAGTACAAAGTTGATAGTACTGATAACCAAAGTGCAAGGTCACAGGCAGGACTTGAGTCTGTGCTCTCTCTAACTCAAATCGAAATTCATGGTGGTTATGATACCGCTTTGCCAACGGCATTCTCATATTAGTTTTTGTTTCGCTCTTACATACAACAGGTAGATAAGAACATTTGTTAAAAATTTATAAATATAATTTAGGTTGAATTTACATTTTGAAATGCGTAATCAGAAAAAGGTAGATAAAGCCGCATATAAACTAAATTCCCCGGTCTGTCACAATCGACTAGACTCCACAATTTTGTAAGAATAACGTATAGATTATTTTCGTATCATTATGCCATATTTTCACTATATGTTTTCTAAGGCAATTTTCACTTTCAACAGTCACCTTCAACATCTATGATATTTTCAGGTTTTTCGTTAAGAGTTTTATCAATGTTTTCAATGATTTCAGACTTGGTTTTATCGTTAGTACCGATAGCCAACTTTTCAGCTATTGAATGAATTTTTTCATCATTAAATAGATTGAGATCTTTCTTTTCCTTTTTAAAATGTCTCTTCAACTCTCGTAATTTCTCAATATTATACATGTTTTCGTGATCGGCAATTTGATTTTCTCTAGCCCATTGTCTTAAATAATTTAGTTCATTATCGTACATTTGCTTGTTTTTTTCGTGACTTTTAGAATTATAATGACGATCATAGTTTTTTTTTTTAATTTCTTTTTTGCAGAACGGACATGTTATTTTATCGCGCTCCATTTATATAGAAAAAATTTATTTATCTAAATGGTGATTGTAAACCAACGATTGTGCCTCTCACGGCGTGATATCACTAACGGATATGACGCGGGCGAAGCGATTATCGTGATGGTCGGTCTGTAGTGACTGTCATTGATACTGCGCATTCTTTCGGAACTAAAATGTCGGGAATGCAGATTGCTTTAAAGAATAAAAATTGTGTTTCCGTTAACTATTATAACATTTTCTTTTTTTAAATGTCAGATAATTTTACCTATTTTAAATATGTGTACATTTTGTTACTTGTAATTTTCAAATTATATTTTTAAATTATTTTCTTAAATTTTACTTCTCGATTGGATGTTGTAGTTTCTTGCTCAGTATATATGACCGCGAATTCGGTTTGGTCGATTAGGAAGTTTACTTCTGAACTGTTTCAATGCGAGTGGCCATAGCGGAGAAACACCAAGTTCAGAAGTATTCAGTACGTATTCCGGAACCATTTCTCTATCCGTATCTCGCTCTTCTCTCTCTCTCTCTCTAGCCTGAATATAGATCCTAGCCTATAAGCGGCAGAAGTGATCGTGTCATAGGCATAAAAAGAGAGGGAGAGAGAAAGAGAAAGAGAAAGAGGGAGGAGAAAAGGTCGACCGAGAAATGGTTTTGCACTTTTTGACTTTGAATTTTTTCTATCTGCGAAGATTTTTCGTTTATTCGTAGCAGATTTGACAACATTTCCAATATATTTTACATTAAAACAGCTTAAGAAAGTAGAAGCAAACAGCTATAGATTCGGTAATTTTTCATTCGTGGTTTACAGATTCGTTTATTGTCCTTTAAACAGTATTTTCCATTGATTTTCTGTTGGCTCCAAAAGTGGTCTAGAATCGGCATATTCTTACCTACTGAGGTATATTAAAAGAGTTATGTTGTTTATAATGAAAGTTGTACACTGAGAACTTTCTAACCGAATTCGGCTGAGACAGTGCCGATAATGCCGCGGTATCCAAGGCTGGCGCCTCTCACGTTTCAACTTTGGACATCGATTCCTCCAGTCAGGAATTTCTATCCCTCAGCACCATCGAGTCTCGCTTACCGTTTCCTGGCTTGAAGCCATTTTACTTTACTGCCCTATTTTACTTTTCTGCCCTATAGTCCGGTAAAATAAGGATGCAACCTCGGAATGAAAGATAATAAGCTAAAAATTTGCATACATCTTTATTTTGATGGTATAAAACTTACCTCAAAAGTCTCATATAATCACGTGTACGCGACTTAAGATATTTAAGGTCAAAATGTCACTAAAATCTGTTTTTTTTTTTTCAAATATCTCGTTTCCCTTACGCTAAATGACTTTGAAGGTGGTTAGAGAAATTGTAGAACGGAAAATTCTCTTCAACTTATAATACTTACTTTATTTATACAGTATAAGTTAAGCCCGTATCCAACATCTTTATTTGATTAGATTTGTAGAATATATAATTTATATCTATAAATATGGTATATACAATTTCTCTAAAACCTCCTTCAGTCATTTAGCGTAAGGGAAACGAGATATTTGCAAAAAACAGATTTTAGTGACGTTTGACCTTAAATATCTTAAGCCACGTACACGTGATTATATGAGACTTTTGAGGTAAGTTTTATACCATCAAAATAAAGACGTATGCAAAATTTTAGCTTATTATCTTTCATTACGAGGTTGCATCCTTATTTTGCCTTATTTTACTGAGTAACTAACGATTGCCGTTCCAATAATATTTTAAATGCTAAAGTAATACAATTTTTCTGTTACGTGTATAAACTATTCAACCGATTTTACTAAAGGTATTCATAGACTGTTTAGGGTCTCTGGTATGAAATTAGACGTATTCTCATTTTGAAAATCCCTCTGGAGTACACCAAACTGGCCTAAGGTAGCAAAAAAATCCATCTTGGTCTCTAAAGTTGCGAAATATTGGTTAAAAGAGTCTGTTAAAGCCCACTAATATTATAAATGCGAAAGTTTGAAGGTTTGGACATTTGGATGTTTCGAGGTTTGTCCTCGAATAACGCTGAAACCGCTATACGGATTGTGCTGAAATTTGGAACAGGTACAGCTTTTGGTGTGTATTAATATTTAGAGTGCTTTTTATCACCCATAACACATTCATTTCACCAAATAAAGTCGAATTCAAATTGAAAAATTAATTTGTTTACATTCGAATGTTATGATAAGAACTAAACGTATTTTGACAGCTGTTGAAAGCTATAGTTCGACAAACTTTCTGAAACATCTGTTTACATTTGAATTTTATTGTGTAATGCAGATAGTAAATAGAACATTAATATATAAATTTTACTCCAGATTGCGCCAGTGACGAATTAACACCATCTAATGCATTAAATATTGTTATAAAACTAACCTTAATGAACAAAGTTATGAATGTTTTCACATAAGTTACTTTAGGCTGGTGGGCTTCCTTGACATTATATAACATTTTTTAAATGGCTTACCGAAAAACAGAGAAATGAATACTAACATACCTTAACGACTCATTCTTTCCCTGACTACAGTACAAAAAACAAGTGTAACGCAAAAGTTTAATACCGATTATTTTGGAATTTTGCAAAACCTTAAATGGGTGTTGCTAAATTCAAGTAAATAAAACTAAGTTAAACAAGATTTCAATATGAATCGTCTCTGTACAGTTCCAAACGGAAAAACTTAAACAAAAAGAGCGACTTGTAACGGTGATGACCAAACTAAGTCATCAACTAACCTCTTCTTATCTGATTTCAATGATCGGAGTTTGCTACGGTATTCTGTGAGTTAAAAAAATGTATTTTCACTGCAAGTAGTGATTTTGTGTTTTAAACCAATTGTTGCACATTCGCTTCTGCACCCAGATGGTATTCGTTGTCCGTTACGTAAACCAATTGTTGCACATTCGCTTCTGCACCCAGATGGTATTCGTTGTCCGTTACGTAAACCAATTGTTGCACATTCGCTTCTGCACCCAGCTGGTATTCGTTGTCCGTTACGCGAAACAAATCAGATAATAGTATAAAGTTTTCAGTATCCTACAAGTTACTTTGCCAAATTTAATACTGTGAATATAAATTAGCAATAAATACATTATGTAAAAATTGTACTTCATTACACATTATGTACTTCGATGTGTAAAAATTGTGTATCCATTGCGGTCAATAAGTAATCAATTCAAAGAATTCATCATTCAATGCACTATAAAATACAGAACGCTTTTGTCCGGAATCATGAGTAGAATCTGCCTCAAAAGTTTATGAAACCCTTTTCTGAAAACCGTTTATACAACTAAAAGAAACAGAATAGCCAATCCTAATTCAGGGAACCAAATTATTTGTTCCCATATTTTCGTCTTCACAAGGTTTGGAATAGTTAAAAAAGTCTTTGTAATGACAATGGAAAACGGAAAAAATTATAATAATATTGCTTCTTACCAAATAAAAACTAAATAGAAACATGTAACAGCTATGCTTCGATAGTTAGCGTCAGCTGACAATAATTTCTAAATTATTACATTATAAACGCATTTAAGATGAATATATTACAACGTACATTGTTTTAATTCTAAAAATATCAAATAAAATTTATAAATTTGTTTACGGTATAAAGTAGACTTTAAATGGAAGAAGCACAACCAAGGAACAGAAGTTACCGCAATACTACCAAGTGAGTAGTATTGTAAATAGTTTGTAGAAAACTATAAAACATTTATATTCCGGAAATACTTTATAAATTGTTGTTATGCTTGTATATTTTTGCACTTTTAACGACAAGTTTTTTTATTACTAGAGGAAGAAATTAAATTGCATTTAAAAAAATTAGCGATTCTGTTTTACTAACAGATAGCAATACTAAAATCGTATAATCTCTTAATTTTATCATGGTTCCTGAGAATATGGGTGGGAAAATATTATTTTAACACTTTAATAAATACTAATACGTTTCTAGAATGTATTGTGTTAGTTTTAATGTGGCTTTAGATTTCTCTGATTACAACTTGACATTAAAATGATTTTTAAAATGAATCCATATTCATCACACGTGGCTTATAAACGCAGAATTATTTTAGAAACTCAAAAATTTTTATTGGTTTTGCGATTCACACAAAAAGTCCTGTCAGCACAGATGTGAAGTGGAAATTATTATGAATAATCAGTGCATTTAAGATCAATATATTGTTAATTATAAATTATAATCCAAAACAATGAGAGGATGTAAAATTCACAGTTGTATTTAGATTTAACAATTATGTAATATTTTTTCTAAGGAGCTTTAATGCCTTTCTGAGTCGAAGTAATAGCCGTAAACAGTTGTCATATACGAGTATTGCTGTGCTTATAAGTCGGGACAGAACCGGACTGTAGTGCACACAAACGGACTGATATTTTATTCAACACCAGTTACCTCTGCAATCACACATACATGTACAACATTCTGCCAGCGTGTCAAAGAAGTACCGTCTGATTCAGCATACTGCAATCGTTGCTGTGCTTATAAGTCGGGACAGAACCGGACTGTAGTGCACACAAACGGACTGATATTTTATTCAACACCAGTTACCTCTGCAATCACACATACATGTACAACATTCTGCCAGCGTGTCAAAGAAGTACCGTCTGATTCAGCATACTGCAATCGTTGCTGTGCTTATAAGTCGGGACAGAACCGGACTGTAGTGCACACAAACGGACTGATATTTTATTCAACACCAGTTACCTCTGCAATCACACATACATGTACAACATTCTGCCAGCGTGTCAAAGAAGTTACCGTCTGATTCAGCATACTGCAATCGTTGCTGTGCTTATAAGTCGGGACAGAACCGGACTGTAGTGCACACAAACGGACTGATATTTTATTCAACACCAGTTACCTCTGCAATCACACATACATGTACAACATTCTGCCAGCGTGTCAAAGAAGTACCGTCTGATTCAGCATACTGCAATCGTTGCTGTGCTTATAAGTCGGGACTGAACCGGACTGTAGTGCACACAAACGGACTGATATTTTATTCAACACCAGTTACCTCTGCAATCACACATACATGTACAACATTCTGCCAGCGTTTCAAAGAAGTACCGTCTGATTCAGCATACTGCAATCGTTGCTGTGCTTATAAGTCGGGACAGAACCGGACTGTAGTGCACACAAACGGACTGATATTTTATTCAACACCAGTTACCTCTGCAATCACACATACATGTACAACATTCTGCCAGCGTTTCAAAGAAGTACCGTCTGATTCAGCATACTGCAATCGTTGCTGTGCTTATAAGTCGGGACAGAACCGGACTGTAGTGCACACAAACGGACTGATATTTTATTCAACACCAGTTACCTCTGCAATCACACATACATGTACAATATTCTGCCAGCGTGTCAAAGAAGTACCGTCTGATTCAGCATACTGCAATCGTTGCTGTGCTTATAAGTCGGGACAGAACGGACAATGTAGTGCACACAAACACGGACTGATATTTTATTCAACACCATTTACCTCTGCAATCACACATACAATATTCTGCCAGCGTTTCAAAGAAGTAACGTCTGATTCAGCATACTGCAATCGATCTACCTAACACAACAGAATCCAGCTGCTTCAGCCATTTATTTGTATATAGCCTAGTAGGCTACTTTGCAATAAAATTGCGTAATTTTTTCTAAGATTTGTTATTTTTCTATATGCTGGATCAATGTTAAAGGCAGTTTTATTTCACTTATTATTCTTGCTCTATCAATGGCTTCGATACTTTACCTATCGGCCATTAACAGATTTCAAAATCTAACTAAAACCGAGGGACTCCTATCCTAGGTGCTCCATCCTCTGAGAAATGTAGTGTGTTCTTAAGCTTTATGAGAATCCAAATCTAGCCGTTGACCAATGAAGGGCGAGAGGGGCAGATGGTAAGATACAGTATAATATACTTTACCTTCAAACTATCTTGAAAATGTGACATTCACGCAGCTGGATTGAAGATCAAAAAACCCAATTCTTAAATTGAACTTAAAAGTTCAATTTACAAGTTACACTGTTCTATACCACTCCCCTTTTTAAACCCCGTTTTTATGGAGACGAATCCAGTTTGTTAATGCGTCCGTACCATCGCAATCGAGGCGATTCTTGCAAGTATATAAATGGCTTTACTCTCTCGAGAATAATCCACGTACATGTATTCAGTCTGTACATACCGTGCAGGCAAAGAGGGAGAAGTACAAGATATATAAAATGTCAGCAAAAATGATATATATTTTATGTGCCTAAATATACCAACTCTCAAAAATAATGTTATCGCTTTTCTATAAATTGCTATCTGAGTATTATTATATAGTCGCTAATCAACGTTATGACTCATGAAATTTGCAATGTAACAACAAACTGAGATGATACATGAGAGTTCTTAATGTGGGTCACAAGGTCATAACGACTGTCGCCAGTCAAGGTTAGGTTTAGTAGGGGAGGGACTGGAGTATAAGGTGGTGGTGGGAGGAGTTTGCAAGGGGTGGTGGACTGAGATTGTACATGATAGGAGATTTCTTAATGTGGGTCATAAGGTCATAGCGACAGCCACCCGTCAATGTTAGGTGTGGTAGGGGAGGGACTGGAGTATAAGGTGGTGGTGGGAGGTGTTTGCAAGGGGTGGTGGACTGAGATGGTACATGATAGGAGATTTCTTAATGTGGGTCATAAGGTGATAGCGACTGTCGCCCGTCAAGGTTAGGTGTGGTAGGGGAGGGACTGAAATGTAAGTTGATGGGGGATGGGGTTTCAAGGGATGATGGACTGATATAGTACATGAGAGGAAGTTCTAAATGTGAGTCACAAGGTCATAACGACTGTTACTCGTCAATGTTAGGTGTGGCAGGGGAGGGACTGCAGTATATGGTGGTGTGGGGAGGGGGTTGCAAGGGATAGTTAGCTGAGATGGTAGAAGATAGGAGAGTTCTTAATGTGGGTCACAAGGTCATAACGGCTGTAGCCCGTTAAGGTTAGTTGTGGTAGGGGAGGAACTCGAGTATAAGGTGTTGCTGGGTGGGGGTTGCAAGGGATTGTGGACTGTGATGGTACGTGAGAGGGGATGTCTTAAAGTGGGTCACAAGGTCATAACGACACTTACCCGTCAACGTTAGGTGTGGTAGGGGTGGGACTGTAGTATAAGGTTGTGGGGGAAGGGGTTTGCAAGGGGTGGTGGACTGAGATAGTACATGGTAGGAGATTTCATAATGTGGGTCACAAGGTCATAACGACTGCCGCCCGTCAAGGTTAGTTGTGGTAGGGGAGGGACTGTTGTATAAGTTGGTGGGGGAGATTTTTGCAAGGGGTGGTGGGTTGTTTGGTTGCAGCCACCCCTGAGCTCCCACAACCTCACGACCACATCGAAACCATCTTCTACCCAACTATTGGATTCAGGAATTAATTTCTCATCTCAGTTTTATCTACAAATCAATTTGCTCTCGGGTATTTTATGTATTAAAGAAGTGATAGTAAGGTAAATTGAGTAGAGCTCTTTGTTATTAATTTTCTTCTTCAAGTTTGTTTGGACAATTATCTCACTTACTTATGCTTGAGGAATAGATCTAAAAATTTAAATGTATAAATCAATGAAAATAATTCTAAATGACAAATAATCTTAAAATCTTGAATGTAATATAAAATAATTTACAAGACTAACTTTTGAAACTATGCCAAATTTACAAATATGTGTGTGTGTGTGTGTGTGTGTGTGTGTGTGTGTGTGTGTGTGTGTGTGTGTGTGTTTTATTCAAAACATGCAGGATTATGTTACTGACGTAGAAAGACTGATGTAGTTTTCTGATTGGAATACCTACCAGTTACTAGACAAATATGCTTCCAAAGAGTATAATAAAATTGTTAACATTCTGAATCAAAATTAGGAAAATGAATATCCATCGCTTAAAACTATAAATTTATTAACTACTAAGTTTCCCAGAACATACACTTTTATCTTCTTACAAAAATCCATAAAGATATTAGACCTTTTCCAGGGCACCCTATTGCAATGAACTACACTTTCCCAACTGAGAGAATATCTGCATTTAATTATGAACGGCTACAACCATTTGTCAAATAACTACATCAACATAAAGAACACGACGACTTCATTTCAAACGATCAAAAGTTAGTCAACCTGTTTCAAAAACGCAATATAATAACTTTTAATAACACTTCACTCCACACAATCATACCACATGATGATGGTATAGATGACGTTAAACGTATCCTAACAGCAGATCCTCTGGCTCTAAACTATCTACAAAGTTCTTACTAAAGCTTGAGGAAATATATATTTAAATACTAAATAACAATATATGTACTTCAAATGTACGTAAGCTTTGAATTAAATTGACACATTATTCTATCTTGATTATCTATTCAACTTTTTAATATTATTTTCATTTTTATAGCTGTGTTTAAAATATTTTAGTGTGCATAAATATGTAACCATTATTCTATTGTATTACATTTTTCTGCATTTATTTAGTGTTTTCTTAAATACCTGTGAAATTATTATTTATTGTTTAATTTATATTCAGCTAAATTCATTTGATTGATCAATGGATGAAATGTTTGCGTTGGTCGCAAGTTCACATGTGACATACAAGAGTGATACATATTACAGGTTATATAAGGCTAATAACGTCTGCAGCCTGAGATTTCAGAGAATCTATGTGGAGTTGGTACTCATGAAACTTTAAACTACAGTAAATAGAAACTCTAGGAGGGCTTGGGCCGGTCGACAAACTTCTGTTATTTATAAAGTACAATCTTACTAAATATCGGTTCTGATTATTAGTCGCTAATTCCGTCCCCGTGATATTGATACCATATATAGGCGACTCATATTATTCCGACTTTAACCAATTTAGATAAAATAATTCATTAATCTACTGTATCGAAGGCTTTCATTACATCTACAAAAATGGCCGTTATTCGTTCTTTAAAAACCTTTCCAAGAAATAAAAAATGCATTCTGTAGTTTAATTTTTTAAGCCATTATTCTTGTGTTTGCTGAAAGACTTTTCATAAGTTTTCAAAAGATCTTTGATAATGTACAAAGTCAAAGCTATAGGTGAAAAATTACTGGAATTTTGCTTATACCTCTGTTTGAAAAGTATTATAGCAAGTATATGTATATATATATATATATATATATATATATATATATATATATATATATATAATATATATATATATATATATATATTATATTATATATATATAATATATATAATATATATATATATAACTTATATATATATATATATATATATATAAGTTATCTTCTATATTTGTTTATAGTAACTGGTGTTACATTCTGGTGCTATGCTAGCACTGACCTCATTAATAATGGCTGAGTTTTTGATGTAGGGTATAATAAAGTAGAATCGGTTTTAAAGTCTTCTTAGATGTTAGCACTGAAATATTTTATCAATGTCAGTATTCAACCTCAACTCATTAGGTATTGAATAGAAATAGCTATTGCAAACATTTGCTACTTTTGTATGGTCAGACTCAACTACACTTTTTTATACAATTGTTTGTATTTATACTGCATTTTTTATACCTAATTGAGTTTGTTGACCACAAGCTTCACCAATAATCTCTTTAACACACTGCCATTGTTGCCTAAGACCTTTATTCTTTTATTCAAAATAATATTTGTAATAATTCCTTTTGGTGGTTATTATTTCGTGACTGAGTTAGTTTTAATTTGTTTGCATTGATGTTATAAGTTATTGTTCGATAGTTTTCTGAGACGTTTTTCTAAATAGATGTTTATCTTTAACTTTACTTTAATAACTGCTCATTTATTCACGAGTTTTAATTTTTCATTCGTATTTCTAACTTTTCTTTTACTTGTAGAATAACTTTATACAAGATAATAAAATATTTGAATGGCAATTGAAGGTAATGAAAGGTGACTAAAAAATTAACAGTCAACATGAGTAAAAGACTTTTTCAAAAATCGAGTTGAGTTTGAGATTGTTAGAACAATATTTACAGGTAAATTGTAAAGTTAAATTTCCAGTGAAGTCACATTTTGAAACTAAACTTGAAGTTAATTATATGTTTAAAGAGAAAAATTTACTGAAACTGGTAATTTCAAGCAAATTAAAAATAACACGACATGGACCGAGAAGTACCTGGACCCTGGACGGAAGAGTTTTGTGGGTCTACCGACACGCAAAAATGACGCGACACCATTGGCAGAACTGACCTTGGCACAACATACCGCTAACGTAACTAGTTGTTAGTTTTATTTTTTTACTCCTTTCGTTTATAATTTGACAATAATTACGTATAGGATGTTCAAAAATTTTTATTTAAAAAAAATTCAATTGTTCAAGACCTAAATATATGTCCTTATATTTTGTAAATATTGATTTTTTTATGCATTTATTTTTTATTGCATTGCAATTTAGAATTATTGTTCTTATATATTTTGATATTATCTTATTTTAAACTAATATCAAATTCTTTTAATCAAGTATTTTAATCGAAGTACAGTATATCATTACAGTTTTTATTTGACTAAATCTTATGTAAATTCCACAATAACTTACAATATAATCTTATATATTATTTAGTAATGATTGTATTTAGGTAATTTTAAGCGCATATTTATTGTTTTATGTTTTATTCCATATACAGATAATAATTTCAAACTCTTCATTTTCATGTATCGCAGCATATTACTGTATAATAATATTCATTATTTTTAAAATTATTATACAATTAATATAACTATACATTTCCTCTTAGTTATGAAAAAAGTGTTTCAATAATTCTTTTATTCTTTAAAATATTCTATATAACGTATTACTTTTAAATTGTAGATATACATGTTTTAAGTTTTGAAAAATTTTCTAAAATATGAGTTATGTAATATTGAAACATTAACACTAATGTAGTCGAAGTTTAGGCTATATGTATGTATAGGTATGTATGTATATATTCTCCTTAAAATATTTTATAGATTGAATAATATTATTATTTTATTTTTTTACTATCAATATAAATTATTGTTTATATTTACATATTGCTTTTTTGTTTCAAAACTTTAGTCTGTCAATCAAATAATTTAATATATTCACGATACCTTGTCAATGTCATGGCTAGTCGTTAGTTTAGGTGCTTATTTTGTGTTAATATGTACTCTTTTTGGAATGTGTGTTGAACGCTGGGGTTGCCCACAATGTCGTAACCGCTCGTTGCCCGCGCTGTCTCAGGCTGACAGTCCCGCCCAGGACGATAGCGCTTTTCCCCTCTCACAAACTGTCTGCCAATTACTTTCTTCCTACGAAAATGTTCTAAAGGCTGCTCAACGTTAATGCTTAATCGCGTTTTGTCAAATTGATGATTTTAGAACAATATTTCGCCCTTTACAGTTTAATTTAATTCTAGTTTCTGAGACTTAGCTCAAACCCTCATTGAGTGACAGGGATGACGAGTTAATGGGATTCTCCTAGTATAGAAACTTACAACCTACAAGCCTAGGAGTTATTGTACTCCTTGGGCCGTCTACGTAAGAGTGGTGGAGGGGTCGCCGTTTATGCCAAGTCTCACCTTCCTGTTTCTATTGTTCTATCCTCTAATAAATTAAGAGCAGGACGGTCAGAATACATGTTTCTGAAAGTTATTGTTAACAGATCACACATATTAGTTGGCGTTTGCTACAGAGTTCCTAACCTTGGTTATCTTCGTGAAATCGAACACGAAATACTTACTATTGGCTCGCTACAGTCATGTTATTGTTATAGTAGATATAATACTGGATGTCAGGGTTAACAGATCACACATATTAGTTGGCGTTTGCTACAGAGTTCCTAACCTTGGTTATCTTCGTGAAATCGAACACGAAATACTATTGGCTCGCTACAGTCATGTTATTGTTATAGTAGATATAATACTGGATGTCAGGGTTAACAGATCACACATATTAATTGGAGTTTGCTACAGAGTTCCTAAACTTGGTTATCTTGGTGAAATCGAACACGAAATACTTAGTCTATTGGCTCGCTACAGTCATGTTATTGTTATAGTAGATATAATACTGGATGTCAGTGTTAACAGATCACACATATTAATTGGAGTTTGCTACAGAGTTCCTAACCTTGGTTATCTTGGTGAAATCGAACACGAAATACTTAGTCTATTGGCTCGCTACAGTCATGTTATTGTTATAGTAGATATAATACTGGATGTCAGGGTTAACAGATCACACATATTAATTGGCGTTTGCTACAGAGTTCCTAACCTTGGTTATCTTCGTGAAATCGAACACGAACTACTTAGTCTATTGGCTCGCTGCAGTCATGTTATTGTTATAGTAGATATAATACTGGATGTCAGGGTTAACAGATCACACATATTAATTGGAGTTTGCTACAGAGTTCCTAAACTTGGTTATCTTGGTGAAATCGAACACGAACTACTTAGTCTATTGGCTCGCTGCAGTCATGTTATTGTTATAGTAGATATAATACTGGATGTCAGGGTTAACAGATCACACATATTAATTGGAGTTTGCTACAGAGTTCCTAACCTTGGTTATCTTGGTGAAATCGAACACGAACTACTTAGTCTATTGGCTCGCTACAGTCATGTTATTGTTATAGTAGATATAATACTGGATGTCAGTGTTAACAGATCACACATATTAATTGGCGTTTGCTACAGAGTTCCTAACCTTGGTTATCTTGGTGAAATCGAACACGAACTACTTAGTCTATTGGCTCGCTACAGTCATGTTATTGTTATAGTAGATATAATACTGGATGTCAGTGTTAACAGATCACACATATTAATTGGCGTTTGCTACAGAGTTCCTAACCTTGGTTATCTTGGTGAAATCGAACACGAACTACTTAGTCTATTGGCTCGCTACAGTCATGTTATTGTTATAGTAGATATAATACTGGATGTCAGGGTTAACAGATCACACATATTAATTGGAGTTTGCTACAGAGTTCCTAAACTTGGTTATCTTGGTGAAATCGAACACGAACTACTTAGTCTATTGGCTCGCTGCAGTCATGTTATTGTTATAGTAGATATAATACTGGATGTCAGTGTTAACAGATCACACATATTAATTGGAGTTTGCTACAGAGTTCCTAACCTTGGTTATCTTGGTGAAATCGAACACGAACTACTTAGTCTATTGGCTCGCTGCAGTCATGTTATTGTTATAGTAGATATAATACTGGATGTCAGTGTTAACAGATCACACATATTAATTGGAGTTTGCTACAGAGTTCCTAACCTTGGTTATCTTGGTGAAATCGAACACGAACTACTTAGTCTATTGGCTCGCTACAGTCATGTTATTGTTATAGTAGATATAATACTGGATGTCAGTGTTAACAGATCACACATATTAATTGGAGTTTGCTACAGAGTTCCTAACCTTGGTTATCTTGGTGAAATCGAACACGAACTACTTAGTCTATTGGCTCGCTGCAGTCATGTTATTGTTATAGTAGATATAATACTGGATGTCAGTGTTAACAGATCACACATATTAATTGGAGTTTGCTACAGAGTTCCTAACCTTGGTTATCTTGGTGAAATCGAACACGAACTACTTAGTCTATTGGCTCGCTACAGTCATGTTATTGTTATAGTAGATATAATACTGGATGTCAGTGTTAACAGATCACACATATTAATTGGAGTTTGCTACAGAGTTCCTAACCTTGGTTATCTTGGTGAAATCGAACACGAACTACTTAGTCTATTGGCTCGCTACAGTCATGTTATTGTTATAGTAGATATAATACTGGATGTCAGTGTTAACAGATCACACATATTAATTGGCGTTTGCTACAGAGTTCCTAACCTTGGTTATCTTGGTGAAATCGAACACGAACTACTTAGTCTATTGGCTCGCTACAGTCATGTTATTGTTATAGTAGATATAATACTGGATGTCAGGGTTAACAGATCACACATATTAATTGGAGTTTGCTACAGAGTTCCTAACCTTGGTTATCTTGGTGAAATCGAACACGAACTACTTAGTCTATTGGCTCGCTGCAGTCATGTTATTGTTATAGTAGATATAATACTGGATGTCAGTGTTAACAGATCACACATATTAATTGGAGTTTGCTACAGAGTTCCTAACCTTGGTTATCTTGGTGAAATCGAACACGAACTACTTAGTCTATTGGCTCGCTGCAGTCATGTTATTGTTATAGTAGATATAATACTGGATGTCAGTGTTAACAGATCACACATATTAAGTTGGAGTTTGCTACAGAGTTCCTAACCTTGGTTATCTTGGTGAAATCGAACACGAACTACTTAGTCTATTGGCTCGCTGCAGTCATGTTATTGTTATAGTAGATATAATACTGGATGTCAGTGTTAACAGATCACACATATTAATTGGAGTTTGCTACAGAGTTCCTAACCTTGGTTATCTTGGTGAAATCGAACACGAACTACTTAGTCTATTGGCTCGCTACAGTCATGTTATTGTTATAGTAGATATAATACTGGATGTCAGTGTTAACAGATCACACATATTAATTGGCGTTTGCTACAGAGTTCCTAACCTTGGTTATCTTGGTGAAATCGAACACGAACTACTTAGTCTATTGGCTCGCTGCAGTCATGTTATTGTTATAGTAGATATAATACTGGATGTCAGTGTTAACAGATCACACATATTAATTGGAGTTTGCTACAGAGTTCCTAAACTTGGTTATCTTGGTGAAATCGAACACGAACTACTTAGTCTATTGGCTCGCTGCAGTCATGTTATTGTTATAGTAGATATAATACTGGATGTCAGTGTTAACAGATCACACATATTAATTGGAGTTTGCTACAGAGTTCCTAACCTTGGTTATCTTGGTGAAATCGAACACGAACTACTTAGTCTATTGGCTCGCTGCAGTCATGTTATTGTTATAGTAGATATAATACTGGATGTCAGTGTTAACAGATCACACATATTAATTGGAGTTTGCTACAGAGTTCCTAAACTTGGTTATCTTGGTGAAATCGAACACGAACTACTTAGTCTATTGGCTCGCTACAGTCATGTTATTGTTATAGTAGATATAATACTGGATGTCAGTGTTAACAGATCACACATATTAATTGGCGTTTGCTACAGAGTTCCTAACCTTGGTTATCTTGGTGAAATCGAACACGAACTACTTAGTCTATTGGCTCGCTACAGTCATGTTATTGTTATAGTAGATATAATACTGGATGTCAGTGTTAACAGATCACACATATTAATTGGCGTTTGCTACAGAGTTCCTAACCTTGGTTATCTTGGTGAAATCGAACACGAACTACTTAGTCTATTGGCTCGCTGCAGTCATGTTATTGTTATAGTAGATATAATACTGGATGTCAGTGTTAACAGATCACACATATTAATTGGAGTTTGCTACAGAGTTCCTAACCTTGGTTATCTTGGTGAAATCGAACACGAACTACTTAGTCTATTGGCTCGCTGCAGTCATGTTATTGTTATAGTAGATATAATACTGGATGTCAGTGTTAACAGATCACACATATTAATTGGAGTTTGCTACAGAGTTCCTAACCTTGGTTATCTTGGTGAAATCGAACACGAACTACTTAGTCTATTGGCTCGCTACAGTCATGTTATTGTTATAGTAGATATAATACTGGATGTCAGTGTTAACAGATCACACATATTAATTGGCGTTTGCTACAGAGTTCCTAACCTTGGTTATCTTGGTGAAATCGAACACGGACTGCTTAGTCTATTGGCTCGCTACAGTCATGTTATTGTTATAGTAGATATAATACTGGATGTCAGTGTTAACAGATCACATATCTTAGTTGGCGTTTGCTACAGAGTTCCTAACCTTGGTTATCTTGGTGAAATCGAACACGAACTACTTAGTCTATTGGCTCGCTACAGTCATGTTATTGTTATAGTAGATATAATACTGGATGTCAGTGTTAACAGATCACACATATTAATTGGAGTTTGCTACAGAGTTCCTAACCTTGGTTATCTTGGTGAAATCGAACACGAACTACTTAGTCTATTGGCTCGCTACAGTCATGTTATTGTTATAGTAGATATAATACTGGATGTCAGTGTTAACAGATCACACATATTAGTTGGCGTTTGCTACAGAGTTCCTAAACTTGGTTATCTTGGTGAAATCGAACACGGACTGCTTAGTCTATTGGCTCGCTGCAGTCATGTTATTGTTATAGTAGATATAATACTGGATGTCAGTGTTAACAGATCACACATATTAGTTGGCGTTTGCTACAGAGTTCCTAACCTTGGTTATCTTGGTGAAATCGAACACGAACTACTTAGTCTATTGGCTATAGTTATTATTATAGTAGACTTTAACACTGGTTTACTCGACCAGTCCCGTACGATCAACCTTTTTACAAAAACATTAATCTAGACATTCTTCTTTTCGTTACTTCCAATATTTTCTGGCATTGAATACAATTTTCTGACAACGTGAACGATACGGTTTTTCAATTTAATTACCGTACCTAATACTTCAACTGTTTGACAAACATGCACCATTAATCTTCAAACGTATAACAAAAAAGCCTGCTCCCTAGATTCCTGACTTTTATTCGTCATATGCAAAGTCAGAGAGACGCCGATTTCCGTAAGGCTAAGAGAACAAAGAATCAACATGATCGTAGCTTACATAAATGACTGAGGCATCAGACACAGCAACAAATTAGAAATTCCAAAATTATATTTAACTACAATTCTCTTTCACAGAAACAATCAATTAGAATCTTGTGAACGAAAATTAAGTAGCGGGGAATGGAAAAATCTTATGGTGACCAACAAGCTCATTAAAACCCAATTTAATAAATAACTTTTTGCTAATGAACCTATCGATCTGTCACGTGCTCGTGATTATGTTATTGACCTAGAGGCTGCTCCGCTTGACGGACCTGAACATCAGTTTACTTTTACTACGGTGACTGAGGCTGAGGTTCATTCTAATGAAATTTATCAGGACCACTCTGCCAGTCACTCTTCCAGTTATTACTGCAATATTTAATAATGTCCTCCACCTTTCCAGATATATGAAAGCGTGATGAAATCCGTCCTCTTGGTAAGTATTCTTCACTCAAATCTCCATCTATTGTAAGACCTATCAGTATACTACCTGCATTACCCAAGTGTTTAGAAAGAATAGTCCACCAACATTTATTCCGTTTTATTGACACTGGCATTATCTTGTGCATACTCCAATCTGGGTTTCGTCCTTACCACAGGACTGCCACATACCTTCTAAAAACTACAGACGAAATAAAACTTTCTATGGATAAGCAACAAGCTACAATTTTGACTTTATTTTATTTTCCACCCTCTTGTGCTGATCAAATTAAAGAAGTATGGTTTTTCTGATGGTTTTGTTAAGTAAATAGGGTGTTATCTCTTTGAAAGGCAGCAGTGTGTCAGGACCAACATCCTGGGGGTGATCCGAGTGGAGACGTGTCATTCGAGGAGTGCCTCAGGATTCTGTACTTGGACCACTCCTTTTTTCACTCTATATTGATGACAACTACTAACATCCGACACTCAAATTTCCATCTTTACGCTGACGATTTACAAATTTACTGCCACTTTCTACCTAATGAGATAGATACTTAAGTACAACTAATGAACTCAGATATTGACTCAATGGCTAACTGGACTTGCAGACGTGGACTAAAACTAAGTGTATTTTAATAGGCTATCAAAGGCTTGTTAATAAAATCAACATCCATACTGTTCCAAGACTGAGACTGAACAAAAATAAATAGTTTACAACGAAATAGCAACAGACCTGGGAATAATTATCAACAAAAACCTAGAATGGGCTGATCAGGTGTCGCTAATGTGTAACAGGGGTTTTGCTTTTATACAAGGTCTCAAGCGGTTTGCTTAATATTTTTCATTACATGTCAGAGTGATTGCTGGTGAAGAGTCTAGTTTTGCCTCACTTCAATTACTGTGACGTGCCTCCTTATTTAGAGCAATCATCCCTAGTAAAATCCGAACAACTAGAAATCCTAATGTACTTAGTCCGTCTGCACGCAGTAATCTATAATGGTTGTCCAAGTTATTTGACCCAACATTTTATGTTTATGTCTGATATTAGTGATCGTAGAACTTAATAAAGGGGTGGATCTTTATTATCAATTTCAGTTCATCGGACAGCCTTCTATAATATATCTTTCACTGGTTCCTAATCTTTCGAACAATAAATTAACCCGAAGAGAATGATAACAGTAACTCTAATTTTTGAGAAACAAATATAAAACTTTCTAAGTTATGATATTTTTGCCGCAATTTTAAAATGAATATATAACCATATATAAAAATGTTGAACTTAACACACGCTTTAAAATTAGGTCACGTGATCTACGTTTACAGTTGAACTTTTATAGATTCCAACTGTAAATTTAAACAGTTGAAACTAATTTGCTTTTAACTGCCGATACCTTATTTAATCGGTTTAAATTCATTTGGTGCTTTTATTTCGTACCGTTATAAATAGTGGACAGGTGGTCTGGCACACGTTTCATATACCATTTGTGTTTTAACTACCAAGAAAAATCTGTCAGAGAAGTAGAGGTTACACTGTTTTTGCAATCCACCCCACATTATCTGGATTACACTGAAATCGATGAACTTGGTACTGGTAACGAGCCAGCGATTTCGTATTCTGTCCACACACGTGAGCAGAGCGAGTTGTTGCCATGGAAACCGTGTTACCTACCACAGAGCTTTAAATGCAGTGTTTTGTATTTTAAAAGGTTCGGAGGAAGTATCATATATTATTAGATCTTTACCACAGTTAACACTTCTTCACAGTTGAGAGCAATTAGGTTTTAAAGTGAAGTAAACTTCTCTTCGAGTTTCCAGCTACGCCAACATATTTAAAAAAACCTGTTGAAGAATAAATGCTATTTTTATTTTAAGGTTAATGTAACAAAGTTTTCCAATTTTGTAAAAATTCAGTTTTTATTCTGCTTTAAAAATAATAAATAATAAAAAAAAACTGTTTAGAAGTCTTGTTTCAAAATTATACCTCCGTGTTCTAGAAATTGTGATATTGACGTTTCATTACTGTTTAGAAATATGTCATACATTTCAACGACTTATTTGTAACTACTTGTGTTACTGGTATATGCTATACACTATACAAAACTGTGAAACTAACGATGGACAGTTGTCTGTAGACTGTTTACCACCTATTATTCTGTAAACCCACTGGTATGTTCCTGTATTATAAATAATTTATTCATTGAAATTATAGATGATTATTAACCACTGCCGATACTTATAAACCTAAAAGTTCACACGGATGAATATAAGTAGTTATGGAGTTTGTATTGGATAAATAAGAATCAAATTCAATCTTTAAGTACTGTGACATACTCGTTCGCGGGTATCGGCCTCTCTTTGTCCATAGGAAATCTAGCAGTAGAATATTCCCATATACAATTTTTTTAAGATAAACCTTACACTTGGAAACTAAAAGGCTGTGAACAAATTTGTACTTGTTATGATTATATTTACAAGACATATTATCAATACTAAGTATAAGGACAACTCGTATGGTAACTAGGATGACTGCTGTGTAGTCGTATTTAAGCGCTATAACTATTTCAAAATATTACGCGATTTAGAATACTACTTACACTAAGTAGTGCTTTAACATTTTTATTATGATTAATTTCCATCTGTACTGTGTGAGACGCTTGTCCTTCCATATTTAGTTCTCTAAAGTAACAGGAAGCAGTCCTAAAAATCAAAATTTACGCTTCATAGAAGAGTATAATCTGGCAAGACAAGAGAACACGCACTGCGGCTCTAACACATCTCCACTACAGAGTGAGACGCTTGTCCTTCCATATTTAGTTCTCTAAAGTAACAGGAAGCAGTCCTAAAAATCAAAATTTACGCTTCATAGAAGAGTATAATCTGGCAAGACAAGAGAACACGCACTGCGGCTCTAACACATCTCCACTACAGAGTGAGACGCTTGTCCTTCCATATTTAGTTCTCTAAAGTAACAGGAAGCAGTCCTAAAAATCAAAATTTACGCTTCATAGAAGAGTATAATCTGGCAAGACAAGAGAACACGCACTGCGGCTCTAACACATCTCCACTACAGAGTGAGACGCTTGTCCTTCCATATTTAGTTCTCTAAAGTAACAGGAAGCAGTCCTAAAAATCAAAATTTACGCTTCATAGAAGAGTATAATCTGGCAAGACAAGAGAACACGCACTGCGGCTCTAACACATCTCCACTACAGAGTGAGACGCTTGTCCTTCCATATTTAGTTCTCTAAAGTAACAGGAAGCAGTCCTAAAAATCAAAATTTACGCTTCATAGAAGAGTATAATCTGGCAAGACAAGAGAACACGCACTGCGGCTCTAACACATCTCCACTACAGAGTGAGACGCTTGTCCTTCCATATTTAGTTCTCTAAAGTAACAGGAAGCAGTCCTAAAAATCAAAATTTACGCTTCATAGAAGAGTATAATCTGGCAAGACAAGAGAACACGCACTGCGGCTCTAACACATCTCCACTACAGAGTGAGACGCTTGTCCTTCCATATTTAGTTCTCTAAAGTAACAGGAAGCAGTCCTAAAAATCAAAATTTACGCTTCATAGAAGAGTATAATCTGGCAAGACAAGAGAACACGCACTGCGGCTCTAACACATCTCCACTACAGAGCGAGACGCTTTTCCTTCCATATTTTGTTCTCTAAAGTAACAGCAAGCAGTCCTAAAAATCAAAATTCTCGCTTTTCAGGGCCTGAGCCGAAATGCAACCTGAGTTGCATTTCTCAAACAACCTACACAACCTAAACAACCTACACTTTCCAAGGTTACCATCATTGAAGTAGGTGATAGCTTCATACACTCCAAACTTCAGTGTATTTATCCTAACAAAATTCTTTTTCGGTACAAAAGTCCAGATAACATTGTTTAGTGACTAGTTTACGTTCTGAGTTTGGCCTTTGATACATTTTTGAAGCAAGACTGGGTCTGAAAGAGCTTTGAACGCTGGTTTTATATGAAGCATCACTTTTTCAGGGAGATGGAAATGATTATTGTGATTATAGGCAACATTTTCTTGAATCGATTTGCGATACTTACACCAGGTATCTTCTGTATTTGGGCAGAGGGCGTACTGTGGTCTCTCAGTCGATGACAATAAATGAAAATACTCTGCCCAGACTGCAGCTTGACAAGCTTGATAAGCCCAGTCTTTGGCAGAATATAAGTTTCTCAATATGGCCAGTTTGTAATATTCTTGGATCTGAAGGATTGACATATTTGTTAGTCCGTGTTTACCGCCAACTTTTCTTCCATCTAGTAGTAACGGTTGTGTCTGTTTCAAAGCTTTCAGTCTCGAACCCATTCTTTTCTGAATGTGATTAACACATTCAATTTTACTAATTTCAACATCATCACCATAAGGACTAGTACTACAAACAACTTATGCTTTAGAATCACCGTAACCTAAATATTTTAAGTCACGAATATCACTGTTAGGTACTGATCGACTAAACATTTTCACTGCACCAGTAACTTCCATCATACCATTGCTTCCAGAAAGGTTTGCCAAACAACTGTTTAGATGCGCCTTTGGTAGTCTACCAGGACAAGAGCAGAACTTAAGGAAACTTCAACATCTAAGACCTGCCCTGAATCTAGTGAGGTAGAGAAACGACTCCATTCAGGGACGAGTGGCCCCGTTTTTGCCACGACCCATCGAGAGCAACTTGCCAAATCTCTAGAATTTTCATTTATAGCTACAGAATTCTCTACTGCAGCTTTCATTGACTTTTTACAAACAGTTTCTGACATGGAAGCTAAAAACTGTTCATGCATGAAGTATTTGGAAGGAGGTTGACTGAGGTCCATTACAGCACACCTCACATCAGCTGCCGCCTTACCCTTACCTATGGATCTGAGACCGTAAACTAAGCGAACATTTACATTATATATCTTTGTTTTCAATCAATCCAATGGTTACGTCTATATGTTCACAGTTTGGACTACTCACTTGTTGTATGCAGTCAACACATTCAAATTCTAAATTGCTATCAAGACCTACGATTGTCTTCGCTTTTTATTGTCAAAGTTCCGTAACATGTCTTACAAATAGCTATTTCCTTTAGAGTATTTTGTAATCTCACTATGTCAACAATATCATATTGAAAATCAGCAGTAAACTGTTTGTAACATACAAATCCTGAAGTTACTGGATGAAGATCTAGGCCTAGGTTGTTCTTGCGCTGGCAAATCTGGGGTACACTCAAACAAAAACAGGCCTAGAATTCTTTTTCAAGTGAGTTCCTTTCACAAATACTCTCTGAGATCTTGGCATCATAACATTAGCAACAATCACTATATACGTAAAAGTAACTATAAACAAAACATTCAGTTTATCTCATGAAAACACAGATACCTAACAAAATGTAGATCTACTGACAGTAAACATCTGTCAGCTGTATACTGGCTAAACAGCTGCAGCAGGTTAACCAACTTCTAAAACAAAAAGAGAAACTTGTTCTCTTTGACTAATATATGTATGAAGGTGAGCAATAACACAAAGTCTGAAGCGCAGTACACACTAAGCTGAAAAGGCTTACTCGTACTCAACTGTTAAAAAACTTGGAAACTAGTCTAACATATCAATGTATTTGTCACACTTCCAGAAACCGTAGAAACATAAGTCAGATATCATTTTAAAAAGGAGATTCTCGGCTACAAGTTAGAATAAAAATCAGTAATTGGAATATTTTTTCATTTTTTTAAGTGACCTCCTTAACTGCGAGTTTATTCACTCCAGAGTTACAAACCCTTTAGAAGGTGTCGGCAACATTATTTTGATTACCAGGTCTGTATCCTATGTCATAACTATAACTTGTTACTTCTAATTACCATCTTAGTATCTTTTAATTATTTATCTTACTTAAATGACGGATGTTAAACATAAACGAGATAGACTTTTGGTCTGTGATTAGATTAAAGTGTCGACCAACCAAAATATGTCACAATTTCTTTAAAGATTTTACAAATTTTATGCTAGTCTCTTTTTCTACTGATGAATGTTTAAGTTCACATGAAGAGACCATGGAGTGTTCTTTAATAGTAAGCTACCAGCATAGCTGCAGTGGAATGCTCAGAAGCGCCAGTTTCTATGTACACCCAATGTTGGATTGTCATGAAGTTTGATAGACTAAGCTAAGTCTTCTTTAAACTTTTAAAAATATTATTCCGCTTTAACAGAGGGAGGGAAATTCCTAGTTGTGAGTAAACTTTTAACATCATCTGAGTAGTGAGAGATGGAGAATGAGACATTCCAAGTGTCCTTTCTTGTGGTGCTGTGTTTGTGGGTAGTGGGAGGCTTAAGAGTTGTCTAAGTCTTTCATGATATGGTTTAATATTCTTGATACATATTTCATTACGTATCAGTAGTGTTTATATTTAAGAGATTTTTTTTGCTTTAATTTAAAGTAAGACCATATTTTTTGACAGCCGTTAGTAATTTGGGAAGATTCACATCATGTTCTTCCTGACTGGTTTCACAGATTGCTATATCATTTAAATAAGCACAAGTCTCCGTCAATTTTTCTTGTTGTAATATAACGTCAATTACTCTTTGGAAACATGCCTCGCTGTCTGTGACACCAGGAGTTACACGACAAAACTAGTTCAAACGGCCGACTACCTCAAATGCTGTGTAATGTTTCTACTCTTGTAATGCTGGGAAAATGCCACACCGTATATAACACCAGGAGTTACACGACAAAACTAGTTCAAACGGCCGGCTACCTCAAATGCTGTGTAATGTTTCTACTCTTGTAATGCTGGGAAAATGCCACACCGTATATAACACCAGGAGTTTACACGACAAAACTAGTTCAAACGGCCCGACTACCTCAAATGCTGTGTAATGTTTCTACTCTTGTAATGCTGGGAAAATGCCACACCGTATATAACACCAGGAGTTACACGACAAAAACTAGTTCAAACGGCCGGCTACCTCAAATGCTGTGTAATGTTTCTACTCTTGTAATGCTGGGAAAATGCCACACCGTATATAACACACCAGGAGTTACACGACAAAACTAGTTCAAACGGCCGACTACCTCAAATGCTGTGTAATGTTTCTACTCTTGTAATGCTGGGAAAATGCCACACCGTATATAACACCAGAAGGTAACACCAGAAAACTACAAACTAGTTCAAACGGCCGGCTACCTCAAATGCTGTGTAATGTTTCTACTCTTGTAATGCTGGGAAAATGCCACACCGTATATAACACCAGAAGGTACACGACAAAACTAGTTCAAACGGCCGGCTACCTCAAATGCTGTGTAATGTTTCTACTATTGTAATGCTGGGAAAATGCCACACCGTATATAACACCAGAAGGTACACGACAAAACTAGTTCAAACGGCCGGCTACCTCAAATGCTGTGTAATGTTTCTACTCTTGTAATGCTGGGAAAATGCCACACCGTATATAACACCAGAAGGTACACGACAAAACTAGTTCAAACGGCTAGCTGCCTCAAATGCTGTACTGTTCCTCCTCTTCTATTGCTGGAAACAGATGATAACCGCTATAAAGATTCGAAGTACTGAAAATAGAATTTTGTGAACAATATCTTCTATTTGTGGAAGTCGGTAAGCATCTAAAAGTGTGAAATTATTAACGGTTTAAGAATAATCAATAAGCATCCTTTTCTTATAGTTTTGCTTTGTCGTAATTAATGCCTGAGCAAGCCTAGAGGGCCAGCTTTCCTCCAGTATACCTTTCAATGGCAACCATTAAACATCACCTCACATATATCTTTCATTCCTGGAATATTTATATATCCTTAGTCTAATAGTTATTGTTTTTACATCAGGAGATAGGTTAGCAAATGGTGGTGGTGGTTCAATTTTTGCTAGTGCTAACTAGTATATGAATAAATGAATAATGAATAAATGAATTTTATTTCCCATAAATTATTACATAAATACATGCATGAAAAAGGTAAGAAATATACTGGCCACTTTAACCAGTAGTGTGGCCAGTTGTAAAAATATAAAATATAGTTTTTACATGTGAAACAGAGTCTAGCATTATAATACTTTACTTAGTATTTCGCCAACCGCAACATCTGAGGGTTTCAGAATACACACACACACACACACACACACACACACACACACACACACACACACACACACACACACACACACACACACATATATATATATATATATATATATATATATATATATATATATATATATATATCTACATATTAGTGAAAATAAATAGTATAAATGATTTTTTTAAATAATAGAAAGAGATAAAGTAACTAAAATTACAAAATTATGCATTAATAGGCACACACACATGCATACATATACATCCACATATATACTTACGCATACACACACACATATACTCACACATACATATTATTTTTTATATTGTGAAAATATTGATAGATGATTGTTATCGCCCCAAAATCAAGCAGGATTTTAGGGATGAGATATCGTGACCAATAACAGCACCTGCAGATTAAAGACACCACCTAAGATGGATTAGCTAAGACAACAAATTTAAGATTGATGAATTCTTGATGTCTGGGTTTCATGTTAACAGTACAATATCCAGTTATATAAGAGCACAAGGAAAGATGCCATCAATACTTGACCTTGCCCAGGGGTGCCAACTAATTTATGTCTCTGAATTAAACAGACTAAGAAAACTTCCATTGCTTCCAGTGTCTATTAATTGCCACTATTAGCTAGCAGAGTTGCCACATTGTTAGTGGTTGATGCTGCTTTAACCGTAGCCACTAGAGCTGATGATTTATAGTGCCTAGAGTTAACTTTGCGGTATTCTGTTGCATATTTCCCCTTGCAGATTTTAGCTCAGTAACCTTTTAAAAGTTATTACAAATGTTATCTTTTGTGGGACAGTTAAATCGTAGATGTCTCGAAAATCCATAATATAACATTTAGAGCCCATTGAAGACAGTTTTAGTTCGTTATTTTGCCCAACTGGACTGTTTTGATAATTTACAAATAACTTATTATTATAACTTGTAAAAGGTATTTCCTTACTTAAAGAATTTAGTGATAAATCAAAATTTCGATTGTAACAAGCAGATTTGTTTTGCACTTCTTCGAGAGTGCGAGTTTGTGCAAATTCTTGATTCAAATCTAGTTTCATGTTTTCTAAGAGACGTTATGTTATGTTAGATGACAGAAGGACATAAATAAAAACATCTATGATATAGGTATCCTTATGTTCATTTGCTGTTCAGCTTTGAAGTACGTTCATTACTTTTAATTCTTAGAAATGAAAGGTATTAACTGATATCTGGCATATATTTTACAACTGGGTTTAAAAGTGTTTAAAGCATCTTCGTGTTTGATACAGCCAGACAAATAGACTGGTTTTGATAGGTGATTGATTAACACTAGATTTGTTTTCATCTTTGATTTCAGATTTCTTAGATTCCAACTTATTGACAAATCCTTCAAGTGTCTTTACTCAGTGAGACCATAGCTTAGATGATCTGTATAATTACGATTCACATCAAACTTCTCAGGTTGTAGAGTAATGCTTTATTTTTAGTAACTAACAAGAAATAAAGGTGAATAAACTGTTATAAGAAAATAAATTATTGAAACCTGTACATTCAGTTAGGACAACACATGACAAACAGTGATTATATTATAGAGGGAATTAACATCAATCATTATAAAACTACTGATGTTATGATTAAATACGGTCATTTATCTTCTCACAAGTGAAAACTGATTACAGAAATTTGATTCAAACACTAAAATCTATAATCTTTACCTCACCTTCATTTGAAGTGTGAAATAAAAACAACATACCGGAGTTCGTAACACATAACATAGAAGTAAAACCTTCTGGAACATTCTAAAATATAGTAAACAATCACAGTCCAAAACTAATAAGGATATAAGTTTTCGTATTCTGATGGAAAGATCATTAAAGACCCATACATTGTCGTAAATATGTTTAACTCATTTTACAGCGAGATAGAACAGGTTGTATAAGTTCCAACATACATTACATGCAGCTACGGACTGCTTAAGTGTTCTAATTGTAAACCTCTGAGGCGGAAGTTAGACGACGGATTTCGTCCTTAAAAATCTCTGCCTGCCCATATGGAATCTCCTCAAACATTTGTAAATAAATAAGTGATCTGGCAGAAATTCCTCTGTCTTTTCTGATTAATACATCCATTCATCTTAGTCAATCTTAGCCATGCGGCCACCACACGAAAGAGGAAGTAAAGTTGAATGTTAGAATTTCAGTCAAATTTCGTAAATATGAAAGGTAATGTAGGGAATATTTCTCAAAATGGTAATTCCATACCTTCAAAAGAACCAAACACTTTTATCAGTTTCGGTTTGGTTTTCTCAAAGGGGAAAGGCGGTTTTTATACACGACGGAGGTTCATCAATGATCACGTTTCATCCGTTGTCTATTCCTTTGATTTTCGTTAGTGTTCTGCGTGGTTATTTTTATTTAAAGAAGGAGTTTCGCATAGTCGACCACAGTCTTCGTTTACAGAATCTAAATCATATCGGTTTGATGGGTGTTACGTTTTTATGGATTGCTTTCCAAGTTCCATGACAGTTTCATCACATTGTAGGTTATCTGAGATTAGAGACTTCGTAACTGGAGTTACTCAGGGCTCAATTTCAAGTTCAAGTTCTAATCATCTTTATTCAGGAAAAACACATAGTATATTTGTCTATAATAGTTCCCATGTAACTCATAGGTGCGCGTGGGATTAAAGTAATTATTATACAGTTATTAGCTATATACATTTATACAATGTCCAGTTATTACATAAACAACAGTTATAACATGGTATACAAATAATTACTATATGATATAAAAATATAACATGGTAACAACAATTATAAACTTCAAAATCAATAACAAATAATAAACTAAAAGGTTTAATGACAAATATATCTTTATCAATAGTGCAACAAATAACAACATGAACAACAAACTTCCTCAAGTAGCCTACACAAAAATAAATATTATATAACCCAAAAATATATTTATAGTAAATAACAGTATTAGACATCAAACAACACGGCCAAAGTGAACAACTCAAGCAACGTAACAATTTTGACTAGAACCGCAAACGTGCAAAAAATAAGTAACATATAATTTTGTAGCAAATATTGTAGTTTTGTAAAAAAACAAGTTTTTTTTTGAAAACCTCATATTAATATAATTAAATTGTGTTTACTACAAAAGAGATTACCTTCATTTTCACATTAGGTTTAGCTTCAAATATTACGCTGTTTCCATAATACTGCTCTATTGAACTAAACAATCTAAGTCCCTGATAACATAGATGTTTTTCTACAAACTTCTTTACAAAAAATGGTGTTTCAAGAAACATGTATTGTGTGCTGCGAGTTACTCTATTAATTTCTCTAAACTGATATTGTTGTAAATATTTCTAAACATGCATTCCAGCACTATAAACATATAACTGTTAAAATTTCAAAATATTATGTTCAGAAAACAAGTAACTCATGCTCTCCATCCACCTTAACCCATAAACTGCATAAACTGTGCGCAGTGCATGTCTCTGACACATTATAATACTCTTGACTATGATTGGATAGGTTCCTCCATAATGAATTAAACCATACCTCAAACCACGCCAAGTAGAGAGTTCTTAAATGGTCACCACCAACAAAATTTGTCATATGGTACAGCCCGTAGTCTTATTATGTTTTTTTGACAGATAATTAGCGTGCTGATCCCATTTTAAGTATTGGTCAACATGAAGCCCTAGATACTTAACAGATGCGACTATTTCAATATTTTCACAAGTACAGGAATACAAACATTGGTGTTTATGGCAAACCAAATCAAAAATATTTTTTAGGTTGTCCTTAGAAATATCACAGTCAAAAAACATTACGCACTTCGATTTTGACGAATTAATGAGTAATTTATTTTGAATTAGCCAAGCAGAGATTTGTTCCAAATCTTTGTGAATTTTGTATTTTAATGAGTCTCTGTTGTAAGCTGACCACACCAAAGCTGTGTCATCGGCCTACGCAAATATTTGATGAATTAAAACTCTGACTTAACATATCATTTATATATATTAAAACATTATAGGCCCTAAACCCCCCCCCCCTTGTGGTGTGCCGTAGCGCAAGTACATTATATCACTCAAAACATTGTTCACTTTGACAGCCTGTCTTCTATGATAACAAAAGGATTCCAACCACTTTAGTGCGTTACCTCCTATACCATATAATCTTAATATGTTTATTAATATATTAATATCCAAAGCATCAAACGCCTTATGCATATCCAAGTAAATTGCAAGTGTGTACTTATTTTTATTTATAGAGTTAGTAATGCAACTTATATGTTTATCAATGGCTATAATAAAATATCTGTACCTCTCTCCTTCAGAAAGCCAAACTGACTTCTGGGGAACAGGGACCTGTCAAAAAAGTAATCTAGTAACGTGGTTTTTATTACTATTTCAAATACCTTAGCTATTGTGTTTATTACAGAGATCGGACGGTATGATGAAACAATAGAGACAACACCTGTCTTATAAATTGGTACTATAATAGCTACCTTAAAACTATCAGAAAAAATTCATAAACTTAAAGATTTCTTAAAAATATGTAACAACAAAGGGGCAAACATATTCATATTTTCCTTAATTGTTCCGCTACTTATACTTATACTAACTTTATTTTTTAGTGATTTTAGTGCCATTAGCATTTACTACTTAATCAAGGCTACAATCAAGGCCTGCAAGGTGCACATTACATTCTGAAATATTATCATTAAATAAATCACAACCAAAAGCTTCAGATCGCAGACTCGGAATAATACTTGTAAAATATGAGTTAAATTCATTACCTACAATGTTTTCATTACTTTTAATATTCAACACCACATCTCCCACTTGGATATTATTTAAAGAATTTTTGTTCCCCTTTACAATTTTTTTATTACATCTCAGTACTTTTTTGAGTCACCAATACAGTTGCTAATCAATTTTGAATAGTAATTAAACTTAGCTATCTTTATCTGCCTTGCTACATATCTTGAGTAACTTTTATATGAATTTCTTTTCTCTAAATATTGTCTTTTTTACAATTTTAAATAATTGGTTCTTTTTATGTACTAAGTTAATAACGTAATTTTTTATAGATTTTTTATTTTCCTATTATTTCTATTTATTTTTTCAAAGTATTGGATGCATTGAAACAATCGCAATAGACTTTATAAAAGTTCGAGACAGTCAAACTTACATCATTATTACCAAAAATTGAACTCCAGTCAGCCAAACGCAATTGTCTTTTGAGCATTTTCTTATCCAAAACGGAACAAAATATTATTTTTGATCTTTGCTTGTCAACTCCCAACAACCTTAAATCCAAAGCTAATGAATGATCTGTTATATCCAGTTCCAAAACACAACTGTCAAATTTGATTTTTTTAGTTTCTCACAAGTATATAATCTATACAGGATATACAGCAGTTATTAAATATTCTAGTAGGTTTATTTAATAAACTTTAAAAGCCATAAGACGAGATTAAGTTTAAATAATCCCTCCCATAGCCCTTATCCTTCAAAAAGCAAATATTCATATCACATATTATAATAGTATAATTACAGGATTTACTTAAAATAATCTCAAAATCATTTTTAAACTGATTAAAATTAAATTTACATTGCCTATATATTGCAAAAAGCGAAAACTGAACAAGATTATTATCAACAGAGAGATTAAAGGTAACGTTAACGAGCTCCGATGTAGCGAGCTGATAACAGCTGTGAGTGTGGCGAAGGTCAACATCCATGGGCTGGATTGGAATATCATATCGTATCCTGGCAGCTGATAACGATGTTCTTCGCCGCTCTTTATCCAAACCTCCGTTAACGATATAATGTTATATGAAAAAGTCAAACTGTTCAAGTAGCCAATTAGTTCGTCAAAGTGTTTCCTTAAACTTCTAATATTTAAATTAAATATCTTGAAATTATTCGCTGAAATAGGATAAACCATTTTATTTTACGATCACAGCACTCTCGCATTATTTAACACCCCCTTAACTGTCCCCAGACTGATGAGTGATACCAGTAATAAGCTTTTTTACATCATCCAGTGTGGCAATACGAATTTTGGGACAATTTTCAGCCTTCTAGACAAATATGTCTGGACTGAAGCGGCTTGCCAGCTTTAGTCCAGACATATTTGTAACCATGATCCGTAAGTTGCTTAGCTTGATAAAGTAGTTTTTTACTAAATGGGGTCAGATGGTCGTTTACATAGACGTTAGTATTAGCTCCAACACCTTTAACGACATCAGCCGATTTAAGTTTAGCTTTTTTACACTTCGATAAGTTGGAATCACGGACTTGCCGATTTCAAAATTGCAAAACAATTGGTTTTTGACTATCCTTCCTCCTAGTAGGAATTCTATGTACAGCTTGTACATCAGTTGTAAAGTTTATACTAACACGGGCCACACTAGCCACAACTTTCACTATTTCTTTCATTTGCTCATTTGGCATTTCAATGACGTTCATTTATGGCGTTTTCCATTTTACTAAGAGACCCCTCATGTAATTTATCCAAATATTTGTTTGCAACAGTGTCAGCACTCTTACCCTTGCCGCTGCATGACCTGCATCGCCACGACTCTCGACGATATGTCAGCACATTGAACGTGATATTTAGAACCACACTCGGAACATACAGCGAAATCATTACCATTTGTCAACAAGTCAGCGTATGAAGCGCAATCACTCATAGTTGATAAAGGAGAACAACGATAAAACGTCCGCACTGTACTCGGAGTTGGATTCAGATTTTCCTTTTATTCATCAGCGACTTGTCTAAAAACACCTAAACTTGTGTATTTGCTTGTTTGTGGACGATACCTCCACCATATATGGGTTGGCTAAACTGCAAGCTGCCCTAGAAGTAAAACTATATGAGGAAACAATTTGATTACTTCAATAGTTTCATCAGAACCGGCTGCTTCTCAATCGCGAAGAGACACAAGTTATTGAGTTTTGCATCACGGAATCAAAGATTGGTAACTCTATCCCTATCATTACTTTTAAAAATCAAGATGTGACGCCGGTTATCTAGAGTAAATTCCTCGGAAGTTTTCTTGATAAACATGTTAGGCGCACACGTCTAACGAGTTTGAAAATAGTTCTCAATATTTCCAGTGTAATACTTTTGATAACACGTGTTATTTTAAACAATACAGTAAACAGTACATCATTATATCACCTGTAATTTAATATTTATTTCTTTATCTGAAATGTATCTGACTTCAAAGTTTATTAAAACCTAACTTTATGTCATTTACTTAGCAGTTTTATGTTTTACAATTTAATAAATTTTCTTACTAGCCATGGGAAAACATCTTACACCTAAAAGATTGGATCTAGAGAATGAACATGTATCTGCAGAAGAAAAATTGGTATCAAACATTTTATAAATTCTTGGAGGAATGCGATGCTTATGCAACAAATGAGAAGGTAAAATTATGTTTACATATTAATCATTTCAGTCTATCTGCTTACAAAAGGGTTTCTGGTACTTTAACATTTGTTTAAACTATTGAAACCTATAAAGAACTTTATGTCCATCCTGATATGAAATATATTCCAGACACCTTCTAGCTACTCGTTATATGAAACCAGGAGATTCAATAGATCATTATTTATAAGACTTAATAGATTTAAGTAAACCAAGCAGTCTTTCTTAAGTAACTGCCGAACAAAATAAAAATTACTATACTCGGGATTTACTTTCTCCTATCGTAAGGCAAAGATGTTTAAAAATCAAACCATTATCTCTGCATGAAACTTTTGATTAGCCCGAGTTTTGGAGTTAGCTCAGTGTTAATCGAAATCTTAATAATCAACACTGTATTGAACTTGCTTCATAATTATAAAACGACCGATCAAATATCGGTCAAACGTAATTAATCCTTGAATAATGACGAGGAAACCGTTTCATTAGCTAAATATAAGTGTGGTTTCTGTTGTTTTAGCAAAAAGCTTATGCGGAGTCAATTTCCAGCAGCCAATCAGTTTTGCCATACTTGTGGTAAAAATTACATAAAAGTCTGTTGGTCAGGAGATTAACCTTTACCTTCGACTAAACTAAACTCTCAAAAGTATCAAAGTATAAAGCCTGCTAGTTGTGATGCTTCTCCTTAATATATAAAGTCAAAGTCAAGCCTTTTATAGCCGTTGACAATAATACAATTATGTGGCAAAAGTCATACCGAATAAATCTATAATTTTTACATTCGTTCACAATACCACATTCAGACATACAATCGTTACATTCATCCATACCACTTACTCGCCAATTCTCTCCACCGCCAACGCCAGTGTCAGTCTTCTAGATTGGAGGTCTCCCAACTATAATTCAATAATTCGTCGACGCTATAGAATGCTTTAGATGCTAAAAAGCGCTTCAGACGAGTTTTTAACGCCTTGGGCGTTTGTACGCTTTTCATGGTATCAGCCAAACTGTTGAAACAGACACCTACCTGCGAGGGCAGGTGTTCATAAACCACCGTTCTGTGTCGCCCAGTTCGGTAGTTGTCTCTGCCTCTCGTTTCATATTCATGTACGTCACGGCCCCTAGTGAGGGCACATTTTGACTTACAGAATAAAATTGCCTCCAAGATATAGAGACATGGCACAGTTAACAGCTGCAATTTTTTGAAAGCTGGTCTACACGACTCTCTGAAGTTCATGTTGGCGATTATTCTGATCGTTTTTTTTTTTTTTTTTTTTTTTTTTTTTTTGAAGCCTGAAAACTCAAAATTTGATTGTTTGAACAAGCTCCCCACAAAATCACTCCGTAGGAAAGATGCGGGTAAATCAGGCCGTAATACGCCGCCATCAGCACCTGACTTTGGCAGTATTTGGCTAAAGATCTTAAAACATAAACGCCAGATGCTAATTTTGAACAAACTGAATCAATGTGAACATTCTATGTCAAACCTTGATCGAGGTATATTTCACGTAATTTGGGGGAGTAAACTTCTTCTAGTGGAGTCTAATGGTGGGCGAAATTCAGAAAATTAGATTTTGTGGAATTTGTTGTTAGGCTGAGGCTATGAAAGTGTTGGACACAGTTTTTAAGGCCAACAAAAGCTTTTTGTTCCAAAACTTCTTTTGATTTTTCGTTAAAACAGAAAGTCGTGCAAAGAAAGAACAAAGAAATCAACCATAACAATTGAAGTTAATGGGATTCAAACCGAGTCGATACTGACAGTTCGGAATATATATGTTAGTAAATAACTTTTAGTTAGAAGAATTAACAGCTTTCCCATTAAAAGTTAATGTGGTAATGGCATCCACATCTTATCAGCCTGCCACTGTAGGCTTTTTTCGGGTAGATATGAAAATTTAGGGCCATCTGTAGGCCTACCATAAAGTTTAAATTATTATTCTTGGTGGATTATGTGCGGATTTCATTTTGGAGAACGACATTTTGAAAGAATTTGAAGAATTCGAGTACTTAAGTTTTATATGGTGGTAAGAAACCTTCACTGAAAGTTTGCGGTCTTTCAGCAGCTAAAGTGAAATCAGTACGCTTGTTTGAGAATATAATTCTTGACAGTAAACCAAGAGTTGTAAAATCAAAGCGTTATTCTGAAGAAGAATCAGTTCCTTAAAGAAGACTTTGAACGTCTACTAAAAGAGGGTCATATTGAGCCAAGCTCCTCACCTTGGAGATCCCAAGTACTAGTGGTCAAAAGGGAAACAAAGAAGAAGTGGATCTGCATAGATTACTCTCAGAAAATCAATCGATTAACGCAGCTCGATGCTTACCCACTGACTAGTGTTTAAGAATTTGTTAATAAGGTTTTCAAGTATAAAATGTTTAGTACTATAAAACTTAGAAATGCGTACCATCAAATGCCTATTAAATAAATAGAGAGTGCTTTTGAAGCTTGTGGGCTCCTTTATCAATTTTGCAGAACATCTTTGGGAGTGACAAACAGCGTCTACTCTATTGAAACATTGATTTTTTAATACAAGAATAAGTACACTATAGCATATTTAGATGATGTTATTATTGGAAGGAAGGACAAAACGGAGCATGGTAAAAACTTAACAAATGTTTTGATTCAACTAAGAAGTACAGTTTAACATTGAACATTGTAAATTCACATTTGCAGAAGATAAGATTAATCCACTTGGATATGTAACTATTAAGAATGAAATTCTATCTGATCCAGATCGTCTCCAACCTCTTATTAACCTGCCTCTTCCACACGAATTTCAATCATCCCGTCGAACTCAAAGCATTTTTGTCATTAATCTGATTTCATAAAGAACATCTTAGAAAAAATAGAGAATTTTTCATCTTACAAATGTTTTCTATTTCCTCATAATGCAATCAACTCTTTCATTAGTTAAAAAACTATATAACCTCTGCTACTTAAGCAGCTATCCAGGAGAACATACCATTTACTATGGAAACCGATGCATCTAACTTCGCGATCGGATCGACTCTCTCACACACAAGTTTACCGGTAGCCTTTTATTCTAAAACCTTATATCCAAGTCTGAAATGAGTCCTTCATCTGTCAAAAAGGAAGCCCAAGAAATAGCCGAATCTTTAAAAAACGTGAAGGCGATACCTCACTGGTCGGCCATTCCATCTCATTACAGTTTAAAAATCAGTTTCCTCCATGGCAAGAGATTTGAGAAAAGTAAAAAATGAAAAGATACAGCTATAGCGTTTGGAATAATCTTGCTTTAAATATGACATTGTTTACCACCCGAGAAAGGGAAATAACGTTGCATATACGATGTCAAAATTGCGTGGATCCATAACTGGTAGACCAAATTTAGTTGAAATTGACAGGAGTCTTGTGTCATCCAGTTCTTACCACATTTTATCAGTGGGTTAGAAGGATACATTTACCTTTTTCACTTGAAGAAGTAAACGTAATTTCAAGTTTGTGCTGAATAGAAGCCAAATTTTTGCAGGTATCAGGGTGCGTTAATAAAATCAACTGTATCTTTTGAACACGTAAAAATTGATTTTAAAGGCCCTATCCCTAATGCAAGTATACATTAACTTTAAGAGATGAGTATTCGTGGTATAAGTTTTATTTTCCCTGCCGTGATATGACTTCAGCTACCGTAATCGAAAAACTTCAGGAACTTTTTGCACTCTTTGGTATGTCTTTGGTATTCATTCGGTTTGGGAAACATCAATTTCGAAAGAGCTGAGGTCTTTCTTCAAACTCATGACATTGCATCAAGTCACTCTTCTACATATAATCCTAGAGGAATAGTCAAGTTGAAAACTTCATTTGAAAGAACATTTAACTTACTCTTTTATGTTTAAACATCATAGAAGATCTCATTACGGAGATTCCATTCTAAGCTGGCGGTCTCAACCGAGACCAATGATTTTACGTAACCAGAACAAGTCAAGCAGAGCGCCACAAGGAAGAAGTTCAGTTAATACATGAAAATCCTGGTTATGATCATTGATTTTAAAGGCAAGCAAATAGCCAAGTCGACCAGTAAGTTAGACGGGAGAAAACCGTGTCGATAAACGTTCTTGCCCAAGCACCTGAAGCGGTTATAACCGCGATAATACAGTAAACAGTAAATAATATATACCTCTTCTTCTTTCCTACTTTCCACTTCCAATTTATGCAATTATATAGCTTTTCTATTCCTATTACTAGAGGTTGGAGAAATACGTTCTCCACATCAAGACCAACAGACTCTTGAATTATAAAATGACTCGGATGAAAAACTTAAGTATCAGACAAAGATTCTGGACCGGGCAATAAATCGTGTGTCAACAGAAATTTCCAAACTAACTCCAGTTGCCTCTCGTACTCTACGTTGTCGGCAAAGACCAAAATACCTTAATGATTATGTCACTTTCCGAGGTGGGAATAATGATGTAATGGTTTTGATAACATGTGTTATTTAAAATAATACAGTAAACAGAAAATAATATATGCCTCTTCTTCTTTCCTACTTTCCACTTCCAATTTATGCAATTATATAGTTTTTCTATTCCTAAATTTACTATTTTGAGTTTCAATAACAACTTCTTTGTCACTTAAGTTATTGGTCACTAACTCAATGTTAGTGTTTCCTGAGATTAGATTACTTAAATTTGGGTCCATTATAAGTTACAAATTTTTAAAATCTAAAAGGAATCATGAGAGAAGCAATTATCAAAACCAGTGTCACAAGTTAAATCAATCACGTGCAGAGAAACGTACTTGTTTTCTTCTTGTTGATGCCACTTGGCATAGGCTATTTTTGAAAACCAAAAAGCCTCTTTGAGCCATTAACTCTTTTTAGTTGTGATTGCCTTGAATTATTAACTACACGTAGACAATTGTAGCATGAAACAGAGAGTAACAATAACATTTATGCTATACATTTTATTAATTAGATGTTAGTTTTGAGTTAAATTATGTCCTTTACTGTGATTTTAGGTTGTCAATGTTTTTAATTACGACAGATTATTTACAATATAAGTGTTTCTAACCGTGTTTATTAATCACAGATTAAAGACTTTCTGTTGAACGAAGGAGTAAACTTGGATGGTTAGGTTTTAGGCTAATCTTCTTGCAAGGTGTCCATCAGGCCTAGCCTATCTCTAGAAGGTAAAAGTATGACCAAAGTAGACAGAGCCCATGACCAGGAGACACTTCATTTTTCTTGATGTGTGTGAGTAATGTTATATATTTCTTTTACGCAATGAAATAAATTGGTTTATTTCCTTATATGACTCTACATCTTCTTGAGCTACAACGCTACTTAATGTTGCCAACGATTAGCCTACTGATTTTCTTAAAATATTGCTGATTTATATCATATTTGCTGGAGCATTTGAGTATGAATTGTTCTATGGTTTCTGTTTGTCCTAAGGAACATTTTAGACAAATGGGAGTGAAATACTGTTTCATTCTATAGAGATTAAAGTTGACATTTGCATGACCCAACCGTCGTAGCCTAATGATGTTTATTAAGTTTCCTCTGTTTATGTTTGTTGTATTAAACCATGGCTTATTACTAAATTCACTCTTTATTTTTTTAAACCATTTTGCTTTGGATGAGTCTTTCATATATATATATATATATATATATATATATATATATATATATATATATATATATATATATATTCTATGAAATTTTGCTGCGCTTGATTAATTTGGCTACCAAGGATGAATTTCAAAACGAGATTAAAGACGTAAAGGATCGTATTGATGCAATATCGGCCAAAATCGCTGACCTCCTCAGTAGAGGATCTCCAATGCTGAGCTTCAAATTCAAGGTCTACAAACTTCCGTAGAGGAATTCTCCAAAAAGGTTGTTACCAAACCTGCGTCGGCTTTCGAATTTGAATCATTTGCTGCCGAACTGAATGATCGTAAATATAGATCTAGTAATGTAATGTTCTTCAATGTTCCCGAATCCACAAGTCGTAACAATGCTGATCGCAAAAATCAAGACAGAATGAAAATTGTCTCTGTTTTGTCTGCAGCGAACCTGTCGGAAAATGACTTAAAAACTTTCTATCGTTTGGGTAACCAATCTAAAAACAACAAAGGCCAATTAAGGTAGTCCTTGCTAATAAAGAGCTTGCCGTAAAGATTTTGAAAGAATTAGATATGAAAGTGCTTTCTGACGTCGATCCGTCTCTGGCTGAATTGTCATTAACACGTGACAGGACTCCCAATGAAATAAAGCACCTTAAAGATCTACGAACTGAACTTGCTCATAGGACTCAAAATGGTGAAAAGGACCTCACGATCAAATATGTCAACGGTGTACCCAAGATCATTAATACGAAAAACTAGTTAGGTTCAACGGACAACCAGATATTAGTCTATATTACCAAAATGTTAATGGTCTAAAATCAAAACTTACTGATCTCAAATGTGCATTAGCTTCTTGTCGTCACGAATTAATTTTTCTTACTGAAACAAACTTATCCCCTGATATCTTGGACTCTGAATTGGGCTTTATAAACCACCGTGTATTCAGGAAGGATAGAGATTCAAACACTAGTGTCAAAGAAAGCGGTGGTGGTGTGGTCATTGCTGTTGACAATCTCATTCCATCCGTAGTGTTACCTTTAACTAAGTCTAACCTTGAAGTTCTATTCGTCAAACTGGATATCCCCTATAACACAAAGCTGCTACTCGGTTGTATTTACGTTCCCCCTAACATGCCTACTGACATTTATCGCGATTTATGTGCGGCCTTTGAAGAAGTGGCTGGTTTTGGTGAACCCGATCAGCAGATCTTACTTGCTGGAGATTTCAATCTTCCGAATACCGATTGGGACAACGCCAGTCTTGATTCTACCAATGCTTCTGCGCAGACCATTCTTCAGTTGGCTAATTATTTCAATCTAACTCAGCAAAATACTATCCGCAATTACCGGGGAGTGCTACTAGACATCTTTTTCTCTACAATGGACTTATTGGTCAACCAAGGAGTTTCACCACTGGTGTTTGCTGATGCCCATCATCCACCTCTCATAGCCGATGTTCCTCTGATGAAGCCTAAACCTTTTACCTCCTATGTTCCTTCGCCTGACTTTCGTCGATGTAACTTGGATGGTGTTTTGGAGGATCTGTCACGAACATCTCTTCTTCCTGCATTCACATTCGATATCAACATGTTGTTTGAGTTTTTTACCCACCAGCTCAAGACAATCGTATTTCGCCATACTCCCATGAAGAAACCCCACTCCTCGGTATTTCCTTGTTGGTTTACTAAGGAGCTCAAGGATCTTGTAATAAGGAAAAAGATATTGCATAAAGAGTACAAGCGGACTCATAAATTGGCGGTCTATTTCGAATTTTCCAGAGTTAGAAGATTGTGCCGTGATATGTCAAAGCAGTGTTACATGGACTATGTTCGACACGTTGAGAATGTCATCCCAAATAACCCGAAAGTTTTCTGGAGTTATGCGAGGAATTTAAGGAGACAGGAACCTCTGCCATCCAAACTAATTCTTGATGATGTATCTTCATCTAACCCTGACCAAATGTCTGATACGTTTGCAATCTTTTTTTCCTCAGTGTACTCTCCTACATCATGCCTGGCTGTGAACTATGAATTACCTTCGTATTCATCGATAACTAGTCTCTCCTTCTCCTACGATGAAGTCAAGAAAGAACTCCTTTCCTTGGACACTAATAAGGGATTGCGGACCTGATTTGATCCCGCCTAATGTTTTGCGTCATTGCTGTGAGCTGGTAGCTGGCCCCATTTTCACTCTGTTCAATTTATCAATAAAAACTGGAATCTACCCGCGAGTTTTTAAGCAAGGATATGTTACTCCTATTCATAAGAGCGGCTCCAAGGAAGATGTTAAAAACTACCGTCCCATCACCATTCAGCCTGTATTAGCTAAACTGTTCGAAAGATTAGTTCTCAAGAGAGTTGCCCCGTTTTTTTAAAGTATCATTGTCCCCAACCAGCACGGGTTTACCCCTCACAAATCAACGGAGACTAACCTTCTGACATTCCAAAATCATGTTGCATCGTCATTTGACGATGGAAGGCAACTTGACGTCATCTACCTGGATTTTTCCAAAGCCTTCGACAAGGTTAGTCGTACACATCTCATAGCTAAACTCAAAGCACTAGGAGTTACTGGGTCTCTACTCAGTTGGTTCTCTAGTTACCTTGATGATCGTCAGCTCCAGGTCAGATTCTCTAACTGCTTTTCCTCTGAGTTTTCTGCCACTTTGGGAGTTCCTCAAGGATCTCACCTTGGGCCTATCCTCTTTCTTGTTTTTATCAACGACATTTTGGAACATTCTTTGATTGAATATCTACTATTTGCTGATGACATAAAAATCTTCAGGAAGATTGAAACCTTGGCGGACTGTGTGTTGCTCCAGGAATGTCTCGACTGAGTGCTCCAGTGGTGTGAGTTCAACTCCATGTCCCTGAACATAAAAAAGTGCATATGTGTGACATTTCATCGTTTTCCTACACCTTTGAGGATGAAATCTTGGAACGCCGCTCCACTGTGCGTGATGTGGGTGTACTTCTGTCACATGATCATAGCCCTGAGCAACATGTACTTGATGTGTGCAAGAGAGCCCAGAAAAATCTTGGTTTCTTTTTTTCGATCAACGAGAGGTATGACTAGCACTACGGCACTCAAAATGTTGTATTCCTCTCTCGTAAGATCCACTCTTGAATATTGCTCTTCTGTGTGGTCTCCGCATCAAGCTACTTTCCAGGCAGAGCTCCGGAAAATTCAGAACCGCTTTTTGCGAATGGTTGGTGTGAGACTGGGTTTTGCTTACTGGGATGCTCCTATTTTGGCGATTGGCCAGTCTCTGTCTCTTCACGCACTCTCTACCAGGAGACGTGTCCATGATGTCCTATTCCTGTTTAAGCTGCTGAACAACTTGGTGGATGCTCCAGAACTACTTGCCTTAATCTCCTTCAGATGCCCCAGTGCTCAAACTAGGTCCAGGGAGCTTTTCGTCCGTAAGCACGTGGACACCAATTATCGGGCCAACCTTTTCAGCAACAGAGTCCATCATTTGGGTAATTTGTGTGCCAGCATCTGGACTATTTCGCATGTAGCTATAGCTTTTTTAGAAATAGTCTTCACCATGCTCAATGATGCTTAATTTATTTATTTTTTATGTTATTATTTTTTTCTAATAGCTTGGTGGTAAATTGAACTTATTTGTTTTGTACTTTTTTAATGAATTAATAATTGTTTCTAAAAATTGCACTGCTGAATGAGATTGTACATTGTTAATTGCCTGATTTCTTGTAAATGTATAGACTTTTTCAAATAGATCTACTACTTTATTTCTTGTTGTTTGTTATTTGATCTAAATTTATCTTGTTAATTCTTAAATGTTTATCATTGTTTTTCTTTTATCTTGTTGTTGTTGTTATTGTTATTATAATCAAGTTATATTAGTTTTCAAGTTGGTTAGGGTTATGTATGATTTGTTATTTTTTTATATTTATTCCATAGTCAAAACTAATACACCATGTTTTATTGTAAATTTGTATGATTATGCTGTCTGTCTTGAATTAACTAATTTGTATTATTCTTATAAAAAATGGTTGTCCATTTATAAATAAATAAATTCTCTGATAAGCTTTAAAATTTTGTGCACATATAAAAATTCCTCTTCTTTATCCCCATCTCTAATTTGTCTAATAATTCATTACCATCTATGCCTATGTGTCCAGGTACCCATTGACATGTAATATTTTTATTTCCATCTACGGTAATGTTTATGATGTTCATCATTAATTCCTCTGGTGCGTTTACCTTACTTGCATTTTCAAGTGCTACAATCGCTGATTGTGAGTCTGAACAGACAACATAATTGTCAAAATTGAGGGTATTTATGTACTAATTATTTAATTTACTTATAATATGTCATGCATGTGCTGTTTAGTTGGTAAAGGCCATGTTTTGGCATGTTTCCTCCCATCCTTTCCTTTTTGCTAGTCTAATGACCTCTCTGGTATTCAGTTGTGCAGTCTGGTACTTATGATAATTAATTACTCGTAATAGGGGTCATTTATAGCTAATCTAAATGTTTTTAAAGCTAATCTTCTTTTGGCTACTGCATGAGAACATTCCTGAGTCCACCATGTTTTGGGTTTAAATATGGTTCTATTCATTATGGGTTTTATATTAGGAATATTTTCATCTACAGCTTGGTAAATAGTTTCATAGAGCTTTTCAATGTTATAATTAAATTCATTTATTTCCAGTTTACTAATTTTCTTTTTTACATTGTACCATAGTTCAAATTCATTTATGCTGAATCGCGGTAGGAAGTAGGCTCTTATTAACTAGACGCGGTGCGGGGACATTGTTTGTTCAGTTGGACCGGCAATCAGCTGATCGGTCAGTGACGTATCGGGTGATACGTTCCGACCCGGCAAGCCTGGAGAGGGAGAGAAGTGTTCAGTTCGAGTCTTGAAGCCACGACGAGAAGGTCCTGTTGAGAATCGCAGCTCTTCCTCTAACCCTATAGTGTGGGATTTAGAGAGTAATTCCATTTTTTATCGCGTGTAAATTTAATTCAAGTTTTTAATTTTTCTTCAGTGCGTATTAAATCCCTATCAGCCTCCGTAATCTTCAAAGTAGTAAGTCCCGTACCAGCGTTTAGTTAATATCTTTGATTTTTTATACTGTTGTAATTAAAATTTCTAAAGTTTCCCATCTTTCAGAGTCTGAGAATTAATTAAATTTTTTTTGAAGTATTGTGAATTAAATTTTGGTCATAAAGTTAATATCAAGTTTTGTGTTATATTGATTTTGAGTATTTTGAAAAGAGAACTTTTATTTTATTTTGTTAATTTAAACCATTTTTTGAGAAGTATAAATTTTTAGTTTCATTTTAATTTTAATTCATTTTTAATCAGACTCTTAAATTAGATTTGTTCGATTGTGTGAAGTTTTGAAGAAAATCGAATCAAAAGTTTGTAAACTTTGTTAATTCTTTTGGGTGAACTTGAATTTCGGAATAAACCAAGTATTTCCGAAAAGTTGTTTAATTTATAAAGTATTAGCTCCCATATAAATTACAAAATATGTGCTGTAATAACGGTACATAAGTTGCGCCAATCTGCTTTTTCCTTTTGAGCATAAACTTGTACAACAGGTTATTTACAGGAAAGAACTTGTAAAACTTTGCATAAAACTTTGTCTGATACCTGTAAGTGTGTGTAACTTGTATAAGACTTGTATAAGACTTGTATGAACTTGAACATTGTGTATAAACCTGCATAATTTTGTGTAGTGTGTAAGACTGAGGACTTAGAATAATATTGTGAGTTTGGAATATTTGATTTATTTTAAGAAAAATTATTTTAAAATAAAAATGGAGCTAGCGCATGTGGATCTGTTGCTCAAAAAGGAATTAATATTTGAAATAAATTTTAGGGCGGAAATGCTTCTGAAAGCGACACCGTCCAGAATCTTAGAAAAATGTTGAGGTCCCTTTTGAAATTAAATATCAGGGCCAACGCTGGTAATCTGAAGGGGCGTATAGAACCTAGCACTGCATTAAAGGAAATAAAAGTTGATTTGGAGGCATTATCTGTCAAGATAGGAAACTTGTCCGAGGAAAAATCGACAGCGAGTATTTGAGACTAGTGTGTAGGCACAAACATCTCACTGTGAGAGTTGATGTATTATGTGAGTTGTATAAGTGGGAAGGAGCGTCTGAAACCTTAATTTCAAAACTTAAGGATGGTTTGATTGAAATTAAGGCAAAATTAGGAAAAACTTGGCGTAAGCGAGGAGGAAATAGTTAATTTTGAAACCAGTCTTTTAAATACAAGCCTGGAAGAGGAAGAATTCGAAGAGATGAGCAAGCCCGTATCTCAAACGAGAAACGAGGATATTTTAGGTTTGAGTCTTCCCCCAGGGGAAACATGTAGAAGGGAATTTTGCAAAATTGCCAAATCCCCTAGAGCGATTTTAAAAAATGTTTTAAACCCACAGACGGACTAAAATGTTTCAGAATTGTTGAATTATATCGAAATAATGTTAAAAATAAAATAAGGGTGAAACTAGCTTAAGTGATAGTGAGATCATAAATATGAGTGTAGGTTATGCCACTGGTCCACTTTACAATAAAATGCTTCAATTTAAGGTAAATGCTAGTAATTTTAGTGAAGTAACACAAAGGACTATTAGATTATTATTTGTTCCATTTGGTCATAGAGAAGCCTTGAAGAGGGACTTAGTAACTAGATCACAAAAACCTGATGAAAAACTGAGCAGTTATATTTTTAAACGTTAAGCAAAAATGCAAAATTGCTATTGTGTGATTATTCTGAGACCGAACTGACGGAATTGATAAAATTAGGTATCTCATCTCAAGTAAGGGCCCGACTGATATTTTGTACAAATCCGAAAAATTTTTGCCGACCTTGACAATTTAATGTATATATGAGCAAAGAACGTAGCCCTATGAAGAAGTGAAGGTGTGCGAGGAACGTAAAGTTTGTAAATCGGACTTTGTTCTGAAAAGTAATGTAAAACTCAACTGCAAACTCGTATGTAAACAATCCCATGATGGTAAAGAAAGCAATAATAAAATGTTTTATTTGTAATAAACCGGGACATATCGCTAGGGATTGTTTTTAAAAAATATTCAGAGAGCACAGATACCGAGATTCGAAAAATTCTGCGGTCCCAAAAAAACTTATAAATAGGGGAGAATTCCAAGAAGGTAGTGCGAGAGTGGAATCTCCCCGGTCACGTCCCACTGACATTAAAAATAATTATAATTATGGAAGAGGTCGAGAACAAATGAGGGCAAGGGGTAAGAATAATGTGGGAAATTCCTGTATGAATGTAAAAAGGGCCGGACGTAGCCCAAGGTTCAATGACCCCTGCCGTTGTAAAAGTGTTTGTTGGTAAGGGTACATATAATGTATTATTGGACACGGGAAGCGGAGTGAACCTGATAAGCGAAAGCATTTACGACTCATTGTTAAAGAAAGGACTGGGCTAGTATTCTTGAACATACTGATATTAAATGTTTGTCGGCAGATAACAACGAATTATCAATCCTGGGTAAATGTATTGTAAAAATAAAGATAGAATGTTTTTTCTTGGAAAGTTCAGTTTTTAGTTTCGAAAAATTTGTCTTGGCCAATAATTCTGGGTTCAAATTTTATAAAAGAAACTGGCATGGTGGTGGATTTAAAACAGGATATGTGTTTGGTTTTAAGTTTAAACCAGAAGTCACAATCGAGTTATTTTCAGAATAATACAATCCTTATAAATAATGTGAACCAGAGTATTGTGGTAGGGTGCAATAAGGCAAAGGAGGGTATTTTAAAAATTATTAACGAATTCCCTCAAGTTTTTACCGATAAAATAGGGCAAGCTATTGACTTCGAAATTGACCTACTGTAGAAGTCAGCGACCCCGAGCCAGTGAGATTGAAGCCGTATCCGCTATCCACCCCCCCCAAGCTGCAAGAATTAAGAAAAATTTTAGATGAACTGTTTGGCACAGAATATAATTAGACCCAGTGTGTCAAATTATGCTAGCCCCCGCATTTTTAGTAACCAAACCGGGAAGTGATAAAGCTAGAATGGTGATTAATTACTCAAAATTAAATAGTAAGTTTGAAGAGAGTGGAACATCCAATTGGAGACGTATACGAATCATACCACTACTTACAAGGTGTGTACACTTATTTTTCAAACTTTGGATTTGAGTAATTCATTTTACCAATTAAAACTTACGGAAAAAAGCAAACATTTAACTGGTTTTGTTACGCCTTTTTGAATCATAATGAATTCAATCGTGTACCATATGGGTTACACTTGGGAAGCGGAACAATGAGCCGCTTATTAAATAAAGTGTTGCAAGGTGTAAAAATTTCAGTATGCTTTAAATTATGTAGATGACATAATAATATTTAGTAAAAGTTTACCAGAGCATATAGAACATGTCAGAGATGTTGTGGAGAGGCTGGCCAAACATGGACTTACAGTTAACCCGAATAAGGGTGAGCTTTGCATGTAAAGAGATCAAGTTTTTAGGTCACCTAATCTCTAAGGACCAGATAAGAGTCGACCCGGATAGAACTTCTGCCATTAGAGATGCGAGAGAGCCAAAGGACGCAAAAGGCGTAAGTAGATTTATCGGAGCGGTGAGCTATTTCGCAAAGTTCATCCCAAAACTATGCAGACAGGCAGCATGTTTAAATGAACTGAGAAAAAAGAATAGGAAAATTTGAGTGGACTCAGGAGTGCCAGGAGAGCTTCAACAGCTTAAAGGAAAGCGTAAGTACACCACCGGTATTAATAATACCAGATTATAATAAGCCATTTATCCTATGTACGGATGCGAGTGACAAGGCAGCAGGAAGCTGTTTAATGCAGGAAATAGAAGGTGAGAATAACCAGTGGCTTATTATTCAAAAAAATTCAATGAATCCGAACAAAGAAACTTGACTGTGTACCAAAAGGAAGCACTTGCAGTGGTATGCGCGATAAACAAATTTCGCAGCTACCTAGAAGTAAGGCCTTTTACGCTAATAACGGACAATAGTGCACTAGCGTGTGGGTACTAGGCAATTTTAGGAAAATTAGGAAAAATTAGGTAGGTGGGCAGCTACAATTTTGAGCCTACCATTTCAAATTAAACACGTAAAATCAAAAGACAATGCGGTGGCAGACTATTTATCTAGACTATTTGAATGTAGAGATAAGATGCAAAGTGTGGAGGAAATTGAAGAATACCAGTACGGTATAGAAAATGATAGTGTAACGGACAATAGTATAAGAGTAGCAATTAAGGAAGAAAATGTAAATAGTGTATTTGTAAAATAGCGTAGGTAAATTTTTCCACTAGCTTATACGGACTTTAAGGTTCACCAAACCCAGGACAATATAATACGAAAAATATATAATAGTATGAAAGGTGGTATTAACTCTGAAAAATATTTCTTGTGTAAGGGAGTTGTGATGTATAGAAGTAAGCCTACTAGTAAGCCAAAGATATGTCTACCAGAACATTTAGTAGATATGGTGTTTAAGTATTACCATGAGTCGGAAATCGGGGGCCACTATGGAATATTAAAAACATACCAGAAAGATATGCGAATTTATTTTACCATGCGGAATCTTGCCGGGCTGATAAAAGACAAGGTAAAAATGTGCGAAGCTTGTGCGTTAGCGAAAACCGGTAAGGTTTATCATGGCAAACTGATTTCTGGTGTATCAGCTAGGCCCATGGATAAATTGTACATAGACATTTTTGGCCCTTTAACCAGGTCTAGTAGTGGAAATAATAATATCCTGATTGTACTTGACGACCATTCAAAAATGGTATTTTTAAGTGCGATAAAAGACGCGAAAAGTAAATCAATAATAAAAGTATTAGAAAGTGAAATTTTTAAAAATTTTGCATATTGCAAAAATATAGTGTCGGACAATGCACAGTGTTTTAGAAGTGTCGAACTAAAGAACTATTATTCGCCCGGGGAATCAATCATCAATTTGTAACTCCATTTGTACCACAGGGAAACAAAAGTGAACGTCAGTTGAGGACAGTAAAACAGATGTTAAAATTTACTTTTTAATTCGGATCAAACTAAGTGGGACACCAAATTAACTGAATTACAATTAGCGATAAATTGTGCGACCTCGGAAGCTACCAAAAATTCACCATACGAAATTATGTTCGGAAATAGGCCTAACTTGGAATTGACCAACAGATGGAACATTAATGATTTATTGGACTGTGATGTGTCAAAAACCGGATAATTTGGATAGGTTTTCAAAGAACTGTGTTAAATTTAAAAAAGTCCATTTCGGCTAACAGGAAGAGGGCAGGCTATAGCGATAAGGAATGTGAACACACCCATTCAAAGTTGGAAGCCTTGTATACGTGAAGACACACTGGCTGAGTAACAAAGCGGAAAAATTCCAGGCAAAAATGGCAAACCGGTTTTGTGGACCCTACAGGATTATATATAAATTAACAAGAAGTGACCTTTATAGTGCAGGATATAAAGGATGAAAGATCCGTGAAGAAAGTGCATGTTTCACAATTAAAGTTAAAGTACTAAAAGTGAAAGTTGAGAACTCAATAAACATTAGCCCGGGGCAAAGGTCAGTATGTTTTATTTTCAGGACAATTATATTGTCGAAAAGGAATTGAAGATGGGTCTAAAAACAATAAATTGGCAATATAATTTATTTCTAAATTAACTTCAAGAATTGATTATATAATTATGTATTAATTTGGCCCAAAACACAAAACAAGTTAAGTATGAGAGTCCAGTAGCTTATTATAATAGTAAAAAATAAATAATGGAATATAAAAAGGGTGATGTGACGACGTTTTTATTTCAGCACATTGTATGGCTAAGATGAGAAGTCATAATATAAAATGCCAGTGTAAGTGTGTAATAGAAGTGTTGTTTGTAAACCATGTAATTTTTCAGGGACAATGAATGGCATTAATAGTGTATAAAGTAAATACACAGATGTATTCTGATGTATTGTGATATATCATGAGATATATTTCTTCCCTGTTCCTTCAAATGTAGAAGGACAGGGTGATTTTGGTAATGTTGTGGTGTTGTTGTCCCCTGTTTCCTTCCAATAGAGAAGGACAGGGTAATATTTTTTGGTATACAATGAGTTGTATTGATAGTGATTTTTCTTCCCTGTTCCTTCAAATGTAGAAGGACAGGGTAATATTGTTTTTTTATCACTATATGAGGTTTTATTGTGTGTAAACAATTGATTATTGTGCCATTGTAATCCCTGTAAATTGATTGTATTGTAATTAACAACATCTGGTAATGGTTTACATTCATGACAGTGGCGCAGGCGTACAATAAGAACACCGTGAAAGACTGACAGCCATACAATCATACGGAGGAGGAATATTTTTGTAAAATGGAATGTCCTCCAAGAGCTCAATGCCTCGCGGGCTGAAATTGTTATTAGATTGGAGGAGCAGGTAGCAGTGCTATTAGCGAACCAGAGCCAGCCAACCACGAGATCAACGAGGCCGCCGCACTGCACCGGCCGCACAATCATTGGAGAAGCTACCTGCCTCGACTCCTCACCCACCACCACATCCCTCTGCGATGGCTACTTGGGGAGCCACACTGGACGTCGGACACTCCTACCACATCACCCCTCGGACTACACATCACAGCCTCCACGTAGTGATAAGTACAAAAGAATTGTTATTTAAAAGTGTGCATGTGGAGGGATATTATTGTACTTAGTCCGGGATGAGTGTTTAAAAGGTTTAGGTTCTACCGTGGATTGCAGCTTCGGGCTAGGGAAAATGTGTACCATAGTTCAAATTCATTTATGCTGAATCGCGGTAGGAAGTAGGCTCTTATTAACTAGACGCGGTGCGGGGACATTGTTTGTTCAGTTGGACCGGCAATCAGCTGATCGGTCAGTGACGTATCGGGTGATACGTTCCGACCCGGCAAGCCTGGAGAGGGAGAGAAGTGTTCAGTTCGATCTTGAAGCCACGACGAGAAGGTCCTGTTGAGAATCGCAGCTCTTCCTCTAACCCTATAGTGTGGGATTTAGAGTAATTCCATTTTTTTATCGCGTGTAAATTTAATTCAAGTTTTTTTAATTTTTCTTCAGTGCGTATTAAATCCCTATCAGCCATCCGTAATCTTCAAAGTAGTAAGTCCCGTACCCAGCGTTTAGTTAATATCTTTGATTTTTTTATACTGTTGTAATTAAAATTTCTAAAGTTTCCCATCTTTCAGAGTCTGAGAATTAATTAAATTTTTTGAAGTATTGTGAATTAAATTTTGGTCATAAAGTTAATATCAAGTTTTGTGTTATATTGATTTTGAGTATTTTTGAGAAGAGAACTTTTATTTTATTTTGTTAATTTAAACCATTTTTTGAGAAGTATAAATTTTTAGTTTCATTTTAATTTTAATTCATTTTTAATCAGACTCTTAATTAGATTTGTTCGATTGTGTGAAGTTTTGAAGAAAATCGAATCAAAAGTTTGTAAACTTTGTTAATTCTTTTGGGTGAACTTGAATTTCGGAATAAACCAAGTATTTCCGAAAAGTTGTTTAATTTATAAAGTATTAGCTCCATATAAATTACAAAATATGTGCTGTAATAACGGTACAAACATGTTTGGTATATCCTTTCCAGTTGGCTTGTTTATAATTTTTTTCTGTTTGAACATTCAGACTGTTGATTTTTTAAACAACCAAAAGGCCTATTAGGGTTATTATTATATTGTACTTGAAATTGAATGAAAATGGGAAAATGGTCACTTCCCATAAGGTCAATTCCAATATAGTTCTGGAGTTATAAATGTTAAATCAAGGGTAGATTGCCTTTTGAACATGTTGCTTACCGTTGTATAATTGTGATCATTAGTTAAAATAAAATTGGAATCATTATAACCCTTAAAAATTTAATTATCCCTTCTGTCAGCGTTAATACAATTCCAGAAAGGGTGGTGCGTAATGAAGTCTCCACCAATCAGAGTATATCCACTATCTTTGGAAAATAATTCGTTGTACCAGAATGCTGAATTTATATGCCTATTGGTGCAATATATGTTATATAATTTAATAGGGAAACTTAAATTATTAATACTTATAGCTAACAATTGTAATACATGATTGTTATATTCTCTTATCACCTTAGAACTTATATGTACAATAAAGGCGACTCCTCCATACGAATCATTCCTGTCTAGCCTGATTAGCTTATAGTTATCATCAGCTAGCCTATCATTTGTATAGCCTGTAACCAGGTTTCTTATATAAGAACTACATGAATTTCATCTTGTGTTAAAATATTAATTAGCTCTGGCCACTTAGACTTAAGTGACCGAGCATTCCATAATATTGAGTGTAATTGTTTTTAACATAATTTTTTTAAGGTTTGTTTTGCCTGCGGGCTGCACCGGTCTATTATTGCCTCTAATATTAGATTTAGTTATTGTTCGTACTGATTGTTTACTAATTTCGAGAGTTTATTTAAAACACTCTCTTATTAGGCTATATTATAAACCTTTTTGTCTATAATTTTTTTCTTCCTAAATTCTGTTGAGCAACTCATCAACTTTGTCACTTAAAATATACCAAGCTTGTATTCAATGGTTTCAATTAAATACATAAGATCATAATAAAAAGCCTCAAGCAATAGATAGTTGCATTTTAAACGGAATACAGAAGCTAAAAGGAAGAAAGATGTACTCAATTAAATTTTATATATTTGTAACTGTGACAAGCATACCCATATACATACATAACTAAGTAGATATAAATATGAAGGTTCTAGCGCACTTATGGGACAGTCCGTAATTCAACATAAGATCTTGTTCAATGTACCATAAATGAATCTGATAATAACCGAATCTATAGATGTTTTACTCTAGGCTTCTACTTTCTTAAGCGGTATATTGGAAACTTAGTCAACTCTGCTTTGAATCCATCTATTGGAAATGTTGTCAAATCTGCGTAGAATCAATGTAGGCCTAAAATTTATTGCCAAGGTTCTCATATCTGTTTCGAATAAACGAAAATTCTGTGGTAAATATATTAAAATCTTAATAAAAAATCTCTGAAATGGAATGAAAAATCTTCGAAATGTTAATGAAAAAACTAGTATTTTGAAACAATACTATAAAGAATTTAAATTGCCTCCTACAAACCACTATTGTAATAAAAGTAATATTTTATTCTATATCTATACTATTTTTCCAATAATTTTAAGTCTTAGTTTACAGATTTTTCTATAATAAATAGAAGAATCTATCGCTGTTTCACCAGAAATTGTGCTTATTTCTGTCAAATTCTAGTAAAAATCAACACTTTTTCAAAGTCTTAGTTAAGACATTTATCCTTTATAAATAGAACAATGGCGAAGTAAAATAACATGTCCATACTTCAAAAAAAGAAGTTTTTGAACATCATTATACCAGACATTACAAATCAAAAAATCATCTGAAAAATAAAGGTATTTATGAAAAGAAGCTTAATTATTTAAAGAAATGGGCTCGAGAAAACCAAATTGACGGACACGAAAATATGTACAATATTGAAAAATTAAGAGATTTTAAAGAAACATTTCAAAGTTGAAAATAAAGATCTTAATCTATTTAATGACGAAAGATTTCACTCAATCGCCGACAAATTATTTATTAAAAACAAACGATAAAAACAAGTCTGAAATCATTGAGCAAATAGATAAAACTCTTAACGAAAAACCTGTTGAAAATGTCATTAATATCGAAGTTTATCCTCTATACATGGTCTATTTAAGCAATACATTTTAACAAATTTAGACGGCAATTTCATGTCAATTTACAAATATCTTTAAATTATGCGCCCAGAAATTAAAAGTTTAATCGAAAAAATTTCATGAAACTGTGAAAAATATGAAAGGTTATCTATCCTTAGAATGTGGAATACGAACGAACTTTGGTGAACGGTGAAACACAAACTTGTCCAATGTATTTTACTATAAAATCGGATGAAATCTTTGACGTAAACGACTTTATCACTAAGCATTTAATGAATTATCACATCGAGAACAGATAAATCATCCAAATAGAGGTTCTGGATGGACGTTTAAAAGATATACTAATATTTGAGAACCAAAGCTACAATTCCAAGTATAAATATCCATACTTATGACAAGAAGTTTCTCGTCAAAAATAATATTATTGTATATTCTCATATTATTATTGTATATTATTCCGTTAACAATTTCTGAAATATATGACGATGAGTTAGAAATTGATTTATTGTATCTAAAACAAGAAGATAAATCTCATTATGTTTTGATAACCGATTTAAATAAGCTCGTTTTCTCTCAATTATATAATTTTAAAAAATAAATAATTCCTTTGTAGAAGATGTTTAAGCCATTTCTACAAATCTAGAGATTTAGCAGATCATTTAGAAATTTGTAAGAATCATGAAGTTTGCAAGCCAATTATGCCATTTCCAGGTCAAAAAACTAAATTTACTAATTATCAAAAGAAGTTTAATCATCCGTACGATATTTATATGAATTTTGAAAGCATATTAGAGAAAACGTGCAAGAACAATCCACAAAGATCGACTACAACCAAGATTCCAGAAGCACATTCCCCATGGTTTGACTCAATATTTAGTGTCGAATGTGACCAATCGCATGTATAAAGCTATGTTATCGTGCCCAAAAATGAGGAAGATTTGCCTAATGTTCCTACATAAATTGTTTGAAGAGCTCAATAAATTATCAAAATATATAGCTAAAAAATATAATTCAAAGAACGTGAAGCCTATGACATTGACTGAAGAAGAAGAAATGTCATACCAAAATGTAAACGTTTTTCATATTTATGAATGGTCTGCTTATGATGTTGAGTCAATTCAGAATGGTTTTACGTTTTACTACTGATAAATTTTATTGGAAAGATAAGAGTTATAATAAAATAAGAGATTATTGTCACTTAACCGGGAAATTTCGAGGTGCAGCTCATAGAATTTGTAATCTGAATTTGAAATTTCCACAAAACATTCCAGTTTTCTGTCACAATAATGTCAAATTAAGACATTCATACATTATCATACACTTGTACATAAAAGAACTGGCTAAACAATATGAAAATGTTGATTTGATTGCAAACACAGATGAAAAATATATAAATTAATTCGGTAAATTCTGGATATAGACATGAGTTTGGTGATGGTAAACCTAGAGAAATTCATAAAATTCTCTTTTTGTAGATACAATTTACATTTATGGCCTCGTCTATTGAAAAATTAGCTAAAAAATCTAAAGAAACCAGATTTCAAACATACAAATCATTTTATACAGGATGGAAGAATATTGAATGAAATTATAAAAAATATGACGAAGACGAGATTTTTTAAAATATTGTCTGGAAAGGCATATTTCCTTATGCATTTATCGATAAGGTAAAGCGAGGAGAGATTGCGCGGTAGGAGAGATTGCGCCCTCTTTGTTCCAGCTGTTGGAGTTGGGTGCGCGCGCAGCGTCCCTCAGTGCCTCGATCCGCTTCATTAGTTGAGTGTTCTGTCAAAAGTTTCAAGACGCTAAGTCTGTTTATTAGTGATATATATTAAACCTACAACTTTCATTTCAAAGGTAAGTGGCTGAATTTTGTCTGCAGGATGCATGAAATTTAATCAGTACGATGCTACGATACATTATTCGGTATTTTACCATTTTTTCTAGAGAGGTAATGACATAAGCAAACTGTACAGATAGTGGTTGGTCAAATCTCGCTTCGGCCATCTTAGTTTTAAGCCTGCGCAATCTCTCCTACCGATTTAGGACAGTACGCGCATTTCATGTTGAGGAGAGATTGCGCATTTATTCCATTTAATGTAATGGTAGGAGACATTGCGCATGGATTTCATAATTAATATTAACTATTTGTGAATCAACATATTCGTTAGAAATTCATTAAATGTATATTATGAAATCTTTATTTATTTTATTAATATGAATTGCATATTACCATTAATAAAAACAACTTAAAAAAAAAATTAAAACATATTATTTACCAAGATGACTATTATTTTATTTATTTTTTACAGGCTAACATGCCTAACGTGTACAAGAGGAAAACAAACAAAGGATCCTGGACAGAAGATGATCTATCATCAGCTGTATCAGCAATAAAGAATGGATCATTATCAATAAGAGCAGCAAGCAAGAGGTTTAAAATACCAGAGTCTACATTAAGACATCGAATGAAGAAGAATGATTTTGCAAAACGGAATTTGGGTCCAGATGGCCAACTAGGATTGGAAGCCGAGAAAAAATTGGCTTTGCACATAATAAAACTTCAATCTGTAGGGTTTGCACCTACACAAAAGAATGTTAGAATGTTAGCTTACAATTTAGCAGAAACATTGGGTATTAAACACACCTTCAACAAAGACCATAAAACCGCTGGAAAAGTTTTGGTTTTCGTCATTCATGCGGCGACATCCTAATTTAAGTGTGAGAAAAGCTCAAGGCATTAGTAAGCAAGAACAGAAGGAATGAATAGGGAAGAAGTAAAAAGTTATTTCAATCTTCTCACTTCCACCTTAAAAGAAAACAACCTTTTAGATAAGCCCAAACTGTATTTGGAAACTGCGACGAAATAGGAGTGCAGCTTAATAATGAGAGCCTGGAAAAGTTATTGCCCAAAAAGGAAGCAAAGACGTTCACGTCGTTACAAGTGCTGAAAAGGGAGAAACTGTAACTATTATGGCCTGCTGCAATGCAGAAGGGACAGTTCCTACCACCTTTTTGTATTTTTAAGGGAGTTTTACGCTAAACCACAATATATCAAAGATGCTCCCCCTGGAACTGTTTTAAAAATGAGAAGAGAAAGTGCGTACATAAATAGTGAACTGTTCATGGAAATGGATTTCTGAACACTTCATCCCAAGAAAGTCTCCTGGAAAGCATTTGCTAATTTTAGATGGCCATGCCTCACACATGAACTGTCCCAATATGTTGCAAAAGGCTTATGATAATGACATCAATTATCTTATGTCTGCCTAGTCATACTACACACTACCTACAACCCCTAGATCGTGTAGTATTCAAGCCTTGAAAACTTATTTTAAAGATGCCTTGTAACAAATTAGTCACATCTCGTTGTGGTACTGGCAAAATTTCAAGGACGATTTTGGCCATCTATTGAATTTATCTTGGCCTCGTGCTGCCACTGTTCAACTTGGAGTTGCTGCGTTTTCGTGCCACAGGAATCCATCCTCTAAATATTGATGTGATACCAGACTACTGCATATCTTTTACATTGTGACCAAGATGTAAACCAGATTGTTCCTGATCCCCACAACACTCCAACCAACCTTGACATCAGTTTAATAATCCAGTATCTGAAAACACTGAACCACCTATTTCAATCCAATCATCTCAATCAAATCATTTAATCCCTCCAATCTGTTCAACCATCAACCTCAGACAATGTTCAGACCGCATCTGTAGAAACTCCAACAAAAGTTTTACAAAAACTTTCACCGATTCCTAAAAGTTTTGGAAGCCTTCAAAATCAAAAAGGAAGCAAAGTGCCATGAATGTTACAGATCCAAATAACATAACCAAAATCAAGATAAAAAAAGAGTTAGCATCAAACAAGAAAAAGCGACCAGAATGAAAATAAGAAACCCTGCATGGAAAGAACAACCAAAATCTTGCAAGATACAAAAAAAAAAAGGACTTAAAACAAAGAAAACGGTTGATGTTTGAGCAATCTTCTACATCTGAGGAAGATGGACGCAGACATTGAACTTCTTTCCGATCATGTCAGCGATAATGAAGATGATGAGTGTACAGAGTGTCCTTGAACTATATCAGGAGACTACTTCGACATCTGACCTGGATCAAGTGCATGGTCTGTGGAAGATGGATGCACGAGAGCTGTACAATTATGAAGGAAAGTGCATTGACTGTGGACGCCGTGAAAAACGTCAAAAAAAATGATTTTAATGCTCTATTATGTAATAATGTTTTTAAAATGTGCCCAAGTTTAAAATGTTTTAATTTTTCAATTTCTTACATCAAGTTTTGAAGGTTTTCATTAGTTTTACATTAATTAAATATGTTTTAAAGTGTGAATTGCAGTAGTTTATTCCCATAAACAATCTCTCCTACCCATGTGCGCAAACTCGCCTACCCTACGAGGAGAGATTGCGCAAAAACACATTTTACGATTTTTTTTATTATTTCGTTATTTAACATAATATAAATTCTGGAAAAATTACAGAGAATAGACAACCATACAATGTAAATATAACACTAAAAAAAATTGTATATTCAACTAAAAATTTTCGTTTTATTTAGATATTTTGAATTGTGCGCAATCTCTCCTCGCTTTACCTTTAGTATTGAAAAACATGATTACACAGAAGAGCTGAAAATTTAAGATTTCTGTTCACTTTTGACAGATGAGAGCACATCTGAAAAAGATTATCAACATTATTTAATGGTCTGGAACAAATTAAAAGAGAAAAAATCTAGGAAATTACCCCTATTTGTATAAAAAATTTAATATGTTTTATGCTTGCTGATATATTTCAAAATTTAAGAAAGATTTGCTTAAGTTTTGCTATAACCTTGATCCAGCTCATTATCTAAACAGCTACAATTTTAGCTTGGGATGCTATGCTAAAATTAACGAAAAATCGAGCATCAACTAATCCACAATTATAATAATTTGATGATTGAAAAAGGCATTCGTGGAAGCATTTCTCAATGTATTTAACGATATGTTGAAAGCAAATAACAAATATTTAAAGGATTTTCATGCAAACAAAACCAGAAAAAATATCTGTGGTACGTCGATGCCAATAATCTCTATGATTGGGCTCTATCACAAAAATTTACCGTATGGCGATATTAAGTGGATGGATCCAAAAACGTATACAGAAGAACAATGGAAGGATACAATTTTGGAACCCACTGGCGATGAAGATTACGGCTATATCTCTAAGTTGATCTAGGATATCCAACGAATTACATGAAATTAAACAAAGATTTGCCTCTTGCTCCTGAACATTTTAACAAGAAACTGTGCACAACTTTATTAGATAAAACTGAATATGTTGTTCATTCTAGAAATTTGAAGTTTCTATTTAGAACAAGGAATGGTGTTAAAACATGTGAATAGAGTTATTGCATTTGATAAGGAGCTTTTTATGAAAGAATACATCGATTTTAATAGAAATATGAGAAACCAAAGCTACAAGTTACTTTGAGAAAGATAATTAATAGATTTTATAAGCTAATGAACAACTCAGTTTTTTTGGAAAAAGTATCGAAAATGTGCGATATATATGCGATATTAAACTTGGAAATGAAGAGTTTTCAATTAAACAAGCTAAGAAAAACAAATTTGAAATGCTTTAATATCTTCGACGACAACTGTATAGCGAGTCATACGTTACAAACAGAAAAGTAAAATTTAACAATCCGATCTAGTACACAGAATTTTCAGTTCTTGACCTATCAAAATTGTTAATGTACGAGTTTTATTACGACAAACTTAAGAAATATGATCCAGATTTGAATTTATGTTACGTGATACAAACATTCATTTCCTAGAAATGACGAAAGATCCTTACAAAATTTTAAAGAAAACATAGATGAGTCTGATACAAGCGATTATCCCAAAGATCATAACTGTTTACACTAATAAAAAAAAAAGAAAGTTGTAGGAAAATTCAAAGACGAGTTAAATTGTGAAATATTAGAAGAATTTTGCGGTTTGAGATAAAAAATATAGCCTACTCGTAAAAATATCTAGATAAAAAAATCCAGTTAGGTGTAAAAGGAAATTAAGAGAGCGTTGTAAATAAGACAATAAATATCGATAATTTAAAGAGATGTTTGTTCGAAAATAGGGAAGAACTTCGTGAGATGAATGTTATAAAAGCTATAAACTTGAATTGTATACGATAACAAATCGACAAACTATCACTAAGCTTGAAAGATGATAAGAGAATTGTCCTAGAAAATAAGATCGAAACAGTACCGTCACAAATTTATAATATACTGGTCATAGCACAATAGAGAATGAAACCGAAAGATGTAGATAAGGATGCAGACAAATAGTTATTAGAGACATTTTTTCAAGTATGTTCCACCAGAAAATTCATACGAAAACTAAATTTAAAATTAATGATCATGTAAGAACTGTTAGTAAAAAACAAACATTTTCGAACAAATATAAGAACAATTGGTCGAGAGAAATCTTTTTTGATTTATCAAATTAATAACACACATCCTGTAACTTATAGTATAAAAGATTTAAATAATGAAGAAATAACGGTAATTTCTATGAATAAATATTAAGAAAAGTCAAAGCTATAATTTTTTTCTTTATAAATGGAGGCTCAAAAGAAATGTACGAAGTGTAAAGAATTTAAAGATTCTGAAGAATTTTCTAAAAATAAGGATACCAAAAATGGATTATACTGTTATTGTAAAGACTGTTTCAGTAAATATTGCAGAGAATTATACGATAAAATGGAAAAATTAACTTTAGAAGAGAAAAAAATGTTTCCAATCTTGGACCTTGGACATGCTTTGATCAAGACTACTGAACGAAGCTCGCCTTAAACATCCTTATTGTCTTCTGCGATCTGTTTCTATATACTCTTGAGTAGCCTGAGCATCGTCCGGAGGGGTCCTCGGAGTCCGGTTTACTTATCACGGATGCAGTGTCTTTACTACAGTCTTCACACTGCCACATAGCGCCACTTGCATTCAATCCTTTAAGTTTAGAAACCGTTCGATTCGGCAACACCCGGGGTGAAATTCGGCTTTGCACTTTGCCTTTTCCGAAGGCTTCGAAAATGCATCATTACACTTCGAACACACTATTTTAAATGGAATGAAATCCACTCACACCCAAAAATCGCAGAACATATCATTTAGAATAAATATATAATATAAATATGTTACACACCCAAATGTTCGGAAAGGATAGATATCCAACAGACGCTCGCAGGGTCGGAACGGGCGGGCAGGCAGTCAGAAACACGGTCTACTACTCTAGCTGTATGGAGCGCTTATCTCTGCGACCTTCCAGCTCGGCTGACTGATAAACGACGATTACAGATATGTATTACTCTTTCGTTATTGTTAGTCAGTAATAAGAGGAAATTCCTAGTTTTATTACAATACCAAATGGTAACTATAGACAATTTAATTTGACACACCGCCTACATATTGACAGGGACACACTGACAAACAGGAATAACCAAGTCAATCAAGGCAATCACAACTTAACTAATATGTTACTCACAAGTTACGATAACGCCCTAAATGGTAGTCACTCGGGGAAATGATACTTTTTTCACAACACATTAGTAAAGAAGTCAGCATAGCCAATCGGGCATTATTACATTTCTGTAGTACTTGTATTGGGATATAACTATACTAAAAAACCATTTCACAGAAAATAGCCTACAGAATTGTAACAATATAGGCCTAATAAGAAATTTAACTTATTTTAATACTGTATTTAGAAGACAGCCATTTCTTTATGGGATGTAAATGGTTTTGGAATTCTCAAAGGATAGAACTTATATTGCATCTGTAGCAGTAGTCTATAGGATGTAACTGCTCTTGCAGTTTTCTCCAGTAGGGTATACCTTAGTTTGGAACTGCTTCTAAACTTAAACACATAGCAAACGAAATAAGTATCAATAGCAACACACATCTCAGATTTCTATTTTTATGGATATAACTGATTCTGCCATTGGGCGACTCTATTGTAACCTATACTTATAAACTAAAAATCTTTTTATAGACTGTTGACGTTAATACACAGTGTTCGTTGTTCTAAATAAATATATTTTGATTTGGCGTACTATGTATGTCCATTGTAACCGTCCAATGTAGACCTCCTTCCGGGTTTAAACAATTAAAAAAGTCTCATTCAATTCAATAAACAGTCAAAACATACTAAACATAGTAGTACTTAATTTTAAGAACATTACACTAAAATAGAAGGTTATGACAGGTATATACCAACTTAGTAGTGTTTTAAATATGTTTTAATAAAACTAACCAATTGCTCATGTTTTCTTTAAATCCGTAATAGTGTAGGAACAGCCCGGGCAACCATAGTTTTATTTTTATTGCACAACTAGGCAACATGGGTCTTCTCAATGCCTAGTCGCCTTACACCATGCTTAAAGAATTAATACAAATACATCACTTAAACTGTAGACACGAGTTCCTTATGCGTCACCTGGATTGGGTGATCGCAAGTTGCGGAGAGAAAGAGTGGGGGCAGAGCCAAGTAGTACCAATAAATCCCGAAAATTCGACTGGTCAGAGCCAAGCAGTTCCGACAAACCCTGAACATGCGGCTGATAGTGACCTCAGTTCGGAACTGTTCTGATTTCTATTATCTATTACGAATTAATGAGTCGTTTTATATCTGAACATATCTGCAAAACATAGAAATGATATAAAACACTACATTGATGTTTATCGAATTAATTATATTAATATTGAACTTTCTTTATAACTCCAAAGACACTTGACAAAATGTGAGATGGTGCACAACGAATAAAGTGTCATAATTTCATCATATTTTGCATAATTATAGGCTTAAAACGACGGTAAATATATTTTTTTGTTTTATTGGAAAGCGATTCAAATTAATAGGGCAAAGGCAACATATTATAATGTGGAGTCCTTAATTGGTAGTAAATAAATTAATAATTACGCTACAAATGCTTTAATAAGAGTTATGTAATAGCTGTAATAAACTAAGGGGATTAAAAAAGAAACTTGTGAGTAAATATTCAACCAAAAACATAATTATAGAAATACCTAACACGGCACGTAACATCATTAATAAACACAAAATTTTCCTAATTATATTATAGTAATGTAACTGACAAATTAAGTTTAAAATCATATATGAGTACATGTTTGGTTTACAATTTTAAACAGCACTTTTATGGTTGCGTAGAAATAATTACGTAATATGTACCGGTATGATGAAAATAATTTAGTCCTACTAATCTCTAAAGAGGATGGGAGATAATAGAATGCCTAGAATAGCACTGGAGAAGGAGGAAGGAGGAAGAAGACCAAGAGGAAGACCGAGAGGAAGATGGGAGGACCAAGTGTGGAAAGACATAGAGAGAAGGGGACTACAGAAAATACAGGTGGATGAAGAGGAGACCTGGAACGATAGACTAAAGTGGAGGAGGCTGTGTACGACGACCCGTGAGAACGGAAACGTCTGACGATGATGATGATGAATCTCTAATGCTACGAATATTCAGATTTATGATACAATTGCATTTACAGTAATTTATACAATTTATTGGTCTCCAATTGTCACTCAGAGAAATTTCTATCTTTTTCTCCTCTATGAGGCGTGTCTGCGAGGGTTTTTTGTTACTTTTTGGTGGAAATAAAACGTCTCTGTTTAGTAAAATTTGTAATGCCTGGTTGCCTTCTGTTACACTCTTCTTCCTAAAACATAAAGTTGATACATTTGTCAGAACTTTTCGTGGCATAGGTTTCAGCTGCTATTGTTTTAAATTTAATATTCAATTTAAGTTTTACTATTAAACAATAAATAAATATAATTTAAATATATATGCTGTACCAAACTACAGAACGGTGTTTTACTCAGAGTATAAGCTAAAAATACAGTAGTACATTTTAAGAAGTTTGTCAGACTAATTGCCTGTTATTAGTCCGGTAAAATAAGGATGCAACCTCGGAATGAAAGATAATAAGCTAAAAATTTGCATACGTCTTTATTATGATGGTATAAAACTTACTCAAAAGTCTCATATAATCACGTGTACGCGTCTTTAGATATTTAAGGTCAAAGTTCACGAAAATCAGTTTTTTGCAAATATCTCGTTTCCCTTACGCTAAATGACTTTGAAGGTTGTTAGAGAAATTGTAGAACGGGGAATTCTCTTCAACTTTTGTCTGAAGTAATTTTATGTACGTTCAACCCTTTTTTAGATACAGCGCAAAGAGTAGGGAACCGCTTACCTTTATATACGATAATGCGAGGTCAGCCAGTAGAATACAACAAATAAATTAGTTATATTGTTAATTATTCATTTACTATTATTATTATTATTATTATTACTTAATACTATTATTATTGTTAGCATTATTATCATTATAATTAAATTTTTATTATTATTTATTACTTAATATACCATATTTATAGATATTCTCTAAATAATACTTATTTTATTTTTACCAAACATACAATATTAAAAGAAATATTTCAAATGAAGTTTAATTATATATTTATTTATTGATCCAATAATCAATGTATTAAAATTAAGTACAAATATAAAATATTTGTTTTCATTATTAGTGATTAATATTTTTGTTTAAATTTTCTTCTTCTTCATCGTCTTCTTCTTCTTCTCCTCCTCCTCCTCCTCTCCTTCTTCTTCTTCTTCTTCTTCTTCTTCTTCTTCCTCTGGCTGTTCAATATCGGATTCATTATTATCATTCTCGTTTACTAAATTATCAGAATAGAAAGATTCAAGAATATCAGGTGCATATTCACTTTCTTCATTGAAACCATCTGAAGTTGATGAAGCGTTGAGGCATGATTGTCCATTACACTGCCCACAAATTAAAGTGCATCGCAATCCTGATTTCCTGCATCCGCAATTAGAAGCACAACCTTTCTTGCAATTGCAAAATATTGTATTCAGCAGTTCTTCTGGTGCTGGTGGTAATAATGTTGTTATTGGTCCCAGGAGTTCATTTTGCAGTACCCAGCCGAATTCCTGGGGTTCTAAATCATTTCCTAACCTACTTTGGGTCTAATAATAGACACGAAGGATATGCTGACGAGCTGCTGTACTTGAAGATAACTGCACTGGTTTGTTGAGTCTTGCTGATTTGATGAACTGGGTGTATCGAAAAGAGTCTATATCGTCTTCTGATTTCGGAGCATTATACGTTGCTAAGAAAATACGTACTCCATTTTCAAATAATTCTTGTACAGAGCAGTTTTTTGTTTAAATAGTTCAGCTGATTGATTTAAATCGTAATGTTTTTCGAACATTTTAATAAACGATATTTTACCTTTTTTATAAAGCCCAGAAGTCGTATCACATCCACTAAATGCGTGTAAAAATAATATGTGTTTCTTAGAATGAGGGTATTTATCAAAACTTTTCGATGAATTCAGTTTTGTCTCCACATTACCCTTACCCATTTTTTTTTAAAGATTTCTTGTTGATATGATTGAGCACGTCCTATCAAGATAACTAGCAAATCAATATCTTCGCCTGCAATGACAGAAATTGTTTTAAGTTCAGACTCTGCAATAGCTGTTTCTGCAATGAGAACATCAGCATCATCTCTGGCTTGTTTTGTAGTGATATTAACAGTTTTTAATTTGTTGATAAGCATGTCTATAAATATTTTTTTATTAGATGAATTCGATAAAAATTTTTCTTGGCTGATTGGCACTTCCATTGTTTCATCAGAGCGAGTTCGTAAGATTTTGACACACCAGCAGTTCTTCTTAATTGTTCCATTGCTTTAATGTTCTTAGTGTTGTCTGAGTAACCATCAAATACAACAACGATACTTGACCCATAATGTGTTTGTAAATATTTGACGTATTTATTCAAAATATCAGAGATAGTGTCATCTTTATTCCATAAAACGCGATGCAAGAAAAAACCACCATTGATGATATATGTTGTAGTGGTTTCGTCTCGGTATATTAAATAATAAATAATAATAAATATTTAATAATAATGATAATAATAACAATAATAATAGTATTAAGTAATAATAATAATAGTAAATGAATAATTAACAATATAACTAATTTATTTATTGTATTCTACTGGCTGACCTCGCATTATCGTACATACAGGTAAGCGGTCCTCTACTCTTTGCGCTGTATCTCAAAAAGGGTTGAACGTACATAAAATTACTTCAGACAAAAGTTGAAGAGAATTCCCCGTTCTACAATTTCTCTAACCCCCTTCAAAGTCATTTAGCGTAAGGGAAACGAGATATTTGCAAAAAACTGATTTTCATGAACTTTGACCTTAAATATCTAAAGACGCGTACACGTGATTATATGAGACTTTTGAGGTAAGTTTTATACCATCAAAATAAAGACGTATGCAAATTTTTAGCTTATTATCTTTCATTCCGAGGTTGCATCCTTATTTTGCCTTATTTTACTGAGTTATATTAATTATGTTGTAAAATCAAGTGTTAATGAAATCAATTTAATTGTGCTGCATCCTGCAACATCCAGCTTTGAAAATGTAATTTAAATATATGTATGCTGTTCAAAAGTACAGAAAGAGGTTTAACTCAGAGTATAAGCTGAAAATACAATGATATATTTTAATAGGTTTGCCAGGTACTGAACTAAATTAATTAAAGCCAGATGAGTACGGAGCGAGAACGCGCGGACTGCTCATACCGCTATTCCAGTACACGGGCTATCTGTAGTTGGCAGGAGGGGCCCATCCATATCTTACTCTCTGCAACTTGCGATCACTCCATCCAGGTGACGCATGAGGAGCACCACCGTAAAGTTAACGTCACTTTATCGTCCAGACCGTGAAGTTATCGTCCGTCTGTATTCTGTGCGTCAATGTTATCAGTTATCAATCTGAAGGCGCTGACAAAAATTCAAAACTGAGATAAATTGTATAAAACTAATTATTAGAAAGCGATCTTTCACAAAATCTACACAGTTTTTCGTATTTATTATTTTCCACAAAGGTTTCCCGTTAAATGTATAATAAATAAAAATCCCAAATACAATAACTCAATCATAGAAATGTATCGTTAAATGGGCGTTCTATACTAAAAGCCACTCCTGAAACTAAACCAAACAAGTGCCCGCAATGAACATTCGGACACAGATGCTCTGTAAGCGGAATTTTAATATACAAACGTCAAAAAGGTGGTGTCAACCGCCAGAGGTCCTATCGTCTACATTAAAAACACCGTTAGACGTACGTTCTTGACTAAAAGTCACTCCTGAGACTAAACCAAACAAGTGCCCGCATTGAAATTTAAATTAGACGATAGGACTTCTGACAGCCGACTTCACCTTTTTGACGTTGGTATATTACAATTCAGGTTATTGAGCACCTGTGTACAAATTTTCATTGCGGGCACTTGTTCGGTTTAGTCTCAGGAGTGACTTTTAGTCAAGAACGCCCGTCTAACGGTGCATTTAATTTAGACGATAGGACCTCTGACGGCCGACAACACCTTTTTGACGTTTTAATATAAAAATTCAGGTTATTGAGCACCTGTGTACAAATTTTCATTGCGGGCACTTGTTTGGTTTAGTTTTTAGAGCGATTTTTAACGAGAACGCTCGTTTAACGGTACATTTTCTAATGTCTGGTTTTTATATTTGGGATTTGGGATATTTATTACTATACATCAATCAGGCTTTTTAACCCTTTCCGGGCCAGGCGGCAATATATTGCCGCCTTGATATTCGTCGTTTTCTATAAATACGACGTTAAATGATTAAAGTTTTATGTTTTTTATTCCTTGGTATATTTTTAAATAATTAATATGAATATAATTTTTATTGACGTGACAACGTCTTAAATTAGGTTGCGGCTCGGAGTCACTCATGAAAAAGTGTAACGCCCGGTAACGTTACGATGCCCGTCCAGTGGGTCCGCCGCACGGGATCCGCACGGGATAAAGCAGATAACTGTGGGTCCGCCGCACGGGATAAAGCAGATAACTATGTTTATTCGTGAAAATGTGGAGTGCTTAGATTCGTCATTTACAACAACTACAACAATAAAGGTAAATAATTGTACACTGATATTTCATTATCGTAAACTATGATTGATTGATTAATTGTTAGATTGACACAAAAGTTGAGAAACTGAGTTTATAGGTTATGTCATACTATTGACAAATGTTGATAGTGTTAAGTAAATTATTAGTTTAAATCACTCTGCAATCAATCGTAATTCAGTCGATTGAGAAGAAACAGCGCGTATTGCTAGTCAAACATTTAAAATAACAAATTATAACCTCTAACCTGTTATAACAGTGCGACCAAACAAACGAACTAAACCGACCAATCACCACGCGCGGAGTTAGAATTTAACTGTGTTTAGCAAGAATTTCAAATTCCAATTTTAGTAAATGTTTTATTCAACTTTACCATTTACAATAACAAATTTTAATTAATTTCAAATTATGTACAATGTTTTAGTAAACAAAATATATTTCTATAGTTAAAATTTGTGCAATTCTTATTTTCATTCAATTCCTTGTTCCTATTGTGCAATTTAATAATATTCATATCAATAAATATTCTACCGAGAAAAAGACGTTGTCACGTAAAATCTTCGCCCGTAAAACCGACTTTACAGGCAACCATAATTTTTTTTGGAGGTTTATGCATTTTTATTTCGTAATTGTCACGTGACATTATCAGCTGACTCGATCTATTGTTGTTAATTCTTTATGCTTTAGTGTAATCGTACTATTGTATGCTGGATTCTTTTTCATTATTTTATTTTGTGGTTGTAAATATTAGTAGTGTTAGTAGTTACCTGCTTAGCTATTGTGTGTAGTAGTTACAATGACTGACAATTTGCGATCTCACGGGAGTGAAATGTAAATAGAAAAATTGTAAATAAATTTCAAATAAAATTGTGTAAATATTTCTTGGTAAATACTGTTTTTAACTGTATTGAAACTGTTTATGGATCCTACAATGATCTGTTTACCGGTACACCCATAATGTGAATATTTATTTTAAGTTTCTTGCAGTGTAAGAGTCAGTTACTTTATCATTTATAAAATGTTGCGAAGTACAATTATGCGTATTTATACAAAATGTGTCATAAAAAATCTATTTATGACAGAAATAGCACTAAATTTTGTATGGTTGTTCCTTTCTAAATGTACAATATAATAACATAGCTTCCCACACTAAAATTATTTTTCCTTTTTTAGTAAATTTACAAAAAGAATAAAAAAATAACTTTTTTTTATGTAATCCATTAAAACATTATTTTTTAAAATTTTAAATTACTTAAAACTACATCTATATATTTTTTTGTTGATATTATATATATATAAGAGTAATTTGGTACAACTTTTAGGTCATTCTCTAATTTTTATGAAAAGTTATAAATTTTAATCTAAGAGACTGCAAAATCGCCAATTTTAGCCTGGCACTTTTGACTAGTCACAAGGGGATATGATATGTGAAAAAATTTTGCAACATCTCATATTTGGTCCTGGCCCTGAAAGGGTTAATATAATTAGTTTTTACAATATTTATTTCAGTGTTTGAATTTTTAGCAACGCCTTCAGGTTGAGTACTGCAATATTGTCACACAGACTACAAAGGGACGATAACTTCACGGTCTGGACGATGAAGTGACGTTAACTTCACGGTGGTATGAGGAGCTTGTGACTGTTGACTTCGGGTTATGTTGGAATTATTATAACCTCGAAATAGGTATAGTTGGGTCTCATTATTTCGTATTAAATTAATTCACTCATTTTTCATTGTAATAATGAGCTAGTTTATATTAGGGCATATCTTATAATCAACAAGTTATTAATACAATGTTTTTCTAACTCTAATATTCAGTATTGGAAGACAACTTGGCCTGTCTTGGCTTAGCAATGTCACATAGTCCAAATCAAAGGTAAATTGATTTTTGTTTTATTATCTTTGTTATTTATCAATTTAAGTTCAAGAAATTTTTTATTTTGTACTGATGCATATGAAACAATTTTTATAAAAAAGAACCAAAATAATCTGGTAAACAAGGAACCTGGGCCTTTTCAAAATTCACTGTTACTTTATTTGATTTAACTAAATATCATCTTTATTTTTATAGCCTATATACATATAACATACTGTGCTGTCATAGAATATTATCTCTTTGTATTTTTAATGACATATGTTTTTAATTAGTACAAAATTGTTTATGTTACCAATTGTTATTATTACTTTTGTTCAGTTGTGTGAGTCCGAAGATGTTCTCATTGAGTACGAAAGGCCTCAAAAAAATAAAAACTTTATATTATTGGAGAGTTTGTTTAAATTAATATACATATTGAATATTTTGTATTTATTTACATTTGCGTGACCATGGAAAATGGACTTTTTTTTCATGGGTTGGGCATGGGTTGTATTATATTGATGCCTTTCGGACATTATTGCGTTAAGGAGTTGGGGCATCACGTGGTCTGACAAGCCTGTAGGGTCATTTGACTGGACATTATTATTCAAAATTAATTCACACAAAGTTAAATTATCTGTATAGTTTTTGAATAATGGCCGTTTGTCAATAACCTACTATCAAATAGCGTGATTAGGTATTATGTTATGATTAAGTAAAACCTGTTACCTTAGTAATATGAATTTATGATTTAGCTTGAATTTAGGTACCGTACTATCTCGAGGAATGTTTTTATTTTTTTGCCAGAAGTGCGGGGTAGCACCGAAGCCACATAATTGCCAGGGGATTTCCGATTGGTACTTTTCCAACCTCAGATCACATGCCAGGTCGTACAAGATGATGTGACGGAGAAGTTTGAAAACGTCCTTCAAGCTATTACCTAAATTGAAGCTCAGATCACATAAGTGCTTGTTAAGGTTATCTTTAACTTTGGTGATAATAGTAACATGTATGACAGCCCAATCTAAGTCTGTTTATATAGTTTAATAATATTCCGTAGATTAATATTACCATTCCTAAACTCATTGCTGCTTGCACAAAATAGCCTTGGCTACTATAGATCACTGAGTAACCTACTACTAGAAAGACGTTATGAGAGCGCCAAATCATTCAGCTCAGCTGTTACTGAAATAACAGGGTGATGCAGGGAACACTTTATTAATGGATTACCATTGAATAATCCTGTTACTTACACTGATACATTATAAACTGCCCATATGTAATAGCCGCAAAGTACAATGGTCATGTACATGTGTGACTCATGTCATAAAGTATCGGAAATGTTTATCCTTCAAAATAGTAGCATAATTTTTTATTGTTTTGTTGTTACATGTTATAAATATTCATATCCTATATAGTTTTTATACATGATAAAGTATTGCTTTTTAAGAAATAAAATCCTAACTATACTGTAATTTGAAATACTTATAATGTAATTTGGTTTCAGTAGTTAAATTGGGGACTCATTACTTATGAATATATTGGTGATTTTATTATTGTGGTGACCACTTTATTCTGCAGCTCTGACATGTCTTATTTTTATTAAAAATTTTGGCTATACTATGATAACCAGCCACCACATCAATCAATCATCTTAAATACCGGAGATAACGAAAGAAATATAACATCACAACACAACTAGTAGCCAGCCATGCCATTGTTATGGACAGGACATCCTTAAGGATAAATTTAATTAAATATTAAGAAATCCTACACATACTTTGAATTCAAACGGTGTTTGCTGTAAGCTGTCGGTTAGGTCTGTCATATTCTGAATGAATAAAAATGAATGAATGAATAAAATTTATTCCAGCAGTTTATACATATATACAATCTTTCTTAGACGAAATAGCTATTATTTTATATATACAGCAGCTTATATATAGAGGCTCTGCCTCTAATACGCCTAATTGCAATAGCCACTCATTGATACGATTTTTTTAAAACTGACAAGGATTGTGCGTTAAAGAAATTATAAGCGTGAAAGAATCTAGAAACATTTCTGAATAGTATATTTGATATGTATTTAGCGTTTTCTGGCATAAAAACAGTCTGTTTAGGGTTACATTTTTCGAATGCTAGTCACAAATAGGGCGAAGAGATATTGGCAAGAATTTTGTTTTTAAAATATTAAGCGTTAATATGCTTTGATCAAGCCATTTTTTATAACGTAATGAGATCACTCTGAGCTTTCCTTTGCACTTCTAACTAGTTATTACAGTTCAAAAAAATTAAAGTGTCATCTGCAAATAAAAAAAAGTTTACCATTTAAATTTATTTTCGAAATGTTATTGATATAAATTTAGAATAAAATTGGTCAGAGAGTACTTCCTTGAACAACTCCATAGTCTACTGACAATGGATCACTAGCCACCCCGCAGACAGAAACATACTGAAATATAGATTTCAATATGCTATGGCAATAGTGCTATGGTAGCTTCAGAACCACGCAAGGGTGCTTTCACGAACTCCAATAGCTTCTAATTTGTTAATTAATTTGTCTCTCTTTACTGAGTCAAAAGCTTTCTTGAGATCTAGAAAAACAAGCATTGAGCAATTACCACTTAAAATAGAAGCATTTATTTCATTAATTAAGTCAAATAGGACATCGTTTACATTTTTATCGCTTCTGAACCCATACTGACACCCTCTCAAGATATTGTTTTGATTAAGATAGGATACTAATTGTTCTTTAGTTATTCGCTCTAATATCGTGAAAAATACACTGAGTAAGGAGATCGGTCTAAAATTGCTTTTATTGGTAAATTCATCTGATTTATGTAAAGGAAACACTTTAGCCATTTTAAAGGTATTAGGAAAGACACCCAATAAAATACTTAGATTAATTAAATGGCACAAGAGTTTAATAAAGAACTGAATATTTGCCTTGAGAACACCAGCAGACACCATCAAAGCCGGTCGCAGAGCCCACCCGCAGTGCATTCACATGACGTACAACGTCCACCTCAGTCACAGTGTTCAGGGTAAACACACAGTCTAGTCTAAAGTCAGTGTCATTCACAATCGGCACCCCGCTCGAATCGATTGCATCTGCCAACTCCTGCCCCACATTTGCAAAAAAAGAATTGAAACTGTTTGCAGATTTCTGTATTACATCGGAAATAATATCAGAAACCGCTGGCAGATGTTTTTTTTATAGGAAAGGAAGAACTCTTGTTAATTTTTCCACTTGGCTCATTTATTTTCGACCAGAATAGTTTGGGATTATTCTTTGACCTATCGATAACAATCTCTTTTCACTCGCTTTATAGAGCTACTGAACTGATGTCTAAGATTCGTATAATTGGTTTTTAATTGTAAATTAAAAGGTTGTTTTTTTACAGATTTACTAAGTTTATCTCTACGCCTAATCAATTTAATTAATGATGAAGTTATCCAAGGTTTTAATTTTTTAAGTCTGGTGGTTCTATTAACCCTCCATCAGGCGCTTAAAATTAGAAACACCATCAGGCGCTCACGGAGGTTTCCTCCAGGTTAGCGAATAATGGATATCATAGTCGTTTAAACTGTTTTTATTTGTTTAAATATTCTTACGGATTTAATTACAATGTAATATATTCATTTTTAGAAGTTAAATAAAAATTACTCTTATGTAATGAATTTTCCAAATAAGAAATTCAAAATCTTAAAAAATGTTATTGTATAGTAACAACATGATTTATTTTAAAGAATAATGCAATTAATTGTAAAAATGTTTAACCTACTGTAATAAAATATGGAAATTAACTTAATTTTTAACTTCTTACAAAAACAACTTACTTCAATTCTAAGAGTTATTATACAATGTAATGTCAATTATTACTCAAAAATTTATTCTTTACTAAAATTTTTTTTAATACTACACAAAGTTTCAAAACATTTTCCTTCTGGTTATTATAACGACAATGTTCAATCCATAAACAGTACTGAAATGTTCCCTAGCACTCGGGTACTGTACTGACAAGTCTCACTTCTTCATTCTCCATTTCACAAAATTCAAATAAAATATATTGTAAAACTTAAAAAGAAACCATCACAGGTCACACATTTAGGCGCACACAGATAAGTACTACATAAAAACTAAACACAATAAGGCGCTCACGGAGATTTCATCCAAGCACTACAAACACAACATCGGGCGCTCACGGAGGAATCGTCCAGTCTCGTACGGAAGTAGACGTCATACTGACAGATTTTGACAAAGATAAGCGGGAGGCTATTGTTTCGCTTCCCCGAAAGATGCTCGTGAAGTACACTGCGGGAAATGACTGCCAACATCAGATAAGTAGTACTATTTTTAATAATAAAAAATACACGGAGGAAAACTCCGATGAAGGGTTAAATATTTCTCTTTTAGCTGTAAACATAGTGTTGCAAACTAAATTTATAAATTGCTCAGAACAGGAGTCAACATCAGCGCAACCCAAAACGGGAGCCCAGTCGACACGAGCCAGGCAGTTGGTGAGAAGAGCGTATTCGATGTAAACGAACGAGGCTCGTTGTCAGAGTCAGTGGTAGTAATGTCTCGTGACACCAAGATATTCAGGCCGGTACTGTAGTGATCGGTAATGTCAATGTGGACCACAGCTGTTCTCACATTATCCATGTTAAAATGTCGTACAAAAATATGGTCCAGGCAGGAAACACGGTCGTCAGTTACTCTAGTAGGTTTGTCAATGCATTGCTTAAGTCCCGCACCCTCTAAACAGTTTAAATATCTGTCCTTATGTTCTGTAGTTCTTAATAAGTCCAAATTTATGTCACCAAGAAAAATGCATGTTTTGTAACATTCTATGTCTTCGTAAAAGCGTTCTAATTCGTCTATAAATGAGTTCAAGTCACTATCAAAGGTTCTGTACACGGCAAGAATATTATATTGTTTATTTAATAAGATAAAGTCCAGTCTGAGGCCGTAAACGTCACCTAATGTTATCTGAATGGTAGTTACTGATAAGCGGTCGTTAACTAAATAATTAGTCCGTTATTTTAATTCCGTAGTTTCTCAGTAGCTATAAGTTCAAAGCCTTGAATCCTTGTCCATTCCTCACCCTCTCTCAACCAACACTCCGACAGAACTATTACATCTAATTTTTAAAATACGGTACTCAAATATAACATTAACTGATAAAAATTCTTGGAAAAACTTCTTATGTTACAATGGAAAATTTATAAACTCTTGCCACCACTATTATAAAAGTTAACACATTCCTTGAATGAATCTAGCTCCAGACAAGATAAATTTAAATAGACATCATTGTCATCATCACCCTCCATTGTAGCCAGTTGCACAAACCCACACACAGCCCGCCCGCCCAGTCATAAAACGGCTTAATATAATTTGTGGCATTAACTACAAAACCACAGGTCTATGTACAACTATATAATAATGTTATTATATGCATATATATAAATTAACATTAACATAAATACTAATACATTTCAGATCACATAACATATATAAGAGAAACGAAGTATTTGAATAGAATGAAACACTAATTTAAATTATAGTATTTACTTATCTAGTTTTTTTTTTACTTTATAAATATAAACATAAAAGTAGTGTTTTATTTGCATTCTTTAAGAGAACAAAACACAAAAACAATCCTCAACTTGATAATTTTGAAATAAATATATATTAGAAAATATTTAAATTATAAGGAACATATTTAAGGAAATAATTTTTTTTTGGAAAGTAAACAAATGTTATTATATCGTATAATTAAATTAGTAGTGGCATATCATAGTATCTAGCCATACTTATGCACAGACAGACAGAAACAGTGGTTAGACATAAGATAACAGTAAAAAAGTAGTAATAAAGATAAAAAGTATTGTTAAATGTATAAACTTTTTAGCTTGTCTGCACCTTGCTTATTTGTCAGAGTTCCAAGAAACTAATATGTATGTATATAATTTTAATGACATCACAAGAATAACATTTTTACATTTATTTAATTAAATTATTGTCGCTGCAACAGTTTTCTGTTCCCTATTACCTAATAATAATATATGGCGCTGTAAAGAATCTTCTAATAAGGTATACAATTAAAATATAAATATAATTGAAGCTAAACCTTGGTTTGCAGAAATCCTATGGATACAAAATAACATAAGAGATTTGATTAATAATACGCAAAAAAAGACTTGGAATGTAAAATTAATCGGTCATCTGAAATTATTGTAAATAATATATTATTTTTGTATAATATATAAACATCTTATTTTAAAGGGATAAGAACTAAAAATTATTGTATCCGCGATTCGGCAAGTATATGAAAAAACTAAATAAGAAATTTGAAAATATAAAGAAAAAAAAATTTTAAGAAGAAAAATTAAATATATCATAGCACTTTATGTTGCGATATAGAATATTTATCTATTTTAAATCTACAGTATATTAGGAAAAGAAATAATTCCGTTTGGATAATTTATATTGGATAACAAATATTAATAGTTATATTTTACTATACCGGTCTAGTTTGTGGTGAATCACGAATCATACCGGTCCAAGTCCTCCATTTGCAGGACGTGGATGCTGTTGGTGTTCTCAGTAGCCTTTACTATGATTTTCCCATTGAAGGAACCGGCGAAGTGGATCTTCTTTGCCATGACCAGCCTCCTGGCCCAGCCCAGCAACGCCTTATTGTGTGGAGTGAGCTGCTCATTGATGTAGACATTGCCAGGTGTGAGCAAAGGTGAGATCTCCGTGGTGTTGATCCCTTTCTTGTGCCTCGCCGCTGCCAACCAAGACTCCCGCACCATGCGAGACACGAACTGGACTTATATTGGTGGATGAGCATGCTAACTCGAATATAATCCTCTCGCATCGCGCCCCTGTCACGCTCCAGCCCGTCACAGCGCACACATATATCCTTGTGGCTTTTCTCCAGGTCATCCAGTTGCTTGCTGATTTTTCCCAGTTCTTCGGTGAAGATTTTTTTCAAGGATGACGCTGCCTCGTTTAACTGCCTGTTGGTATTGGCGTTGATTTTGTTTTTAAGAGACGATATTGCGTCCATGATGCATTCCAAATTTATTGAATCTTCGTTACTTTTAACAGATGCTGAGTCACTCTTACAATTATCACATTTCTAAGATTTCATTTTAGATTTCGTGATAGCTTGACCAGTACCGAGCCGCGTGCAACCGGGATGAGATATCATAGAACACTCAACACATTTTGCGATGACTTCACTCGTAGGAATATCCAAATTACACTTGTCGCACTTCCCGGACATTTCGCACTGACGTAGTTTAATTATAATATATATCAAATTATATTAATTTCTAGACACAGAATCCAGACTGAGCACGCACAGCGTATATGAGTTCAGACATGCGCCACTGATAAGAGGTCCGTACTGATCGGCAGACTGATACCAACTAACAACGTTTTTGATTACAAACTGTGTGCCACATAATATTATTCAAACTAATAGTGACAATTAGGTCTGTTACAGACGGGATGAAAGAGAGGCATGGGAAAAAGAAACTCAACTTCATGTAATATTTTCTGTGAAATATTATAAATATATAACATATTCTTTGAAATATAGCTCAATTTCAAAGAATATGTGTTAGATAACTCGTGTACTTAATTGATAATGTAATAATGAGTGTCAATTTGAACTATAGCATGTTTATAACTAGAAAGAATATATGTGAAATAAAGTATGCGTTATGGACATGACATAAATAAAGGGACACTGAGGATAATATAAATAAAATACATTATAAATGTATAAATTAGAACATTAACATTAGAAATGTTATTTTTGAGTACCAAACTAAAGTAGACAATACTTTAGAGTATTATCACTTAATTAAAGTCTCTCTCTAAGCTTATATCTTGTTATATAAGGAGTTTTCTTAAATTTAAAAAGTTAGAATTAAATTTACTATTTTTAAATTTATAAAATATTTGATTTTTTTATTCTTTTATTTATGTAGACTTGAATAGTCCACATTTATCTGTAACGCAACAATGTAAGTCGTTGAATTGTAAATTTTAAATAACTGTCCATTGTTTTATCCACTAACCATAGTCATGTACACAACTTTAATATTATCGTCCATATTGAAATGTTTGTTGATATTCCCACATACTTTTATCTTGTCCTTTTCTTACTAACAAATTTTATGAGAACAAACTGTCCTACCATAATTTCATTTTTGGACACGTCTAGCCAAGAGTTTCAATTAGTCTTCTTCTTCAGAATCTATATACATTTCTGAGTACTATAACCTTTCTGTTGAAACATACAACTTGACTGACGAAAGGTATCATATTCATCAAGTTCATTGGGCTGGTTTGTGTCTGTCTGTTTTCTGTTTTTGCCTATATTTTCTTTTTCTGTGTTCCTTTAAGTGCTTCAATTGTATATCAATCTTAATTTTGTTGATCTACCTGCCATTAATTCTTCCTTCCAGTTAGCCCTTTGTTGTTTCTTTCTCTCCACATCTGTTTTCAAGGGATTATTCCAAGCTTAGTAATCAAGTTCCAATATATCCCTGCATTTCTGAACACCCAGTCTGACTGTTTCTTTTTCCATAACACTTTTCTCTATATTTGAAGTCATGTCAAAGTCAAAATCTCTTTATTTACATAGTCTTCAAGACTAGTAGTGGCGTCAACATGATGTAATACATAGTAATACAGTGAAACAAGTAATAGAACTGAAGTATCACTTTCAAAGAATATGTGTTAGATAACTCGTGTACTTAATTGATAATGTAATAATGAGTGTCAATTTGAACTATAGCATGTTTATAACTAGAAAGAATATATGTAAAATAAAGTATGCGTTATGGACATGACATAAATGAAGGGACACTGAGGATAATATAAATAAAATACATTATAAATGTATAAATTAGAACATTAACATTAGAAATGTTATTTTTGAGTACCAAACTAAAGTAGACAATACTTTAGAGTATTATCACTTAATTAAAGTCTCTCTCTAAGCTTATATCTTGTTATATAAGTAAGTTGTTATATAATTCTAAGTAAAAATACCACATTTAATCTTTTGTCTTTATAATAATGGTTGTCTCCAATTGTAAAATTTGTTCAAGGAATAAAACGATCGTTCTTGCAGCCAGGTTTTTAGATGTCTTCTAAAATGAAGGTGGCTGGTTGTCTTTATTTCCTCTGGCAGTAAGTTCCATATTTTTGCTCCAGTGTAACTCGGTTTCTTCTCGGTGGATGTTACTCTGTGTACTGGAAGGCAGAAGTTTCTTGCATTTCTGGTGTTGTATTGGTGATATTGTACTCCGCTGTGTGCAGTTTCAGGTGCATTAATGTAGACATAGGTAGCAGTTTCCAGAATATAAAGGTTGATGACTGTAAGAATCTTCAGTTCACGGAAAGCTCCTCTGCAGGTTTGTCTTGGTGGTAATGTTGCCAGTATTCTGATGGCTCTTTTTTGTAGAGTTAAGACACGTTGAATGTTTAACATAGTAGTTCCACCCCAAACAACATTACCATACCGCAGGTGGGTTTCAAAGAGAGTGTGATATGCAGTCTTGGCTGTAGTTAAGTCGCTTATGATCATCGTTCTACGCATCACAAATAATCCTGAACTTAGTTTACTGCAAAGGGAGTTAATATGGGGTGTCCATGATAAACTGCCATCTATTATAATGCCAAGATATTTGGTTGAGGTAACTTCTTCAAGATCAGGGGGTCGCTCTACGGTCTTTCTGTCTCCCAAATATTAGTTGTTGACTTTTACTTTCGTTAGCAACCAAGTCATTGCCATGACAATACTGCGTTGCCATGCTTAGTGCTATAAAGCTGTCTATCTCTAATTGTTTTGGGTCAGTCTGACTTAGCAGTAGTACAGTATCGTCAGCATACATCATCAATTTACTAAAATCCTGCATGAAATGTGGTAGGTCATTCGTGAAGAGAATAAAGAGAACAGGACCCAAGATTGATCTCTGCGGCACTCCTCTAGTGATTGGGTTTGGTTTGGAGCGTGTTATATCAACTTTCCCATTTCTATTATGTTTAATCTCAACAAGTTGACTTCTATTAGATAGATAGCTAGAAAACCATTTATTAGCGTTATTTTGATGGTGGTTGTGATCAAGACAGTCAAAGGCTGTGCTGTAATTGAGAAGTACAGTAGTGGCAGTCTTGCCCTTCCTCAAGCTGATCCAGAAGGAACTCCATTAAGCTGATCAAAGCAGTTGTTGTAGATTTATCCTTTAGAAATCCATGTTGATCTGTGGTTATAAGTTTGTGTTGATTAAGATGATTGAAAAGTCTTTTTAGTACTAGTTTTTCAATAATTTTGGAGAATGTTGGTAGTAAGGATATTGGTCGATAATTTGCTGGTTCAGTTGTAGGGCCTTTTTTTGTATTTAGGATAAACTTTAGCTACCTTTAGTGCCAATGGGAAGACTCCTGAAGCAAATGACTTGTTCGTAATGTCAACCAAGGGGTCTCTGAGCTCTTCTGCACATAGCTTGACCAGTTTGGAAGATATGTCATCATATCCTGTTGATGTCTTTGGTTGCAACAATTGTATAATGTCAGACATCTCCTTGCTGCAAGTGGCTTCTAAGACAAGGATTGGAGTATCTTGGGCTTCAGGAAGAAAAAGTTTTGTTCTTTTCTGTGGATTATTTTTTATAAGTGTTTTGTCTGCTACAGTAGTAAAGAAAGTATTTAAATGATCTGAAATTTCTTTTGGATTTGTTGATTCACGCCCTTGAATGTTTAGTCTATTTAGTTGTTCACTCTCTTCATTTGGCTTTCTTTCAGAATTTATTACATTCCAAATTTCTTTTTGTTTGTTTTTTGACTCCATGATTCTTGCAGAGTTAATCTGTTGCCTTATTTGTCTAATATGAAGGTCATATTCTTTTTTAAGAAGTAAAGACCTTTGTCTATGATCTTCCCTACCATTTGTAAGATATAGGCTTTGGGCAGTCAGGAAATTTTGCTTTTTAAGAATAACTGAAGGGTTATAAAAGACTCTGTTTTTGTCTTTCCTCTTTTTAAGCTTGGAAAAAGGGCAGGCTTGGTCAAAAGCTCGCTGAAGGGTTAAAAGGAAGTTATTGTAGGCTTCATCTGCATTTACTGTGTTGTATACTTTTGCCCAGTCCTCTTTTGTAAGTAACTCTTTCATTTTAAGGAGATTTCTCTGGCTCATATTTCTTTTCCTTATAGCAGTTTGGGGAAGACTTGAACTTGATCCTGTTATTATTGAGCAAAACTAGCCTGTATGGTCGGAAATACCAGTGCTTAGCACTTCCACGTTGATGTTATTGTCGTCAATGTTTGTACATTCTGCATCAATCGATGATTGTGAAGTAGGAGTTATTCTAGTGGGTGGTAATTCTATTCTATGTATGTTATGTCTGAAAACAAACAAATTTGTTGGGTTTATTTGGAAGTATTATATAATTGATATGCATTTTTCTCTGTTATGGGTAGACCTAGGCCTATATAAAATGCTGGTTGAAGTAAAACAGTTTATTGTAAAGATATATACTTTGAAAGCTTTACCAAACATAATAATGAAAAAAACATTATAGATGGGACAAATTTAATATGTAAAGAAAACTAAGAAACAATTACCATTTTTAGGTTAGATTAAGAGTACATTGTTAACACAAAATTAATTCATTATTTAATTATATGTTTTATTTATTATTACTCAAATAAACAAACTTTCTTCTGTTGCAGACAGGACTTCTGGGAAGCCTTAAATATCCAAGTTTCTTATCATTAACTCGATCAAAACTAGAATGTCACAAAAAGTACATTTAACAAGGGTTCCCTCCAAATAATAGCAAACAGCTGATCAAAATGTTCTTCTTCTTAATTTTTTTCAAAATCATCTATTCTTTTTTTATAACTTCAAGTCTGAAGAGGCTAATAGGAATATGTTAATTAACAGTGCAAAAAATGTAAAAAAGACAATAATTATAAAACTAGTTATGGATTCTGCCACCTCAGATTTTTATGTTTCTAATAACTAAACTGAAAGTAAACAAAATATTTTAAAGTTTGCATCTAGGATTACTTTTTCAGGGAATGACTGACTCTGAAAGAATCAGTTAATATGTGTTGAGTACAGGTCGAAATAATTTTATTGAAAAAATAATTAGAAATAAATGCACTTAAAAATGTAAAAAGAAGATAAATTCCATTAATTTATGGCACTTGGTTATTTACACATAGATTTTAAAACAAGGGACAGTTGGTTAGAGCCTATTCAACACTTTTATTTATTTTTATACAATAGATTACCAAAGATTCTATTGCTTTGACCAAATATAAGCTGTTACTTTATCTAATTATAATAAGTTTATCGACTGAGATTTTTTTGTCGTTAGCCTTGTAAAACCTTACCAGAATTTGATTGTATAAGCTTCCCTTGTGAGATATAAGCTGAAATAAACACTGACCTATGTTTCTATTTTAATTTCCTTTTATGTATTAAGACCATATACCTCATGTATACAGGGTGATTCATGAAGTTCTCCCCCCACTTCTACAGCACATTGTACTAGTAAAAATAATGAAAAAATGTTATATAAACATAGGTCCGAAAACGCTTCGTTAGCGAGTTACAGCTAGCGAAAGATTTCGCCTGAATTCCTGGGTAAAGAGTAAAATAAAGCCATACTGAACTTTTGGAAAGGTTAATTAAGTAAGAAATATCGTGGATTCTTATGTATTTTTACCTGATAAAGCTAATAAAATAGGTTTCAGAACTGTACCTGTAGTAGTTTTTGAGGGATTCAGGATTAAATGCAAAAAATTGGGGCACAAAACAATGTTTTTTTAAGTTTGATGTACAATAACTTTGTTAAATTGGTAATAAATACATATAATCAACAAACATTAATTGTAGAGAATTTAATTCTGAGAAAATTGATATAATCAAAGTCTAAAATAAAACAGAAATAAGTACCAAAAAAATCGATTTTATTCAGTATAATACATTACTAGCTGTAAAGAAATACCGTACGGTATTTAGTTAAAATAAAACAAAAACAAAATGTTTGTTCCTTAATGATGAGATAAATTGAGAAAACAAGATTAACTGTTAAATAAATTTGTTTGTAAATAAAAATATCATGTTTTATTTCATTGTATTTTTTTTTTAAATACAAATTTACATCAAATGTTTGAAAATAAATGAAGCAAACATTTTCCCATTATTGTTTACTAATCATCGAAATGCAGTTTTTTGTTTTATTAATTTCTAAGTTGGTAACGCACGAATAACAGCTGATCAACAATGGTATTCTGTACTGTTACGTTAGAACTGTGTATTAGTGGTGTTTTGCAGGCTACAGCAGGAGATCGGGTTCTGTGAATCGTGTTATTAAATGCAATTTTTCTGTGAGTTATAATTCGATTGTTTATTCAGCGAAAAAATGCCTTACTTATTTACATCAGAGGAATACACTGATATGGTTTTTATTTTGGGTTACTGTAATGGTAATGCTAGAGCTGCTGTAGAAGAATATGAACTACGTTACCCTAATAGGAGGATTCCAGATACCAAAACAATTTCAGGAACTTTTCGTACTCTTCGGGAAACAGGATCACTACCAAGTACTAGAACCAATTATGAACGAGCTGTCCAACTTGATGATGATATTGTTATTAATACTGTTCATCGCAGTCCAGGTGTAAGTACACGACGTATTTCTAGGCGGATAGGAGTTTCGCAGTCAACGGTGTGGAGGTCACTTAATCGAAACAAATTTTATCCGTTTCATAAACAAAAGGTTCAACATCTACAGCTAGGGGATGGTCCGCTTCGCTTGGAGTTTTGCAACTTTTTGAATATTAATAATCAACTCTACAAGCGTATTTTGTTTACGGATGAGGCACAATTCACTGGGGATGGTGTCAATAACTTGCACAATGAACACTCATGGGCAGAAGAAAATCCACATGAGGTAGTGGAACAGAACTTTCAACACCGATTTAGCGTCAATGTCTGGTGTGGCCTTTTGCACAATCGGCTGATTGGACCTTTCATATTACCTGGACGCCTAAATGCTGAGTTCTATTTGCATTTCCTTCCAGAAGAGTTGCCGCAACTGTTAGAGAATGTTCCTTTACATCTCAGACAAAATTTGTACTTCCAGCATGACGGAGCACTTCCCCACTTTTCACGTGCCGTTTCTGCTTACTTAAATCATCAATTTCCTGGACACTGGATTGGTCGTGGAGGGCCTCAACCTTGGCCACCAAGATCACCAGATCTATCTCCATTGGATTATTGCATCTGGGGATGGATGAAAGACATTGTACACAAGACAAAAGTGAATTCTCGTGATGAATTAATTGCCCGTATTATGGATTCGGCTGTGCAGATACAGGGAAGTCCTGAAAAATTAAGAAATGCAACAAAAGCAATACACAAACGTGCTGCAAAATGTATTGATAATGTTGGCCTCATTTTCGAACATCTATTATAAAAAGGTGCGTACGGTTGGCCCAACCTGATTAATTTTGCTTAAAACTAGTAATGTATTATACTGAATAAAATCGATTTCTTGGTACTTATTTCTGTTTTATTTTAGACTTTAATTATATCAGTTTTCTCAGAATTAAATTCTCTACAATTAATGTTTGTTGATTTTATGTATTTATTACCAATTTAACAAAGTTATTGTACATCAAACTTAAAAAAACATTGTTTTGTGCCCCAATTTTTTGCATTTAACCCTGAATCCCTCAAAAACTACTACAGGTACAGTTCTGAAACCTATTTTATTAGCTTTATCAGGTAAAAATACATAAGAATCCACGATATTTCTTACTTAATTAACCTTTCCAAAAGTTCAGTATGGCTTTATTTTACTCTTTACCCAGGAATTCAGGCGAAATCTTTCGCTAGCTGTAACTCGCTAACGAAGCGTTTTCGGACCTATGTTTATATAACATTTTTTCATTATTTTTACTATTACAATGTGCTGTAGAAGTGGGGGGAGAACTTCATGAATCACCCTGTATAATGATGAATATCTACTGCCGACATGTATTTTTGTCATAAAAGTGTTAATATCCACATTCGGCAATCAGTGACATGTTTAATAATCGTAAAATATTTGATGACAGAATAAAGTGTAAACCTACATGTTAGGTACAAAACTCAATTGGCACCTGGTTTTTCGTAGTGGATGTTGAGCACTGATTCTACAAGAGTTGTTGATGTTACGTACTGTGAGAATCTATTTGAGTATTTGTCTAGTATTTTATTCTAGATAAAGCAAAATTAGAATTGTAAGAATTAGTATAAATGTAAGTGCTTTCCTTTGTATCACATTTTGTATATGTAACGTGACCATAAGTCCCGCTTTATAGTAAGTTGTCCAACTGTCCCCACAAATGACAGTGGGAAGCTTAACCCTGGAGCTGGCAGCTAAAAATCCTGTAGTGGTAGACTATTTTTGGTCATTTTAGGAACACTTATTCTAAATTATCTCTACACTTAACATCCTTTATTTTTATAATGATATTTTTGGTTGTTTTATTCAGTAATATCTGTGGAATTATAAAAATACTAATAAATATAATTCATTGATATACATAATTTTCACATTAGATGAAACTTGAGATTAAAGAAATGTAATTTATGTAATTGTATAGTAACAATACATAGCAACCTAAGATAAAGGTGGAAACTGATAATTCCAAAGTAGCCAAAAGATAGAAAATATATATAATTTTAGAAAATATATAGTTGTATAGTCTGTACATACAGAAATTTTAAGAAACAATTTACACAAACTTAGGTCCATTTTAAAACCAGTTAGGTTCAAAACAATTCTTTCATACGTTTACCGAAAAAACACCAACACTTACATAAAGTTGAAATAAAAATAAAGAATGAAACAATAATATTTTGTCACTCACACAATCAAATTATGTTTATCATACTTCACACAATAAATCAAATTCAACCATTGAAATCAATATTTTACTGAACTAAAATAAAGATACAGTAATATTGTACACTATAGTTAGCAGATGAGAATGGCAACTACAAACAACAACAAAGATCACAAATAACAGCTGTTTAGATGGGAGAATAGAACAAATAAGTTTCTGTGAGAAAACAACTCTTTGTTGTTTCAGTGGTATCTAAATATCGTTCCTAAACTTGATTTTAAATGTTATAACAAATAAATCATTTGTCAACATCATGGCGTTTAAATTTTAATGACTGCTACTGGTGGTCCACAATTATATACAAAAAATAAAAAGTTTGAAAAGTTATTTCCATATTGCTGCCTTTGTTCCACTATGCATACTGAATTACCAGAAAAAAATTGGGCCCAATCGGAGAATGTTTAGAGATCCCTATGATCTGAACGTTCTAGTTTTTAATTCAAATTTGTTTAAATTAACCGTTTAAAGGTTACTTTTAGGCAATTCAGCTAACAATTACAACAAACTTAAGCTAATATAATCTTGGCTGGTTTTTATTTCTGTATTATATTTTTTATATTCTTCAGGTCATCCATGAAAGTGATTAAAACCTCGAGTTTCTTCGATACTTGTACCTTGAAAGTTTCTAATTTATCATTTATTGCATCACTTTTTCTACCACTTTTGTATTTCAAACAGAACCACTCACTTTTATGAGCTGGGGTAGCTTTCTGTAGATTGAATGACTCATTCCAACACATTGAATGGTAATTTAAATTACATCTGTAGTATGCACAAGTAATATAGTTTTAAATCACTTCCCTTCTATATAGACTCAGTACATTGGCCACACTTCATTTTGCTTGAACATGATCACTGATAAGATAAGGCACAACCTTCCTCTATCACTGCCACTGACTGACTGAATGTTTTGGGTATGAAACGTCTGACAGTAAAATTTGTTCCAAAAATTTGAATTTTGAACAAAAGCAGCTGTGAAAGAAGTTGCTCAGGAGTCACTAAATGAATTCAATGACGATGCAGAATTACTGAAAAGTGTTATAACAGGTGACAAAACATGAGTTTACGGATAAGACATTGAAGCTAAGGCTCTATCATCCCAGTGGAAGCATTCTGGATTACCAAGACCGAAAAAGGCTCGACAAGTGCAGTCGAACATGAAGGTTACGCTCAGTGTATTCTTCGATTTAAGAATGGCATAGTGCATCATGCATTCTTGCCATAAGATCAAACGGCCAATAAGGAGGAGTGCTTACTTGTAAGTTAAATGCTGTTCGCGTGAAGTAATCCGATAAACTCCTGGATTTGTGGCAAAACAATTGGTTTTTGCACCATGACATGTGCCTGCTCACTCTTCATTGCTTGTTAATGAATGTTTGGTTAAAAACAGTACTGTAACCGTTCCCCAATCTCCATACTTTCCAGACATGGCTCCGTGTGACTGTTTCACTTCCAACAATAAGTAGAACTGTAGGGCCGTTGTTTTACAAGCTAAAATATATTAAAAGTGCATCACTGAAAGAGCTGACTATCCCGAAGATCAAGTTTTAGAAGTTTTTTAAGGATTGGAAAAAGCACTGATACAGGTACATTATATCTTAATGGATAAAATCATTGTTGAGGGAGACAACATTAATTTAAACAATTAAATAAATACTTTTTCAAAAAATGAAAATTTCCGTTACTTTTTGAACATACCTTGTAAATCAGCTGAATACATTGTATCATTAACCTGAATAAGAGGCGTTTCCACATTGTGTCATAGGCTGAAGAGAGGTAAACATTCTGTGTAGGTTTTAGTTTTATTGTCTTTCTAAATTAATGAAGTGAGAGCAAGAACTCTGTTACATCAGCTTGAATGAAGCCTGAAGCCATAAAACCTGCTTGCTCTGCATACTTAAAAGAGCTGTCAGGCAATAGCTGTGTACTCATTTGAATCTTTTTTTACTTTATTAGTGTTATATCTGCACTGCACAGGCTCCAGGCATATGAAGCTCTACCATCTGAGGTTGGAGCTAAACTCTTCAACAAGCTACCCTTAGACGTGTGTATTGAAAATAGGAAACCACTGTTTAAGAGGAAGCTAAGGGACCTACTGGTGCAAGGAGCCTACTACTCTGTTGGTGAGTTTGTGGATCATGAGGATTAATCAATTCTGTTGGGTTGGGGGTGCCGTTATGTGTAGCACTTTAGCTTTTTACCTTGCAGACTTTTTAAATTCTTTGTTTACAACTATACGTATTATACAATTGAATTTTATATTCTTAAGGGCACTTATTTGTTATTTGTATTGTGTAGTTAATTTTAATTATATTCTTATATATTTTAATTGCTATGGCACATGCCATACAATATTGTAATTGTCTACGGCAATAAAGCTATTATTACTGTTACAAATTTAGATACTTATATAAAAAGACTTACTTGTATACCAATGGATAATATGATATAGGTGTGGAGTAATTTCTGAAAATCGATATTAGTGTGATCTAGAAGCTGATGGATGGTATCTTCCAAATAGACTGTTTACTCAGTAAGAACATTAAGATGATTTGCTGTAAGGACTGGAGTAGTGTATGTCAACAAAACTGTTATCTTTTTACTGAAATGCTTTGTCAGACATATGATGAGTTGACTTGGATAAATGCATTATTATATTGGATATTTCATGGAGAATTTGTTGTTTTGGTCATTCATAACCTTGCTGTTGGAGATATTTCTAAGACAAAAACCAAGCTTTCCATCTACTTCAAGTAAAGTTGACATTTTTTAAGCCTTTACCTATTTGATTCCATAAAGTAAAACTGTTGTTTTCTACTATATTTTCAACAGGCATTGAAGTTAATGATCAGTTTCAAGTTAATATCAGAGTTTCTAAAAACAACATGGATATGTATTTTATTTTGGCATCCTAAATCAATGTACGATTGTGAATTTCAGTCAAGTTTATAAAACTTTACTCTTTGGTAAAGTACAAAATTTGGTATTAGAAAAAGAATTTTGTTAATTTAATAAAGCTTACCTCCAGCTTCAAAAGCAGTGCATTTCTTTTCATTATCTTATATATGAATTTCATAATAAGTTGTAGACAAATTAATGGTGCTAAAAACAGAGTATTGCGATTCTTGAGAGACAACAAACTCTATACATTTAGGAGTGTGCTGAATAGTTAAACTACCATACGTCATATCATATATTAATCATATGTAAATATTGTTCTCAATGTCAAATTTATTTTATTTACATTCTGTATTTACTGTATTAACTTGTATAGTGTGTTTTAAGATGATTATCCCTCTAATTTCTCATTTTTCCTAACATGTTAGTTTTGGTTTAAATGGTTTTTTTAACTCTTAAAATCTTCTATAACGGTCATCATTTAATAATAATGCTTTGCAAAAACAAAAACAATAAAACAAATCAAGTTTTATATATATATATATATATACATTAAATTTGTATAAATGGCAATAGCCTTATTTAATTTCAATAAACATTGAATCGCAAAAAGTACTTGCTCCGCCGGGACAAGTACAGTATATATGTACTGTACATATAGTGAAGTTCAAAATTGAAAAATACCCTCCCACTACTTTACCTCAGACCAGTGACTTGTAAGTTCACATCAGACCATCCTGATATGATGTCTTGGTTGTCCAGCAGAGCTCACTCACTTATCGCTTTGGGAGCATTCTGATGTGTCACAATCACAACTCGTAGCGCTTACATGGTTAACTTCAAGGCCAACTCTTGTGTCCGATACAGGCATCCTGATATGATGTCTTGGTTGTCCAGCAGAGCTCACTCACTTATCGCTTTGGGAGCTTTCTGATGTGTCACAATCACAACTCGTAGCGCTTACATGGTTAACTTCAAGGCCAACTCTTGTGTCCGATACAGGCATCCTGATATGATGTCTTGGTTGTCCAGCAGAGCTCACTCACTTATCGCTTTGGGAGCTTTCTGATGTGTCACAATCACAACTCGTAGCGCTTACATGGTTAAACCCTAAGTTAATCTTACCAGGTTACTTTTCATTACAATTTGAATCATCCCATGCATTCAAAAAATGCTGGGAAATAGGTCTCAACTGGATCATGATCATCTCGCAGCACATCCTCATTTATATAAAACAACTAATCCCTGTAAATAAAAAAAGAAAGAAATCTGTACACGTTACTCCATGACATTAATTCCTTTTAAATAAGTAATTTTTTAATTTTTTTCATTCCTCTCAACCAAATAAAAAAAAATACTCATGGCTCTAATTCTCTGCCTTTGAGATCAATTTCATGAAATAGTTATCTTTTGAAATACCAAAAAGATTACTCTCTATCAGGGAGGGGTGAATGTGTTGGTTGAATGACTAATATAAAATACCATATGTTATATTGCTTGTAAATATTGTTTGTACTGTCAAATTTATTTTACATGAACTTTATATCTAACCATCAAATTTTATTTTATCTACACTATATATCTAACCGTTAACTTGGATGTTTTGTTTTGAGATGGTTAAACCCTTTATTCTGTTTAAACTTTTTACCGGGTTCATTTTCATTTCAATGAGCATAAGCATACAATAGAGAAAATTGGTTGATAGTTTGAGACTAGTCTATTGTCATTTGCCTTTTGTGATTTTCATTAGTAGTAACTAGAGTTTGCAATGCTGATCTACTTCTTCAATTACTAAATTTGCTTATAATTTTTCAACAGAGTTTTATATTGGAAGATGACTACGGTGATCCCGATGAAACCTGTACTAGCTCAGACAGACATAGAAGGACATATCTTGGAGATGTGGGACTAGAAAAGAGAGAGAACAACAAGAAGGCGTCCATAAGGTTCCGACTCAGGAGAAAACAGTTTATCGAAAAGATCAGCCATGAGTAGAAGGAATTACAACGGAGAAACAGGGATCTTAAATCTGAACTTTTTGTGGTGCTAAAGGAAATAAAAGTACTCAAGAAGATTATGCTAGATGCTTTCAGAGCCAAAGATTTTAAGTATGTTTTTAATTTTCTATTTTACATTTATGACTTTACTTGTAAATCCCCTGACTTAAAAAGTATATGTTATTGGTAACAAAATTTGAGGTTAATTTAGAGAGCAAACAAACAATTCTTCAAGGACAAAGTTTTAACAGGACTTTGCTTTAGTCCTCCCTCACAATTGTCTAAAGGTAAGAAAAGTTATTGAACATTCTAAATTATATTGTTTTACTACAAATACAAAAATATATATTTCTTGATTTAAAAAATATTTTAATAACATGTAAACATGTAAGTACATGATATTTACTTCGTTATCATACATATATACAGTATGGTAAAAAAGTCCCGGAACGGTTTAATATATTTTTTACCAATATAGATAAAGTAATGAGACTTGGTATATCAATAATAGCCATAAATGTCTAGTTTTTTAAGGTATTAAAACTTTTTTATCCCTTATGGGGGACGGCCCACAAGGAGTCAGACAAAATTCTTAAATAGCAGCATAGGTCGAGTTTTATTCAAATTAAAGGTCTTAGTTAGTAGAACACATTGCCGCAAACCGGACCTCAAAAGGTTCACTCTAACTGAAATGGCGGCGTTTTAAAGTTATTCGTCATTTATCCAAATAAGTCATTCTCTTACATTAAGATAACATTAATTTAATAATTAGAATTGAAAATTTAGTACTTACAGTTATAGAAAGTGTTCAAAATGTTGTCCAAGTTTCTCTTGGCAATAGCCCAATCTGTGGTAGAAGCCTTCAATAACTTTTTGAATCATCTCAGGAGGTATTTGATGAGTTTCCTCTGTTATGCGGTGAATTAGTTCTTCTGTGTTGGCAGGCTTAGTTAAAAAAACCCTTTGTTTTAAATAACCCCATAAAAAGAAATAAAGAGGATTTAGATCAGGTGATCTAGGTGGCCACTCTATTGCTCCCCTACGTCCTATCCAACGATTGCGAAACTCTCTGTCAAGCAGCGCTCGTACTTGTAAAGCATAATGAGGTGGTGCACCATCCTATTGAAACCATACTGTGTTATAACTTCGACCCAACACAGCACGTAAAGCCGGTATAATGGTTTCTCTCAACATCAATTCATATGTCACCCCATACAAATTTCCATTGATTATGAAAGGTCCAACAATATGATTGCCAACAATCCCAGCTCACACGTTAACTTTTTCAGGTTTCTGGGTATGGCTTTCCCTCATCCAGTGAGGATTGTCGTTGCTCCAATAACGACAGTTATGCCTACTTACATCGCCATGAAGTGTAAAGGTAGCTGAAAATACAACTTTTGCTAAGAAATTTCGATCTTGTACATATCTATTCATCATTGTCTCACAAAATTCCACTCTTCTGTCAAAATCGTCTTCCGAAAGCTCCTGGACCAATCTGACCTTATACGGATAATAGTGGTTTTGTTTTAAAACGTTTAACACTGAAACATGGCTTATTCCGTGATTAGTTGCTGCAGTTCTTGTTGATGTGTGTGTGGCTCTTCGATGAAACTTTGTAATACTTCTATGGATGTATTTTCGTCAGTAGCAGATAAAGGTCTACCACTTCTTGGACGGTCTTTAACATTGCCGGTATCTAGAAATCGTTGAACTGTTCTACAGACGGTAGACTTTGATATTGGTGGCCGGTCCGGAAATGTGTCATTAAATAAATGCACAACTTCGTCATATGATCGTACACGGTTACCATACCCCCTCATCATAAGCAGGTTTATTCTCTCAGTCTCAGTCAGAGACATCCCTTCCACAAGATTCACAACTAGTCACTGTTAACAATTAAATTAAACCCAATCTATACTTTACAAATCTTAACTTAAGATCGACTTTGTAACAGCTCATGAGGAAAATTAAGTTTCCTGTCTAAACGCATTCTACCCTCAGAATGATAAGATACACAGTTAATGACCCTGCAGTTGGACTTTCAACAGGAATGTCAAAAACAACTTTCACTGAATAGAAAGGATGTAAACACTAATGAGTTTTCAATTCTAATTATTAAATTAATGTTATCTTAATGTAAGAGAATGACTTATTTGGATAAATGACGAATAACTTTAAAACGCCGCCATTTCAGTTAGAGTGAACCTTTTGAGGTCCGGTTTGCGGCAATGTGTTCTACTAACTAAGACCTTTAATTTGATATAAAACTCGACCTATGCTGCTATTTAAGAATTTTGTCTGACTCCTCGTGGGCCATCCCCCATAAGGGATAAAAAAGTTTTAATACCTCGTGGGCTGTCCGGGACTTTTTTACCATACTGTATATATATATATATATATATAAAATTTCAACAAACATCAAAAAGTTCTTAATCCGCTGGGACTCAAACCCGGATCTCTCACTTGCCGGGTGAATGTGCTACTATTACACCACAGAGCCCTTACTTTTTACGATTCAATTATATTGTATTTGGCCGTATCTGTCACATATGCGTTTAAATAACAAACTAACATATGATCGGAAGACGAAATACCTGTCAAATGACTTTTGTTTACATTTATTAAATTTGTATAAGTGGCAATAGCCTAATTTAATTTCAACAAATATTGAATCACCAAAAGTTCTTGCTCCGCCGGGACTCGAACCCGGATCTCTCACTTGCCGGGTGAAATGTAGGAATTAACAGGCAAGTTGTTGGATGATGATATTTCAGACACTAAGAGTGTCATGTCATCTGCATACATCAGAGGAGTACGGTGTCTGCCTAAGTACTGTGGCATGTCATTTGTCAGGAGGATAAAAAGGACTGGTCTAAGGACAGAACCCTGGGGTACACCTCTGATAATAGGCAGAGGATCTGATCTTGTTGTTTGTAAGAAGCCTTTTTGAGTATGTTGGATCTCAACAGTCCGGCTTCTGCCCTCCAGATAACTTATGAACCATTGTTTGAACTCCTAACTGTTCAAGTTTGCAGAGGATTAATTCATGCCCCAGACAGTCAAAAGCTTTGCTGAAGTCCAGCATAATGCTTGTGACCAGATTTTTTCCTTCCAGATTGTCAATAATGAGTTCGGCAAGTCGAATAATGGCTGTTGTTGTGGACCTCCCTTTCATGAACCCATGTTGGTCTTCTGTTAAAATAATAATAACACATAAAACATAATATTTTAAATAAGAATAAAATTCATACCAGAGACCCTAAAAATGTCTCTGTAAAACTTCAGTACAATTGGTTGAAAGCAAAACAAACAAAGTCAATTTCACGTTTATAATACAAGGGCTGTGTGATAAGTCAGTGACTTTTTGAATTTCCCTCGTAGTAACTTTAAATGCAACAATGGTACAATCAACTGTAATCCATGAGTGGACAACTTTTTAATTTTGAGCAAGCTGCGCCGTGCAGTTGGTGTTTGATAGCCGTCCAAAGCAGACAATCTCATGAATTTTTACACAGTGAATTATGTATGCTGATTAAGCATTACTTTTTGCGTAAACAACTCATCACTAAGGACCAGCACAGGAATGCAGCTAAGGTTGCTGACAGTTTTTTGTGATGCATTCACATTGATTACCTTGAGAAGGTTAAAATGATCACCGGTGAATGTTATTCAGAGCTTTTGGATAGATTTGATATTGATTTGAAGCAAAAGTGGCCGCATTTGGTGAAGAAGATAGTGCTGTTCCGTCAAGACAATGCACATGTGCATGCACACTTGTCTAGTCATGATGGCAAAAGCCCATGAATTGGGCTATGAGCTGCTACCCCATCCAGCATATTCTCTAAATCTAGCCTCCTGGAACTATTTCCTGTTTCTGAATCTAAAGAAATAGCTGGGCAGTGGGAGATTTGGGTCGAATGAAGAAGTACTGAAGAAGAATTACTGAAGAATGAAGAAGAATTACTGAAACAAACGCCTATTTTGAGAGCTTTGAGAAAACCTATGATTTGAAGGGAATAAAAACTAGAGAAATGTTGGAATAAATGTATTGAGCTAAAAGAAAATATATTGAAAAATAAAATGTTTATTTGCCAAAACATTTTTTATTAAAAAACTCACTCCCTTATCACTGTCCTCGTACTATTGGATAAAATGATATATTTGACAAATTTTCTGTTTTAATACATTATTTAGCCTACTATTGATTTTTGTTATATGTGATTATGTTTGAGCTTCAGCAAAATTAAATGAAGAACTTGTGTATAAAGTAGTATCAAAGTAAATTGTTTCTCTTGTATCACAAGGTTACTTAATTTGCTTTTTCTTTGCCCCAGGACTCGTGATGAGAAATTGGATATTAAACTGGAGGACTGGAAGTTTGATATTGAACTAAAAGAAGAGGAAGTATATGTGAAAAATGTAAGTTTATCAAATTATATCTAGTAGAAATAATGTTTATTGTATGATTATTTAAATCTTAAGTACTTGATAATTTTTGTCTATAAAATACCAAATTGTCATCATAGAGATCTATCAACCCTCCCAAAAAACAATTATTCAGGAGGCAATTAACCAATGACTCATTGTTTGGAAGTTGACCTCACAACCAGATTGTTGTATTATTGGAAGTCCAGTCTTCAGTTAAAATATGCAGAACATTTCTTTGGCTCCTAAAGTTTTCTAGTTAGATGCTTCAATAAGTTTGGTCTGCTTTTGCCTTGTTTGGTATTTTAGAGATGGTTTTGTAATGTCAAAGCAATCTAGACTATAAGACTCGCTGTGGCAGGGTGGCCACCCAACCGGGAATAAGCTGATAATTTAACGGGCCGGAAATTTTTCTGAGAACTGGGAAAATTAAAAAAAGTTTTCCGTCTCCAAGAACTTATAAAATCAAGACATAATTTGACATCTTCTTGAATCAAGATCTGATTAATCACGAAACATTGTATTTTAGCGACGTAACTTGTGAAATTGTGAATGAAGATCGACATATGTTTGTGGGCTACATCTGACCCCGGTTGATCTAAGGTTACCTCCACTAGTGTAGTGAGTTTATCTTGGTTAGTTCTGCTCCTGTGGCGTGGCAAGCCTTCGGCCCCCCCCCAAAAAAAACGCATCTATACATTGGACAATTAAAAGCGGCCGACTGATCATTCCTGACTTCGGCACTAAATGAGTGGCAACACGGCAGAGCGGTAGTAACCGAGATACAAACAGGTTTTTTTGTACTTAAGTATTTTTCATTCGCCGATGTGGGGTCTCCGGACGAAGTTGTCCAACTCTTATTCTTTAGAGAAAATAGTGTTTTGGAAAGACATGTGTTGGATAGATAGCACAGGCCTAAAATGTACAGTGTTATAAACAGGCTTCAAAGTTCGGTTCATTGAATAATGTTTGACGGTTTAATAAGAGGTGCATTTGAGTACACCAGAATGTCAGTTGGGTTTATACAAAGCTTAATAGGATTCCTTTTGGAGAAGAAAGTAGTGGATTAGTTGCAACAAGTAACGTCGAGAAGTAACGCGTTCTCGTCCTGTTGGACAGCAATGACAGACTGAGCTGAGGGTTGAGCGGCAGGAGAAACATTTAATTTTTAGAATTGGCGGCGGATAAGTGCCATCGTGTGGTACATCGCTAGTCTAAATAGGCGTAAGGGCTGCCGCAACCAGTGCCGGACAGTAGGTTACAAGAACTGGAGAACAGTGTCGGCTATTAAAATTTAAATCATAAACATTGCCGAGACATCACTGTTGTGTGTGAACAGACTTTGTCTTGACTCCCGGAACAACCAGCGATACAGAAACTTCATACAGATGCTCTTGAAACTTTTCTTTACAAACTTTACTTGCCAGTGTAAACGCAACTTAATGTTGTTGCCCCAGTCAACAAACGGCAGACGGCCAGCCGATCGAATCAGCCACATTGGCATTGGTTGGACGATGGCTGGAAATCCCATCAGTTCTCCGGTCAACTATTTACAGTACGCGCACTGAAGGTTGGGCCCTGTCGTTGCCCTACTAATCAAATAAAAACATTGACTCTCCAATGATCCGTCACGGACGGCAATGTTTAATATTCTCGCTCGACAATCAACTTATGGTTAGACCAACTTCCTGTACAAATAAAATTCTGAATCTTTGCAGATCTATTTTCCTGTTTATGCCAATGCTAATGGATATATTAAGTTTCAATGTCTTATTACATTTCTTCAATAAAATATATTTTAAAATTAACTGTGCCAAAATTGTGATACAAAAAAGTTTGTGTGTGAGGATTTTTTTTATTATTTGGTCAGGAAACTTTCACCAGCGGGAAAGTTTTTTCTGAATGAACTGATGTTAATTTTAGATTTAACTTTTTTCAGATACATAGTTTAGGTTAGCCGTAACTTAGTCTGAAGTGGAATGTATCACCGACACCGCTGCCCTACAGTTTATGGCCCATTCACGTAAATGCAACACGGCAATACCATTTGAAAGTTTAACATTGAATCACTTTGCGATAGTTTATTACTGGAAAAAACACTTTAGGCCATAGTGGTAATCTGTGATAAACTAAAAGTTTTAAACTTTAATGAAATTATGTTGAATTTCATTGTATTATATTCGAATAGAAAGTGTTTTGGGGTGTATTGTTTATAAAATAATTTTATGACAGATGAATGAATACGAATGAATGAATACGAAACACTGTTGTATAAAGAATCCTGTTATGAATTATGAAAAACTTAATTATTAATTATGTGGCATGACAATAAATTATTTTTTTAGCATTTCTACGAATACACTATACATAGATGCATTGGTTATATATAGATTAAACCGTATTACATTGTAGCATTTAATTCGAATACTACCTTAGCAATACATTGTATATTAATTGACTTTCTGACAGATAAGAAATAAAATGTCATAAATCTATTAGTGATTAAAAATCGTAAAATTACTAAACGTCTAACAATACAAATTAAGAATTTAAATTCTCAACGCATAAATGTAGAATCCGTTATTTTAAAATCGGCGACCAGTATTTTCCCTAAATTTTACTTTGTTTACAAAGCTGTTCTTACCTATAATAGAGTTGCCAATGGCGAGTTATTTCCATCCTCACCACCCGTTTCCGATTCTTCACTGGCATCCTGTTCACTGTTGCTGCTGTCAGATGAGTCATTCAAACTAATAATAAATCTCTCTGTTGTGTCATCAATTAAAATGTTCCTTTTCATAATATTCATCTTCAAATTTTACAACTTTCTTACACACCTTTCCCCAGTCTTCTTTTGTTATTGAGTCTATCTTCTCTTTGCATAACGCTATGGTATTTTTAATGTTATTTACAACATTTTTTTTATCTACATAATTTTTTATTATTCCCCAAAGTCAAAGTCAAAATTTCTTTATTGCCATAATAACATAAGTACATGCATTGGCTTGCGTCGAAGTAAATATAACTAAAAACTACTAGCAATCTATGTATGGTACTCTATCTACCGTTAATATACTCTTCTATAGAATAAAAACAATTTTCAATTAGAAATGACTTGAGCTTTCTTTTAAAATAGTTTAGATCCAAGTTAGATTTAAGGTGATCAGGGAGAGCGTTAAACAATGATATGGCACTGTAATAGGTGTGATGCTTATAGAAGGAAGTGGTATGATAAGGAATATTCAGTTTTTGTTTGTTTCACAGGTTATATCCAGATTGAGGGACAAGAGATTGAAAAATACCATGGTTCTGCTTAAAAAACATCAAAGTGTAAAAAATGTAAACACAAGGAAATGTCAGAACTTCAAGCTTTTTAAAAACAGATTTACAAGACTCTCTTTGACGAATGCCAGAAACAATTCGCATTGCCCTCTTCTGCAAGACAAAGATACAATGCGTATTGCATCTCTCGGAACCCCAGATGGTTACCGCATAAGAAAGGAAAGGAAAAATAAGTGCATAATATGTTGTAAGTAGAACATCAGTGTTTACAAAATGAGAAAGCCTACGCAGTACAAATATTGCAGAACTTATCCTCTGCGCCACGTCGCTTATATGACAGGAAAAACTTAAATTTCTGTCAATAGATAAGCCCAAAAACTTAACGCTTTGTTCAGAAAAGACTTCTACATCATCAACCCAAACACTAAGGTCATCATTATGCTTTCTTGTGATAGCAAATTCAAGTAATGTGGTTTTATTAGTGTTGATAACTAATCCATTTTCTTGGAACCATTGGACTATCCGGTTAGATTCTACAAATGTTTTGACCTCCATGATTTCACGACATTGGCTCTCTATCACAATTGATGTGTCGTCCGCAAACAAGCACAAGTGGGCATCTGAGATACATCTTCTAAGATCATTAATATATAAAATAAACAAAAGAGGACCCAGAATGGAACCCTGGGGTACACCCGCCTTAACAGTTTGCACATCAGAATGCCAATGCTTTAAAGTGTTTCCATCCACAAAAGGCAATTCTACAACTTGTCGACGTTCTTTCAAGTAAGAAGAAAACCACTGCTTTGCGACACCACGTATACCAATGCTCTCAAGCTTCTTTAGTAGATGCTCATGAGGAACCATGTCGAATGCCTTTCGCAAATCGAAAAATACACCAGAAGCAGACTTGCCTCTATCCAGAGCCTTGATGACTTTATCAATGAAAGTAAACATAGCATTGACAGTTGACCCCCCTTTGACAAATCCAAACTGGTTGCTGAACAAAATGTTATTTTGAATCAGAAAAGACCATAATCTACTTAAAGCTGCCTTTTCAAAAACCTTAGAGAACGTTGAAACAATGGAGATCGGTCTAAAGTTATCGAGATCATCAACTTTTCCTCTTTTGTGTAATGGCTTTACGATAGCTAGTTTTAACACATCTGGAAAGATTCCACTTTCAAAAGAACAGTTAACGAGATGCACAAGTGGTTCAGCAAGGGATTCCCAATATGACTTAAGCAGTTTAGATGACATGTTGTCATAGCCTGAGGATGGCTTTGCTTTTAAAGATTTTATAATGTCTGACATTTCCTTCCTACAAACAGGAGTAAAAAATAAAGAATAGGTGTTATAGCAGGGAAGATAATCTGAAAAAACTCCCCCAGTAGAAGTGAAACCATTATGGGAAACATTTATAAAGAAATTATTAATAATATTTGAGACCAGCTTTGGATCACTCACATCAACGCCCTCTTCATCCTTAATGGTTTGAGGAACGAAGCATTGGTGCTTTTTCTTACCCCTATTTTCGTTCACTATATCCCATACAGTTTTTGCTTTATTTGAAGAGTTCTGGATCTCCTCCAGCACTTTGGCTGATTTTGCAATTCTAATTTTAGACTTGTATTGCCGTTTTAATGATAAATAATGCTGTCTTCTCACATCAGAAGAATCCAAATCTTTAGTCAAGTGATACCACTGGATGACCTCGTCACGAAGTTTCAGTTGATCAACACTTAGAGACACTTTACCTTTAGAGACATTCTTACGAATTCTAATTTTCTTCTCAGGAAATACTTGATCAAAATAATACGATATGGAAGATCCAAAAATACGCATTTTATCGTCCATTTTATCTGCCTCATAGACCGTGGACCAAGTTTCTCTCATGAGTAAATACCTGAAAATACGGATATTATCCTCCGAAAATGATCGCCTAAGTAAAAACCTGGGGTGGTTAGTGTTCCCAGGAAGTGATAACTTAACAATTACCACCTGAGCATGGTGATCAGACAATGCCGTGATTAAAACAGAGGCATTACAAGTGGCATCAGGAAGATCAGTGTAGACATGGTCTATCAAAGACTTTGAGTTTTTAAATTCTCTAGTGTATGATGTGATTTTATTTCCCAACCCATGAGAGGTCGTCATGTACAACAAGTTGTCAGCTTTAATATCAGAAACAGATAAATCGACATTAAAATCACCTACAACAATTGTTTTACCCTCTGAACTCATCACTTTTGCAAGACAATCCAATAGACGTGCATAAAAAATGTTGTGCTCCTGCATTGAGGAAGAAAATGGCTGTGGTTTATAAGCAGCGACAATAAGGAGGGTTTGATTGTTACCAAACTGAAACCTTGCTGCAGCAAGTTCACACTTACCCTCTAGACAGTAACGTGAGACATCTATGACCTCAGATTTTATAGAAGGTTTACTAAATATACAAACCCCTCCTTTTTGAAGAGATTTACGACAGAAAGCTGTGATGCCATTAAAACCCTGCAAAGATGTTACTTCAAACTGATAATCTCTTAAATGGTGTTCAGATAAACAAACAATATCTGGATCTTCGGAATCAATAAATATTTCAAAAGTGTCTATTTTTCCAGAGAAACCCTGCACGTTGTGATGAATTATCTTAAGATTGCGATTTGATCGATTATTATCTACACAGTTTCCCAAGACATCGCCTCTAAAAAAGAACTATTGGCAGTGGGAGGCACAACAGAGGGTTTAGATTGGGCCGTCTTAGATAAAATAGTTTTATCACTGACCAAAATACTTTCATTAATGTCCAAGTTTGCATCAACAGTGAGAAACCCCTGAATCCGGTCACCAATTGCAGTAAAAACACTCAAAAACAACTTCCCCAGCTGGTAGTTCCCTGTTTTTTTAAGATGTCTTCCATCCTTTGCTAGATGATGCCTCTTCACCCAACAATTAGCCTCAACAAAAACAACATCAAAATTATTGCATATCAGTTTTACTTGTTCATTAAAATCAAAGAGAGCTCTGTATGTTAAATCAGATCTTATTAATAAGCTGTTTACAAAAACCATGGTATTGGGGAAATGAGTTTTTGTGGTGAACAACAGGTCAGCCAGGTCGTGGAGAACCTCCCTCTTACCATGGCCGCCGTTGTAACCCGCCCGTCCCCTATACCACATTCTGAGATTATTCGTTCCAACATGGAAATATATTACTGAAAGATTATAGTTGGTATACTTCAATAGTTTCTCCTTTATATCTTTTATTTTACCACCAGGGCAACATTCCACCATAGCACCTCTCTTACAACTTGGAATACTAGCATATCGGATCATAGAGTCACCTATCAATAACATATTGTTTAAATTAGAATAACCACTTTCACTATTTATAGTGTCACTGTCAGAACTGCCAGTTTGATAACAATTATTACAAGGTAAGTCAACAGTTTCTTCAAGAGCAATTGAACCATTTTTCTTAGACCCACTTTGAGTTTTGTCCTTACACTTAAATTTTACATTTTCAGCTCTAGAGACACTTTGTTTACCTATACTAACATACTGATTTCTTTGTTTCCACAACCCAGATACATTTCTCATATAGGAAACCTGCGAATCCTGAGGCTCTGAACATAAACCAGAGAATCTATTGCTACATTCAATATGAGTTGACTGCTTTAGAACTAACTTTGATTTATCACCTTTTTTCCTTTTATTTAATTTAACCAAGCTCCATTTTTCATTCGAGGATTTTTTTAACATAAGAGGACTTACTACTTGAGTACAAGTAGAAGAATTGTCTCTAAAGCATTCAACTCCATCACATGCAGACTCCCTATTTACAATGCACTTAGTAGCTAAAGTACTATTTATTGAGCCAGCATGCTCACGGTCAGGACTGGGGCTGTTATAAAACCAATCAATAAACGATGTTTTAACCTGTGGCAGACAAAAATAATTAAATATTAACTTAGCATGCACAATTACGTTTATACTGCACTCATACCCGTTGTTTTGCTGAGGGCAGTTTACAGAGAAGCAATTTTCAGAGGGAATATTCAAATTGGTTACTGTATACTCAGCAGGAACAGCGTTTAGTTTTGATACAGAATCCAGATGATATGCCGTAAGACTAGACTTATCAATAAATAAAAGTGACAATGAGAGTCCTTCCCCTCACAAGTTACATTAGTGCCTTTACTGACAGCAACAAAAACATATTTACATGCTTGATAAGCTGGGGAATTTAGCACATCAGATATAATTACTTTGTTGCCAGATTTAATAGCATGAGAAACAGCGGGACTAAGAAATAAACATTGACCCAAATCATTAGCAATATTTTGCATTGACTGAAAGTAGTCATCGATGATATTGTCCTCCAACCAATTTATCCGTTGACATTTTTTTTAGATTGATAATTTCTTTTTTAGCTAAGTCAAACTTAACACTAATATTCTCTATTAATTTCTTTTTGTTTTCAATATCAAGGTTAAGATTCTTAATGTTATTATACATATCATCAAGCTTACTTTTATAAGAGTCTTTTTCAGCTGTGACCGACGCAAAGTGAAGGTCCCGTTGCCTCAGTGCCGCTTGCAGAGACTCGATGCGTTTGTTGAGAGAGAGAATCTCAGACGTTGATTGGTCCTGGACTTTGAACGACGTATCCATCTCCTCCTGTCGAATATCTTTTTCCAAATCCAGTCGTGACTCCAAGATTTTAATTTCAGCTCCTAGTATTTGAAGTTCCTCCTCCTTGCTCTTAAATTCCAAATTTAAATGGTCCATTAAGAGGAGCAAGTTTGAAATATGGAGAGATAATCCTTCAAAATCAATTCCAGGGTTATTAGAAACCAGGATATTTATTTCACTCGTCAGAGCGACTATTATATCCTCCTGTGTTTCATTAAGATACAATGGGCTTTCATAAATAGTTTCACTTATCATGGTAATTGTCTTACTAATTAGTTCACAAGATTCTCCAATCAAACAATCACCCTAAGCCCCCCGATAATAAATAAAAACAGGAATAAATAGTTAATAAGTAAAAGCAGCAATAACAAGTTAATAAGTAAAACAACAATAAATAATTAATAAATAAAATAGCAATAAATAATTAATAAATAGCACAATAACACAGATAAATGAAACCACAGCCACAATGTGATAAAATAAAGTTTTGATTAACAGTATTAAAAAAAACTTAGTTATTGATTCCTGTTAAAAATATTTAATTAACAAACTAAGTGATAAAAATATATCTGCAGCCAGGTGGATTCGATCTGCGGACCCCTGTACTGTTAATCAGTTACGCAACTGATTGCGCTACGAACGCTGATAAGAGAGATGGTATATTTATCGTTCATGCAGTATGTAACTCCGAAGACCATTTAGCGTGGGATTATTGCAAGTTTCACGTTTAACCTTGAAACATCCAAATATTCTCAATCGGATTTAGATCTGGATGGTACGGAGGAAGGCGAAGAACGCTGTCTCCGTTGTTTTCTAACAAATCGTCAAATGCAAATCTTTTAAATACATCCTTATGTTGTTTGACTAAACTGTACAATTCGGGCTTAAGTGACATTGTATCAAACTGCAGTCCATGATCTTGTAGCCACTTGATCATTTCTGCTTTTTTGGAACCTGAATTAGGTGCTTTATTAACTTGGACATTATGATAGGCGGCATTATCAATAATTATTAGAGAGTTAACTGGTAAGTTTGGAATGAGCTGAGTTCTTGTCCATGTCATGAAGTTCGCATGGTTCATCTGATCATGATAATCTCCTTCACTCGTTCCCGCTTTCCAGATTAAGCAAGGTCCAGGAATAAACCCCATTTCACCCCCTGCGTGCAGTATTATTTTCATTCAGCTTGTTTTTTAACAATTGAATTGTTGGCAGGCAACTATCAGTTTTATAAAATTCATGGACTGTTCTTCGAACAACACATTTATCAAAGTCGTCTAGTTCTACTATTTTCTTTTTTCTTTTGTATTTTTTATGGGTAGTGAACGAACACTCCCCTTCAGTGGAAGAATCCATTTTTTTCACGGTGAATCTCCTTAATCAGTGTCTTTGAAACACCACAAGCTGCGGCAGTTCTTTCTAAACATTTATTTATAGGGATTCGTTCATCATTAGATAGTTTCGACTCATTTGCCATGAACTCACTAACCCTCCATATAATTTCTCGAGCCTGGCTTCTCGTAGTTTTTCCTCAAGCCACTTTGGAAACGTATCGGGCCATTATACCGACTGAGATGATGAATCAAAACAAAACTACTAAAACTTGTAATATAATCTTAATAGCAAGGATAATATTAAATAATTTGTAACGCCCTACAACTACCAAAATTCACTAACCTCACTACTAACTAAACTAATGAATTGTGTATAACGCACTTAAACCACTTGTCCACTTCTAACAACAGTGAATACTCGACTGTGAGGGAGAACAGGGACAATAAATATTCAGACTGCAGCGGGCCAAACATTGGCGGATGTCTACAGAACAGTTGTTATATCGGGCAATCTACCCGTCCCCCGCCATAGTCTGCTCGGTTGACTCGGAGCCGAACCTTCGGCGCGCGTACTGTACCTGAACGACTTCTATGCACATGTGGCGATCGTTCAGATGATTCGAACTGTTCAAACTGTCCAACATGCATATGAGGATCTTTAATGTCTTATTGTTTCATAATTCTTAACTGTAATCTAACTGACTAAGGGACTGAGTCTGCACTGTCTGTTTATTTGTTGATTGTACTGAACCGACCTGTGTACTGGTGAAATCATTGTCTCCACCGCTAAACCTCTACCCACAATACTGGGCTGCAGTTTGTCCCATGGTAGCGCTCTGTTGGTATTTATTTGTTATCTTTGTATTTACGAATTGGATACATGTATTTTCTAAACATCACATAAAGGAAAGTTATTAGGTATACACAATGTTATGTCGACAAATCAAAAGACACAGAGATAAGAACCAGGGAGCTTATAATAGGTGATAGCGATAAATCTCACAGAATTTCTCGCATGTCGCAAGCGACGAAATGCTAGAGCACAGCAGCTTTGTGGCATTTCTTGTAAATACTGCTAGTGACGATAAACCATCATTGTTGCACTTGGAGTAAGGATCAAATACAGTACTACTTACAGTTGTCTATTTGGTTTGAAATACACTACTAGATAATCGGAAATTTTCGACCGGGAAAAACTGGGAATTTGAAAAGAGGTTTTGAGTGGCCACCGTGTGTGAGATATTGAATATTTCCAAGTCAATTCAATCAATCAATCAAATCAATCAATCAAAAATCTTTATTTACAATTTCTTTAAGAAATGTACAATTCGTCAAGAGATACAAGTTTTATATACAAAGAAAATAGATCCTTCAAGGTTACGGTCTTGGCTCAGTCATCTTGTTTCAAAATATATCCTTCATGAATAAAATGGTCGCTCCATCAGCCAGTCTTGCAGATGGCGTTTCAGTTGTTGGACCGTTGAGGATTTTCAGATTTGTTGGAAGTGAGTTGAGAACTTTTCCGTCCGATATATGATGGTTTTTCATTGCTGTATTGTGTGGTGCGGTGCGCTGGAAGATGATAGTCCCTGCTGCTCTCCTTGTGTTTTGTAGGAGTGAATGTTTTCTCCCCATGTGGTAACTCTGCCTGTCCCCCCCCCCCCCCCCCCCCCCCCCCCCCCCCCCCCCCCCCCCCCCCCCCCCCCCCCCCCCCCCCCCCCCCCCCCCACCCCCCCCCCCCCCCCCCCCCCCCCCCCCCCCCCCCCCCCCCCCCCCCCCCCCCCCCCCCCCCCCCCCCCCCCCTCCCCCCCCCCCCCCCCCCCCCCCCCCCCCCCCCCCCCCCCCCCCCCCCCCCCCCCCCCCACCCCCCCACCCCCCCCCCCCCCCCCCCCCCCCCCCCCCCCCCCCCCCCCCCCCCCCCCCCCCCCCCCCCCCCCCCCCCCCCCCCCCCCCCCCCCCCCCCCCCCCCCCCCCCCCCCCCCCCCCCCCCCCCCCCCCCCCCCCCCCCCCCCCCCCCCCCCCCCCCCCCCCCCCCCCCCCCCCCCCACCCACACACACCACCCCCCCCCCCCCCCACCCCCCACCCAACCCCCCCCCCCCCCCCCCCCCCTGTGTAGACAACTACTGAGTAAATGTAAGGGCAATGACATCATATTCCTCAGTGATTTGAAGGCATCTCTACAACTCCCTCTGTTGAGTGAGTGGCGAGTGCTCTTATAGCTTTTTTCTGTTGCACCAGTATTCTGTCAATGTTCTGTGTGAAATTTTACCTCCCAGTGATAACAGCCATAGCTTATGTGTGATTCTACCAGCGCATGGTATGCTGCTTTTTTGCAGCCTCTTTTCCAGCAGCCGCTTTAGTCTTCTCACAACAAAAATTCCAGATCCAAGTTTTTTGCTCAATGTATCAGCATGTTTCAGTCCAGGAAAGATTGGTGGCTATTGTCATGCCCAATAATTTAGAATGATTTTCTACCAAGATGTTGGAACTTCTGGGATCTGTTCATGTCTTCTACAGAAAATTTAGCTGTAGTGTTTTTTGATCGGATTGATTGCCAAGTCATTTTGTAGACAAGTAATGTAAAGCTTTCCATTTGATGTAGTGATTGTTGAGTGTATCCCTGGCGGCTGTGTCCCCATGTTGAAGAAGAAAGTGTAGTGTCATCTGGCGTACACAATGGGAGCGGATGTTGTTGTGTAACCACCAAGTCATTAAAGTCCAATTGGAAAGACAGCACAAACAAGAAGGACCCAAGACTGAACCCTGGGGCACCCCTCTAGTTATTGGCTGAGTTTGGACCTAAAAGTACACGATTTTATTATTTTATTGTTCTTATGGATTTCCACAATCTGTGGCTGCGAACTGCTAGATAGCTTGCCACCGCAATGCCTTGATATGCCATGGAAGCCTAGAGATTGATAGTTTTTCTTCACAATCAAATCATGCCCTAAGCAATCGAAAGCTTTTGCTGTAGTCTAAAAGGATGGGCTGAGACAAATTTAATATCTACAGTTGGTCTGTTATATGTTCTACCTAAGCCTTGTCAATGCAGTGATGCTGGATCTTCCCATCAAGAATTCCATGTTGGGCAATTTGATAGCAGTTTCTTGTATCTTGCAAGTGTTGTACCATCCTTTTAGTGCAATTTTTTCTATAAATTTTTGAGAAAGGAGAGATTAAAGAGATTAGGTCGATAATTTTCAATTTATGGGTTTTTATCCCTTCTTGTGCATTGGGTAGACTTTTGAGAGTTTTAGTTTTGAATGGAAGTGACCATTATCAAAGGATGTTGTTAATTATCGTGACGAGTGGAGCTGCTTAATTGGTTTGCACAATGCTGACAGCCTTTGATTAGTACTTCATCAATGCCACATGACAGTTAGGTTTTAATGATCTGTATTAACAGGACAGTACATCAATATGTGTGGTGGGGGCCATGGTTAGTTGTGGGTTCTGTTAGGATATTTTGCATGTGGGCTTTGGTGGAACAGTAATAATTTGGAGAGCACTGCGATTTGATAAGAGTGATATTGGCAACCGCATAAATAGCTGTTTAGTGCTGCTGCAATTGCCATCGGGCTGTCATCTATTTTTCCATCAATTTTCGTGTTTACTGTCTAAGTGTGTCCAACAGACTTTTATTGCTGTTTTTCTCCCCTGATGAATGCTCCAAGAGTGCCTTAGATTTTATTGTCAGAGCTGGCTAGTGCTCATTTGCAGCTGCTCGCCTGAGTTCTCCAACAAAAAAAAAAAAAAAAAAAAAAAAAAAAAAAAAAATAAGTTTTAGGCCCATAAGTTTTTTCTTTTTTTGTTTCTTGTGAGTCCCTTTATCAAGTTCACATTCCCTGTCAGTTCAATATCTGTTCAAGCACTTGAAAATCTTCTTTAATGTGTTTACTTCAGGGTCATATTGGAACTGGAGTTTTGGCTTCCCTCTAGGCCTTGATTTTGAAGGGGACATCAATGGTCTAAATGCTCTCCTTACAATGGCTGAAATGAGTTTAATATGCTTCTTCAGCATCCTTGGGCATTGGTACTCTGACCCCCATCTTTCTGATGAAAGTTTTCCCATTTTTGAGATTATCTAGGTTTCCTTGGCTGAAATTCCTCTGAAGGATGTTTTCCTGTTTTTTTAACATTTATTCCTTCATACTGCACCCTTACAAAGTTGGCTGGTGTGGTCCGGATAATCCGCTTTGTATATACGTACCTAATATTGTTCCTCAGGTACATTTGTGGGAATCAATCCTTCCCACCATAGCTACATTATGTATCTAATTTTTTATTAATCTCTCTATGACATTTTATAACATTTTTGAAAACCCTACTACTTTTAATTTGCATGTTAAAAGTAGTAACATTGGATTTTGTGATGTATTGGGGTTGTTACTGATTGTTTTTTATATTGTCTACTGTAGTAATGACTATGTAATTTAAGAAATTAGATCACAGTGTATTTATTTCTTTCCAATTGAAACCATTTTACATTCTTGTTCAACTGGAATAACATCACTAACTTCATTGGCTCTGTACCAATGTTCAAAATTGGGCAAAACAATCGATAAAAATGTTCTGCATTAGGAATGTGTATAAATTTGTTAAATTTTTATACCTTGATTGTAAGTTAAATAGAGAACTACCACTGATTATATTATCTTAAAATATGGTAAAAGCTTGGAGATCATTAAGAATTTTGTTAACTTTTACAGGAAGAAGATTTTAAACATGAAGACTACAAGGATATTTCATATTGCTCTATGAAGTCTGAAGAATCAGGTTTCAATTTTCCTTTTAATATGAAAAAGTGAAAGGAAGAGGATAATATGAACATTTCTGGATTGGAAATGGTAAAATCTAAATTATAAATACCACCCTGTAAATGTGTTAATCTTTATATTAATTTTGTTCAAGACCTCTATAAATAGTTACCAAGTTATAAAATTATCCTTTTACTTTTGAATTTAGTTTGTTTGAATGTCAATCAGTGCCTAACAGCTGCTCTGCTGCATGGATTCATTAGTGTACCTTTATCATCAGGTGAACATTTGATCGTCATATAGTCATAGGTAGCCCTCAATTCTCACGTAGCACAATACTGCAATAAATAGAAGTCTTTACTGTTATTTATTAAGCATCTAAGTCAACTACTGCAATGAAAAGCATCTCCACAAACTCCTCACAAGATCGCAATCTAAGTCTGAGACCTTCCATTTACATAACAAAATATTATGTATGTAATGTGTCCGAAAGGGGATGTTTATAATATCTGCTGCCACCACCGGATGATTCCAGAAAAATGAATTTTCCACAACAAAGTTTGAACTTCAAAACACTATTTATTTTACTGATTAATTTATAAAATAAACAATTCCGATTGGTTTAGAAGGGGAGAGCACTTCTGAATAAAATAAGATATTTAATTACATTGTTTAAAGAATTTAGAAAATTGTTATAATAGAGCTACAGAGAATCACATGTTAACGAGTCTGAGGCCTGATCTAGACTGCCTTCCAGCACATGCAGGTGCTGAGTCCACGTTGTCAGCAGACTTATTGCTGTCCTATTCACTTACTTTCAACACTACTTTACACTTTATAATTATTATGTCTTCAGTTAAATATTAAGACATTTTACCAATAGGATGAAATTGTTATATAAACAAATAAAGCATAATTTCTGTATAAATTGTTATACCTAGTTTAATTTAATTGTCAATATTATTTGAATTATAGTTCATATTAGGTTTGGGTCGTTACATGCAGAAAGATTGGACGATCAACAGTCAAGGGCTAATAAGTAGTGTTTGCAAGTTTTATTTTTAACTTTTGGTCTTGGAATCAACATGTACTAGTGTGTGTGTTCTTGCGAGAGGTGTCCTATAAGGTCATATAAGGGATATCCATGTCTAATGTGAATTAATACACAAGTACGAAGATTACAAATAATGAAGCCACAGTCTTAGGCTTTAACATATATATTATTTGAAGTCACACAACGTCTAACCTCACTAGCATGTTCAGATCACACCCTAAACCAATTACAAGAGGAGTCCCACAGGGATCTGTACTAGGACCCATCCTGTTCATTCTGCTGACTAACGATGGACGATGGAGATGGACACTACACCATCCATGAATTAACATGAAACAGTGATACAATTTCAAGCTGTTTAAACTTAAATTTACTTGTAAATCAGTGGTATTCAAAGTGGAAGTGTTATTTAAATAAGTGAAACTAATATGTAACTACATATTTAAGTAGTAAATTTCATTGACTGAACAGTTATTAATTAGGAATTATTTATTTGAAGTTTACTCACTCAAGGGAAAGGCCTAAAACATGATGTGGAAGAGAAGTGCTTAATTCACTTTAATTGGCATTAAAACATAGTCACACAGAGAACATTACATTAAAAAAAATCTTTTGATTACAAAAGCTACTTAAAAACTATTTTTTAAATCTCAAAACTTAAATTAAAACATATTTTATTATAAACCAGTGGCACTGCTGGATTCAAACTGACTATCAGCCTTGTGACGTCATACAGACAACCTGTTCCAGACACCTGCAGGCTTCTTATCTACAACATTGTTCACCAGTTTGCAGCTTATCTCTAATAGCTTTGACAGACTCTTTCTCCAAATCATTGTTGTTCTTTGTAGATTACTAGCTGGTATTTGTACTCTATTTATTTAAATCACAGTCAATTTGTCACTAATTTAAATATTTGACTTGGCATAAACTAAGTAGAATCATTATATTAAAGAATATTTCAATTTGCTTTTTAATTATTTTCTAAAACTTTCTAATATAAACATATATTATAAACATATAAAACTGTAAATAGTAATTAAATTTTAGATAAAAAGATTTGGTTGATTTAGATAAAATGTTTTTGGAATAAAAAGTTGTTTTAACTATGTAATAAAAAATTACTGTAAAATATAATTTGTAAATATAGTTTCATAGTTTAAAACTGTTAATAATATATTACAATTTGATACTTAATATTAATGAACTTAAAACTGTAAACTAATTTTACTCTGAAACTTAGTTGGAATATTTTTTCACTTAAATATAAGCCATTTTTTAGTTATCTTTTGACAAAATATTTTTTCTTGTGTCTTGAGTGAAGTTGTATTTTAATTTCATTGTATTATTTTTAAATATATTTTATTTTGATTTTAGTTATTATTGATATTAAAAAGAAAACAAAAATTGTAAATGGCTTCTCCCTCAAACAGCTTGTCATGTAATGTACCACCAGGCTGGGAACGGGTGGAAAAGAAGCGCCCATCTGGGTTAACAGCAGGGAGAATTGACGTCTCGTACATATCACCAGGAGGAAAAACTGTACGCAGCAAAGGCGATCTAGAGAAGTACATAAGGAAAAAGGGTCTGAAACTGGATGTTAACGCTTTTAATTTTTCAGCTGGTGCGAAAAAGAAGGGTCGCACCATGTCATCTGCTGAAAGCTCTACAAGTCAAAGCCCTAACAGTGAAACGTCAATCACCACTCCAATTGAGAGTTTAGATGGAACTGAAAGTGTAACAGATTCCTGCATAACTCCACAAGAATCCCAATCAAACCAAAGTGATGCAGAGGAGGCTGCGCGTGATCTAACAACAGAACTCCTGACTGATACAACGGAGAAAAATAACCTTGATCGTACAAAAGAGCTATTAAGTAAAAAATACCTAACTGATCTTACAATACAACCGTACCTAGAAATTTTGAATAACAGGTTTCTTCAAAAAAAATCCTGTATTATTCTCAACCCATTGATTGTACACGGCTTAAAAAATCTGACAGATTCTTCTTTCTTAACGGAACATCACGACTTGAAATCCAAGAACGTGATTATTATGCCAGTAAATGATTCAGAGGATCTGTACACAGTTGGCCATGGGACGCATTGGAGCACATTAGTTTACGATCGTGCAGCTAACAAGTTTTTCTACCTGGATTCAGTGAACAACCTTAACCTACCGGCAGCAAAAATTGTAGCACAGAAACTAGCAAGTCACTTGGGTCTTGACATGGAAACCTCCGAGTTTGTGCCACTTAAGAGCCCTCAGCAGTCGAATGGCTTTGACTGCGGGGTCTTTGTATGTTGAAATGTGGAATCCCTAGTTCAAGACATCATCATGGATTCAGCTTTGAACTTCGGCTTTTTGCAAAATGCCACTATTAGCGCAAAAGAAGTAATAACCAAAAGATCATTAATTGCGTATGTATTATACAGCTCTTTACAAATTACAAAAGAAGAACTATATGATTTAATGATCAAAAAGCCTGGAAAACGTCATGAAGAGGGACAATACACAACCAATGTGTTAGAGAAGTGAGAAAAAAGGCAGGGAGGCGACAGTCAATGGTTCAAAGTGGCATCCTCACGGCATTATGGACAAAAGCAGCAAGGCCCAGCCAAATTTCAGTTACCTACAAGCAATCGTTACGATTTACTAAGACCATCTAAATCTGAAAGTAACCTCAGTGCACAATAAGAATCAGATACAGCCAACTTCAAAAATTTCCAAAAGCCCAGGACTTCAAAAAAAGTACTTAATGGTAAAAATTGCATAACAAAGACTCAAAATCATAAAAAAAGTATTTTCAAGAAAATGTGTGGTAATGTACCCCAAAACAAATTTAACTATTTGCTCAGACAGCCAAGGGAAGGGCCTTGCTAATGAAATTGAAAGTATAACTGGAGGTAAGTTTAATGTTTTCGGCTATGTAAGAGCTAATACAACTCTTGGTCAAGTGGTTGATTCGGCAATGACTCAAGAAAAATATCCAGTTGTAATAATTGGTGGAAGTAATAACAGTCTTCAGGGTAACTGTTCCGAGATATACAAGGATTTGGAGTCTAAACTCAGTCAACTTAGTAAATCTAGGCCTGCCTTTATAACGACAATCCCAACCAGATACGACTACCCTCTTAAGCACCCAGTAAACATTCGACTGAGAGAAGTAAACAACTACATTGCTGAACTAGCTTACAGAGTAGAGAATGCACATTTGTTATGTCTGGATGACTTCAAGAGAATCCATTTCACAAGACAAGGTCTCCACCTCAACCAACAAGGAAAAGTGAAGTTGGCACATCTCATCATTCATAAAATTTGTATCTGGCATGGTAAACTTAAAGTATACCAGGACTCTAGCCCAAAACGAACAGTTAAGAGCCCTTCAATCGAAGTTGTGGAAACAAATATGGAGTGTCTAATTGAAGAACACTACAAGGACCAGAGAGTTGGATTTGCGCACAGCATTTCGTCAGATTTTGAAGACCCTAGAGAGATGAGTGCTGGCGTAGCGGTGGTTTTCAGAAGACACTTTGGGAGACCTGCAACGGTTCATTGTGTGGAAGACCATCTCGCTCAGCAGAAAGCAACCGATGGAGCTACAATCTTCAGTTTGATTACAAAGGACCACTTCTTCGATAAACCTACGGTCACCAACTATAACAAGGCTTTTCAACTTATGACAAAATACTTTTTGGCCAACAATTTGAAAAAACTCATTTGCTCCCCAATAGGATGTGTGAGGGACAGGATTCAGCTAGAACACTTTGCAAAGAACCTTCTTGAGTTCCGAAAGCAAACTGGAGCTCAAATAATCATTTCATCCTACTTTCAAAAATCTTACAGGGTACTAAGGAACGGTTTAAGTCATGATGAGTTCAACATCAAGCTAAAAGAGTTAATATCTAGTAAAAAGGACCCATCTCTGGAATCAGAGGAACGTAGAAAATCGGCTAGTGATCTTTGCGGCCAAACACAAGCCAAAACAATGCCAGGGGAGGACAGCTGTGCTGAAGCCACAAAAAATCAGAAAAGTCCAGCTGTGGATGCAAACAAACGGACTCAAGCACATCCTTCACCCTCCAGCCAAAATCTTTTTTTAGAGGAACACCATTAAGCCATGTAAACAATGAAGTTAACTTTCAAGACCATGTCAAAACTGTTAGCTTAGAAATTAGTTCTAGTATTGGTGGACCCATATGTATGGAGGATCCATATGTAGAAATCTGTGAAAGCATTGTGCACAATGCTTCATTTAATGATAATTTCAATAGTAGGGATGTTACTAGGGTAATGAATAATGTTGAGAACACTCCTATTGGTATAACAATATTTCACCAAAACATAAATTCTTTAATTCCCAAAATTGATTCATTAGAAATTACAATTGACGAAATAAAACCAGACATATTAGTTATTACAGAACACAAAATGAAAATAGATGAAATTAACAGACTTAATGTCCTTAACTATAACATTTATGCTCACTATTCTAGAGATAGTATGACGGGAGGAGGTGTAATTATTTTAGCAAAAAACATTATGTAAAAAAAATTATGTTTCCGGCTATTAAATCCCTTTTAAATGATCAAATCTTTGAATTGTGTCTGGTTGAAATTCAGTTTGGAAAAATAAAAATATTGTTGGGGGAATTTATAGGTCTCCAATCAGTGCAAACATAGATATATTTATGGGAAAGTTGAACTACCTCTTAAGCATCCTAATTAATAAGTATAAATACATAATAATATCTAGAGACATTAATATCAATACCTTAGAAAAAAATAATTCTCAGAAAAAATTGGAGCAAATTCTAAAACAGTATGATATGAAATACTTGGTTTACTTTCCCACTAGGATCACCAGAAATACACAATCAGCTATTGACAATGTATTAACAAATTTTAAACAATCACAGATACAAGTCGAGTGCTTGAATACGTTGTTGTCGGATTACGATGGTCAGCTCATTAGGGTATACGATCATACCTTTAGTATAAAAAAGCCACCAAACTATGAATTCAAATACTCCAGGATTTTCTCTGATTAAGCTTAGAGAAATGGTTACAACTATATACAGCTAATGATAATTTGAAATATGACATATTTATTTGTATATTTTTACAATATTTTAATACTTTTTTTCCAATAGTAAAAGTTCGTAAACACTTAGATAAAAAACCCTGGTTTACTGAAGATTTAAAAATAGAAAAAAGGAATTTAATCCATGAAAGTAATCTGGCCAGAACAAATAAATCACAAAGAAATATTGAGCTCATCAAACATAAATACAACCTTTTTAAAAAGAAAATTATACAAGAAAAACAAAGTTACTATGATACAAGAATTAAAAAATCAAAAAATCGTCAAAGGGATACCTGGAAAATTATTAATTCCAAAATTGGTCAGCCTAAATTAAACATAAAAAACATACAACTAAGGCACAACAATATTACAATAACACATCCTAAAAAAGTTTGTGAAGTTTTTAATGAGTATTATATTAACATAATTAGGGACAAAGTAAATTTAAACATTAATTTAACCACTTCAAGCTTTAATATACAAGAATATACAAATCAGTTCAAATGTAGATTACTTGATAGAAAAGATATGGTAAAAATTATTAGCAGTTTAAATAACAGTTATAGCACTGGATATGATGACATACCAGTACCTACCTGTAATTAAAAGTGTAATGGAATTTCTAATTGATCCCTTACTTCATATAGTTAATTCTTCCTTATTATCTGAAATTTTTCCAGAAAAACTTAAAATAACAAAAATTAAACCTCTTTTCAAAAAAGGCGATCAGATGGATGCTGCAAATTATCGGCCACTTGCTTTGCTACCAGTTATATCAAAAATATTTGAGCGGGCAATGGCTGATCAGTTGATCAGTTATCTAGAAGAAAATGATTTAATTGATAACATACAACACGGCTTCAGAAAAAGGAAATCTGTTGTCACAGCTGCCACTGAGTTTCTAGAAGGCGTGATTGATTCTATTGATAGAGGAGATAAAGTGATAGGAGTGTTCATGGACTTACATAAGGCTTTTGATAGTGTTTGTCACACCACATTACTGTCTAAATTAGCATTACTAGGTATTTAAAAAAATGAATACAATTGGTTTAAATCATACTTACAAAATAGGCAACAATTTGTGGAAATAGCTCACCAAAACACTAAAAATAATTTTAGTATCAACTACAAATCAAATTTAAAACAAACCATTTTTGGGGTTCCTCAAGGTTCCATATTGGGACCTCTGCTATTTCTCTGCTACCTAAAAGGTCTTCCTGAATTGGAAAAATTGTGTTTGTATGCTGATGATGCCACTCTGCGAATAAGCGCACCATCTAAGTATGACATTGAAATGGATGCGTTTCTTAGTCCATCCAATTTAAATCAATTTTTCCAAGAAAATAATTTAATTCTAAATCCAACCAAAACAAACTATATTGAATTTAATACTAACCGGTGTAGAAACAAAATTAATTCTAGTATACGAATGGATCAAATTTCTATAGCAAAAGTCGAGGAGGTAAAATTTCTGGGATTAACATTGGATAGCTCATTGTCATGGAATAAACACATAGACAGTGTACTTTCAAAAATGGGTTCTGGTCTTTATACTCTTCGAAGAATATCAAAATTATGTACAAACAATACTTTGAAGTCAGTATACTTTTCTCATATTCATTCACATATTGTTTTTGGTATTGCCCTATATGGATCAACTTCAATTAGAAATTTAAATTCAATCCTAACTGTACAAAAAAAGGCAATTCGTATTATGCTCGGCTTACAATGGAATGAATCCGTAAAAAACCACTTTCCTCAATTAGAAATCATGACTGTCTATAGTGCATACATATATGACACTATACTGTCAGTGAAAAATCGAATAAATGATATTGAAATATGTGGTAAAAACCACTCATATAATACAAGAAATAGAAATAATATGGCAGTCATCCGACATAATTTGGAATTTTTTTGTAAAAAACCAAAATACATGGGAGCTAAATTCTTCAACTTGTTGCCAAACTACATAAAATTACTGGAAAATAATAATTTATTCAATGTTAAACTAAAAAAATATTTAACTAACCTTCCCCTGTATTCGTTTTCTGAATTTTTTGAAATCCATGGTGGAAAACATGGATAAAAACAGTTTTATTACATTTTTTCTTTAACTTTAATTTTTAAATTTTCATTTGTAATTTTAATAATTTTAGTATGAAACTATTGTATTATATAATGAATTGTGACCTGTTACTATTTGTTAACAATGATGTTAATGTTAATAATGTTATTATTATAGTATTATATTGGATTGACACCATTCTTATGTACACCATGTGTATTAATATGAATAAAGATGTTTCTGATTCTGATTCTGATCTCCCAGCCCTAATTGAAAACAACAGTACCAGCTGCATAATGTAGCAGATGATACAACTCTCCTTTTAAGAAATGGCTCAGCTGAAGAATTGTATAATAACTCTACAAAATGCCATCGCCTACAGCAAATTAAATGACTTGGCAATAAATCCTGACAAAACTACACAAGTGCATTTTAGCAAGAAAAAAGTCCTACCTGCAAGCATCCCCAATATATCAGTGCCTAATTAGACTAAGTTTTTAGGTGTAACTCTAGACAGCGGCCTCACTTGGACAGATTACGTAAACAACATTTGCAGAAAGATCAGTACAGGTATCTACGTTATTAAAGGTATCAAATGGGTTGGCATTCTGGAAGCGGCAAAAGTAGCCTACTATGCATTAGTAGAGTCTCACATTAGGTACAGCCTCAAAATCTGGGGAACCTCGTTAGGGAACCTTAAGAGAGTGCTTGTACTATAAAAGAAGGCAGTCAGGACCCTTGCAAACCTTGAGCCGCTGCAAAGCTGCCGACAGGCCTACCAGACCCTAGGCATACTTACAGTACTTGCACTCTAGATCTATGAAGCGATCTTACACGTTGACAAATTACACCTGCAGACTCACATGGACGTTCATAATTACCCCACACGCCATGCCTCAAGGCTTACCATTCCGCAACACAGAACAGCCCTCTTTGAAAAAAAAAACCATCAAACATAGGCAGAAAATTTAAAAACCTTGCAGACTTCCTCCGAAACCTGACAGGCGACAGACTGAAGAACTCGCTTAGAGAATTTCTGCTCAAGAATCCTGTCTACACTATAGAAGAGTTTCTGGAATCTGCAAACTACCATGACCTTTCAACATTTAAACACCAACTTTTAATTCACAACTATTATATTACAATTGTATTATAATAACTTGTATTATAATCTGACAAATTACTGTTCTTAATGATCATGTAATAAAGATACTCTAACTTTGAAGTGATTAAGGTCAGATGATTGTGATGTAATAGTTGCTTCCTAGTTAAAAACGTGTCCGATTGTACCTTCATGTAAAGTGATTGTAAATGTTAAACAATATTTCCAAAATAACAATATTAGATCCAATTAAAACCAATTACATTGAGGTTATAACAAGATAATGCAGGTATAAAATTAATCCTAACCTACAGGTGGACCAGGCCCCAATAATAAAGGAAAGTAAAATGTTTGGGTTGAACTTTTGACGGTTCACTCAATTGGAGCAAGTACATGGTTAACATAGTTTTTAAATTAAATTCTGGTTTATATGCACCCAGCAGAATGTCAAAAGTCTATACATTTGATGCTCTGTGTTTTTACTGTATTTTTCACATATCCAGTCACAATTATTTTCAGTATTTCTTTGTATGCATTGTAATATACTATTACTATTATACACTTTAAATAAATGGTTAAACTTAATTTATATTCTGATGATTATAGCTAGAAATAACAAATAACTCAGTATGATATAAATGTGAACTTTAATGATGATAAATTAATTGACATACAAGTTTGAATTTTGAAACAAGATGGAGGATACAATAATAATGGTAAATTTTTAAATACAATTCTTAAATTTTAGGGCAGGGTGGTCGTGCTGGCTTAATGAAATAGAAATATTGGGTATTTTTTTTTATAAAAGATATTGTAATTTTGAAAATAATTTTGTTAAAATTTAATTCTATTAATTTTGAATTATTAACCAAATTGAATGTTCCTGGGTTTTATGTTCTTCCAATGAATCACTGTTAGACTTAAAAGAATTTTCTCACCCAATGTCTGTCTTCTGCTTCTTTGTACTTCAGTGATAATAAGAATTTAATAAAACAACCTTTCAAATACTGCTGAATAAATGTAACCAGTTTCTTTATTTAAAATAATAATCTTGCTTCACTTCTTCCAGATCCCTCTCTCCTCTTCACCTTCAAATCTCTGCTCTCTTCACTCTTCAACAATCATCCCTGCACACTGTATCACTGACTTTAGTTCACTTTATAACTTTTGAGTTTTATATGTAATAAGGTGGATTTTGATTAATTTTGATTTCGTATTTATTATTGTTTGTAGTTAAATTTGAGACAATTTATAAATAATTATTATTACTAATTAATTTCTAAATTAAATTAGGCCTAAGTATTGAAAATGAAATGTGAGATGGGCGTATGAAATGAGTCATTACAATATCCCCTCAGAAATCATGTGAAATAAATGAAACATGGTTTTCGATACAATGAACGAATGAATAGCAAATGATACATATAGATTTGTGATACTTAAAGAGAAGGATGAACCACATTAAATGAGTGAATTAATTGATGATCTTACATACTATTTAATAAATTGAATTAACAAACAAACAATAGGGAAAAAGAGAACAAAATTAACATTAGGGTTATGTAGTATTTAAGCTAAGCCAACGAACAAAGTTACAAGTTTCTTAGTATACAATAAACAAACAATAGAGAAACATTAGATCAATGGCAAATATTTACTCAATGTCAAAGGACATAGTTTTTATTTTTGGAAATACACATTTAATGAATTGGTGTACCGAATAGCGGTATACTTTCCACTAACAAATTATTATCCCCTCCTGATAGGAAAAATGTTTATAGTATTGATTGAAAGTGTCTATGTCACTGGGTGTATAGTTGCACTATTTATTTGGGGAAATAGTATTAATTTCACACACGTCCCAACGCGTCAACTTCAGTATCTTCTGTAGCGTTGTTGACCGAGTTTTTATATGGCTTCAAAGAGGATATATGATAAGGTCCATATAAATGTTCTTTGGATAAATCAGAAATTTGGGTAGGTCGATTTCCCGAGGATTTCTTGAATTATGAATGGTCCTTCGTACACTTCAAATAATTTTGATGTTTCACCAGCTATAGCTTTAGAAAGGTGATGGGACTTTACCAATACTTGGTCATTAATTTGGAGAGAAACTGGTTTTCTCTTTTCATTTATCTTATCAGATCTCTTCTTTCTACTTTCTTCAAGTTTACGCCTTGCAATCAGTAGTTTGTGTTCGATTGGTACTTCTTCAGCTAGAGGGTTTGATATATATATTTTTCCCAAAATCTGATATTTCTTGTTCCAAACTGTAGTTCCTTTGGTGTGAATCCAGTTGATTCATGTTAAATTTCATTAAGACATTCATTTATAACAGGTACATATTTCACCCATCTCTTATGATTCTGTGAACAATATGTTCTGAGACAGCGCTTTATTTCTCTAATTGGCCGTTCTGCCAAATTAAAACTGGGGTGATACACTGGACTGTATATTAATTGTATGCTGTGGGATTCAAATTTTCCTGATCCATTCGTTACTTTTAAATTGGGTTCCGTTATCTGATTGAATTCGTTTAGGAAAACCGTAATTAGGAAAGTGATGGTGAAATAATTTATGTAATATACTTCTGGTTGTTGCTCTTTGCAGTGGATAAAGTTTAAAACGAATTTGGTAAAAATTTGTCAATAACAATTAACATGTATTTTGTATTTCCTACACTAGTCGGTAAGGGACCTATGATGTCAACTGCTAACTTGGTCATTCTTCTCTTCTGCATTTAACTCCTTTAGCTTGACTGTTGAGTGGATGGTTGTTGATTTTGCAGCGCTGACATTTATCACATGATGATAACAGTTGCCTGATTGTTCGATGCATATTCTTGAAAAATAAAATTTTCACACAGTAACAGGAAACATTTTTTGCACCGCAGTGTAGATAGTAGAAGATGGCATTCTAGTATTAGTGGTTTAATTACTGATTCTGGGATAAGCCATTTGCCCTTAAATATTTGTAGTAAAGTGTTGTCATATAAACGATAATTAAGTATATAATTGTTGAAATTCATTTGTTTCCATAGTGACTGTACGATTTCTATAAGTGGTTTGTAGTTTAGGGTCTTGATGTTGAAGCTGAGGTAAGTTTCGGAGTTGATCTTGTAGATGTTGGTCGGGGAATTCTCTCGATGTAATGAATAGATAACTCAGTGAGGTTGTTTGCATCGCTTGACATGTGTTGTGGGGATATACGACTGAGAGTGTCAGCAGTAATGTTGTCCGTCCCTTTGCAATGGATTATTTTAAAGTCGTACTCTTGTATAGCAGCTAATCTATTGTTTAGCAAACGGCAGGTTTTCAAAAAGGTTAAGGCGTGGTTGTCTGTAATTACTGTTAACTTAACCCCCATAACAAATGTATCGACACTTCTGTAGGCAGTGGATTATAGCCAATAATTCCTTTTCGGTTGTGGTGAAACGCTGTTCTGCTGGTTGTAATGTGCATGATATGAACATAATTGCGGCTTTTTCGTTATTTTCTTTTATTTGATAATAGATGTCCGCCAATTGCAAATTCAGACGCATCGGTCTGTAAGTAGAATTCTTTGGATAGATCGGGGTGTGTTAGAGTGTTAATTTTTATGAACAGCTGTTTAATTTTGTTGAATGTTGTATCATCATCTCTAAGTCCAATTAAATTTAACCTTCTTTGACGTTAGTCGTAATAGAAGAATAATGAGAATAATGATTTATTCCATAATAACTAAACAATTAAATAACATTACAAAACCTCGGAATTACACAGCCACGATTTCCAGTTATGTGGCAGCGCAACTAAAAATATAATATATAAATAAACAAACAGAGTCCAGTCCATCACTTTAACTGCCATCTTCTGTGTAGCTTTAACTAAAATAAAATACACCTTTTAAAGATATAAGTCACCAAAACAAAGAACAAAAAAGTTTCCTTTTAAATATTGGAAAATCTTTCTAACGTACATACATAAACATATCCCTGTACATAAATATATACAAATCTATAAATAAAAAACGTAATAATTTTGCTATTTACAAACCAAAAATAATTAGTTTTTTTTTTATTAAATGGTGTTTTACATTATTATAGGTTTAGGCTATATACAAAAGAAAAATTACAAACAAAAAGATACTAAATTAATATACTGTTTAAGAAATTAGTATCCTCCAACGAGAACAACCACCATTTAACAGATTTATCAAAACTATTAAATGAGTTACATAATTTTATTTCAAGCGGTAATTTGTTTAAAGTACTTTGGACCAAGATAATTAAAGGATTGCCTAAATGAAGATCTGTTGACTTTAGGTACTCGAAAGATGTTCTGAAAATTACGTCTAGCACTATAAACTAATTCAAAAGTTCCAGTATTACCACTTCTGATATAAAATACTCTTAGTACCTTATATACAAAAAGGTGCTGTATAGGGAGAATTTTCAAATGACAATAAAGAGGATAGGAACTTTCTCTAATAGATTTTCCTAATATGATTCGAATAAAATGATTTTGTACAACTCGCAATTTTTCTACGTGGTATTTAAAAGTCCCGCCCCAACATTGAATTGCGTATTGCAACCTGGATTGTGTATTAAGGCGTAATATAAGATTCTTAATAACTTTTCGTCACAAAAAATTTTTTAAAAAATAAAATTTTCTGATACAAGATTTTAATTTATTTTGTAAAAACAATATATGCTTATCCCAAGATAACTTTTCATCGAAAAAAACACCCAGATTACTTAAATTGAATCCACCTTTCCAATAGTCAAACAATTACAAAAATTTCCAGTAGGCCCTACAGTTTTGCTCGTGATAATTTTACTAATTCGTTAAAACTAAAACCCAACAAAATCAAAATTCATAAATTTTGTTTTATTTACATTAATTTCCATTTTGTTTTCATCACACCACTTTCTCAAAACTCGTATATCGTCCATCATGTTGTTCCAAATTTGTTGAGGGTTCTTTTCAGAATAAAACATGGCAAAATCGTCAGCAAAAACGCTTGGCTTTCCGTGAAACTCCTCCTCTAACAAATCGTTAATAAAAATTATGAAAAGGGTAGCAGACAAAAACGGAACCCTGGGGGACCCCTGCTGAGACAGTCAGGGAAAACTCAGAGCACCACATACTTTTACTCTTTGCTTACGATTTGTGAGAAAACTTCGAAACCAGTCTTGTGCTACTCCTCTTATACCAAACTGCATGTAATTTATCTAAAAGTATTTCATGATTGACTAGGTCAAATGCCCTTTTAAAATCAATAAAAAGACCAGATGTTTTATTTTTACTGTTGAAACTTTTATAAATCAGATTTGAGCTATTTAACAAAGCGTCTTCGGTAGATCTTCCTTTCCTAAATCCATATTGGTTATCACTAAAAAAATTCAATCTATCTAAAAACTGTATTATGCGTAATTTCATGAGTTTTTTCAATAATTTTTGAGAATATTGATAGAAGGCTTATTGGTCTTAGATTATCAAATTTAACTGATAACCCTTTTTTTAAAAATTGGCACGATTATATTTGACTTCAATTTTTCAGGAAAAATTCCGTTTGTAAAACTTAAATTAATTATGTAAGTCAAAACGGAAGAAATTTCATTTGCTATAGTTTTTTATTAAAACAACATTGAAGCCATCAAAACCAGAAGATTTTTTTATTCTTCAAACCGTCAATAATGGAAATAACTTCATCTTCAGTTGTTGGATGAATGAAAAACGAAACTGGCCTCTGCGGTAATGATACGGTAGAGACCGGGCCTTTATCGCAAGAACCCGATTGTGCCGCGATTAGGTAATTGTTTATTGTTTCTGCTACACTTAATGGTTCCGTTATAATTTCCCCATTATCTAATTCCAGTTTATCAAAACAGCTCTTCACTTCTCCACCACTTATCCTATTTATTACTCTCCATTGAAGAGAAAATATCTCCTTGACAATTTTCAATTAATTTAGAAAATATTGATTTTTTTAGCTGAGTCAATTTCATTTGATACATTTTTCGAGTATTTTTTTTTTTATAGTAGTCTAAGTACTTGTTGTCATAAGGTCTCTGTTTGGAAATTTTATAAAGCTTTTTTCTCCTTTTAAATTTGTTTAACAGTTTTGCAGTAATCCAAGGAGTTTTTCAATAGTGGCTGGACTGTTTCAGAGAATTTATGAAATAAATGTATTGTAATAATGTATACATCCGAGGAATGCTTTTAATTGTTTACGACTTCTGGGAGTTGGGAAATTTAGAATTGGATCAATCTTACTGTTATCCAAACAAAGACCTTCATTTGTTAGAGTAAAACCTAGGAATGGTACAGAATCTTTTACAGAATTGAGATTTTTCAAAGTTTATTGTCATGTTGGCTTCAGCTAGCTTTTTGAATATGTATTCTAGGTGTTGTAGATGTGTATTGAAATCGGGGGAAATGATGCATATGTCATCAACGTAAATTGCTGTGAAAGCTTCTATCTCATCATCAAACACGTTGTCAAGAGCTCTTACTAGTGCAGCTTGGGAGGTAGAAATTCCAAATGGTGTGACTTTGTACTGGTAGGTCTTGCCTCTAAATTGGAAATGCGGTGTATTGACGCGAAGTTTTAGTAAAGTGGGATTTGCCAATATGAAGCCGTTAACTCTACACTGCTTATGAATTTTACGTTTCTACATTTACTCAGAATTTCGCTAACACTGCGGTTACATTCGAAATCTGGTTTAATTATTGCGTTTACTTTGCGGCATCTAAACACAATCGAATTTCTCCAGACTTTTTAATTACTGGGATGATAGCATTTACGTAGGTACTTTTGCTTCTCTCGATTATGTTAAGGTTCTCTATGCGTTGAATCTCAGCTTGTACAGCGTCTTGGTACGCTTGAGGTACTGGATATGTTAATGATTTAAAATTTTTAGGATTTTCTATATTTAATTCGTGTTCATATTTAGTGCAACATCCGGGTTTGTCTGAGAAAACGTCCCTATAATCTGTATAGTAGATTGATCAAACATTGTTTTTGTTCTTCATTTATGTACTTATTAGGGCTTAGAGTTTTCATTATATCTTCCACCGACATATTATCTTTGGATGATATATTGTGTTGTGCATCAATGTAATCATTATTCTCATTATTAATCTTGTTATCTTCCCATTGTTTTATAGTGCCATACTCATTAAATGTTGACATTGAGTCCTTAAAAATCTTCCCTAAGCATAACGCCCTTGTTGAGTGGTGATTTCACACAAGTGCCCTTCATTTATTGCCATTACAAACTTCATTATAACATTTGTATTGTTTATTTTCATATTTATTGTATTATTATTAAAGTTTAGCTCTGCTTTCCATAATACTAGCATATCCATTCCTAAAATCACTGGTTTGACAAGATGCGGTACTATAAGGAATTGTATGTGAGTAGTCTCGTCAGCTACCGTGATAGGTACATATATGACTCGGTTTGATTCGTTTTGAAATGTTTCCAATAGCAGTTTTTGATGGTAGTATTGGCTAGAGGCAGTTCTTCAAATGGCTTTAAATGATTGTTGGTTATCCATAAACCAAGACTCTGACAAACAAGTAATAGATGATCCGGAATCAATTAAGGCATTAGTTATTCTACATTATTAATTTTGATGTTAATTTTTTTGGACATCTTATTTGTATAGGATTAGTTATTAGTGGATGTTCTATTTTTTCATCAAAAAGGAAATCTTTATCACATATTATGTTGTTAACTTGAAATTCACTACTAGGGTTATAGTTTGGAGAATAATTCTGATTTAAATATCCGAGGTCGTTATTTTCTAGCGCTGTAGTTTCGTATTTTATTTCTGGTGCGATGTTTCCTCGGTTCCCGTTCTACAGCGCGCAGCCGTTTCCCGCCGCTGGAACGTCTTCGCTGCGGTCGTTGCCGGTACTAGAAAGGTGATTTTCGAGCATTTTCTCCCTGCCGCACGATAGTGCATACTTGTGCCTGTTCTGTGGTGGGGTAATGTCTATCGTTTCCTGGGTAGTAGTGGGTATTCTGTCGATTTTGGTAGTGGTCTTTTGTATGGTTGTGTCTTTACTCTTGTATTCATTATCATTACGACTGTTGTATGGATGGTAATAGTTCTTGTTATGTTGGTTTCGATCATTATAATGTTGATTTTGTCCGTGATATTGATTCCTTGGCTGATATGCTCTTTGTTCAATGTTATTATGTGGTAATGACTGGGGATTGATGAGATTGGTGAGGTTTCTGGTGTATTGGCTTATAACCAGATGAATTGTGATTTTGGGATGAAATTATTTTGTTTCGTTTTGGGCCGTCTCGGATGTCTTTTTCGTTGTAGTAAACGTCCCGAACTCTTTAATGGTGTTAATGTTTTGAACGCTCCGGCTGTCCTGAATAATTTGTTCAAACCGTTTCCGATGAAATGGTGACGATTTCTTCTTCGGTTATTGGTGGGGTAATCGATTGTAGTGTGATAACACGCTCGGTGAAGTATTCAGCACGAGTCAATGTTCCATTATTCTTGTAATGTTCTGATTCTATTTTTGCACGTATGCCGCGTTGCACATCACGACTCCAATATTTCGTAGTAAATTCTTGTGCAAAATCCTCCTCCAGCTTTTAATATCGTGTTTTATTAATTGAACCATCGTGACCCTCGTGACCTTCGAGACTACTTTCTAATATGTCAATGAGATGTTCAGTGTTAGATGTGTGTGTGAGTTGCACACGACCTATATTTTTTTCGTAATACCTTCTAATTTTTTGTAAAAATTCCATTGGACTGTAGAACGTCCGTTGAATTTTGGCACTTGTCTGTCTACAGAATCTCCTCCGGTACAAATGACTTGCAATGGTTCACATGGTTTCGTCTCAATTTGAGATTTAGATTTTTATATTTTCTAATTCACATTCATATTATTAATACACTCGCTAGATTAGTTTATTCTATCATGATTGTTTTGCATTTGTGGTTGAATTTCATTTTATAATGGTTTTGATTTGTATTTTATTTGTTTCCCTTCCGCGTTTTCATGTCGTAGTTGGTCTATATATAGCATTTTTTATTTCAAAAGCAATTTTATTTTCTAGAGTTTGATTTTTGTTTTGTACCGATTCTAAATATCTTGGATTGTTGGTTATTCATCTGTTGGTTTACAAATGTCTTATGTTCTTCAAAACTATGATTTAATTCTCCTCTAATGCTGTCAGTGGATTCCTTTAATTTTCAGGTCTATTTTTTCACGGAATTGATCTTGATTGTCCCCCTTATAGCGTTCAATTCATTTCGGAATTCAGTTTGATTATCCCGCAGTTCATTAATTTGTCCCTCGAGTGTCTCCTTACAAGTTTTGATTTCATGGCTAAGTTCGATTTTAGTTTTAGAAATACAATCCCTTATTGCGTTTAGGTTTTCGTTTAACTCAGATTTAGAGTTAATAAAAATTTTCATTAAGTTGTTTTTAAACCGTTCATGATAGCATGAAGAGCTGTCGATTGGGATTCATCAACTGATTGAGTATAATGAGAATGTTCAACTACGTTTAGTGTGGGAGGCGCAGTAGCTCCATCTTCACGTCTCTGCAGGGAATCAGGGAAATTTGCCGCGTAGGTGTTGGTAGCACTGTTTTCATTCATCCGTGATTGGTTGTCGACCGCTGTGAGAATGTTGACTTGGTTAGCGCGAGGAATTATGGGAGTTTGTTCTGCTTCTTCTCTCTGCCCGCTTTTCGTCTTCGATACCCGGGATTAATGGCGTCTTTGTTTACGTTTAGCACTTGGTTATTTTCCATATTATCTGTTGGGAATGGGTACCGTTTAGGGTATCTTAAATTAAAATCACGGGACATTAATTGCGATATAAAATAGAATAGAATAATATTACAGGACTAATGTATTGTTTAATTAAATGTTTATATAGTGAAGTTATTAAATAACCTATAGCCTATTGACAGACAATATGAATAAATGACAACTAACTACGTACAGTACTTATGTCTAGGCTATTGTTACGATCTAGAAAATTGTCTCAAATCAAAGATTATAAATATTTCATTAAGCCACTACGTTGGACGCCAATTTTGTAATATACTATTACTATTATACACTTTAAATAAATGGTTAAACTTAATTTATATTCTGATGATTATAGCTAGAAATAACAAATAACTCAGTATGATATAAATGTGAACTTTAATGATGATAAATTAATTGACATACAAGTTTGAATTTTGAAACAAGATGGAGGATACAATAATAATGGTAAATTTTTAAATACAATTCTTAAATTTTAGGGCAGGGTGGTCGTGCTGGCTTAATGAAATAGAAATATTGGGTATTTTTTTTATAAAAGATATTGTAATTTTGAAAATAATTTTTGTTAAAATTTAATTCTATTAATTTTGAATTATTAACCAAATTGAATGTTCCTGGGTTTTTATGTTCTTCCAATGAATCACTGTTAGACTTAAAAGAATTTTTCTTACCCAATGTCTGTCTTCTGCTTCTTTGTACTTCAGTGATAATAAGAATTTAATAAAAACAACCTTTCAAAATACTGCTGAATAAAATGTAACCAGTTTCTTTATTTAAAATAATAAATCTTGCTTCACTTCTTCCAGATCCCTCTCTCCTCTTCACCTTCAAATCTCTGCTCTCTTCACTCTTCAACAATCATCCCTGCACACTGTATCACTGACTCTAGTTTCACTTTATAACTTTTGAGTTTTTATATGTAATAAGGTGGATTTTGATTAATTTTGATTTCGTATTTATTATTGTTTGTAGTTAAATTTGAGACAATTTATAAATAAATAATTATTATTACTAATTAATTTCTAAATTAAATTAGGCCTAAGTATTGAAATGAATGTGAGATGGGCGTATGAAATGAGTCATTACAGCATCAGTGTCAGTGAAAATTTTAAACTCAACAGTGGTTTTTCAGGAAAAAGCAATCTGCATTCTTCTTCACTAATTGGAATGATTCTGTGTAAAATAAATTTCCAGAAATAATGAATCATGACAGTTCATTTATACACTAAAAGAATTTATGAAAATATAATGGCAGTCGTACTGAAGGATAGTTATAGAACACCTAAGAAGGAAACACTTGATATAAGTTCTGTAGTTGTTGATCCTGACATTAAGAGGACTAAAGGCAAGGCCACTCTTGACTGGTCGCCGTGAGGCAAAGGCCTAAAAGAGCAAGAGAGCAGAGTATTTAGGAGTAGTAAGAAGTTTAAATTTATGTCAAGGCGTGTGGTTTCTGTTGCTACTCTATATGTCCTTACTCTGAAGGAAACACGATTTTTCCGGACATTTGCCATCATTCAGTGGAACAAAAAATCAGTAACAATACGTTTTAAGATCTGCATTCTGATTTCTTCTTCAGGTAAGTAACTAACCTAATACATAATATTACAAACTAGCTTAAAATAAACAAATCATACCAAAGCGTTGTGGCACGCCTAAGTCAGGAATCGCAACCACCTTGTTGTGTGTCAACTTCACTAACTCTAAAACATGCACTTAATAAAAATTATACACAACACTAATCATTGAAACTGAACTACAGAATACAGGTCACAATACGTCTTCAATCGTCAGTCTTAGGTGGTTGGTAGACGGCAAGTATTGGTACCTCAAGCATCTAGAGCTGCTACAGTAGAGAACTCAATAACATTTTTAACTCTATCGTTTTTTGAAAGTTTTCAAACTCACCAAAAATGTAAGGGCTAACGCTGATGAATGTGAATTTGCTAACTTCGTGTTTGAAATTGGTAATGGTTAGTACCCTACCAATGATGACGGGTTACTGGAGTTGTCTTTGTCCTTGATTTCAGACTCAGATATTGTCAGTGAAATATATGGTGCAAATTCATCATTCTCTCTTGACGCTTCGTACCTTTCAAGCCATGCAATACTGACACCTAAGGATGATCACTGCGATGAGATCAGTAAGAGGGGTTTAGATCTTCTAGGTTCCAGGTTCATCCAGAAATTGCATGAGTTTAAATACTTTAATAACTGAAGATGACAGTGAAGTTTTACAATTTCCTACTGAATTCTTAAACAGCCTAGAAATGACTGGCTTACCATCCCATGAGTTGACTTTGAAGGAAAGTGCAGTTGTAATGCTGTTGAGAAACCTTAATTCAATGAAAGGATTACTAAATGGCACAAGACTAATTGTCAAAAAAGTTTGAGAACTGTTTGGATTTGGAAATTATTACTGGTAGAGAGGTTGGACAACGGTTATTATTACATAGCATTGACTTATCACCATCTGATACTACTGTTCAATTTTCATTGAAGGAAAGACAACTTCCTATCAAAGTGGCATTCTGCATAACAATTAACAAGGCGCAGGGACAAACAATCGGCTGAGTCGGAGTATACTTACCTGAACGAGTATTCAGTCATGGTCATTTGTATGTAGCCCTAACGCATGCAAAATCATCCCAAAATGTTAATATAGAAATTAAATCTCAAAGACGTCTCACATCCAATGTGGTTTAAAAGAAAGTATTGTGAAATTAGTCTATTTTTTTATTTGAAACGCTTGTCAACTAATTACATTACAAATATGACAACTCATTTCTTGACTCAGTATGTTAATCCTCATGTACTATTTTCTCCTTTGACAAAGTAAACAGTTACTAACACGCCCCCCCCCCCTCTGACCACCACTTAGCACCAATATTAAGTAAAGATGTGGAGCAGCACTAGTTCAATAGTACACTTATGAAACTATACTAGGTATCTTTAAAGATCAGAACAAATTATATTGAACTAATAGTGATACTCATCAATATAAACCCCCCCCACCATCACCACAATATTAAGTAAAACTGTGGAGCAGCACTAGTTCAATAGTACACTTATGAAACTATACTAGGTATCTTTAAAGATCAGAACAAATTATATTGAACTAATAGTGATACTCATCAATATAACACCCCCCCCCCCACCATCACCACAATATTAAGTAAAACTGTGGAGCAGCACTAGTTCAATAGTATACGTATGAAACTATACTAGGTATCTTTAAGATCAGAACAAATTATATTGAACTAACTAGTGATATACTCATCAATATAACACCCCCCCTCCCCATCACCAATATTATTTTATTTGTGCCGAAATCCTGGAGTCTACATGGAACAGAATGGGACAGAAAAGACGTGAGAACTGGAAGTGTAAAAAACTGTTCAAGTAAGTCTCAAATTCCCAAAGATATTATAGCTAAACTCCAGGATGAGTTTTTAAAGAAGATGGAGGAAACTATTTCATCCCAGTTCGATGAGTATAATAGCAAACTTTATGCTCAAATTGCAGATCTTAAAGCAGCTGTAGAATTCTGTTCTGGAAAAATAGATGAATATGAGAATAAACTCTCTGAAGTTACGTCAAAATTTAAAATTCTAGAAAAATCACAACGTGAATTAAAATTAGAAAATAATTCTCTAAAACAAGAAATCAATAAATATCAGGTACAGCTCGAATGTTTAGAGCAATATAACCGCAATAGAAATATACAAATTGAGGGCGTCCCAGAAATTGACAGTGAGAATATGGTTGAAACGGTTCAAGCGTTGGCACAGTTTGTCAATGTACCGATTAACTATGAAAATGATATACAAGCAGCCCTTAGGATCCCAACTAAGAAACCCGTAGGACCATGACCAATAATTGTACAATTCTCTGACAGAAAAAAAATTGATACAATATTAAAGAAAAGTAAAAACTGGTCTCGACGAATTTTTGCAGTAACATGCCGGTATCCAATGTTTATATTAACGGACATCTCACTCCATATACTGAACATCTCCTCTTCCATACTAAAATGCTGAAACAAAAAGGATTTAAGTATGTGTGGACCTGGGAGGGTAAAATCTTTATCAGAAAGGACATTAACGAAGAAAAAATAAGTATATTGAGTGCTGAAGATCTTAGAAAACTTGGCATTAACATACATGGTAGAGATTTAGGTGCAAATAATTAAATTTAAAATAAACTTTAATGTGTAAAAGTTCAAAGTATATGCGTAGTGTAACTAAAAAGGACAACTTAATTATATTTTGCCTAAATGTAAGAAGCGTGAGGAAACACGTTGGTGAACTCATTTTGTATTTGTCCACTCTGTCGGAAAAAATAACTATAATTGTTTTGACTGAAGTGTGGATCAAGTGTGGTGAGGAGGCGAAATATTAGATGACAGGCTACGATATGTTTCTGCCGGCCAGGCCAGACAACCAGGCCGGTGGAGTCGCTGTGTACGTGGACTCTGCAGTGCGCTGTGAACACCGCCTTATCTTGATGACTGCAGCCGAAGTGGTCAACGTCCTGATTGATGTCAGACTTAACAATGTTGTCACTAAGCTGTCCCTGTACGGTATATATAGACAGTGTAAATTTACGTATAATCAATTTGAGGATGATTTTGCAAATATTTTGAAGTACTCTAATTATCCCACAGTTGTTATTGATGATTTGAACATATGCATTTTGAATGATAAATTACATGGTTCTGGTACAAATTATTTAAATTTGATCTCTGCACATGGTTTTGAAAGCCTAGTTAATAGTCCCACCAGAGTTGTTGATAAATACTCGTCTTGTATTGACCATGTTCTTGTAAGAAACTCAAAACAGCTTGATTTTAAATGTAATTTAATGGAACTTGATATAACTGATCACTATGCATTAAAGCTGGGTATTTCAGGTTACAACACCAATTTTACTACTTCAGGTGTTGTAAAAAGTCTTGATTATAGAAAGATGCAGAGGCAGCTAACCTTGGCAGACTGGAGTGGAGTGTTGAACGGCAATAACGTAAATAGTATGGTCAAGGTCTTTTATAGTGTGTATAATTTATGTTACAAAGCTTCGTGTAGCCTACATTAACAAAATTAAATTGTAGAAATAAAAAAAGAAAGGAGTGGATATCAGAGAAATTGATAGATCTGGTAAACTGGAAGAATAATTTGTTTAAAAGATATAGTAGGGATAGATCCAATGTAACTTTAAAAAAAGAATTTGATAACACGGCTAAATTCGTAAATAGATGTATTAAATATGAACAATTAAATTATTTTAGGTTGTTAGGTGATTGTAATGGTGTTTCTAAGAAATACTGGGGTGTGGTAAAAAAAATCTTGAACAAAAAAGAAAATCATTAGCGACCATCAAGGTAGGTGATCATTTGCTTGCAGTGACGGGAAATGAAACCATTGTAGTCAATGCCTTTAATAATTATTTTACAAAGGTAGTGCCATTCCTTAAGGAGGAGGCATTCGGATATGATATGTTTCCTCAGAAACATGTTGAGGCTGATGTTTTATTAGACTCATTTAGGATTAATATTATTGATATTTACAGAGTAATAAGTAAAATGAAAAATAAGAACAGCACTGGCATAGATTGCATAAGCATTGTACTAGTTAAGAATAACATAGATCTTTTTGTACCATTATTTTATAATATTTATAGTAAATCTCTAGAGCAAGGTATATTTCCTGACAAGTTTAAAGTCGCTATGGTGGTACCTATATGTAAGCAGGGGACACCACAGAAATGTCTTCACACCGCCTGATCTCTCTCATAAATACTATAGGTAAGACATTTGAAACATTAATTAAAGAAGTTACTGGACCACTTTCAGCAGTATAATTTTTTTTTCTACTAAACAATATGGATTTTTACCTAATAAGGGAACAGATTTAGCCTTAGAGAAACATGTAACTTGTATTACAGATGCAGTAAACTAAACTCTCACAAATTTACTCTAGCATTTATTTAGATTTAAAAAAAGCTTTTGATGTTTTGGATATAGATATCTTAGTACATAAGTGCAGAAGGTATGGGATTGGAGGCTCTGTATTGGCTTGGTTAACATCTTTTTCAAAATTCCGTCAGCAGGTTGTTGAATAAATAATATCAAGAGTGACGCCTTAAACATATGTTATGGAACTGCTCAGGGGGGAGTACTTGGTCCACTCATGTTTCTTATCTATATTAACGACTTACTGGATATTGACCTCAACTCTTCCATATTTGCATATGCTGATGACACAGCATTAGTTTGTTCAGCTAGCAGCAGAAATAAACTTAAATTGAAAATTGATAAATACTTAGTGGAAGTATCTGAGTGGATAATTACTAATAAGTTATTGATAAATGCTTCAAAAACCAAATGTGTATTATTTGTTGATAACGATAAGTTAAATGCAAGTTAGAAGATATGTTTAAAATATTTTGCCATAGTCATCAGTGTCTGTATGTGTGTAAATGTCCAAGTGTGGAAATAGTTGGTTCAATTAAATACTTAGGATTGTACATAGATAGCCATCTCAAGTGGAATGTCCATTTGCAGTTCTTGGGGAAAAAGTTAAGACAAATTAATCATTCTTTATACCATATGAAAGGATTTTCGACTAGCCAATTTTTAACGTATTTGTATGTCTCCTGGTTAGAAAGCATGATAAGATATGGTATCATACATTATGGTATACTGAATCCTATCATTATGTGTCAAAGAAATGCATTGAAAAAAGTTTTTGGTATTGTGCGTATGTGTAGAATAAGCAGTTTTTTAAATGATAATAATATTCTTAATTTTTCTCAGTTCTATAGTTTATGTGTATTGATGTATATTTACAAATATTTAGATGACTATCCAAAAAGACAGACATCTCGATTAACGAGAACTGCTCAATATGATCTCCTATATGTGCCAAATTATGCAAAAGAAAAATGTAGATACCAGTTTTGTTATACAGGGTTAGCTTTATTTAAGAGGTTTATTAGAGTATATGGTAATAGTGTATTATTTGATTGTAAACCAAAATTTAAAATGAAAGCTGTGCAGTTTATATCAAACCATGATCCTTGATAATTTATTTCTATTTGTTATATTTATTAAAATTGTTTATTTATTTCTAGCATGTTTATCACACCTATATTATGCCCGTATGTTATGGATATGCCTGTTAATGATTTCTATGTTGTATTTATTATTTTTATTGTTATTTATTTATTTATAAGTTGTTGCTGTTTTAATTTATACTCAATATTGTTGTCTAGTATTGTCAGTCATAATTATTGTTATATTTACAGTATTAGTATCTTTTATATCTATTAGTTATAAGTAGTATCTATTTATTAAAAAGTAGTTCGCATTGTTATTGGTCTGCCAACATATAGACTAAACATATTTATTTGTAAATTGCATTCCTGCACGCACCTAGGGGTAGTACATAAATGTTACATGTATTCAAATTAAAAAAAATAAATAAAAAATATTGATATTCATGAATAAAACATGCTCCTCCACCACACCTCCACTTTGCACAATATTAAGTAAAGCTATGGAGTAGCACTGGTCCACTAGTATACTTATAAAACTATAATATGTATATTTAAGATCTGAACAAATTATATTGAACTAAATAGTGATACTCATTAATATAACATGCTCCCACACCACACCTCCACTTTGCACAATATTAAGTAAAGCTATGGAGTAGCACTGGTTCACTAGTATACTTATGAAACTATAATATGTATATTTAAGATCTGAACAAATTATATTGAACTAAATAGTGATACTCATTAATATAACATGCTCCCACACCACACCTCCACTTTGCACAATATTAAGTAAAGCTATGGAGCAGCACTGGTTCACTAGTATACTTATGAAAGTATAATATGTATATTTAAGATCTGAACAAATTATATTGAACTAAATAGTGATACTCATTAATATAACATGCTCCCACACCACACCTCCACTTTGCACAATATTAAGTAAAGGTGTGGAGCAGCACTGGTTCACTAGTATACTTATGAAAGTATAATATGTATATTTAAGATCTGAACAAATTATATTGAACTAAATAGTGATACTCATTAATATAACATGCTCCCACACCACACCTCCACTTTGCACAATATTAAGTAAAGCTATGGAGTAGCACTGGTTCACTAGTATACTTATGAAACTATAATATGTATATTTAAGATCTGAACAAATTATATTGAACTAAATAGTGATACTCATTAATATAACATGCTCCCACACCACACCTCCACTTTGCACAATATTAAGTAAAGCTATGGAGTAGCACTGGTTCACTAGTATACTTATGAAACTATAATATGTATATTTAAGATCTGAACAAATTATATTGAACTAAATAGTGATACTCATTAATATAACATGCTCCCACACCACACACCTCCACTTTGCACAATATTAAGTAAAGCTATGGAGTAGCACTGGTCCACTAGTATACTTATGAAACTATAATATGTATATTTAAGATCTGAACAAATTATATTGAACTAAATAGTGATACTCATTAATATAACATGCTCCCACACCACACCTCCACTTTGCACAATATTAAGTAAAGGTATGGAGTAGCACTGGTCCACTAGTATACTTATGAAACTATAATATGTATATTTAAGATCTGAACAAATTATATTGAACTAAATAGTGATACTCATTAATATAACATGCTCCCACACCACACCTCCACTTTGCACAATATTAAGTAAAGGTGTGGAGCAGCACTGGTCCACTAGTATACTTATGAAACTATAATATGTATATTTAAGATCTGAACAAATTATATTGAACTAAATAGTGATACTCATTAATATAACATGCTCCCACACCACACCTCCACTTTGCACAATATTAAGTAAAGGTATGGAGTAGCACTGGTCCACTAGTATACTTATGAAACTATAATATGTATATTTAAGATCTGAACAAATTATATTGAACTAAATAGTGATACTCATTAATATAACATGCTCCCACACCACACCTCCACTTTGCACAATATTAAGTAAAGGTGTGGAGCAGCACTGGTCCACTAGTATACTTATGAAAATATATATTAGGTATCTTTAAGATCTGAACAAATTATATTGAACTAAATAGTGATACTCATTAGTATAACACCCACACCACACCTCCACTTTGCACGATATTAAGTAAAGGTGTGGAGCAGCACTGGTCCACTAGTATACTAATGAAAATATATATTAGGTATCTTTAAGATCTGAACAAATTATATTGAACTAAATAGTGATACTCATTAATATAACATGCTCCCACACCACACCTCCACTTTGCACAATATTAAGTAAAGGTGTGGAGTAGCACTGGTCCACTAGTATACTTATGAAAATATAATATGTATATTTAAGATCTGAACAAATTATATTGAACTAAATAGTGATACTCATTAATATAACATGCTCCCACACCACACCTCCACTTTGCACAATATTAAGTAAAGCTATGGAGTAGCACTGGTTCACTAGTATACTTATGAAACTATAATATGTATATTTAAGATCTGAACAAATTATATTGAACTAAATAGTGATACTCATTAATATAACATGCTCCCACACCACACCTCCACTTTGCACAATATTAAGTAAAGGTGTGGAGCAGCACTGGTCCACTAGTATACTTATGAAACTATAATATGTATATTTAAGATCTGAACAAATTATATTGAACTAAATAGTGATACTCATTAATATAACATGCTCCCACACCACACCTCCACTTTGCACAATATTAAGTAAAGGTGTGGAGCAGCACTGGTCCACTAGTATAATTATGAAACTATAATATGTATATTTAAGATCTGAACAAATTATATTGAACTAAATAGTGATACTCATTAATATAACATACTCCCACACCACACCTCCAGATTGCACGATATTAAGTAAAGGTGTGGAGCAGCACTGGTCCACTAGTATACTAATGAAAATATATATTAGGTATCTTTAAGATCTGAACAAATTATATTGAACTAAATACTGATACTTATCAGTATAACACCCACACCACACCTCCAGATAGCACGATATTAAGTAAAGGTGTGGAGCAGCACTGGTCCACTAGTATACTAATGAAAATATATATTAGGTATCTTTAAGATCTGAACAAATTATATTGAACTAAATAGTGATACTCATTAGTATAACCCCACACCACACCTAGATAGCACGATATTAAGTAAAGGTGTGGAGCAGCACTGGTCCACTAGTATACTAATGAAAATATATATTAGGTATCTTTAAGATCTGAACAAATTATATTGAACTAAATAGTGATACTCATTAGTATAACCCCCCCCCCTAGATAGCACGATATTAAGTAAAGGTGTGGAGCAGCACTGGTCCACTAGTATACTAATGAAAATATATATTAGGTATCTTTAAGATCTGAACAAATTATATTGAACTAAATAGTGATACTCATTAGTATAACCCCCCCCCCCTAGATAGCACGATATTAAGTAAAGGTGTGGAGCAGCACTGGTCCACTAGTATACTAATGAAAATATATATTAGGTATCTTTAAGATCTGAACAAATTATATTGAACTAAATAGTGATACTCATTAGTATAACCCCCCCCTCCAGTTAGCACAATAATAAATAATGCTGTGGAGCAGCACTGGTCCACTAGTATACTAATGAAAATATATATTAGGTATCTTTAAGATCCGAACAAATTATATTGATCTAAATAGTGGTACTCATCAATATAACATGCCCCCCACTTCGCACAATATTAAAGGCTATAAACTTTCTGATTTCTGAGTATTTGAAAGAAGAAAAATTCGTTTAAAATTATCTTACAGTTTTAAAAAACTTGTTATTTGCATCTGTATTAAAAATAATCATGTTGCAATTTTGGCAGAAATGCGAATAGCCCCATCTTGAAATGTTTTATTGTTTAAGAGTCACAAACAACATTTAATTATTATATAATAATTACAACATTCTGTATTGCAGTTTGACAATATGTACGTTGCATTGCAATCGTCATTTGTTTTAACTCCTATAGCTAAGGCATTCTCACATACATAACTGATCATTCATTCTCTCATTCAGTACTATTAGGACCGTTAGACCCACACAGAAATTAGAGACTAATTACTCCAGAGGCATGTCAGGAACTCGTCGACAGAGCAAAACGCATTTGACACCAAAAGGTGTTTCAAGTTGAATTTGTAATGATTAAAATGTTGAATGCATTTTAGCTCTTCAGGGAGCCCTGTTAATTAATTTGACTCCAACCTGTTTGGGAAGATTCGCAAAAGTAACAGTTTTGTGTTGCGGAAGACTTAAGATATCCCTGCTTCTAGTCCCATAATTCAAATCAAATCAAATTAAATCAAAATATTCTTTACTCATACTGTATCACATGACTACAATTGAATGGTGTCAAAAACTTACGAATTAAGACCATGTATTTATGATCTTATACTAAATTAAAATAGAGTACGGTACATTATCCTCATAATCCATTGAATGAATAAAGGGTTTTATTTATTAAATAAATTTTTAGTTTGTTTTTAAACTTTGAAAAAGAAGTTTCTGATTTTACATGTTTTGGTATTTTCTTGTAAAATTTAATTCAGCGTATTGTGGTTTTTTTTTTCAAAAAGTGCCAATCAATGAGAATGAGCAGCCAATTTGTCTCTCTGTCTGGTCAATTGTGGACCTCCCTGCCCTGCACTAAAGTGCACTGAGAGATGCAGTAAAATACCACTTTATGAATATAGAGGCAGGGTAATGTCAGCAACCCAAGTTCCGTCAAAGCATTTCTACACGATTTTCTGTAGTTTTACCCAGAAAGAGTTCTGACTGCTTTCTTCTGAAGTCTGAATACTCTCAAAAACTGTTGGGAACAGCTTCCCCAAAGCCGAATTCCGCATGGAAGGTGAGAATAAACAAGGCTAAAATAGCCCATTCGCAAGACTTCCGGAGAACATGTTTTTGACAAGATGCGCAATGCATGAATACCTGACGTCACCTTACCACAAACTTTGTCAACGTGATTATTCCAAGTCAGACATTGGTCAAGGTGCATTCCTAGGCATGTTGTGGAGTCTGTAACTTCGAGGACAACATCTTCCACAAATACACAAGGTTCTGTTAAATTTTCCTGACGGTTTAGAGTGAACTTTATAACTTTTGATTTTGATTTGTTTGTCCAGATTAATTTCAGAAAGAATCAAGAATTTTTATTAGTCATCATAACATTAAAATGCATTGAAATCGTCACCAAAGCTTCGATAGAATATTAACTCACGATATATTAAATTAAAGGTTAATTCGAGTGAAAACCTGACTGTATAAGATGAAACAATAGTTTCTTACGTTTAACTAAGAACAATTACGGAATGATTTTGTATGCTAGAATTCAGCTCTATAACAGAATCAATTTCCAAATCTTGAAAAGTTTTAGATGAAATACAGAGAGTCGCAGTACTTAACCACTCATCTTGGATCCACGATTTTAAATTGTTCACATATGTCAAAAACAAAACTGGCCCAAGGATTGATCCTTGAGGGACACCGTAAGGCATCTCAACCTTTTCTGATATGATATTCCCAATCTGAACGCTTTGATCCCTATCTTTGAGATAATACGAAAGCCATGTGATTCTAACTAGAGCAGCTAGCACATGTTCCCGGCTGTCCAGGCCATCGGCAACCGATTCTATAAAATTGTAATTGCATCTATAGTCGACCTGTTTTTCCTAAATCCAAATTGTTCCCGGTCGAGAATATCCAGGTGTTTCAAAAAAACACATCAGTCTCTCAAGAAAGACTTCTCATGAACTTTACTCAAAACAGGAAGAATTGAAATGTTTTTAACAGTGAAGTGGATCGCCTTTTTTTAATATTGGAATTTTTAGATGATTTTAAAAATTGATGGAAAAATTCCTTTTTCAAAAGAAGCATTTCTAAATTTTGTCAGCGGGGCTAAAATGTTCTTGTGGCATTGTTTGAGCAGCCAATTTTGTCATAGGATTTTTTTACTTTAGTCCTCGCACAACGGGCAACCTCCACCTCGCTAAGAGGATACAATACGATGGATGAAACTGGAGCATGCCCTGACAAATGAGAACATTTAAACGAAGGGATAGGCTCAGCAAGCGATGCAAAACATTTGTCAAATTCGTTTTCCACTTTTTTAGCTCATCAGTAACTTTTTTGTTTTTCTTTACTTTCACATTTTTTGAGAGTTGGGAGGTTTATGTAATATGTTTATGAATAATGTTCCAAGCAGTTTTAGAAAGGTTTTCAGCCTCTTTGAGGACGCGACTTATGTCACAAGCCTTAGCGGTCCTGATGACTTTTCTGTATATTCTCTTATTGGACGTATAAAAGGTTCTGAAATTGTTGTCCTTACTCTTAATAAAGATAGAGTAATACAACTTTAATATATTTCTTGATACAAGAATACCTCAAGTAATCCAGGTATTTTAAGAAGTAGAGCCCACTTTTCCCATGCCTCAGTTTATATGGCGTTGGATCAGCTCACTTCTTGTTCACATAGTACAGTGAAAGGTTATATGTTATATGTTACCTGATCTCTCACTCCACAGTTTGCGATCCGACCGCCAACTTTTCCCATGCCTCAGTTTATATGGCGTTGGCTCAGTACACTTCTTGTACACCTAGTACAATTAAAGTTTATGTGTCATATGTTACCTGACCTCTCACTCCACAATTAGCGATCCGAGCTCTCACGTATCCCATGCCTCCGTTTATATGACGTTGGATCAGTACACTGCTTGTACACCTAGAACAATTAAAGTTTATGTGTCATATGTTACCTGACCTCTCACTCCACAGTTAGCGATCCGAGCTCTCACGTATCCCATGCCTCCGTTTATATGGCGTTGGATCAGTACACTGTTTGTACACGTAGTGCAATGAAAGTTTATGTGTTATATGTTACCTGACTTCTCACTCCACAATTAGCGATCCGAGCTCTCACGTTTCCCATGCCTCCGTTTATATGGCGTTGGATCAATACATTGCTTGTGCACCTAGTGCAATGAAAGTTTATGTGTTATATGTTACCTGACCTCTCACTCCACAGTTAGCGATCCGTGCTCTCACGTTTCCCATGCCTCCGTTGATATGGCGTTGGATCAGTACACTGCTTGTACACCTTGTGCAATGAAAGTTTATGTGTTATATGTTAACTGACCTCTAACTCCACAGTTAGCGATCCGAGCTCTCACGTTTCCCATGCCTTAGTTTATATGGCGTTGGATCAGTACACTTCTTGTACACCTAGTGCAATGAAAGTTTATGTGTTATATGTTACCTGACCTCTCACTCCACAATTAGCGATCCGAGCTCTCACGTTTCCCATGCCTCCGTTTATATGGCGTTGGATCAGTACACTGCTTGTACACCTAGTACAATTAAAGTTTATGTGTCATATATTACCTGACCTCTCACTCCACAGTTAGCGATCCGAGCTCTCACGTATCCCATGCCTCCGTTTATATGGCGTTGGATCAGTACACTGCTTGTACACCTAGTACAATTAAAGTTTATGTGTCATATGTTACCTGACCTCTCACTCCACAGTTAGCGATCCGAGCTCTCACGTATCCCATGCCTCCGTTTATATGGCGTTGGATCAGTACACTGCTTGTACACCTAGTACAATTATTAAAGTTTATGTGTCATATATTACCTGACCTCTCACTCCACAGTTAGCGATCCGAGCTCTCACGTTTCCCATGCCTCCGTTTATATGGCGTTGGATCAGTACATTGCTTGTACACCTAGTGCAATGAAAGTTTATGTGTTATATGTTACCTGACCTCTCACTCCACAATTAGCGATCCGAGCTCTCACGTTTCCCATGCCTCCGTTTATATGGCGTTGGATCAGTACATTGCTTGTGCACCTAGTGCAATGAAAGTTTATGTGTTATATGTTACCTGACCTCTCACTCCACAGTTAGCGATCCGTGCTCTCACGTTTCCCATGCCTCCGTTGATATGGCGTTGGATCAGTACACTGCTTGTACACCTAGTGCAATGAAAGTTTATGTGTTATATGTTAACCTGACCTCTCACTCCACAGTTAGCGATCCGAGCTCTCACGTTTTCCCATGCCTCCGTTTATATGGCGTTGGATCAGTACACTGCTTGTACACCTAGTGCAATGAAAGTTTATGTGTTATATGTTACCTGACCTCTCACTCCACAGTTAGCGATCCGAGCTCTCACGTTTCCCATGCCTCCGTTTATATGGCGTTGGATCAGTACACTGCTTGTACACCTAGTACAATTAAAGTTTATGTGTCATATATTACCTGACCTCTCACTCCACAGTTAGCGATCCGAGCTCTCACATATCCCATGCCTCCGTTTATATGACGTTGGATCAGTACACTGCTTGTACACCTAGTACAATTAAAGTTTATGTGTCATATATTACCTGACCTCTCACTCCACAGTTAGCGATCCGAGCTCTCACATATCCCATGCCTCCGTTTATATGACGTTGGATCAGTACACTGCTTGTACACCTAGAACAATTAAAGTTTATGTGTCATATGTTACCTGACCTCTCACTCCACAGTTAGCGATCCGAGCTCTCACGTATCCCATGCCTCCGTTTATATGGCGTTGGATCAGTACACTGCTTGTACACCTAGTACAATTAAAGTTTATGTGTCATATATTACCTGACCTCTCACTCCACAGTTAGCGATCCGAGCTCTCACGTTTCCCATGCCTCCGTTTATATGGCGTTGGATCAGTACATTGCTTGTACACCTAGTGCAATGAAAGTTTATGTGTTATATGTTACCTGACCTCTCACTCCACAATTAGCGATCCGAGCTCTCACGTTTCCCATGCCTCCGTTTATATGGCGTTGGATCAGTACATTGCTTGTGCACCTAGTGCAATGAAAGTTTATGTGTTATATGTTACCTGACCTCTCACTCCACAGTTAGCGATCCGTGCTCTCACGTTTCCCATGCCTCCGTTGATATGGCGTTGGATCAGTACACTGCTTGTACACCTTGTGCAATGAAAGTTTATGTGTTATATGTTAACTGACCTCTAACTCCACAGTTAGCGATCCGAGCTCTCACGTTTCTCATGCCTTAGTTTATATGGCGTTGGATCAGTACACTTCTTGTACACCTAGTGCAATGAAAGTTTATGTGTTATATGTTACCTGACCTCTCACTCCACAGTTAGCGATCCGAGCTCTCACGTTTCCCATGCCTGCGTTTATATGGCGTTGGATCAGTACACTGCTTGTACACCTAGTACAATTAAAGTTTATGTGTCATATATTACCTGACCTCTCACTCCACAGTTAGCGATCCGAGCTCTCACGTTTCCCATGCCTCCGTTTATATGGCGTTGGATCAGTACACTGCTTGTACACCTAGTACAATTAAAGTTTATGTGTCATATATTACCTGACCTCTCACTCCACAGTTAGCGATCCGAGCTCTCACGTTTCCCATGCCTCCGTTTATATGGCGTTGGATCAGTACACTGCTTGTACACCTAGTACAATTAAAGTTTATGTGTTATATGTTACCTGACCTCTCACTCCACAGTTAGCGATCCGAGCTCTCACGTTTCCCATGCCTCCGTTTATATGGCGTTGGATCAGTACATTGCTTGTACACCTAGTGCAATGAAAGTTTATGTGTTATATGTTACCTGACCTCTCACTCCACAGTTAGCGATCCGTGCTCTCACGTTTCCCATGCCTCCGTTGATATGGCGTTGGATCAGTACACTGCTTGTACACCTTGTGCAATGAAAGTTTATGTGTTATATGTTAACTGACCTCTAACTCCACAGTTAGCGATCCGAGCTCTCACGTTTCTCATGCCTTAGTTTATATGGCGTTGGATCAGTACACTTCTTGTACACCTAGTGCAATGAAAGTTTATGTGTTATATGTTACCTGACCTCTCACTCCACAGTTAGCGATCCGAGCTCTCACGTTTCCCATGCCTCCGTTTATATGGCGTTGGATCAGTACACTGCTTGTACACCTAGTACAATTAAAGTTTATGTGTCATATATTACCTGACCTCTCACTCCACAGTTAGCTATCCGAGCTCTCACATATCCCATGCCTCCGTTTATATGACGTTGGATCAGTACACTGCTTGTACACCTAGAACAATTAAAGTTTATGTGTCATATGTTACCTGACCTCTTACTCCACAGTTAGCTATCCGAGCTCTCACATATCCCATGCCTCCGTTTATATGGCGTTGGATCAGTACACTACTTGTACACCTAGTACAATTAAAGTTTATGTGTCATATATTACCTGACCTCTCACTCCACAGTTAGCTATCCGAGCTCTCACATATCCCATGCCTCCGTTTATATGGCGTTGGATCAGTACACTGCTTGTACACCTAGTACAATTAAAGTTTATGTGTCATATATGTTACCTGACCTCTCACTCCACAGTTAGCGATCCGAGCTCTCACGTTTCCCATGCCTCCGTTTATATGGCGTTGGATCAGTACACTGCTTGTACACCTAGTACAATTAAAGTTTATGTGTCATATATTACCTGACCTCTCACTCCACAGTTAGCGATCCGAGCTCTCACGTTTCCCATGCCTCCGTTTATATGGCGTTGGATCAGTACATTGCTTGTGCACCTAGTGCAATGAAAGTTTATGTGTTATATGTTACCTGACCTCTCACTCCACAGTTAGCGATCCGAGCTCTCACGTTTCCGCCATGCCTCCGTTTATATGACGTTGGTTCAGTACACTGCTTGTACACCTAATACAATTAAAGTTTATGTTCATATATTACTGACCTTCTCACTCCACAGTTTGCTATCCGAGCTTCACATATCCATGCCTCGTTTATATGACGTGGATCAGTACACTGCTTGTACACCTAGAACAATTAAAGTTTATGTGTCATATGTTTACCTGACTCTTACTCCACAGTTAGCTATCCGAGCTCTCACTTATTCCATGCCTCCGTTTATTATGCGTTGGAATCAGTGACATTGCTTTGTAAACCTAGTGCAATGAAGTTTATGTGATTATATGTTACCTGACCTCTCACTCCACAATTAGCGATCGAGCTCTCACGTTTCCATGCCTCCGTTTATTGGCGTTGGATCAGTACATTGGCTTGTGCACCTAGTGCAATGAAAGTTTATGTGTTATATGTTGCCATGACCTCTCACTCCACAGTTAGGCGATCCGTGCTCTCACGTTTCCCATTGCCTCCGTTGATAATGGCGTTGGATTCAGTACCACTGCTTGTACACCTTGTGCAATGAAAGTTTATGTGTTATATGTTAACTGACCTCTAACTTCCACAGTGTTAGCGATCCGTGCTCCACACGTTTCTCATGCCTTAGTTTATATGGCGTTGGATCAGTACACTTCTAGTACACCTAGTGCAATGAAGTTTATGTGTTATTATGTTTACCTGACCCTCTCACTCCACAGTTAGCGATCGAGCTCTCACGTTCCCATGCCTGGTTTATATGGCGTTGGATCAGTTCACTCTGCTTGATAACCTAGTACAATTAACGATTATGTGTCATATATTACCTGAACTCTCACTCCACAGTTAGCGATACCGAGCTCTCACGTTTCCAACATGCCTCCGTTTTTATGCGTTGGATCATACATTGCTTGTCACATAGTGCAACTGAAAGTTTATGTGTTATTATGTTGCCTGACCTCTCACTCCCACAGTTAGCGATCCGTGCTCTCACGTTTCCCATGCCTCCTTTGATATGGCGTTGGATCCAGTACACTGCTTGTACACCTTGTGCAATAAAAGTTTATGTGTTATATGTTAACTGACCTCTAATCTCCACATGTTAGCGATCCGAGCTCGCACGTTTCTCATGCTTAGTTTATATGGCGTTGGGATCAGTACACTTCTAGTGCACCTAGTGCAATGAAAGTTGTATGTGTATATGTTACCTGACCTCTCACTCCACAGTTAGCGATCCGAGCTCACACTCGTTTCCCATGCCTGCGTTTATATGGCGTTGGGATCCAGTACTCTGCCTTGTTCTCCTATACAATTAAAAGTGTATGTGTCATATATTACATGACCTCTCCACTCCAAAGTTTAGCGATCCGAGCTCTCACGTTTCCCTCATGCCTCCGTTTTATTTGGGTTGGATCTAGTACAACTACTTGTACACCTAGTACAATTAAAGTTTATGTGTCCATATAATTACCTGACCTCTCCACATCCCTCTGTTAGCATACCAGAGCTCTGCACATATCATGCCTTCAGTTTATATGACGTTGGTTCAGTACACTGCTTGTACACCTAGAACAATTAAAAGTTTATGTGTCATATGTTACCTGACCTCTTACTTCCACAGTTGCGATCGAGCTCTCACGTTTCCCATGCCTGCGTTTATATTGGCGTTGGATCAGTAACACTGCTTGTACACCTAAGGTACAATTAAAAGTTTTTGTGTCATATATAACCTGAACTGCTCACTCCACCAGTTAGCGATCCGAGCTCTCACGTTTCCCATGCCTCCGTTTATATGGCGTTGGATCATTAACATTGCTTGTACACCTAGTGCAATGAGTTTATGTGTTATAAGTTACCTGCCTTTCGCTCCACAATTAGCGATCGAGCTTTCCAAGTTTCCCTGCCTCCGTTTATATGGGAGTTGATCAGTACATTGCTTGTGCAACTAGTGCAATGAAAGTTTATGTGTTATATGTTGCCTGACCTCCTCACTCCTCAGTTAGCGATCCGTGCTCTCAAGGTTTTCCCTTGCCTCCGTTGATATGGAGTTGGATCAGTAACTGCTTGTACACCTTGTGCAATTGAATGTTTATTGTGTTATATGTTAACTGGACCTCTAACTCACACAGTTAGCGATCCGAGCTCTCACGTTTCTCATGCCTTTAGTTTTTATGGCGTTGGATCAGTTCACTTTAGTACACCTAGTGCAATGAAAGTTTATGTGTTTATATGTGACCCCAATGACCTCTTTCACTCCACGTTAGCGAATCCGAGCTCTCATGTTCCCATGCCTGCGTTTATTATGGCGTTGGATCAGTACACTGCTTGTACACTCGTACAAGTTAAAGTTTTATGTGTCATATATTACCTGACACTCTCACTCACTTTAGCGAATCGAGCTCTAACGTTTCCCATGCCTCCGTTTTATATATGGCGTTGGATCAGTACATTGCTTGTGCACCTAGTGCAATGAAAGTTTATGTGTATATGCTTGCCGCTCGACCTCTCACTCCCACAGTTAGCGACTCCGAGCTTCAGTTTCCCATGCCTTCCGTTTTTTTTAGTCGTTGGATCCGTACATGCTTGTACTACCTAATACAATTAAAGTTTATGTGTCATATATTACCTGACCTCTCATCCACAGTTAGCTATCCGAGCTCTCAACAGATCCACATGCCTCCGTTTTTTATGAAGTTGGATCAGTACACTGCTTGAAGCACACCGTGAACAATTATAGTTTATGTGTCATATATTACTGACATCTCTACTCCACAGTTAGCTATCCGAGCTCCCTAACATATCCATGCCTCCGTTTATATGACGTTGGATCAGTACACTGCTTGTACACCTAGAAACAATTAAGTTTATGGTGTATATGTTACTGACCTCTTACTCCAAGTTAAGAGATCGAGCTTCACGTATCCATGCCTCCGTTTATATGGCCGTTGGAGCAGTACACTGCTGGTACACCTAGCTCATTAAAGTTTATGTGTCATATAATACCTGACCTCTCATCCCAAGTTAGCGATTCCGAGCTCTCACGTTTCCCATGCCTCCGTTTATATGGCGTTGGATCAGTACATTGCTTGTACACCTAGTGCAATGAAAGTTTATGTGTTATATGTACCTGACCCTCATCACTCACAATTAGCGATCGAGCACTCAGTTTCCATGCTCTCCGTTTATATGGCGTTGATTAGTACATTGCTTGGTGCACCTAGTACAATGAAGTTTATGTGTTATATTGGTTCCTGGACCTACTCATCCAACAGTTAGCGTGATCTCGTTGCTCTCACGTTTCCATGCCTCCGTTGATCATGGCGTTGGATCAGTACAATGCTTTGTAAACCTTGTGCAATGAAAGTTTATGTGTATTTGTTAACTGACCTCTAATCCACAGTTAGCGATCCGAACTATCACGTTTCTCATGCCTCTTAGTTTATATTGGCGTGTTGGATCAGTACACTTCTAGTACACCTAGGGCAATGAAAATTATGTGTGATATTGTACCTGACCTCTTACTCCACAGTAGCGATCGAGCTCTCACATTTCCCATTGCCTGCTTTTTAATGGCGTTGGTCAGTACTAATGCTTGGTATCCAACCTAGTACAATTAAAGTTTATGTGTCATATAATACCTGACCTCTCATCTCCACAGTTAGCCGATCCGAGCTCCTCACGTTTCCCAGGCCTCCGTATATATGGCGTGGTTCAGTACACGGCTTGTACGCCTAGAACACAATTAAAGTTTATGTGTTCATATATTACCTGACCTCTCACTCCCACAGTTAGCGGATCCGAGCTCTCACGTATCCCATGCACTCCGGTTATATGGCGTTGGTATCCAGTACACTTGCTTGCTAACCTAGTACAATTAAAGTTTATGTGTATATATTACCTGGACCTCTCACTCCACAGTTAGCGATCCGAGCTCTCACGTTTCCCATGCCTCCGTTTATATGGCGTTGGATCAGTACACTGCTTGTACACCTAGTACAATGAAAGTTTATGTGTTATATGTTACCTGACCTCTCACTCCACAGTTAGCGATCCGAGCTCTCACGTTTCCCATGCCTGCGTATGATATGGCGTTGGATCAGTACACGGCGTGTACACCTAGTGCAATGAATGTTAATGTGGTTCATTATATGTTACCTGAACCTCTCACTCCAACAGTTAGCGAGTCCGAGCTCTCATGGTTCCCATGCCTGCGTTTATAGGGCGTTGGATCAGTACACTGCTGGTACACCTAGTATAACAATTAAAGTTTATGTGTCATATTTTTACACTGACCTCTCACTCCACAGTTTAGCGATCCGAGCTCTCACGTTTCCCATGCCTCCGTTTTTATGGTTCGTTGGATCATGTACACATTGCTTGTGCACCTATGTGCATGAAATGTTTATGTGGTCATATATGTTGCCTGACCTCTTCTCACTCCAACAGTTAGCGATCCGAGCTCTCACGTTTCCCTTGCCCTCCGTTTTTATGACCGTTGTATGGATCAGTACACATTGCTTTGTTGCACACCTAGTAAAATTAAAAGTTTATTGTGTCCATATTTTACCTGACCTCTACACTCCACAGTTACGCTATCCGAGCTCTACACGTAATCCATGCCTCCGTTGATATTTGACGTTGGATCAGTACACTGCTTGTACAACCTAGAACCAAATTAAAGTTTATGTGTATATATGTGTAACCTGACCATCTCACTCCACAGTTAGCTATCGAGACTCTCACATAATCTCATGCCTCCGTTTATATGACGTTGGATCAGTACACTGCTTGTACACTAGAAAAATTATAGTTTATGTGTGTCATATGTTACCTGGAACCTCTCTTACTCCCACAGTTAGCGATCCGAGCTCTCACGTATCCCATGGCCTCCGTTTATATGGCGTTGGAGCGTACACTGATGGTACACCTAGTACAATTAAAGCTTTATGTGTCATATATTACCTGACCTCTCACTCCCACAGTTAGCGATCCGAGCTATCTCGTTTTCCCCATGCCTCCGTTTATCATGGCGTTTGGATCAGTTTACATTGCTTGTAATACACCTTAGTTGCAATGGAAAGATTATGTGTTATATGTTACCTGGACCTCTCACTACAACAATTAAGCGATCCGAGCACTCACAGTTTCCCATGCCTCCGTTTATATTGGCGTTGGATTTCAGTATTCATACTGCTTGGTGAGACCTAAGTACAATGAAGTTTATCTGTTCATATGTTACCTGACCTCTCCACTCCACTGTAGCGATCCGTGCTATCACGTTTCCCATGCCTCCGTGATATGGCGTCTGGATCAGTACACTGCTTGTACACCTTGGCAATGAAAAGTTTATGTCGTCATATATGTTAACCTGACCTCTCTAACTCCTCAGTTAGCGATCCTGAAAACTCTCACGTTTTCTCATTGCCTCCTTAGTTTATATGGCGTCTGGGTTCTGTACACTTCTAGTACACCTAGTGCATTGATAAGTTTATGTGTTATATGTTACCTGACCTTCTTACTCCACAGGTTAGCGATCGAGCTCTCACATTTCCAGTGCCTGCGTTTATATGGCGTTTGGATCAGTACACTGCTTGTTATACACCTAGTACAATTTAAAGTTTTATGTGTCTTATAATTACCTGACCTCTCACTCCACAGTTAGCGATCCGAGCTCTCACGTATCCTTCCATGCCTCCGTTTATATGGCGTTGGATCTCAGTACACTGCTTGTACACACTAGAACAATTAAAGTTTATGTGGTCATATAATGGTTACCTTGACCTCTCACTCCACCAGTAGCGATCCGAGCTCTCACGGTATCCATGCTCTCCGTTTATATGGCGTATGGATCTGTACACTGCTTGTACACCTAGTACCAATTATAGTTTATGTGTTCTTATATGTTACCTGACCTCTCAACTCCACAGTTAGCGATACGAGCTCTTCACGTTTCCCATTGGGCACTCCGTTTGATATGGCGTTTGGATCAGTACATTGCTTGTGCACTAGTGCAATGAAAGTTTATGTGTTATATGTTGCCTGACCTCTTCAACTCCACAGTTAGGCGATCCGTGCTCTCACGTTTCCCATGCATCCGTTTTGGATATGGCGGTTGGATCAGGTACACTGCTTGTACACCTTGTGCAATGAAAGTTTTTGTTGGCATTTAAATGTTAACTTGACCTCTAACTCCACTGTTAGCGATCCGAGCTCTCACGTTTCTCCATGCCTTAGGTTTATATGGCGTCTGGATCAGTACATTCTCAGTTGATGCACCTAGTAGCAATGAAAGTTTATGTGTGTATATGTTGCTGCCCTGACCTTCACTCCACAGTTAAGCGATCCGAGCTCTCACGTGTTCACCATGCCTCCGTTTATATGATCGTTTGGATCAGTTACACTGCTTTTACACCTAATACAATTAAAGTTTATGTGTCATATATTTACACTGACCTCTCCACGTCCACAGTTAGCTATCCGAGGCATCTCAACATATCCCATGCCTTCCGTTTTTATAGGATCGTTGGATCAGTACACTGCTTGTACAACCTAGAACAATTAAGTTTATGTGTCATATGTTACCTGACCTCTTACTACACAAGGTAAGCTATTCCGAAGCTTCTCACATTATCCCATGCCTCCGTTTATTATTGACGTTGGATCAGTACCATCTACTTGTACACCCTAGTAAATTAAAGTTTTATTGTGTCATATATTACATGACCTCTCACTCCACAGTTAGCTATCCGTGCTCTCACATATCCACATGCCTCCGTTTCATATTGACGTATGGATCAGTACAATGCTTGGTACACCTAGTACCAATTAAAGTTTTATGTGTCCATTATATTACCTGGAACCTCTACTCACTTAGTTAGCACGATCCAGAGCTTCACGTTTTCCATGGGCCTCCGTTTTATTATGGCGTTGGTTTCAGTACACGTGCTTGTTGTACCACCTAGTGTACAATTGAAAGTTTTTAAGTGTCATATATGTTACCTGACCTCTATCACTCCAACAAGTTAGCCCGATCCGATGCTCTCACGTTTTCCCATTCCTCCGGTTTATTATGGCCGGTGGATCATTACATTGCCTTGTGCACCTAGGGCAAATGAAAGTTTATGTGTTATATGTTGCCTGACCTCTCACTCCACAGTTAGCGATCCGAGCTTCTCACGTTTTCCCATGCCTCCGTTTGATATGACGTTGGTTCTAGTTACACTGCTTGTACCACCTAATACATTTAAGTTTATGTGTCATATGATGTTAACTGACCCTTCTCAACTCCCCCCCCCCCCACAGTTAGCTATCCGAAACGCTCTCACATTATCCCATGCCTCGTTTATATGATCGTTGGATCAGTACACTGTTGTACACCTAGAACAATTCAAAGTTTATGTGTCATATGTTACCTGGACCTCTTACTCCACAGTTAGCTATCCGGAGCGCTTCACATCTTCCCATGCCTCCGTTTATGATTGCGTTGGGTATCAGTACATTGCTTGCTACACCTAAGGTGCAATGAAAGTTTATTGTGTCATATATGTTACCTGACCTCTCACTCCACAATTAGCGATCCGAGGCTCTCATCGTTTCACATGCCTCCAGTTTATATGGGCGTTCGGATCAGTACAATTGCTTGGTGACACTAGTGCAATGATATGTTTATGTGTATATATTTGTTGCCTGACCTCTCTACTCCACAGTTGCGATCCGATGCTCTTCTCGTTTCCCATGGCCTCCAGTTGATATTGGCGCTTGGCATCAGTACACGGCTTGTACCACTCTGTGTGCAATGAAAGTTTATGTGTCATATATGTTAACCTGACCTCTAACTCCACAGTTAGCCGATCCGAGCTCTCACGTTTCTCATGGCCTTAGTTTATATGGCGTTGGATCAGTACACTTGCATAGATTACACTAGTGCAATGAAAGTTTATGTGTAATATGTTACCTGACCTCTCAATCCACAGTTCGCGATCCGAGCTCTATCGTTTTCCCAAATGCCTGGTTTTGATATGGCGTTGGAATCAGTACACTGCTCTGTAACACTAGTACAATTAAAGTTGTATGTGTCATATATGTTAACCTGACCTCTCACTCCACAGTTTTAGCGATTCCGAAGCTCTCACGTTCTCCATGCCTCGATAGGTTTATATGGCGTTGGATCAGTACACTTGCTTGTGCACCTAGTGCAATGAAAGTTGTATGTGTTATATGTTGCCCTGACCTCTCACTCCACAGTTTAGCGATCCGTGCTCTCTCGTTTCCCCATGCCTCCGTTTGATATGGCGTTTGGATCAGTACACTGCTTGTTACACCTTGTTGCATATTAAAAGTTTATGTCGTTATTATGTTACCTGACCTCTAACTCCCACAGTTAGAGATCCGAGCTTTCTCACGTTTCTCATGCCTTAGTTTTATATGCAGCGTTGGAATCAGTACCATTCTAGTGTACACCTCGTGCAATGAAAGTTTATGTGTTATATGTTACCTGACCTCTTCACTCCACAAGTTAGCGATCCGAAGCTCTCACGTTTCACATGCCTGCGTTTTGATATGGCGTTGGATCAGTTACTCTGCTTCGTTTACACCTAGGTCACAAGTAAAGTTTATGTGTCATATATTAACCTGACCTCTCACTCACACAGTTAGCGATCGAGCTCTCACGTTTCCCATGGCCTCCGTTTTATATGGCGTTGGATCAGTAAAAACCCCCACAATACCCTACTTGTACACCTAGTACAATTAAAGTTTATGTTGTTCATATATTACTATGACCTCTCACTCCACAGTTAGTATCCGAGTCTTCACAATATCCCATGCCTCGTTTATATGGACGTTGGATCACAGTTACTCTGCATTGTACACCTAGAACAATTAAAGTTATGTTATGTGTCATATGTTACCTGACCTCTGACTCCCCATAGTTAGCGATCCGAGCTCTCACCGTTTCCCATGGCCTGCGTTTATATGGCGTTGGATCTGTTACACTGCTTGTGCTACCCTAGTGCTAATTAAAGTTTATGTGTCATATATACCTGACCTCTCACTCCACAGTTAGCGATCGAGATATCACGTTTCCCATGGCCCTCCGTTTATATGATGGGCGCTTGGAATCAGTACATTGCTTGTACACCTAGTGCAATGAAGTTTATGTGTTATATGTTACCTGACCTTCTCACTCACAATTAGCGATCCGAGCTCTCACATTTCCATGCCTCTCGTTTATATGGCGTTGGATCTAGTACATTGCTTGTGACACCTTGTGAACAATGAAAAGTTTATGTGTTATATGTACTGCCTGGACCTTCTTACTCCACAGTCTAGCGTTTCCGTTTGCTCTCACGTTTCCCATGCCTCCCGTTTGATATGGCGTTGGATCAGTACAACTGCTTGTACACCTTGTGCAATGAAAGTTTATGTGTCATATATGTTAACCTGAACCTCTCACTACCCACAGTTAGCGATTCCGAGATCTCACGTTTCTCATGCCTCTAGTTTATATGGCGTTGGATACAGTTACACTATTAGTTACATCCTAGTGCAATGAATGGTTTATGTGTCATATTGTTACCTGACCTCTCAACTCCACAGTTAGCGATCCGAGCTCTTCATGTTTCCCATGCGCTGGTGTTATTACTTGGCGTCTGGATCCAGTACATGCTTGTACACCTAGTACAATTAAAGTTTTTAATGTGTCATATATTACCTGACCTCTCACTCCACAGTTAGCGATCCGAGCTCTCACGTTTTCCCAATGCCTCCGTTTTATATGGCGTTGGATCAGTACACATTGCTGTTGTACCACCTAGTGCAATGAAAGTTTATGTGTTATATGTTGCCTGTACCTCTAACACTCAACAGTTAGCGATCCGAGCTCTCCACGTTTCCCATGCCTCGTTTATATGGACGTTCGGATCAGCTTCATGCTTGTACACCTAATTCAATTAAAGTTTATGTGGTCATATATTACTGACCTCTCACTTCACAGTTAGCTATCCGAGACTCTCACATATCCCATGCCTATTTTAGTATGACGTTGGATCAAGTACACTTGCTTGTAACACTAGATACAAATTATATGTTATGTGTTCCATATATTACACTGACCTCTCACTCCACAGTTAGCTATCCGAGCTCCTCACATATTCCCCAATGCCTCCGTTTATATGGGACGGTTTGGCATCAGTTACCACTGCTCTTGTTACACCTAAGAACAAATTAAAGTTTTATGTGTCATATGTTACCTGACCTCTTACTCCACAGGTTAGCGATCCGAGCTCTCACGTATCCCACTGCCTCCGTTTTTATATTGGAGTTGGAGAAGTACACTGCTGGTACAACCTAGTACAATTAAAGTTTATGTGTACATTATTACCTGACCCTCTCACTCCACCAGTTAGCGATCCGAGCTCTCACGTTTCCATGACCTCCGTTTGATTATGGGTTGGATCAGTACATTGCTTGTTACACCTAGTGCAATGAAGTTTATGTGTCATAATAGTTACCTGGACCTCTCAACTCCACAATTATGCGATCCGGAGCTCTCACGATTCCCATGCCTCCGTTTATATGGCGTTGGATTAGTTTCACATTGCTTGTGCACCTCAAGTACAATGATGTTTATGTGTCATATTATGTTTACCTGACTCTCACTCCACAGTTAGCGATTCCGTGCTCTCACGTTTCCACATGCCTCCGGTTTGATTATGGCGTTGGATCAGTTACACTGCTTGTACTCACCTTGTGCAATGAAAGTTTATGTGTTATTATGTTAACTGACCTCTAACTCCACAGGTTAGCGATCCGAAACTTCTCTTCGTTTCTAATGCTCCTTGTGTTTATATGGACCGTTGGATCAGTTACACTTCTTAGTACACTCTAGCTGCAATGAAGAGTTTATGGTGTCATATATGTTACCTGACCTCGTACATCCACAGTTAGCGATCCGAGCCTTCTCACATTTCCAATGGCTGCGTTTATATGACGTATGGATCCAGTTACACTGCTTGTACCACCTTGTACAATTAATAGTTTATGTGTCAGTATGTAATACCTGACCTCTCACTCCACCAGTTAGCGATTCCGAACTCTCTCGTTTCCATGCTCCGGGTTTATATGGCGTTGGATCTGTACACTACTTGTACACCTAGTACAATTAAAGTTTATGTGTCCTTATATGTTACCTGGACCTCTCACTTCCACAGTTAGACGAGTCCGAGCTCTCATCGTATCCCATGCCTTCCCGTGTATATGGCGTTGGATCAGTACACTGCTGTGTACACCTAGTACAATTAAAGTTGTATGTGTCATATATGTACTGACCTCTCACTCACCACTGTTAGCGATTTTCTCCCGAGCTCTCCACGTTTTCCCCATGCCTCGTTTTATAATGGCGTTAGATCAGTACACATTGCTTGTTGCACCTAGTGCAATGAAAGTTTTTTTTTATGTGGTTATATGTTGCGTTGGAACTTTCTAACTCCACAGTTAGCGAATCCGTGCTCTCACGTTTTACCCATGACCTTACCGTTGATATGGCGGATGGTATCAGTACCACTGCTTGTACACCTTGTGCAATGAAAGTTTATTGTGTTTATATGTTAACCTGACCTCTAAAACTCCACAGTTAGCGATCCGAGCTCTCACGTTTCTAGGCCTTGAGTTATATTGGCGTTGGATTCCAGTACACTTCTAGTACACCTAGTGCAAAAAAGTTTATGTGTCATATATGTTGGCTGACCTCTCACTCCACTCAGTTAGCGATCCGAGCATCTCACGTTTCCCATGCCTCCGTTTATTATGATGGCTTGGTGGATCAGTACACTGCTTGTACACCTAATACAATTAAAAGTTTATGTGTTCATTATATTACCTGACCTCTCACTCCACAGTTAGCTATCCGAGCTCTACAATATCCCATTGCCTCCGTTTGATATGACGTATGGAATCAGTTTACACTGCTTGTACACCTAGAACAATTAAAAGTTTATGTGTCTAATATGTTAACCTGACCTCTTAACTCCACAGTTAGTATCCGATGCTCTCAACATATCCCTTGCCTCGTTTATTATGGCGTTGGATCAGTACACTACTAGTGTTACACTAGTGCAACAATTAAAGTTTATGTGTCATGATAGGTTACCATGACTCTTTCCAATCCACAGATTAGCTATCCGAGCTCTCAACGTATCCCATGCCTCGGTTTACTATGACGTTGGATCAGTACACTTGACTTGTACACCTGGAACAATTAAAGTTTATGTGTACATATATTACATGACCTCTCACTCTCATCAGTTAGCGATCCGAGATCTCACGTTTTCCCTTGCGCTCCGTTTATAATGGCGTTGGATCAGTACACTACTTGTACACCTAGTAAAATTAAATGTTTATTGTGTCTTTTTTATATTACCTGACCTGCTCATCCACAGTTAGCTATCCGAGCTCTCACATATCCCATGCCTCCGTTTTATATGACGTGTTGGATCAGTAACACTGCTTGCATACACCTAGAACACTTAAAGTTTGACTGTGTCATATGTTACATGACCTCGCCACTCCAACAGGTTAAGCGATTCCGAGCTCTCCACGTTGTATCCCGATTGCCTCCGTTTAATATGGGCGTTGGGTTCAGTACATTCGCTTGTACCAACCTAGTGCAATGAGTGTTTATGTGTCATATATGTACTTGCCTCTCACTCCACAATTAGCGATCCGAGGTAGCTCTCCACGTTACCCATGCCTCCGGTTAATAGTTTTGGCGTTTGGATCAGTACATTGCTTGTGGCAACTAGATCTAAGTGCAAATGAAAGTTTATGTGTTATATGTTTACCTGAACCTCTCAATCCACTGTTAGCGATCCGTGCCTCTCACGTTTCCCATTGCCTTCCGTTTGAATATGCGTTGGATCAAGTACACTGCCTTGTACACCTTGTGCAATGATAGTTTTATGTGTTATATGGTAACTGACCTCTAACTCCCCACCAGTTTAGCGATTCCGAGCTCTCACGTTTTTCGATGCCTTAGTTTATATATGGCGTATGGATCAGTACACTTCTAGTACACCTTGTGCAAATGAAAGTTTATGTGGTTATATGATAACCTGTCCTCTTACTCTCACAGTTAGCGATTTCCGAGCTCTCTCACGTTTTTCCCATGCCTCCGTTTATATGACGTTTGGCAATCAGTTCACTGCTTGTACACCTAGAATGCATATTAAAGTTTTATTGTGTCTTATATGTTACCTGAGCCTCTCACTCCACAGTTAGCGATCGAGCTCTCACGTTTCCCATGCCTCCGTTTATATGGCAGTTGGATCAGTACTACTACTTGTACACCTAGTACAATTAAAGTTTATGTGTCATTATATTACCTGACCATTCTACACTCCACACGTTAGCTATCCGAGCTCTCACATATCCATGCCTCGTTTATATGTCGTTGGATCAGTACACTGCTTGTACACCTAGAACAGATTAAGAGGTTTATTGTGGTCATATGTTACATGACCTTTACCTCCTCACAGTTAGCGATCCGAGCTCTCAACGTATCCCTTGCCTCCGTTTTATATGGCGTTGGATCAGTCAAATGCTTGTACACCTAGTACAATTAAAGTTTTATGTTGTCATATATTACCTGAACCTGTCACTCCACAAGTTTGCGATCCGAGCTTCACGTTTCTTCATGCCTTCCGTTTTATATGGCGTTGGATCAGTACATTGCTAGGTACACTAGATGCAATGAAAGTTTTTGTGATATATGATACCTGACCTTCTCACTCCCACAATAGCGATCCGAGCTCTCACGTTATCCATGCCTCCGTTTAATTGGCGTTGGATCAGTACCATTGCTTGTTGTGCACCTAGGGCAATGACATTTAAGGTTTTATGTGTCTATATGTTACCTGACCTCTCACCTCCACCAGTTAGCGATCCGTGCTCTCACCGTTTCATGGCCTCCGTTTGATATTGGCGTTGGAGTGTCAATTTACTTTTCTTGGTACACCTAGTGCAATGAATTTTTATGTGTCATATATGTTACCTGAACCTCCTCACTCCACAGTTAGCGATCCGTGCTCTTCACGTTTCCCATGCTTCCGTGATATTGGCGTATGGATCAATATACATTGCTTCTGTACAACCATAGATGCAATGAAAGTTGTATGTGTTTATATGTTACCTGAACCTCTTCTACGTCGCCACAGTTAGCGATTCCCGAGCTCTCACGTTTCCCATGCCTACCGTTTATATGGCGTTGGATCAGTTACACTTGCTTGTAGCACCTAGAACAATTAAAGTTTATGTGTCATATGTTTACATGACTCTCTCACTCCACAGTTTAGCCAATCGAGCTCTCACATTTCCCATGCCTCCGTTTGATATGGACGTGTGGATCAGTACACTGCGTGTACACCTAGAAACAATTAAAGTTTATGTGTTGCATATGTTTACATGACCCTCTTACTCCACAGTTAGCGATCCGAGCTCTAACGGTATCTCATGCCTCCGTTCTATATGGGCGTTGGATCAGTACACTGCTTGTACACCCATAGTACATTGCAATGAAGTTTTATGTGTCATATATGTTCCTGTCCTGTCACTCCACAGTTAGCGATCCGAGCTCTCTCCACGTTTTCTTCATTGCCTGCGTTTTATATGGCTCGTTCTGGATCAGTACATTGCTGGTACACCTAGTGCAATGAAGTTTATGTGTCATATATGTTACCTGACCTCTCACTCCACACATTAGCAAGCGATCCGAGCTCTCACGTTTCCCATGGCCTCCGGTTTTTCTATGGCGTTGGATCAGTACCACTAGTGCAATGAAAGTTTATGTGTTATATGTTACCTGACCTCTCACTCCACAGTTAGCGAATTCCGTGCTCTCACCTTTTCCCATGCCTCCGTTGATTTGGGTTGGATATTATACTTCTTGTTACACCTTGTGCCAATGAAAGTTTATGTGTTATATGTTACCCTGACCTCTCTCCAACAGTTAGCGATCCGTGCTCTCACGTTTCCATGCCTCCGTTGATATTGGCGTTGGTTCAATTACTTCTTGCTACACCTAAGTGCAATGAAAGAAAAAATTTATGTGTTATATGTTACTGACCTCTCACTCCACAGGTTAGCGATCCGAGCTATCACGTTTCCAATGCCTCCGTTTTATATGGCGTTGGATCAGTACACTTCTTGGACACCTTGAAACAATTAAAATTTTATGTGTCATATGTTACCTGACCTCTCACTCCACAGTTTGCAATCCGAGCGCTCACTTTTCCCCATGTCTTAGTTTATATAGTGTGTGGATCAACCTCACTTCTTCAACACCTAGTACAATATAAGTTATAAAGTTATATGTTTACCTGACCTTCTCACTTCTCAGTTGACGATCCGACAGCCCCACTTTTTCATTGCCTTCCGTTATTGGCATTGGATCAGTACATTTCTTGTGCACCTTAGGGCAATGAAATTTTGTATGTTATGTGTTACCTGACGTCTCAATCCACAGTTTGCAATCCGAGCGCTCACTTTTCCTATGCCTCAGTTTATATGGCGTTGGATCAGTACACATCTTAATACACCTAGTACCGTGAAAATTCATATGTTATATGTTACCTGACCTCTTTCCACAGTTCCAAATCTGAGCATAGGAAAGCCTTGAGGCCGGTATTGACAGTGCGAGGCTGCTCGCTGCGAATGCCTCGTGCCATCTGCCTCAGGGTGAGCTCTTCAGCTAGCAGCTAGTTTGTAACCACGAATGCTCACTGCGAGCACGCGAACCACCCGCATTCATAGTGAAGACAGTTAGAACAATATGTTTTATTTTCTAGAAATGCGCAAGTTGCTGCCGCTCCTTTTGTTGTGATGGCGACAATTATTAGGAAAAAACAACAGAAAAGCGACGTAAATCCCGTTGGTGGATCGTAAAATTTATCGAAATCGGTTATCATTGACTGCGATATTTCGCGCCACAAGTCTTCTCTCTTGTTTTTATTATAATATTCAGGGTGTTTCGAGTCCCACAGTAAACGTTTGGTTTCATAACACTCCACTAATTGTCTGATCATTCCATGATTATCCATGATGACAGTTTCGTTGTGGAGGTTTATTGGTTTGCAGTGCAGAATTGTCTTGTATGGTGCGAGGCAGACAGCGCAGGTATCCACTTGACGCACAGCTCGGAGCGAGGCACCTTTGAGCAAGAGCACTGCTCTAAAACCGACAAGCACATGGCTCGCCTCACATTGTATGACGCGAACGCCTCATAGCGAGCAACCCCGGTATCCACAGTCCGAGGCAAAGCCGAGCATCCGCCACGAGGCATTCGCAGCGAGCAGCCTCGCACTGTCGATACCGGCCTTTAGTTTATATGGTGTTGGATGTACGCCTCGTACAGTGAACATTTATATGTTATATGTTACCTGACCTCCCATTTCACAGTTGGCGATCTAAGCGCTAACTTTTCTCATGCCTCAGTGTATATGGCGTTGGATAAGTACACTTCTTGTACACATAGTACAATGAAGGTTTATATCAATGAACCTTGTGATCTGAGAGCTATTTTCCTGCTCTTCCTGCATATTTCATGTCCTAATTTATCGAGGTTCATCTGCACCAAAAGTTGTTGACTCGGCAGGAGTTTTCCAATGTTATACCAGCTTGCAGCTTGCAGATGGGATTTATTTATTTATTCTCATAAATGAGAACAGTTGGAGACCTCGTAATTGAGGGGAAAGTCTCTTGATTTGATTGGAAGTCCCGGTGGAGAAGGGTAGAAATTTCTTCACAACACTCGGTGCTGAATTCACGACACATTTCAGTGCCAGACGTTATTTATCACAATACTTGCTCACAATACTCTAAACTCTAGTTAAAAAAATGGTTCACCAAGCATTTTATTATTCCATATAGGTATAGATTGTTATTTTTAACTTGTAAATAAGCAATGTGTAGAGGTTTCCTGAGATCGGTTCAGAAGTCCGCAGTAAAAACAATCGATCGTCAGCAGCGTTCGTTCAAAATAAAAATACTTAAATATGTTAAATGAACTATAGTTAGCAATATTCAGAGCCATAAATTAGAGAGATTCAGTCTCGTTATTTAATTGTCAGGCGGTGATGTGACTATTATTTATGTGCCTGACAGTCGGATTTTATACTATCAAGCTAGGAAAAATACAGTTTTGAAAAATCTATCGCGTAATATTTTTAACCCTTGTGATAACCTCCTATTTTGACCTTGACCAAAACCGGCATGTCTGACCTTTGACATTTTTCTTCCAAAAACAAGTAGTGTACTTATACAGTGCAATAAAGCTCCCAGCTTCTAGACTGGTACGTTATAGCCTTTCTGTTTTGTGTGTCGGATGATAACAGCCGAGCAAATAGAGGTGCAATATTCACATTTGGCAATTTACATTATTTTTTAAGATTTAAAAATCGATATTTCAAGATCAAAGAGAATGTTGATGTTCGGGTTAAAAGCATCTCGTAGAATAAAAACGTGAAAGAGAATATATGATTATATTATGAAATGGCTTAGTAAATCAATTATAGAGCTGTAAATTATTCTTAGTAAATTTCAAGTAACCACGAACATTACTTGTGAATACATTATATAAAACACTCTTTATAAATACAATAACCTAATCTGTAAATTGTTACCGCGGTGGTGTTATTAAGGAAAGTTCAATTTTACATTAAAACAATACTAAGGACTTAAATTTCGAGTGCAGTTTACGTAGGCGAAAAATATATTTTTTAGGTGCGTAAATTAAATACATATGACTGGTAACACTGCAACAGACTTGGGATGTATGTAATTATTTAAATTAAAGTAAGAACAGTAACCAAAATTAATTGTGCAATGTTCAAGATATAATTTCGAATTAATTTTCATTTCTTTAAATTACAACAGATCACTTTGTTAGTTCACCTCGGAGTCTAAAGTTTTATAAATGTGCATGAGAAAATTAAAAGAATGTTTGATGAAAGTTTGAGTTATAAAATTGTAAATAAAATTTCCAGACAAGGAAATCATTAAGATATGAATAGGTTAATTTAAAATATATTTTTTCTGATTCGGAAGTTTTTCAATTGTGTAATTCAAAATATACAATATTGCTATCAAAACCGAGGCATGGGTACTTTTGAAAAACTGTTAATGAAAACGAGTAAATGGAGAGTTAGATCTGATTGTCTTGAATATTAAATCGAATGTTGATAATAAGTGAATAGTCTAAATCTATCAGCATTGTGTGAAGACTGACTCAATTAGTCTGACCCACCTCACCGAGTATAACCTTGACAGGACCTCTAACCTTCATCACCGGAAATCACATCAGTTTTAAGCCTAGTTATCAGGTGAGTGTGTGGATACGAGTTGTAGTTTTCCCAGTCTGGCATCGTTCTCTACAAACTATCATATTTATAAACGTACCTTATTAAGGATTGTGTTGTATTTGTTCAAAAATAACCTAAGCCAAAATCCGTATTGACAAGAAGCAACCATGTCTAATTTACAAATGTTAAATGAACTCAAGCATCTCACTATTGTCGTGTTTAAAGAAATGAAGTATGTCAGATTATAATAATTAAACAAAATCTCTATGGGAAATAACACAGATTTTAAATTTTTTCCTAGTATTGAAAAGAAGGTAAAATACATCTCGCAAATTCTTTCTAAAAAGAAACATTGTAATGTTTTATAAAATATAATTTTATTTATAGTTTATTGGCTGAGAGTTAGTAAAGCCTATAACATGAGGTCATGTAAACATTTCATTTTTAGCTATTTGTTTCGACAACGAGCTAACCTGTAGATTTTATTCTTTTACATACATGCAATAACGAGTTTGATAATGTCACATGTCACTTAATGGGATTTGGCTCAGAATTGCTAATTAAGTGCATTTCTCAAAAAAATTAAGTACAATCATATACAAGTTTTATCATCAGGCATAGTAATACATGTAGCTAATGAAAGGAGCTATAGATTTTGTTATATGAACGTTCTCCTTGTTATATGAAACTTTATAAAACTAGATTTGCCACAATATGATATTAATTTACATAGAAAAGTAACATCCAGAAAAGCAGCTTTCATATTTTAATTGATGTTAATAAAATCAAGTTACTCACTATAAAATTTAAATGTATTAGAATAATCTAATACAGTTGAAAATCATCTTAATAGGCTACTTGAAAATAAAATTGTATTGCTTATTTGTACTCTACTCATATGTTATCTAACTTAGGATTATAAACCTGAAACAGGTGTGTTTGAAAATTTCTAATTTTCCTTCTACCCCCACTTGAAGAACAGCACAGTCACTCTTTTAGAGGCAGTCAGGTCACGTTTTACCAAATTCATTTCAAGAGAACATCTCTATATTTTAACGTTGAAATAGTCGTTAGAGTTTCCCTTCCAAAAGTCGTTATTAAAGAATCACACTCAAACAAAATCTTAAATAATGATATTTTTTTAAAGGTTTGGGAACTTAAATAAAGATGGAGTATATTGTATGTGCGAATACATAGTTTAGTTTTTAACAACTATGTTTGTTTATAATATCAATAAAAATAATCTGCTCAAATTGAAAGTGTAAGAATGTGTAATGACAAGCTACTTTGTGGATTGTTTACGTTTATCGTTTTTATATTGTTTACTTAACCGAAGCCTTAGCCGTCCTCAGACGATAGATCTGTAAATAATAATATACGGTACATCAATTATTTACATAGTTTAAATGTTAGTTCATCTCTATTATTTATATATTCATTGATATTTACACGTGTATTCCCATGTTTTTAATCGTTTAAATAACAATATGTCACCCGCATTAAATGTTATCGAATATTTTGTTGCTGGCTACAATACGAGTATATATATTTGTCTAGTGTAAAGACATCAGAAATCGAACGTTTGCTTATAACGTACACAAAACCAATATTTGAAACTTTATATATATATATATATTATATATATATATTATATATATATATATATATATATATATATATATATCAATACTTTTATGTAGTATGCATGTGTTTTTTTTATTATACAGTACGTTCTCCTATATTGTAAGTTTTCTTAAAAATAGACAGGTAGTATTTAATTAAACATATAAATTTCTTTTAAAGTAAAAATATTATCAAACACTTTTGTAATATTGTAATAAAAGTAATCTATTATATGAATAATAAATTATCTGTTACTGACGTTAAGATGATACGTATGAGGAAGGTCCAAATATAATAATATACATGATGTAAAATAAATGTGCTATAATGGTTAAAAATTAAAATAAAATATTAACAATATAGTATATATATATATATATATATATATATATATATATACTACCTGAGTACAAGTATCCCTGAACTAAATGCTCTCTTAATCTCTTTTTAACAGGGTCTTTTTAATGTTTATCTTTATTTTTTGATTGGTATTTTGTTATGAGTAGGCAAATATTCATGATTTTTAATGAATACGTGTTAAGAGGTATCTTATCTTGGTAAGACAACCAGACCGCGATATTGACGAAAGATATAAATGTTGAAGTAAATTAACGTAGGTCCTTAATAAAAATACCAGCAACAACTATATTAAATAGTACAAACTGATGTTGTGGCATGATACAATGGTGTCTTAATCATAAAATATGAAAATAATTAAAAACAAATAAGTCAAGAAATAATTGATGCAGTAACAAGAGGTGACTGAGTTTTGAATTCATCGAGTAAGAATACCACTGATTGGATCGATAGGTGATTGATATGGTAATTGGGGGCTCAGGCCTAATGTATTTCGTGACTAGAAAGTTACAGCTGGGATACTCCCATCGCAAATAGAGGTGAGGACTTGTGTGCTGAACAGATCAGTGAAATGTCCGGCAGGGCTGTAACTATGCTCTAACCCACACTACAGATTAGAGGGCAATCGCACATAGAGGTGAGGACTTGCGTGCTGAACAGATCAGTGAAATGTCCGGTAGGGCTGTAACTATACTCTAGCCCAGACTACAGATTAGAGGGCAATCGCACATAGAGTTGAGGACTTGCGTGCTGAACAGATCAAGTGAAATGTCCGGTAGGGCTGTAACTATACTATAGCCCAGACTACAGATTAGAGGGCAATCGCACATAGAGTTGAGGACTTGCGTGCTGAACAGATCAGTGAAATGTCCGGTAGGGCTGTAACTATACTATAGCCCAGACTACAGATTAGAGGGCAATCGCACATAGAGGTGAGGACTTGCATGCTGAACAGTTTAGTGAAATGTCCGGTAGGGCTGTAACTATACTCTAGCCCAGACTACAGATTAGAGGGCAATCGCACATAGAGTTGAGGACTTGCGTGCTGAACAGATCAATGAAATGTCCGGTAGGGCTGTAACTATACTCTAGCCCAGACTACAGATTAGAGGGCAATCGCACATAGAGTTGAGGACTTGCGTGCTGAACAGATCAGTGAAATGTCCGGTAGGGCTGTAACTATACTCTAGCCCAACACTACAGATTAGAGGGCAATCGCACATAGAGTTGAGGACTTGCATGCTGAACAGATCAGTGAAATGTAGGCCTGTCTACAGATTAGAGGGCAATCGCACATAGAGTTGAGGACTTGTGTGCTGAACAGATCAGTGAAATGTCCGGCAGGCTGTAACTATGCTCTAACCAACACTACAGATTAGAGGGCAATCGCACATAGAGGAGGACTTGCTCGACAGTGAAAGGGCTGTAAACTATAGCCCAGACTACAGATTAGAGGGCAATCGCACATAGAGGTGAGGACTTGTGTGCTGAACAGATCAGTGAAATGTCCGGTAGGGCTGTAACTATACTCTAGCCCAGACTACAGATTAGAGGGCAATCGCACATAGAGTTGAGGACTTGCATGCTGAACAGATCAGTGAGATGTCCGGCAGGCCTGTAACTATGCTCTAACCAACACTACAGATTAGAGGGCAATCGCACAGTTTTATTCATAGTCTTGTCTGGGCTCTATTTAAGCATACTTCTTGTTATTTTTTTAGTCGGATATAATAAACCCGACAATGAATAGTGTTAGGGCCTCATAAATCTATAGGATTTGAAACGTTCGGCTTGAAACTAGAGTCCAGCAGCAGAATTGTCAAATCAAATCAAATCAAATCTTTAATTGCTCGTCACAATTACACATTGTATGGCAAACGTCAGAATTAATTATAAATTTGTAGTCAATCCGACCGGAAGGCATAAAACAAATGCATAATTTTATTTAGTTTAAAGCTGAATTTGAATGTCTATAGGTATAGCAATCGATTTATTCGTGGATTAATACATTGAGCGTTAAAAAGTCGTTGTGGAAATTTCTTATGTTGTGTTTAAACGTGTAGCGAAACAAAGCGCATCTGCCATTAATGCAATGAGAAATATTTGTAGCAGTTAAACGTACGGTTACTATACATCATTACTTTATTTATTCATCAAACACAAAGCAATTGAAATATCGTTACAGGTCTCAGTAAGTAACACCAAATACAATATATATGGTATAATAAAATGTTTCGTCCAAAATATAAGACAAAATTATTTAAAAAATACGATCTCTCACGTTTTCACGGTAACCTTGGACACAGCGTTACCTTTTTATTGAACGTTACTGTAGAATTGACCTCAGTAGTTATCGTCAGGAACAATAGGTGCTCAGCCTAGACAGTTTACCGTTTCATTGTACAGCTGGCCTCAGTAGTTATCGTCAGGAACAATAGGTGCTCAGCCTAAACAGTTCACCGGTTCATTGTACTGCTGGACTCAGTAGTTATCGTCAGGAACAATAGGTGCTCAGCCTAGACAGTTTACCGTTTCATTGTACAGCTGGCCTCAGTAGTTATCGTCAGGAACAATAGGTGCTCAGCCTAGACAGTTCACCGGTTCATTGTACTGCTGGACTCAGTAGTTATCGTCACGAACAATAGGTTATCAGCCTAGACAGTTCACCGGTTCATTGTACTCCTGGACTCAGTAGTTATCGTCACGAACAATAGATTATCTGTCTAGACAGTTCACCGGTTCATTGTATAGCTAGACTCAGTAGTTATCGTCAGGAACAATAGATTATCTGTCTAGACAGTTCACCGGTTCATTGTACAGCTAGACTCAGTAGTTATCGCCATGAACAATAGATTATCTGTCTAGACAGTTTACCGGTTCAAATACAAGATAGCGGACATTCATCATAATACTGTGATAGTGCTCCCTATTTTTAGTGAAGTTTAGGTAGTAAAAACCAACAAATACCTACCTGGCTACTCTACAAAACATACCTCTCTACTGTAAGTACACTTTAAAAAGAGAAACCAAGACTTCAATACCTTGAACACAAGAACATTTCCAAGAAACTAGACAAACTGCTACACAAGCTCTACTCAGTAGTCTTAACTCATTAACCAAGACAATTAAACCCAACTAAGAGCCTAAAACAAATATCATAATAATATTTACGTCAATGACTAAGGCATATTCAAAAAATATTTGAATAATTATTACAGAAAGGTTTAAATCAATATACAATACTAATAAAAAGAAAACTGACCTACATACTATGTCAGCGGTACTGACCAACATACTATGTCAGCAGTGCTGACCTACGTACTATATCAGCGATACTGACCTACATACTATGTCAGCAGTGCTGACCTACATACTATGTCAGCGGTACTGACCTACATACTATGTCAGCAGTGCTGACCTACATACTATATCAGCGATACTGACCTACATACTATGTCAGCAGTGCTGACCTACATACTATGTCAGCGGTACTGACCTACATACTATGTCAGCAGTGCTGACCTACATACTATGTGAGCGGTACTGACCTACATACTTTATCAGCGGTACTGACCCATATACTATGTCGCAGTGCTGACCTACATACTATGTCAGCGGTACTGACCAACATACTATGTCGCAGTGCTGACCTACGTACTATATCAGCGATACTGACCTACATACTATGTCAGCAGTGCTGACCTACATACTATGTCAGCGGTACTGACCTACATACTATGTCAGCAGTGCTGACCTACATACTATGTGAGCGGTACTGACCTACATACTTTATCAGCGGTACTGACCCATATACTATGTCGCAGTGCTGACCTACATACTATGTCAGCGGTACTGACCTACATACTATGTCAGCAATGCTGACCTACGTACTATATCAGCGATACTGACCTACATACTATGTCAGCAGTGCTGACCTACATACTATGTGAGCGGTACTGACCCACATACTATGTCAGCAGCGCCGATCTACACCAACTCTTCCAGCTGACTGCAGTAGATTACTACTGTACTGTCACCTTTGGTTGACAAGGAGGTGACTACCAAGAAATCAAATTAACTTCAAATAAGCATCTCTTTTCTCTAAATATTTATTTCAAGACTGTATCAAATTAAAAATGACAACCTACCATATAGGTAACATAGTTTTTGGAAAGATAAAAGGATTTCGTCACTGGCCTACTAAAATACTAGAAATAATTATACATGAGAATAAAGAAACTATATACAAAATTATTTTTCTCGGAGACGGCAAAACTCCAGTAGTAAAATTTACAAATTTAGCACCCTATCAAGAAAACATTCAGTCATATAGCATCCCATTAGTAGAAACTTTTAAAAATAAAAGTTTTAATTTAGCACTAAAAAAAGCTGAGCTAGCTTTTAAGTGCAAAGATGATTTAGTGGAAGCAGAATCATCTACAACCTCCCATCAAAGCTCTGACACACTTGCTGACATAGAGGAAAAAATAAAAAAGCCTAAGCAATGAGGAACCCGATTTTGAAACTTCCCTTATGTTAGCTGCAGAGGTGGGAAATGTTTTACTTATTGAAAATAATAAACTAAGGAAGGCTCGATCTCCAAAATCAAATACTTGAAAATTCAAAGCTGGCTCAAAAATCCTTGAGATAAAAAACTGCAATGAAATAATTTATCAAGATCAAGCTGATAAGCTTCATAAAGAAAATCAAACACTTATTTGTAAAATAAGTGTCCTTGTAGAAGAGCTAAATGACGCCGAACACCAACTTGAAATGGAGAGGAAACTAAGGAATCAGCTTAGTGTAACTTTTGAAGACCATGATAAAGAAAAAGAGGAAACAATAAAAAAAATACGAAAAAACAATAAAGGAGCAACAAACACTAATAGAAACCCTTAAACTAAAAAAATTGGAACCATTAATAATAATTAATGTCAAGGAACCAAATAAAATTACAGAGGATGCTGGAACACAAACAAGCAACACTACTCCATCTACTGAGAGCAACACTCATCTGTTAGTTGAAATTAAACAAATAAAAATTAGGCTAGGACTACTCGAAAACTTACGGTACCCAGCTCCACAAGACCACTGCACCCCATGGTGGTAATTCAGATCTAAACCATTATCTATTGACAACTTGTGAAACAACTGATAACAACCTAACTCCTGGAGCCAGACAAACCAGTAGACAAAAACTGAACTAATACCCTTCGACAACTTCTGAGACAACCGACAACAACCTAACCCCTGGAGCCAGACACACTAGAAGACAAAAACTGAACCACCACCCTTCGACAACTTCTGAGACAACCAAAAACAACCTAACTCCTGGAACCAGACAAACCAGAAGACAAAAACTGAACCACCACATTTTGAAAAATAACCAGATTACAACACAAATCCAAGTAAAAGATGGCTCTGAAAAACACAAACAAAGCATGAAAACAGATGTTTGTAGTGTCTCACATCAAGCATTAAAGTATCGAGCCGCTTGTGCCATTGACCCTCCTTTTAACCCAATACGACATACGCCAATAAACCTACCCCACCAAGAAACAAAGGAAATCAAGACACTTAAAAAAATTAAAGTTGGAAATGTTTTACAACAGTCTGAACCCCGTAAGGAAAAACTCAACATGACAATGTCACCTCCCATCACAGCCACTAAACTTGGCCCTGGTGAAGCTATAGAAGACTTTTATAACAAACACACTGAGAAGCTAACTGAGAAAACTACAAGACAAGAAGTTTGTAGTTCACCTAACTCAAATATCTTGCCCTAAAACAATCACAACGATTTCATATTCTAACAACGCTGAAGAAACACAGAACAATAACTCTTTTTTAGAAGTTCTCTTGAAGGGAAAAGAGCAACCATAACAACAACCACATCAAAAAATCTAAATATTAAGCTCAACAAACTTACATTCCTTCATCAAAACATTAACTGGCTATCAAACAAAATTGACAGGTTAAATCATTTTCTAAGTGATAGTAAACCAGGAAGTGTATGAACGGAACACGGACGTTCACAAGAAAACTTAGAGAAGACAAGCATAGAAGGCTATTCTCTTGTTGGAGGCTTTTCAAGAAAAAAAAAACACATCAAAGAAGGTGTAGTAGGTTATGCTAAACATGGCCTTGAAAACTGTATAAAGATGATTGAAACTAGTAAAGAAGGTACAGAACTTACCTGTGAGACAGCCATTTTTTAAATGAAACTCAAAAAGAAGTAAACAATAAATGTGCTAGGAGTGTAAAGACCACCGAGTGCAAAACTAGAACAAGCTATTGACATCCTGACGGAAGAATTAGACAAAGCCCTTAACACCCACAGACAAATAGTAATCATGAGAGACATAAATGTTGAAAATTTACAAGCAAGCAATGACAAAACTCAACTAGGGGAACTTCTCACTTCATTTAACATTACAAGGATACAACTCCCACCCACAAGAATCACACAGGAAATACCAAAATCAATAAACTGGAACTGCACAAACATAAGCCCAAATCTAATAAAAACTTTAATTATCTTGAACGGCCTTTCAGATCACACAGGTCAATTAGGCAAAATAGCTTTACCGAACCAAAAACAAAGAAGAGAATTTTCAACAGCAACTCAATGGAAAGTTTCAAATCAATCCTAGCTAAACAAAAATGGGACACTGTCTATCAAACAGAAAACACAGATACATCCTTTAATATATATCATAATATCATCCAAACAGCTCTCGACAGCTCCTGCACTTTGAAAACATTTAAGAATAAATGCTACAAGAACCTGATCTTAGACAACGAGTGTACAAGACTTAAAGATAGGTACATTCAAGCCTTAGAAAAAGAACAATGCACCGCACTCACTGTGGAAAGAACAGAGACAGCAAACAGGAAAAAGGATTATGACATGAAGCTTAAAACCCACAGAAAAGAATCTACAGCAGCACATATAAGCAATGCAGAAAACAAACCTAAGGCCCTCTGGCAGATAATAAATAATGAAAAGACAGACAGACATAATTAAAACGATCAAATTTATCTCCACAAAAAGGGTAAAATAATACATGACCTCATAGAATTAGCAAATTGCCTTAACAATTATTTCTCCTCCATAGCACATACAACTCTCCAAAACAATCACTTAAATATTACGAACCTCACACAACAGGATCCACAACCACTACCACTTATAAACAATTCTTTCCAATCTAAACAGACAACAATAAATGAAATAGAGAAGGCAATAGATTCTTTAAAACCGAAAACCTCTTCTTGCACAGACGAAATATCATCAAAAGTGGCTAAAACCTGTAAAAAAAGAACCATCCGGTCCCCTTACTCACGTTGTAAACAAATCACTACAACAGGGAATTTTTCCTACCAAACTAAAAATAGCCAAAGTATACCCAAAATATAAAAAAGGACCCACCACTTAAATGAGCAGCTACAGGCCTGTTTCACTAATATCTACATTTTCAAAAATCATTGAAAAAGTTATTTTGAAAAGATTAATGGAACACCTTTAACACAATAACCTCTTAACTAATAATCAATATAATTGATTTATAAAAGGTCGATCCATAGCCACGTCCCTAATACAACTTGTAGAACATGTCATAGACCAATTAGAAGAAGGCTGCTTTGCTACCAGTCTATTCCTTGATTTTACAAAAGCATTTGACTGTCTAAACCACAAAGTACTCATTAAAAAAACTAAAGAACTTTGGTATAAAAGGAGAGGCAGCAGACTGGTTCTGGAGTTACCTAAATGACAAGAAGCAGTGTTGGTAGAAATTCACTACACTAAGAACAACTTATTACAAAACGCCCAATCACAAGTTACTAATGTACATCTAGGAGTGCCGCAAGGATCAGTACTGGGACCAGTCTTATTCCTGCTTCTCACTAACGATCTGCCCAATTACTTGGGACGACTCTGCCACACAGTTATGTATGCAGATGACACTGTCATTACAATAGCCAACAAAAGTAGTCAAGAACTTTCTGGAAACCTAATCACCACTTTAAACACAACTAAACAGTACTGCCACTCAAACAAATTGGTATTAAACAATAGTAAAACCGTTCAAATAAATTTGTCTACAAAACACAAATTTTCCAACCCCCAACCTAGAACCAAAAAATCAAACAAAACACCTTGGTATTCTAATGATGAACACTTAACCTGGAAACCACACATCGAACAGCTTTGCAAAAAACTAAGCACCAGCATCTATGTAATATGTAAAACAAATCAGCAGCAAAAGACTTAGCTAAAATTGTTTGAGATGTGACTAAAACAATGAAAAGTCATTGTTTGAGTCATATCTCAGATACGGCATAGCTGTGTGGGGAGGTGCCACCAAATGCGTCATGGAGAAAGTCCTCAAACAGCAAAGGCGAGCAATAACAGGAGTCCAGTTTCAAGAAAGCTGCCGTGAAGCATTCAAACAACTGAAGATCCTCACCATAGTAAATCTCTACATTCAAGAAGTGCTCCTGCATGCTGTCAACTCAGGACAGACCAGAAACAGAGACTTCCACCAGCATCACACTCGTATTGCTTTAAACTTTACTCTTCCAGTCCACCACCTGAGTCTCTCTGAAAAGAAGCCGTCATAAAAAGGAACTCTTCACTTCAAAAAACTTCCAGAACCTCTAAGAAAAGGAAAACCAAAACATCCTAAAAATGCACTGACCAACTGGCTACAAAAAAGACAATTTTATTCAGAAAATGAATTTTTAAATAATTTAATTTAATTAGAAACACGATATGTACTATATAACGCAATGTACTATTCTCAACTGAATATGGCAATAAAGAATTTGTCTATTGTACAGCTAGCCTCGGTAAGTATCGTCTGGAACAATAGGTCTTCTGTCTATATAGTTTACCGGTTCATTGTACAGCTGGCCTTAGTAGTTATTGTCAAGAACAAAACATGATCTGTCTCGACAATATAACAGTTCATTTTACAGCTGGTTTTATGTCTCCAACGGCGCGCTTCATTCCGACCATGATTTGTTCTCCTGTCTAAAAATACTGTGTATTATTGGTCCTTAGCTGGCAATATTTAAACGATACTGATGTCGTTAGTTGTTACCTTACAATCACATTATGTTTTATGTCTCCAAGAGTGCGCTTCATTCCGACCATGATTTGTTCTTTTGCCTAAGAAAACTGTATATTATTGTTATTTAGCCGGCAATATTTAAACGATGCTGATGTCGTTAGTTGCCTTCAGGGAGCTTGGTTTACTGACCTTGCCCTGCCTCTACATCTTCGAGGTGGCTGTGTTCTATAAATCAAAGAGCACATTTTCTCTGGGAAGGAACATTCACCAGTATGAGACCAGAGGCTGGGACAACTATCGCAGTCAACCCCATCCAACGGCGGCGTCTCATAATTTTCCATCGCAGGCTGGTATTAGGTTGATTAATAGGTTCCCTGAGAATCCTAAAACATTGACAGATACTAAAAAATTTCAATCTCGTCTTAAACGCCTATCGGTATCAGGTGCTTTTTACACGGTGGGTGAGTTCATGGAAAACCGCCTGGGAAATTAAAATTAAAATTTAAACATGTTTTAACAGTATCTAATATAGGCATTGCATGTTCTTCTGGATGAGGAACCTTTTGTATGTATGATTGTGTGTGAATGAGCAGATAGGCTAATGACTGTTACTATACAATATTGTATGTTGTTCAAAGGCAATAAAGACTGATTTGATTTGAGTTGTTACCTTACAATCACATGATGTTTTATGTCTCCAACGGTGCGCTTCATTCCGATCATGATTTGTTCTCCTGCCTAAGAATACTGTATATTATTGGCGTTTAGCTGGCAATATTTAAACGATTCTGATAAGTTGGTTGTTATATAGCCTACGCTCACATGTCATAATGTCACATAATAACTGCAACAGTATTCTAACTTCTGATTATTATTTGTACTGTTGTGTTGTTACGTTACACTTATATACATTTCTATGTCTTCAACTGTTGTTCAATTCTGAACCATGATTTGTTCTAGTACTCCACAATATTGTCTATTATTGGTATTAGGCCTGGGACATTTAAACGTAACTGATAACGTTGGTTGTTATAAACGCTACATAATGTTTGATGACTGCAACAGTACGCTAACTTCTGTTCATTATTTCATCCCTTACAAAGGGATACTGTATATTATTGGTCTTTACTGAGGTCTGATAAACGTTACTGATATTGTTGTTTGTTGCTCAATACCCAATTATTGTTTTATACCTGCATCAACATACTAACTTCTGATTATTATTGATAGTATTAACCCAGACTAGATTATATTTTTTATTTTTTTACGTAGGGGGAATGCATTTGTGCACGGAGTGTGGGACTCCCTTGCGGACTACCCACTAAACCCCCTACGGGCCACGGAGGGACCCAGGCCGGAACCCTTTCGGATGACATCTTGCCTGGTCCGTGTGTCTTATGTCCCATCCAGGACAAAACTACTTGTTTTGGAAGCTAGAGGTGAGCCAGGCATCCGTCTTCACGCTTATGATGAAGGATCGCATGTACATGAGTGGTGACTGCATTCCAGGCGTCCTCACTCTGTAGCATCATCTCCACAATGGTGTCTGCCGAAACATCGCCAACTGTGGTGGCGAGCGTTCGCCTGGCCTCGGTGAAGCGCCCGCAAGCGAAGAAGGTGTGATGAACATCATCATCCTCCTCCGGGAAGTAAGCACACCGTGGCGACCTGACTTTTCCCATCCTGTAGAGGTACTTCCTAAAGTAACCGTGCCCCGTCAGGAACTGACACAGGTAGAAATCTATCTCCCCGTGGCCACGATCTATCCAGGGTTGAAGCTCTCGAATGAGACGGAAGGTCCAGCGACCGTCCGATCCTTCCGTCCACCTCCGCTGCCAAATCTGCAGTCACCACTCTGGCAGCAGCCAAGGCATCCTCTCTACCCCGCTCGGCAGCCTCCCGGAAGACGGTCTGTCTCTCGATGGCCAGCATATCAACAGGAATCACCCCAGCCACGACCGCTACGGCCGAACCGGAAACGGTGCGATAGGCGCAGGCGACCCTAAGTGTTGCTCTTCTCTGTACCGATAGCAGCTTTTGACTGTATCGCCTTATACTCATGACACCCACCCAAACCTCTGCACCATACAGAAGGGTTGAGTTTACAGTAGACATGAGGATGCGTCTCTTACTTGACCTAGGGCTTCCTACGTTAGCCATCAGCCTGCCGAGAGACATAACCACCCTAGAGGCTTTGTCACACACCGCCTAAATGTGCTCCCAATACCGAAGACGGCAGTCGAGTAACACACCCAGGTACTTCGCCGCAGTCCTTGTCCGAACCTCGACACCCCCCTCATTCATAAAGATCAGAGTGGGGATTCTCCGTCGAGTGAGCATAACGATTTCGGTCTTGGCGACCGCCAGCTCAAGTCCATGGCTCGTCATCCAGGCATTGACCCGAATCATTACCTTATTAAGGCGTAACTGAGCCAAGTCTGGAGTCCTCGCCGTGATGACGTCAGCCACGTCATCAGCATAACCCACGAGGAAGACGTCGTGGGGCATCTCGAGGCGAAGCAAACCATCGTATGAAACATTCCATAGGTATGGGCCGAGAATAGACCCTTGAGCCGCACCGGCAGTGACCTCTTTCGTTTTCCTTCCGTCTTTGGTTTCATACAACAGCCGACGGTTCTTCAGGTAGTCCTGCACAACGACCAGGAGATAGTCGGGCATGCTGAAGTCCCGCTGCAACGCCTCTAGCATGTCCTCCCACCGAGCAGAGTTAAACGCGTTCTTTACGTCAAGGGTGACCAACAACACAATCGGCAGAGCCTGGTGACAAGCTGTTTCGGCTTGCTGGACGGCACTGATCACCTCTGTAATGGCGTTCAGAGTTGAGTGTCGCTTTCGAAAGCCGTGCTGCCGGGGAGAGAGATCTCCGGCGGCTTCGATGAACGACTGCAATCTGGGTTTCAGCAACCTTTCATAGAGCTTCCCCGCGGTGTCAAGCATACAAAGTGGCCTGTATGCCGACGGGGAGTTCGGGTTACCTTTGTCTTTGCTGATCAGCGCCAACCTAGCAACCTTCCAGCACGACGGGAACACACCCGCAACCAAACATGCATTAAACATATTCAGCAGCAAGAGCGGATAACTCGCCGTCACAACCTTCAAAACCTCAGCTGGAATGCCATCAGGTCCTGGAGCCTTCTTGTTGCGCAGGGTAGACTCCGCCGCTACAAGCTCCTGCTCCATAAAAATGGGAACGTCTGGAACCGGTCTCGCAAATCTCTCCTCCCGCCTAACAGGGTGACTTGGGAAGAGAGCTTCCACAATCACCGAAATCATTTCAGCAGGCATTTCCGTGCTGTTAGCCCATATTCCTGCGAGCTTTTTTCTCACAAGTCTGTATCCTCTTCCCCAAGGGTACGAGTCCACCTCCTGGCAGAGCTCACGCCAGCATCGCGCCTTGCTTAGACGAATTGCTGCACTCAGAGCTCTCTTAGCAGCCTTATGCTCTGCCGACCTAGTTATAGCTTCAGGCCGGTTTCGAACTCGCTGCGCTCTACGTCTGCACATTAGTGCAGTTCTCCTGAGCTCGCCTATTTCGTACGTCCACCAGAAGGCTTGGCGACGGCCTCGGTAGGGTCATTTCCGAGGCATTGACGAATTGCAAGCGTGTTCTATCAGTTTCATGGAAGAGTCGACATAAGCCTCAACCTCAGCTGTTACAGTGGACCCTGGAAACCCCGGAACACCAGCCTCGATACTACGATCTAGCTGCTCGACGAGTTTTCCCCTGGCCAGCTTAGCCAGATTCCAGCCAAGAGTGTTTCGGATATTCGCTCGCCGCGGCAGCCGATTATCGATAAGATGGAAAGCGATGAACTCGTGGTCACTAGCAGTTTAGACGTCCATAACTCGCCATTCCGCTACTAAAGGGAACAAATATGTCGATACCAGCGTAATATCTGGTATTGATTCACCGAGAGTGCTTCGGAAGGTCGGCCTTGTCCCTCTATTCACGACTTCCAAATCGAGTCTCGAGACTATCTCCAAAATATGTCTTCCCCTCACGTTAGTCACGGGCATACCCCATTCGACCGCACGGGCGTTGAAGTCACCCGCCACCATAACACGTCCAGGGACGTTTCGGAGACTGTCTTCCAGCGCTTCCAACCTTTCCAGATACTCTCGCGCGGAGTAATTGGGGGAGAGGTACACACTGTAAATGGTAACGCTGTTCAACTTAACCCAGACATAACCGTCACCGGAACCATGATTCACTACACGTCTGAGATCCAAGACTGTCTGAGATCCAAGCAGCCGCAGTGCCGAGTCCATCGTAAAACCAAGATGAGCTGGTTTTGGTTCGGACGGGTTCACTGACGATCACTATCTGGGCTTTGGTCTTACAGGCCAGCTGTTCAAGGATTGCGTCCGCAGCGTGACATCTCTGCAGATTGGCCTGGATAAACCGGATCATTTTCTTGGCCTAGCACGGGCCTTCCTGTCGTCCAGAGCTTTCTTGAAAACCCCGCAGGCACCTGATCCCGGAACATGATCCGTCATTGCTCGAGGTTTTCCGGTACAAAAGACGCAAGAAGGAGCCCCCGTGCAAACCGCCGCTTTGTGTTCGGCGCTGCCGCATTTCCAGCAGTTACTGCTCCTATCGGGTCCGGAACAGTCCCTCCTGGTGTGACCGTAGCCGAGACAGCGGAAGCATCTGTCCACCTCTATACGGCCCCGAATCCGACAGACGACCCACCCGACCTTGATCTTCCCCTTTCGGAGTACTGTCAAGGAGTCACTCTCGAGCAGCTTAACCACGGCCTTCCTCTGTTCCTGTCGGTTAGGCTTGAAGAGGGAAACCCTAATTTCGCCACCAAGGACAGGAAACACCCTGCTTAGGGCGTCCGAGATGTCGGCTTCGGTGGATAAGGCGTCCAGATGTAGGATCTCTAGCCTTGCCTTAGGAACAATGGAGCGAACATCGCCCCTATCACCCACCGCCTTCTGTATCGCCTCCTGGAGTTTCCTTCTGTCGTCGCATTTTGTAAGTTCCAGTAATACTCCTCCAGTGACAGTCTTTCTTATGTGACGTACAACGGTGCCCGACTCTTCGGGAGTAACTCCAGCCCTCATTGCACCACGAATCTCGGCGTTTGACTTGCCAGCTTTAGGCTTAACAATCACCACCTGCCTCCCAGGCCTGGAACGTGGGAATTTCTCCGTCTTCTTTACTTGTGGGGGAGGAGGTAGAGGTAGGTCTTGCCTCTTCCCGCTCTTATCTACGGCCTTCGCTTTTCTTTTTTTCTTTTTTGAGACTACCGGGCGAAACTCGCTCTCTTCTGTCGCGTCGACAGAATCAGGCTCCCCGGGGTATCTCTGCCGCTTTTCCTCCCTTGCATGTTCAGGGGGACTTCCGGCCGTTCGTTTCCCAGCCGTGGTAGAGGCTGCTGCCACCATAGATGGTGATGGGGCCTGAGTTTCTTTTTCGCAGCTTTCTCTCTGCAGTCTCTCCATCGATATCTTCCAGACCTGCCAAAATGTATCGATCAGATCTAGAGACGACTCCAGAGAGATCATGCCGTTCCTGACTGCCGTGCTTAGGCTCTTCTGTCTCGAAGTAGCTGCTCTCATGTCGAGAAGAACGTCTTTCATCCTCTTTACCTCCGTAAAGATCGTGTCCGTCGCATACGCCATGTTCTTCCCATCGGGGGAAACCAAGGGAAAAGACATTTCCTGACCTCTGACTGGTGTCTCCTGAGACTGAAACTCATCAGAGACAACCGGTGTACCCGTCTCTTGTGGGGTACAGGAAGCCATGGCCTGCAGAGATGCCGAAGGCGGAGTCTCGCTATGAGGTCGCGAAGGAGGGGACCTCAATACACGACTACTCTTAGCAAACGGGTCTGCAGACGAAGGGAGAGGGGGGAATTGCTTCCTTAACCTCTCTGTATCGTTGTCGATGGGTTTTTCCGATTCCATACTTTAAGATTACCAGCGCATCGTGCGACAAGGGCGGCCCGAAAAAAATCGGGAACGGGTGTACCCTCGAGGACTGAGCCTCTACCCCAGTTCCCTGGAGCCCGGCCTCCGTACTCCCAGCACCGGATACCAGACGCACCGGGGGCCGACCGTAGCAATGCAGAGTCCGACCTCTGCATCCATGGCGCACTTCCTGACTAGGGCCCGAAGGGGCTGGCTCCTGGCGTCATACCAAAGAAAACACCATCGGTAGTGCAAAGCACACATCAGTCCCTGCGACAATTCAGGGACACTCCCCGGGTTCTCCGGTATGCGCCGGTAGAAAAGAATGAGGAAATGACACCCACGTGGGGCCGAAGAAAAGAAGAGGTGGGCGAGATTTGCCCAGAAAAGTTAAAAGTTTTTTTTATATTTGCAACAGTGTACTAACTTCTGATTATTATTGGTTGTGTTAACCCAGACTAGATTATATTATTGTTCTTTACTGAGGACTGGTAAACGTTACTGATATCGTTGTTTGTTACGTAACATACAATTATTGTTTTATATTATCTACAACAGTATACCAACTTCTGATAGTTAATTTTTCTTTTGCCCCAGAATAGAGTCTTTAGCCGAGGACATTTAAACGTTAGTGATATTGCTGGTTGTTATGTTATACTCACACGGTGTTTTATTACTCCTACAATATGCTCAATTCCTTATCATTATTAGTTCTATTGTCCTAGGATACTGTATATTATTGGTTTGTAGATAGAGACATTTAAACGTTCCTGATATCGTTGGTTATGTTACATTGTCATGTGTTGTTATGTTTAATGTCTGGAGAGTATCGTAGTTATGGTAGGAAGGGTCGAATCAACTGAATGTTGAGTATAGCTCCAGTTCACTTCCCATGTATTGCAACGTTCGGTATTTGACACTGTCTCAGACTTGACTCCTGGAAACTGGAGTCATGTTCTTCCGAAGAGTTCCAAAGAAACTCGACGACGATGTAGCTCAAAACGAAACATTTACATAGTTTCCACTTAAGAGACTGCTATAAATATGTGAAGTGGTAGTCTCATTTTCTCATCAGGTAGACAATTGAGTGAGTGCACTACGATGTGATTGACACGATCTCTAAGCACGTATTATGAAATTGCTGAATTAATATTATTACTCAATATGAAGCTAAAGGATTAATTTAATCCAATTTAAACACTTAATGTGAAATGTGAATAACCTTGTAAATAATGTGAAACACTTTAACATTAATAAATAATGTGTATAAATTATGAATGTGACTAAGGAATGGAGTGTACAAATAGGGAAATTCACTGAAAAACTATGTTTATTAAAAAAAAAAATACAGTTTCAGATAGCAAGATTTATTAAAATTAATATTAAAACATTTAAATATAGACTTTACATGAATACGTCTATTACATTTTAAGTAATAGTAACACCGTAAAATTTGATAATGTCTCATAAAATAGGTTGCCTTCTATGCTGTAATCTTTGTGGAACAAACTCAAGAGACAATGATAATAATTCTATTGCTAAGAACGCGCCACAACCACTTTAGATTTTACATTGTTAATTAATTAAACGAGAACAAGTTGAAAATGGAACGTTGTTTGTACAAGTTAACTATAAATACACAAGTAACTTTTAAAAACGTAAAATCGTAAAAATTTAAGTAAAACATTTGACTTTTAATTTTTACTCAATAAAAGATACTATACATATTTTTTTGCTATTCTTTATGTATTTTCTGCAAAAATGAAGAATAACATTTTTACTTCATAAAAATTAACATAGAATTATCTTTGTAGCTAATATCTTTTTACATAAACACACTGATATTAGAATGATATTAAAGTTTGAGTATGAAAAATACTTCTTGTAATATTTTCCTTCAAAAATATAAGGTAGATAATTTCACTGTTAAGTGAAGTTCAAACCTAGATATAAGTATATCTCATTGCTTAAAAGATTAATAAACTTTTGGTATTTAAATACGCCAGTTATTTTTCTTACAAAACACATACAAAACATAATAACATAAGAACAGCACGACATCGAAAGAATCTTACAAATACGATTGTAAATTGTTCAAAAATATATACCACACTGCTCTCAAGCACCATATAACGAAATATTCTATCTTTTACTGAGTAACAATAGCAATCATCATACCAGTTTTCATATAAATGCCCTTACACGATTCTGTTAAATAATCTTTATTTGGACATGCACAAGTTACGGTTTTGTTACGATGACAATTAACACTTGTAAAAGAGATTTTAGTAACGAACTTCCGTATGGGTTGTAGACTGACACAAAGTCATTCATGAAGATAAGATTATAAATCACTTAAGAATGCTGATGAAGCATTTTTATTTAGGCCATTGTTGTGCAAGTCTATATCAACACGTTACTTCTCGAGTAATGTGAATAGACCTACCATATCCAAGTCACACCACGGACGTCTAGGAGATGTTTACGAGACCTTGCATATGACACTCATTAAGATACTCAAGTGATTGTCATTAGGGAACTGATGTGAAGAGTTGGGTGAGAATGGACGACTGTTCCCGAATTGCAGTGAGGAAGTAATCTAACTCGGACAATCAATAATGTGTAAGATCATTTATATGATTATCATTAACATCTGAAATATGTCCAAAGTAAGTGTTCAGGCAGTAGTGGACCCTAGTACTGAAGTGTGTCAATATGGATCTTTCCAGGAGAGGTACTACTGGAGAATTTTCACGTCGAATCTTAATTATCACGAATTCCACAAAAATATAAACCCACGTGAAAGAATCACATTGGAAAATGTCTAAGAGATTGGGAAATGGTTTTCTTTCGTAGCAATTTGAGTCATGACGGACGACTACTGTTGAACACGTACTGCCGATAGACGTTCCTTCGTTGTTCCTTGAACTGTATAGAAGAATTTTACTCTGGAATACATCTCGAGGATTATCCTCTAGACTCCGTGATGAACTGGTGTAGTGAGCTGCGTCAACACGGAAGACCGCTCCTTGAATCGGACCGAAGTGGCCCGACTCTGGGATACCGACAACTGACGTTGTGGTGGTCCTCGGCACAGGCGACACATCACCTTCTGGAAGCTCTCACGGAAGTGTTTCGACATGAATCCGTACACCAGGGGATTTATGCAGCTGAAAATATACAAATTTAAGACACTATATAATTTCTCTGCACCAGGGGATTTATACAGCTGAAAATACAAAATTTTAGATACTATATAATGTATTGCTCTGCTAAAAAGAGGTTGTCCTCTGTAATTGTTCGCCCTGCTGTACAAAATTCAAAACATAGTTTACTCATAAATATAATTTGTAAAGTAAATTAAATTACTACGAGTAAATTATATATACCAATAAGAAAATAATTACCAAAGAGAAAAATAGCTGAAGCATTACCCAGATGGTATTATTTAAGGTAATATAATATGGGTTCGGAATTATTACTGAAAACTCTAAAATGATGAAAACAAAGAATAATTTTTGTCTTCCCAAATATTCTTCAAATGCAAGACTATAATATTATTACTTAAAAGAATAAACAAACCTATTAAAATATGCAAGTAGATGGAAGGTTGTTCGGGCATGTTTTGCGATTCCCGCAGAGTGCTCCTCTATCACGTGGTATGCTGTCAGTACATCCATCACCACGATGGGACCCCAGCACACCACGAATATCACCACTATCAGCACCAGCATCTTGATCACCTGCAACTGCTAATAGAGTATCGCCCTTTGTAAAGATAAGAACAGCCATTCCTGGGTCACCACGGTTAAACCCTACAACCACTATCAGCACCAGCATCTTGATCACCTGCAACTGCTAATAGAGTATCGCCCTTTGTAAAGATAGGAACAGCCATTCCTGGGTCACCACGGTTAAACCCTACAACCACTATCAGCACCAGCATCTTGATCACCTGCAACTGCTAATAGAGTATCGCCCTTTGTAAAGATAAGAACAGCCATTCCTGGGTCACCACGGTTAAACCCTACAACCACTATCAGCACCAGCATCTTGATCACCTGCAACTGCTAATAGAGTATCGCCCTTTGTAAAGATAGGAACAGCCATTCCTGGGTCACCACGGTTAAACCCTACAACCACTATCAGCACCAGCATCTTGATCACCTGCAACTGCTAATAGAGGATCGCTCTTTGTAAAGATAGGATCAGCTATTCCTGTGTCACAACGGTTAAACCCTACAATCACTATCAGCACCAGCATCTTGATCACCTGCAACTGCTAATAGAGGATCGCTCTTTGTAAAGATAGGATCAGCCATTCCTGTGTCACAACGGTTAAACCCCACAATCACTATCAGCACCAGCATCTTGATCACCTGCAACTGCTAATAGAGGATCGCTCTTTGTAAAGATAGGAACAGCCATTCCCGTGTCACAACGGTTAAACCCTACAATCACTATCAGCACCAGCATCTTGATCACCTGCAACTGCTAATAGAGGATCGCTCTTTGTAAAGATAGGATCAGCCATTCCTGGGTCACCACTGTTAAACCCTACAATCACTATCAGCACCAGCATCTTGATCACCTGCAACTGCTAATAGAGTATCGCCCTTTGTAAAGATAGGAACAGCCATTCCTGGGTCACCACGGTTGAACCCTACAACCACTATCAGCACCAGCATCTTGATCACCTGCAACTGCTAATAGAGTATCGCCCTTTGTAAAGATAGGATCAGCTATTCCTGTGTCACAACGGTTAAACCCTACAATCACTATCAGCACCAGCATCTTTATCACCTGCAACTGCTAATAGAGGATCGCTCTTTGTAAAGATAGGATCAGCTATTCCTGTGTCACAACGGTTAAACCCTACAATCACTATCAGCACCAGCATCTTGATCACCTGCAACTGCTAATAGAGGATCGCTCTTTGTAAAGATAGGATCAGCTATTCCTGTGTCACAACGGTTAAACCCTACAATCACTATCAGCACCAGCATCTTGATCACCTGCAACTGCCAATAGAGGATCGCTCTTTGTAAAGATAGGATCAGCCATTCCTGTGTCACAACGGTTAAACCCCACAATCACTATCAGCACCAGCATCTTGATCAACTGCAACTTCTAATAGAGTATCGCTCCTTGTAACGATACAAACTTCCATTCCTGGGCAATCACAGTTAAACGCCATTACCACATTAATATCGCCACTATCAACACCATCATATTGATCACCTGCAACTGTTAATAGAGTATAGCTCTTTGTAAATATACGAACTGCCATTCCTAATCAACTGCAACTGCTAATAGGGTAAAGCTCTTTGTAAAGATACGAACTGACATTCCTGTGTCACCACAGTTAAACCCCATTACTACATTAATATCACTACTATCAGGACCAACACCTTAATCAACTGCAACTGCTAATAGGGTAACGCTCTTTGTAAAGATACGAACTGACATTCCTGTGTCACAACGGTTAAACTTCATCACCACACGAATACCACCACTGTTAGCACCAACATCTTAATCAACTGCAACTGCTAATAGAGTTCGCTCTTTGTAAATATAGGAACTGCTATTCCTGTGTCACAATGGTTAAACCCCACCACTCTACGAATATTATCACTGACAGCACCAGCATCTTGATCACCTGCAACCATAAGCGTATGTAGGAATACCAAATGGGGGGCTACCACCAAACATTGTCCGTAGTTCCCAGTCAAGATGGGGTATTGGAGTACTCCCCCCCACCCGGAATATGTTAAATGTTAAAACATTAATAGTTGTATGTGTTTTATATCTTCCTGAGAGCATTATTATTATTAAATTTTAATAAACTACAAGAACGGCTACATATAAGCTAAAATTACCCTTTTGGATGAGATGGACCACACAATAATTTCAGGAAAATTGCGCTGTGTAACTAAGAAGCTCGAAAAATTGCTATATCTTAAGAACTAAAATAGAAATTCTAAACATTCTAATATGGCTTGTAGGAAACATATATATTTTACGCGAAAATATGACCATGTATTTGTATTATTTTAATGTATTTTACATTTAAATGTTTTACAATTTCAAATCAAGTCGTCCCTGATAAAAATATTGTGATACAAATTTACATGCATTTTTATAGAGGATATATTTACTGCGTATACAAATACACACATTTTTGAGACATGAAATTAGTAATATTGTGTTTTATATCGCGGGTGAGCGCCGAATGTCAACTACATGTATTGCGCATAGATGCAGCATACGCTCGGCGATCAACACATATTAATAGACAAATACAAATTAAATATGTTATTATATATATATATATATATATATATATATATACAAATTATATATATATATATATATATATATATATATATATATATATATATATATACAAATTATATATATATATATATATATATATATATTATTTACAAAGCGATATTCCGTTACTTTGGTTGAGTAATGTTCGATTTCCATACACAAAGTGTGACAGAAACAGTTATAGCGATCAGTTAATAATCATCGTATTAATTAATGAACGTACATAAATATAAATCGACGAAAGATAAATCTATTTAGTTTATGGGTTTTAATGCCATCATACTAGTGATAACAAAGACTCTATTGCCATATTAGGCATTCTTTTGGGTTAAAATTTTAAACAAACTATAACAGGAATCAACCTGAGATTGACAGAGAAGGCACGAGATAGATAAAATTTTCGTTAATATTTTTAATGACAAATAGCCTTTTATTTAACAGTTTATTAGAAGCAAGTACACGGAAATATAAAGAAGTAAAAATGATAATATTCATTATGAAAAGTACCGAGAAAAATTACAAAATTGCAATTAAATTAGAAATTAATCAACGAGCAATTCAAGATGCTTATTAATACATATAAATGACTGAACAGAACTAATAGTTATTAAAAATTGAAAACGTTTTAAAGTAAAACTTACTGCTAGAATTAAATTTGACCTTGCTTTGGATTGATTGTTGCTGATGGCGATCTAGAAAATTATCACAAATTCTATTTTTGTATTATTAAATTTTTACTTATGTTATTCCGTAAATTGAAGTAAACAAAACATGTTCTATTGCGTAAAATAAAATATTAAAATATTACAAGTCCAAGTCAGATATTATTTAAATGACCACGATATTTATTTGCTTTGATTGTGGACCTAAGGTTTTTGAAAATATTTGATTAAAATGTGTTATAAAAAAATTAAATGGGTTATTTTATAACCTTAGACGTGTCAGAAGTTCGTCACAAAAAACTCGAAAGTTCATTACTGTATTTTATTTTTATAGATCAGTCAAGTAAAAAAATTGTTTTGATAAGCATCTAATGTTATATATGTCTTACACAATTTGGGTTGAAACCATACTGGAGAAGTGTAATAATAACAGCAGGTAAAATTTAATCACTTTATTATAATATTTTTAAATGGTAAAAACCACTATCAAAAGGTTTTATACTTTTATTGTATTCTTGTTACTACCACCATTATCGGTATTCATTAGTAACAACAGTCGATAATACATGACTAGCAAAAGCTAAGTAACTAAAACGAAAGCGATAAGAACTACGTTAAGACCATTACAAATTAGCCGTTCAGAGAGACGAGTGGTAGGCAAGCGGGCATTGCCATTGCTCGCTGTTTCTCGCCCGAAGCGCGGTAAGTAAGATCTGTATTATGTTTTGACAAACCCCACGGGTCACAGACGGACTCGTCATTTTGAGCAATTGCGAAGCATAAGTGTTTTACTATAAGTCAGCTCTAATGAAAAATATCAGTACAATTTTCAACAAAACTGAATTAAGATACATTGTTCGACTACGAGTATACTTTCAGTTACCCATAGTTAAAATATACCTTAAATATTTTATCAAAGAGGAGGAGGTTACAATCCCTAACCCTCCTCCTGGAAACGCCTATGCCTGTAACGGTTAAAAAGTATTACTATATTTAATGATAAAAACTATCCTCCGTTAATGTTAGTAGATGACAGCAAACCCCTAAAATAACCAACATAAGCAGCAACATCATGCTCACCTGCAACTAGTAATACATTATTACTATAATATAAAGAATAAAACTAACAATCGATAATATTGCGATTAGACCGCAGCTAACCCCGAATATCACCACTATCAGCACCAGTATCTTGCTCATGTTCAGCTACTAATGGAGTACTACTATATATAATTATAGAACCTGTCATTCGTTATTGCGATTAAACCGCAGCTAACCCCGAATATCACCACTATCAGCACCAGTATCTTGCTCATGTTCAGCTACTAATGGAGTGTTACTATAAGTAAAGAGAGACACTGTCATCCGTTATTGCGTTTATACCAAAGCTGATCCCGAATATCACCACTGCTATCACCAGCATCTTGCTGATCTTCAGAGGCTACTAATGGAGTGTTACTATAAGTAAAGAGAGACACTGTCATCCGTTATTGCGGTGTTACTATAAGTAAAGAGAGACACTGTCATCCGTTATTGCGTTATTGCGATTAAACCGCAGCTAACCCCGAATATCACCACTGCTATCACCAGGATCTTGCTTATCTTCAGCAACTAATGGTGTATTACTACATATAGGGTGGCGCAAAAGTCACTGGACAGTTTGTTAAAAGAAGAAAAAAATAACAGCAAGACGTAGTACAATGGTTTTCGTCCGTGATGTTGGTATTACTAAATGTTGGTAATTATGCCTTTTTAAGTAGGCAATACAATGCAATGAAACACTCAACAATCGAACTAGTAAGTTCATCTGTGACACGTGTTTAAAGTTGTAGTCCCCGAGTTATTATTTTTCTAATAGAATTTTTGTTACACATTAGTCATAATGTTAACGAAAGAAGAAAGGATTTTTGCGTTAAAAACCTTTTATAAAAGTGGCGCTACTGCAGTTGTTAATGAATGGGGAATACACCTTAGATCAAAACCATCGTCTAGACAAACATTGTACGACATACGAGATAGATTTGAACAACATGGATCTGTTATGGATGCACCAAGGTCTGGCCGCCCAACAACACTGATGACAATTTATTGCGGGTATGTTTAGCTGTAGCCAAAAGTCCTCGAAAAGCGACCAGACGATTAGCATCTGAGCTAGATTTATCACGGAGGTCAGTGCAAAGAATGTTACACAAACAGAATTATAAATCTTACATTCCACGTTTATTACATGGGTTACATGAAGATGATCCAGATCGACGACTTCAGTTTTGTGGATTGATGCATAACCAACACAAACATGATCCTAACCTTTTTAATAAAATTATTTAGTCTGACGAGGCCAATTTTGAGTTAAGCGGACAAGTTAACAGACATAACTGTACTTATTGGTATACTTGGACTATATTTTTTTGAAGGAACAGTGACAGGTGATAAATATTTGGATATGCTTCAGAATAACGCGGTACCAGGGCTCATGATGTTTGCAGAAAACTTTCAAGAACTTTACTTTCAACACGATGGTGCTCCACCACATTACTGCCACTATCACCAGCACCTTACACATCTTCAGCTACTAATGCAATATTACTATATTATATAAAGAATACAAATGTCATCTGTTATTTCGAATAAACCGCAGGTAATCTAGAATATCACCGCTACCATCACTAGCATTTGCTCGTCTTCAGCTACTAATGGAGTATTAATATATGTAAATATAGAAACTGTCATTATTTATTGCGATTGAACCGCAGTTAACCCCGAATATCACCGTTACCATCACCAGCATTTGCTCGTCTTCAGCTACTAATGCAGTATTACTGATTGAACCGCAGTTAACCCCGAATATCCCCATTATTATCACTAGCATCTTGCTCATCTTCAGCTACTAATGGAGTATTCATATATGTAAATATAGAAAGTCATTATTTATTGCGATTGAATCTTCAGCTACTAATGGAGTATTCATATATGTAAATATAGAAAGTCATTATTTATTGCGATTGAACCGCAGTTAACACCGAATATCCCCGTTATTATCACTAGCATCTTGCTCATCTTCAGCTACTAATGGAGTATTCATATATGTAAATATAGAAAGTCATTATTTATTGCGATTGAACCGCAGTTAACCCCGAATATCACCGTTACCATCACCAGCATCTTGCTGTTCTTCAGATATTAATAGAGTACTACTATATGTAGAGAGTGAAACTGTCATTCATTTTTACGAAAAAACCGCAGCTAACACCAAATATCACTACTACTGTCACCGGCATCTTGTTCATCTTCAGCTACTAATGCAGTATTACTATTTGTAAAGATAGAGATTGTCATTCTATATTGCGATTGGACCGCAGCTAACCCCGAATATCACCATTATACGATTACTATCACGATTATCTTGCTCTTCTTCAGCTACTATTGGAGTATTACTATATGTAAAGACAGAAACAGTCATACGGGGAGCACGAGGGTAAAGATAAAAAAATTATTTATTTTTTATAATTCTACAACTTATAACGAGTAATTTGACGTATAAAACATTATGTAAAAACGTTTTAAAGTGTACATAAATTATTTTTGAAAACAATTGTGCAGTGCTTAAATACGCAAAATGTGCTATGTGTATTTGATACAGTATGCAGTTTATTTCCAAGTTGCTTTGGTTTCAGTTTTTGTAGTTGGCTAACCTAATCTTTGTTTATTGGACAGTACAGCTGTTGTCATATTAGTTTCAGGTTTGAGTTTGTCTGTTTGTTAGTGAGTAATTAGTTCTGTTTATAGTGAGTGAGTAATATTTTGTTTTCTATCATCATGGTAAGACCAAGAAAACCTAGGACTGTGTTTGAGAAGAGACGCAATATAGGTGTTCCTAAAGTAAACTCTGTTTCTAGTGATTTAGACCTAATTACAAACACTACAGATTTGCCTAGGCCTTACACTCCTGAGAGTCATTTGAAACCTTTAGAATCTATACCAAACATAAGTACTTCTGGAAAGAAAATTGGTGACTTGAAAGATGTATATAGTAAGTTTAGTTCAGAAGAAAATGTAAATATAGTTGTTGACCTATCTTTGTTGAATGTGCATTACTTCAATCAGTTGTTTGTTCGAACTGTGGCGATTCCGGAATTCAGGTTAGGTTAGTAAGTAGTATTGGTTTAGCCTCAAACATTAAACTATTTTGTAAGAACTGTTATTTTAGGTTTGATTTTATGACATATAATAAGTTGAAGGGAAAGCCAAAGTTATTTGAAAATAATGTTCGGCTTGTGTACGGTCTTCGCTTCATAGGAAAAGGCCAAAAAGCGGCTCAAACAATTTGCGGTATAATGAAATTACCTCCTCCACCAACTCATTTTGAATCCTATACAGATTTTTTAGGTTCAGCAGCTGAAGATGTATGTTTTGAATGCATGAATGATGCTGTAAATGAGGCAGTCGATGTAAATAGTAGAGAACGGGACATAGCGGTGGCTATCGATGGTACACGGCAGAAGCGAGGGCATACGTCCCTCAATGGCGTCATAACGGCAACCAGCTTCGACACCGGAAAAGTTATTGATGTGTTTATACTATCAAAATATTGTAAGTGTCCTAACAAAGAATCTCATAGTCCTTCCTGTACAGCTAATTACAAATATTCTAGTGGTGCAATGAGGTACAAGGCGCAGGCGATATTTTTCGTAGGTCGATGACTGCGTATAACGTTAGATATACTCAGTACTTGGGAGATGGCGATTCCAAAGTTTTCATCGCGGTCCAAGAATTGGAACCATATGGTCCTGATCATAAAATATCTAAATTGGAATGTCTGGAACATGTCCAGAAAATATTGGGCACAAGATTGAGAAGACTAAAATCAGAAAACATACGTATTATTTTGTCTGACGGTAAAGGCTTAGTTGGCAAGAATAGGCTATCTCAAGCTATAATTAATTGTTCAACTCCAGACATACTATGGTTTAGCAATAAGAAGGAACACAGACAGTCTCGACAACATGGTGCGGATACCAAAAGGCAAACGCTAAATGTGAGACTTACAGCCACAAAAATAGTATTCCTGTGGCTGTAATGGAATTTATAAAACCAGTTTTTAAAAGTCTATCTGACTTTTAAGAACTGTTGCGGAAATGTTTACACGGCAAGACACAATATACAAACGAAAGTGTGAACGCGGTTATTTAGTCTAGGCTACCCAAAACCGGCTTTGTTGGACTGAAAACACTACATTTCGGGTGTATGATGTTGTGTCAGTGTTCAATAGTCTTAATGTAACTAAATGCAAGTTTTTCCATAAACTAGAGATGAACATTGGAAAGTTTACTGTTCTTAGCATGAAACAAATGGACCAACACCGCATCAAAGCATCGAAGCGTAACTCTTCAGATTTCAAAAAGCAAGCGAGGCAAAAGAAAATATAAGTGAAAAGAAAGCTGGAAGATAAGGAAGAAGACCCTGATGATCCAAGCTATGGAGCTGGCTAATTTTAGGTACTTTAAACTAAAGTTTTTGCTTATTTATGTATTCATAATTTTTTGCCTTTTCCCGGAAAACAGGTTTGTTAAACTTTGAACGCAGATTCCTCAGGAACTATTGCATTTATTTCAACCAAATGTTTACCACAATTCACCAGCATTCTAATGCACACTTTAACACAGGGAAATATAGATATATTTAATAATTAAAAAAAAAATTAAATATTTTTGTAAATTCAAAAAAATGTATTGCAATATTTAAACAATTTAATAAAGAATATTGTAATACATATTCTTTTAAGTCCGTGTGTTCAAGTGTATTTTAACATGTCTAGAATACCTGGTAAAATTTTGGTTCTATTATCTTTAATGGTGTCTGAGAAAGCTGTGCTCAAAATATGCAAAATTAACATGGGAAAGATACAACACTCGTGCTTCCCTTAATTCGGTTGAATCGCAGCTAACCCCGAATATCACCTCAACAGCATATAGCTCATCTTCAGCTACTAATATTTGGTTAGTACATGCAAAGAAAAAAAAACTGTCATTCGTTATTGCGATTAGACAGAAGCGAACCCCGAATATCACCACTATCATCACCAGCACCTTGCACATCTTCAGCTACGAATAGTTGATTAGTACATGCAAAGAAAAAAAAACTGTCATTCGTTATTGCGATTAGACAGAAGCGAACTCCGAATATCACCACTATCATCACCAGCACCTTGCACATCTTCAGCTACGAATGAAATATAACTATATATAAAGAATACAAATGTTATCTGTTATTGCGATTAAACCGCAGCTAACTCCGAATATCACCACTACTATCAACAGCATATAGCTCATCTTCAGCTACTAATATTTGGTTAGTACATGCAAAGAAAAAAAAACTGTCATTCGTTATTGCGATTAGACAGAAGCGAACCCCTAATATCACCACTATCATCACCAGCACCTTGCACATCTTCAGCTACGAATGAAATATAACTATATATAAAGAATACAAATGTTATCTGTTATTGCAATTAAACCGCAGCTAACTCCGAATATCACCACTACTATCACCTAGCATCTTGCACATCTTCAGCTACGAATGGAATATAACTATATTATAAAGAATACAAATGTTATCTGTTATTACAAATAAACCGCAGCTAACTCCGAATATCACCGCTACCATCACTAGCATTCTTGCACATCTTCAGCTACGAATGGAATATAACTATATATAAAGAATACAAATGTTATCTGTTATTGCAATTAAACCGCAGCTAACTCCGAATATCACCACTATCATCACCAGCACCTTGCACATCTTCAGCTACGAATGAAATATAACTATATATAAAGAATACAAATGTTATCTGTTATTACAAATAAACCGCAGCTAACTCCGAATATCACCACTACTAATCACTAGCATCTTGCTCATGAATAATGAATAATGATATTTATTCCGTAAGTACATACAAATTTAGAAATACATTTTCGTCTCTCGAAATACATTTTTCGTCTCGGAATTCCACTAACCATCATTATCCAGTATCGATGGTTAGGCAACAAAAATTAAAAAACTAATTATTCAGTCTACCTCAAGTTGACACACATAATATCTTCGGGCTTGTGCACATAGATAAATATAATAAATAATGTAAATAACTGTTGTATAATAAATAATGTAAATAAATGCTCTATAATAAATAATGTAAATAAATGTTCTATAATAAATAATGTAAATAAATGTTGTATAATGAATAAATAAATTAATTAAATATAGTTAACAACACATATATAAAATCAACAAATCTAAATAGCAATAACAAAACTTAAACAAATTATACAACAAAACTTTAACCAGTTAACAATTTATTTATATTAAAACATGTAAACTGTAACTCTCTATGACAAACAATGTAAATAAATGTTCTATAATAAATAATGTAAATAAATGTTGTATAATAAACAAATATATTAATTGAATATAGTTAACAAACACATATAGAAATATCAACAAATCCAAATAACAATAACAAAACTTAACAAAATATATAACAAATCTTTAACCAGTTATCAATTTTTTTTTAAGAGTTTAAAGAAAAGAAACCAAAATAAAAAAGAGTTCTAACTTAATAACTTTGTCAACTGCATAATTCCCTCATCCAGCAAAAGCCAGCTTTTTAGGGTTTTTTTTAAATATGTTTAAAGATTTAATTCTTTTAATTTTTTCGGGAATTAGATTAAAGATTTGTGGTCCAATAAATACAGAAGATCTAAGTAAAATACTTTTTTAAGACCTTTGGCTTTCTGAGTAAGTTGGATGATTTTACTTCTTGTGTTATATTTATGGTGTACCTGTTTCAGTTTGGTTGTTTCCACTTCTCGTATATACATAATGTGTAATGGTTTTAAAAATGTATTTTTAGTTTTATACTATTATACTAACGCTAATATACTACGCTATTATATTTTTCTTACATAAAATTGAAATCATATTTACAATAAAAAAACTATTGTTATAGGAAAAATTGGGTTCATATAGTAGTTATGGAACTTGTCTAATAATAATAAACCTTATCACAAAGAGAAAAAGTCTTTAATTATTCATTTGGACCTGTAATCATCGAAAGTTTTTGTTATAAAGAAACATTTAGAAGGGCGCATGAAAATTTGTTGAATGCTCGAATTTAGCAATTTTGATAACTATTGATTATTTTTCTAAATTTAAAACGTATTCTTTTAAAAGTTAATTTAATCATAACCAACTTATGAGTATTATAACTCAGATTAGTTTTAACACTCGCTACAGACCGAATGATGACAGTACCTGTCTAACATTGCTGCTGCGGTCCTCACTGTTCTTATCTGGACTTTTGAATCCACCACTTTCTCGTTTGGTCAGAGGAATGCTCTCAAACATATGTGTCCTATAAACATTTACATTATCAGAGGAAATCTCATGAACGTGTGTGTCCTGCGAGCATTTAAGTTAGAGGAAATCTCTAGAACGTGTTTCCTGCAAACATTTACATTAGCAGAGTAAATCTATCGAACACGTGTGTCCTGCAAACATTTACATTATCAGAGAAAATCTCTTGAACATGTGTGTCCTGCAAACATTTACATTATCAGAGGAAATCTCTTGAACACGTGTGTCCTGCAAACATTTACATTGTGTTAGAGGAAATCTCTGGGAACATATTGTGTGTCCTGCAAAACATTTACATTATTAGAGGACATCTCTCGAAATGTTTGTCCTGCAAAACATTTACATTATCAGAGGAAATCTCATTTACGTGTGTGTCCTGCAAACATTTAAGTGAGAGGAAATCTCGGGAACGTGTTACCTGCAAGCATTTACATTAGCAGAGTAAATCTATCGAACATGTGTGTCCTGCAAACATTTACATTATCAGAGGAATCTCATGAACGTGTGTGTTTTGCAAACATTTACATTATCAGAGGAATCTCATGAACGTGTGTGTCCTGCGAGCATTTAAGTTAGAGGAAATCTCTGGAACGTGTTTCCTGCAAACATTTACATTAGCAGAGTAAATCTATCGAACACGTGTGTCCTGCAAACATTTACATTATCAGAGAAAATCTCTGGAACATATTGTGTGTCCTGCAAACATTTACATTATTAGAGGACATCTCTCGAAATGTTTGTCCTGCAAACATTTACATTATCAGAGGAAATCTCTCATTTACGTGTGTGTCCTGCAAACATTTAAGTTAGAGGAAATCTCTGGAACGTGTTTCCTGCAAGCATTTACATTAGCAGAGTAAATCTATCGAACATGTGTGTCCTGCAAACATTTACATTATCAGAGAAAATCTCTCGAACATGTGTGTCCTGCAAACATTTACATTATCAGAGGAAATCTCTCGAACATGTGTGTCCTGCAAACATTTACATTATTAGAGGAAATCTCTGGAACATATTGTGTGTCCTGCAAGCATTTACATTAGCAGAGTAAATCTATCGAACATGTGTGTCCTGCAAACATTTACATTATCAGAGAAAATCTCTCGAAACATGTGTGTCCTGCAAACATTTACATTATCAGAGGAATCTCATGAATGTGTGTGTCCTGCGACCATTTAAATTATTAGAGGAAATCTCTCGGAAGTGTGTGTTCTGCAAGTGTTAACAAATTTGTACAAATAATTTTGTAAAATTGACTGTATACAAACGTTTTATTTATAGTAAGAAGATTTATATTTATGTATTTGTAGACTTAATTCACAAGCAATATATGAATTTAGTGAGGATAAGACAGAAGTAACTTATTTAAATGATTAGATTACACTGATTAGAATTTAGAAGCAATTAAAACTTAAACCAGTACCTACAAAATTTGCAAGGCAGGGTCCTTCCTCCAAGTTTGGCTGCGATTAGTTTCTCGTAACTTGCACTCTAGATTGGTTCTGGAGGTGGTGGGAGGAGGGTGGAGTGAGGGTTTATTAGATCCTGCGGTCAACTATTTCAGTGCTGTCACTGCCAAAATTTGCAGCATCGGCATAGTTATTTATGTACGCTAACCATATTTATCCAGCTCCACTGTAATACCACGTACATGTTCGCCAGCAATACAACGTTTCATCGAAAAATAGTCATTTGAATTTGCTATCACAAATTTTATAAAAATATATTTCCGGATCTGCAGTGTTTGATAAATCTATAGTAAAAAATTAAGAGTTTGTCTTAATTATTGATATAATTTAATTGGATAATAATCTTTATTTTCATTTGGTGATTGATTACTCTGACAAAGCAGGTAATTTAACAAAATTTATTTCATTATATCTTGAATTATTTTTAGTAAAATATGAATAATGATTTTAAACTCAAATTAGACTATTAATATCATTATTCATGATTTAATAAATAGTCTTCTTAAACTATCTCATATAATAACTTTAATGATGTGTGATGTAAATTTAAAGGTTCAAGAAAAAAGACAAAACGATGCATATTGATGAAAATTGTTATTCAATCGAAATTACAGTTTTATATACATTGTACAACAAGATATTTTAACAACAAGTTTCTTTATGATACATTTATGAACGCGAATAAATGTATCTTTATAAGCCAGTTGTGCGTTTATTACGTAAGAGCAGATGTTAGTTTGTAACCGCTTAATATACATAGAAACGTTCTCGCAGCTTTCCAAAGGAAATGAAATGAAATAAAAAATGTCTTTTTTAGAGGCGAAGTTAGGACTATCAAGTCCTCTCTACCACTTAATCCAAAGGAACGTTGTCTTAACTGGACAGTGAGTTATTTTGTTCTTGTTACATAAGTTTTTATCTCAGCGTAGAATATTTCATAAGAAAGTTAATCTTACGAATGCAATATATCTTGCGAAAGAAACATTCTGCAATGAAGGGAATGCCATTTCAACAGTTCGGAAGATTAATTTTCTTAAATGCTTTCCAATGTTACACTCGTGCAAGTATGAAATGAACAAAACCCTTATAATACATCTATAGCATCAGTGAATTTAACGATTAATAAATTCACAACTATTAAAGTTTGTATACTTAACCACAAAATACACAAAACACTGTTTTGTACTGTGGGATTACATACAAAGTACTCAGTGTTCTTGTAAATTTAAAATGAACACTTCGTCTTCACTCACAATTCACAACCAATTCAACCTTTACCCAAAATGTTCATGTGCTCCCAACAGTCAAAAAATGTCTGTGTACAAACGGTAATGTGGATCAAGAGACTATGCACAGAACAATTAAAGTTTGAACCAGTTCCTTCGCGATTACTTTGGTCTAACTGTGCGAACATAGACATAAGAGTAATAAAACGACTGTTTAGAGATACTCACGCTCTGCCACTAACCATACGATGACGTTCCTGCATGACTTGCCATATCTCCCAGCAGATGGCGGTGTACGTGATGACCATCACACTGGTGGGGATGACGAGTATGAGACACAACATGTAGAGCTCGTACAGTTGCAGGAGAGGTCTGTTGTCAAAGTCCAAAGTGCAGTAGAACAGGTTGAATCTGATCCCCACGGCCATGTGGACCTGCAGTGAAACAGAGTAGACAGCGCCAATCAGGAGTCAAAACCCCGTATGTAGAAGTCATGAGCCTTTCATCTCTGAAGTTTACCAGGGAGGACATAAATATTTGTAAATGTGTTTTGGAAAGTTTTTACTTGGAAAAGTTTAGTAAAATAAATTTAGATTTTGCTTCAGAATAAATAACCGTATACACAAATATTATCTGTAACAATGCAAACAAGATAGGCATGGTTTGATATCAAGCACAAACGTGGTTTTTTATGTGGATATATTATATAATATTCGTATCCGTATGCCTTTAATTAAAATCCCTCCAAAAGCTCTCAGAATTCCGATGATATGTAAAATTGTGTTTAAATTATGAACAGTTTTGTTCAGTTATTATTATTGTATGGGATACAATTAAATCCATCACTTTAATTTTATTTAACACATGAAATTATTGATTATATTAATGAAATGTATTATATTGATAATATAATAATAATGATAACAATTTAAAATCCCTCCCGTTAGACTTATAATATTTATTAACATTCAAAATTAAACAGGCTTTGGTCAGTTTCAAACTAAAACTATTATCAACGATTTTAATATTTTAATCATATCGAAGGTAAAATTTGAGCTGTGACAAAAATCACTGAAACATGACAAATTTATTTGTTGTCTATTTACAAAAATCCCTTATCACCATTAAAAAAATCAATAAGCAATTAATTCCTCGTTCACATTTTTTATTTAGGATAAAAAGTAATAACATTTTAAAGGTCAAACTCAGCTAATCTCAAGTAACAAATTTCATGTAATCTTTCAGGATTCGATAAATGAAACTTTATGAGGTTAAAAGTATAAAAAACACTATGTATTTCGAAATAAGAAATTAAAAAGTTACTAAATATCACGGAGCTAATTTTATCTATCAGTTTATAAACCTAATATATACCTTACGATTGTGGTGGAATTGTATTTTTTTTTAATTAATAGAAACTTGTGCTATGTTTTATTTTTACAGCCCACTTAAATCAAATAATCACATAAAATTTGGTGTGTTCACGGCACTATCGATTTTGAAAATAATTGGAGTAATGTAATGTTTGTTTAATTTAAAATATTAACACTATTATTGCGACCACATTTAATGCTTCATAAAATAATGGTAAATAGCTGTCATAAAAAAATATTGGGCTCATTATTTCAAGTGCTGGGATCTTTAGTATCTCCAAGATCCTGGCTTAGAGAGTGACTCACATTGGACCGATGTTTACTTTTTTATGTCGATAGAGGATAGAAAGGAAGTAGAGGTGGAGTTTGACATTGAATATAAACCCTCCAAGTTATCTCGTCCCCTAGGAGCGTTCACTTCTGACTGGTTCCTTCAAGTTGTACTTTCACTGAGTACAGCAAAAACCGATGTGTCACTTAAATCTGGGCAACTCTATGGATTTTCAGAAGCGGCACATCACTAATTACAAATGTGCTGTCACATCGGAAGTGGAGATGTTTAAGGCGAGCTTCGTTCATTACTCTTGAGCAAAGCATGTCCAAGATCCAAGATTCTCTTGCCGCGGTAACCCCTAGACTGTCTGTAGTCGAAGAAAAGAATAACATTCTTAAAGAACAGTGTATAGAGTTAAGGAATGAAAACTCTAAACTTTTGAAGAGGGTGAGGGACGCCGAGTGGAGTATCATCGAGTAAGAACAATACTCTAGAATGGCGAATCTTGAAATCCGTGGGGTTCCACAGACGGGAGGAGAGGACGTCTACACCATCCTGGAGGTAACATCTGGAGCGCTCGGAGTCCCTTTTGAGAGACAAGACATATCTATTGCTCATCGTCCTCCGGGACCTAGAGATCGTCGCTTCCACCCAACAATCGTGGTCCAGTTTGCACGTAGAACTACAAGAGTTGACTGTTTGACCTCGGCCAAGAAGAAGAGGATCCTGACGACAGACCTGTACACATCGTTTACTACGGGACCTGTGTTCATCAGCGAACACTTGACTCAGCACAACAAGGCCCTGCTGCAGCACTGTAAGGCTGGAGTCAGAGCCAAATCCCTGGCCTACGCCTGAAGTAAGGACGGCAAGGTGTTTGTCCGGGTGACGCAGGACTCACGTGCCATCCGGGTCTACCGCAGCATCCAGGAGCTGGATGGACTCGACCACCACCCGCAGGCTCAGCCGACCCCGCACAGCGACACCAAGTAAAAATATATCTTTCCTGTAAGCTAAATTTTTTTCTCTTAGAGATTTAGATACATTTATGAACACCAGATTTAAATAGTTTAACAATTTCCGATATAATTCAATAGCAAGGCGTTTATTGATGACATTACAAAAAAGGTGGAGGAATAATATAAGCCAGTTATATTTAATTTAACCAATAACAAGATGAGTTACAAACTTATATTCTTGTTATACATTTTAAAAGATCAGTATACAAAAATTATATAGAAACAAAAGAAATCTCCGTCCTGAAATCATTTAAAATTATTTCTTGTTATTTATACATAATAAAATAATATATAAGTTAGTAAAATGTCAGTTTAATAATTATACAACTGTGACACCTCGGTGTTAACGCCCCAAAGTTTCAACAAATAAATAAGTGTAACCTAATACTACGAAAATGTCTTATTGTTACTTTAGTGATTATTTTAACCACCTTTATACTGGTAAGACCTCCCCAATATGTAACAATGCTGCCGTACACATCAAGTGCCATCCGGATTAATATAGGAAAATATAGGCGTTAAGGCCACTTCAGAACTTCAGAAGAAAGGGACAGGAGTTCTGCCACAGCCTGTATATGCATTAAATTGAAGCCCGCGGTGATGCGACAACGCCGGTGTTGTCGCAGCCACGTGTACGGAATGCGCTGAAATCAGCAATAGTTTTTTTTGTACGCAGGCCTTATAATAATAATAATAATAATAATAATAATAATAATAATTCTTTATTGCAGTAAAACAATTTACAAAATTGCATTGCAAGCGTCATTTCAACATTTGGATTTAAAAATCTATAAACTAAAACCTATCTTAACATAGGCACAGTTAATTCCACATACTAATGTGTGAACCTAACAATGTATTGTATTTTGCACGTTTTGCATGTTTTGGATATCAGAAAAGGATAAATAGAATAATAATAATAAAATATTAATTTTCATCCCAGCGGCCCATCGTAAACTCATCAACGGAGTAAAATGCCTTTGACAACAAAAAGTGTCTTAATCGAGATTTGAATTGTTTGGGTTCATTAATTCGTTTGAGATCTCCAGGGAGCTTATTGATTAACCTGACACCCATTTGAGATGGTAAGTGTTCGAACATAGCCGTTCTATGCTGTTCTGTCCTGAAATTGTTCCTGCCTCTGGTCTCGTACTGATGGACGTCCCTGCCCTGAACCAGTTCACATTTAAATCGGCAGTACAGGGTAACGTCGAGAATATAGAGGCTGGGTAAGGTTAGAAATCCAAGCTCCCTGAAGGCAATTTTACACGACTCTCTGGGTTTTAATTTCGAAATTATTCGAACAGCTTTCTTTTGTGTTCTAAATACTCTGTCAAATTTGTATTTAGAACAGCTGCCCCATAGTCTCAAACCGTAGGTCAAATGTGGATGTACTATGCCAAAGTAGGCAGTTTTCAGTACATCAAACGAGCAGAATTTTGCTAGATTGCGTAAGACATAAGTGCCTGAGGCAACCTTTGAGCAAACTCTGTCAATGTGATCGCTCCAGGTCAGTCCCCTGTCCAGGTACATCCCCAGAAACTTGGTGGATTCGGCTTCATCTAAGATAGCTTCATCCGCCATCACAATTGGTCTGTATTCGTCTTCTTGTTGACGGAGACAAAATTTTATTACGTTAGTTTTGGCATAGTTAGTTTTTAGATTTATCTTTGAAAAGTGCTCGATGCATGCGTTTAGTTCAATAAAGGCTTTGATCTCAAGATCTTGTTTTGTACTTGATCTGATGCAGAGAGTCGTATCGTCCGCATATTGAATCACCTCTCCATTTTGAATTGATGAATTCAATCTGTTGACGTAAATGAGAAAAAGTATGGGCCCCAAAATTGAACCCTGGGGAACACCGTACTGCATTTTTACTTTGCCTGACAGGGTGTTCGCGATCTGCACACACTGCTCTCTGCCACTGAGGTATGACGAAAGCCATTTATGCGGCTGACCTCGGACACCACATGTCCATAACTGATGCAACAATGTCCCATGATGCACACAGTCAAAGGCCTTTGAAAGGTCGAGAAATATGCTGAGCACTTGTTCTCGCCTCTCCAAGCCATCAACAACACAGTCAATGAGTTTTGTTACAGCATCAATCGTCGATTTATTTTTCCTGAATCCGTACTGCTCAGGGTTAAGAATTTCAAACTGTTCAAGAAAACCTTCAAGCCTTCTAATGAAAACCTTTTCGAAAATTTTGCTCATGACAGGAAGAATGGATACAGGACGGTAATTACTTGCGATGCAAGGATCATCCTTTTTAAAGATCGGAACCACTCTTGCTGTCTTCAAAGCTGAAGGGAAAACGCCTTGGGCGAAGGACAGATTTATCAATTTAGTAAGTGGTGTCAAAATGTGCTTGAAGCAACGCTTGATCAGCCACACGGACATTCCGTTGATGTCGCTGGACTTCTTCGGCTTGAGGTCTCTCAAGACGACTGCCATCTCCACCTCCCCCACAGGAAACAGAACCATGGAAGAGACCGGTCTCACTACTACATTTTCTACAAGATTGTCACAATTGAAAGATGTGCTTGGTACAGCCACAGTCGAAAAAAAATTATTAAATTCGCTAGCCACTAGAAGTGGGTCGTCTGTTAATTTACCGTCAATTTTTAGTTTCGGATTTGATTGTTTTGAGTTATTTGTTTGTGATGTAACGCTTTTTATTACTTCCCACGCACTTTTTGAAAAATTTTCTGCGTTCTCCAATTTTTGTTCAATATGTCGTGCTTTAGCGGCTTTTATTTCCTTGCGATAATTTTGTTTAAATGTTCTATAAAAATTTTTGAAGTTTTCGTTATTTGATTTTAAATAAATTGAATGGTAAAATTTGAGCCTTTCTCTCAAGTAGAGAATATCCTGAGTAATCCAGGCATTACTCTTCCTATGAGATCGCTCCTTTATCATTCTATATGGGCAAGTAATATTTAAGTAATAATTAAGGCAGTCATTGAACGCAGTGAATGCTTCCTCTACGTGTTCAAAAGCATCCACAAATGACCAAGATTCTCTTTGGAGGAATCTGTTGAGAATTTTAATGTTTTCATTTTTTAAATCTCTTTTAAATTTTGCTGAAGAGGGTTCGTATTTAGGATTGAATTGTTTGATTACAGTCTCCTGTGCGAAATGGTCAGAGATGGCCGCGTCGAGAACAGTAACAGAGACGCCCGGAAAGTTTGTGATGACGTTGTCGATGGCCGTACTCGACCTGGCAGTCACTCGAGTTGGTGTGTTCACGGACCAGACTAAGTCAAAAGAAGTGAGAACATCGCGAAACCGCTGGGTTTGAGGGTCCTTGAGCAGTCTAAAAGCACCATGTACTTTGTTAATTACTAAATGAATCGCCTAGGAGGCAGCACCTCTCAGAGTACCATCCTAAGACGAAACGCGCTCTGATTGGTCTGGAGCCTTGGCAGCGGGAGGATCGGGCGATGTTGAGGTGATGCTCGGAGAGTCGGCTAACTTGTGCGGAACGCGACAGACGTTAACTTAGGCCCTCTACCCCCCTCTCACTCTCTATCCATATTTTAACTTTTTGGAAGCCAAATTCTAAATTCTTAATTATGTATTAATCAAACCTAATTATTTTATTAATCTAATCCAAAGAGTGTGCTAATTTTAATAAATCATATATTAGTTCGACTCCGTTGTTTTATTTTGAAAAGTTTATACAACCTTCCTCGCCACGAACCCAAGATCGTTCGCCTCCCACTGGGCAAACGAAGGCAACCTACCACAACTGGTGTCAGGTGTGGGGTTGGTACTGACTGCAAGAACGTCACCAAGATGCGAGGTAAGTGATTGAATAAATTCAGCATTAATCTCCTTAATTAAACTTTTCAGAAATTCAAATCTAACACTTTTGAAGAAAATATTTCACTTTAATTAACTGCAATTTCATCCTACAAACATTTTTGTGTCCCGTAGAGAAAAGAGGTAGTTTTCAATTTATTAGAGAGTTTTGAAGTAGTTGAAATAAATGTAATAGAAATTACTGGCAGCCATTAACCACGCTAAGAGTTCCGACCCCCCCCCCCCTACACTGTTGGTGTAAGGTACCCGCCATAATGGCGTGACGGGCCGGTGATTTATGAATGAATATTACTGAAGAGATAAAGTGTTAATTAATTGATGTGAGAGTTTTGTTAGAGAGAGAGAAAGGGAAAACTATAATGGTATTATAATTATTTTTGTAGGTCGGGGGAAATATTAATACGAAATCTACATTGTTTGAGATGGCATATTAACTTGTATTAATTATTACCAGAGTTACGTTTCAAGATGTCCGTTGTTGTTGAATGAAAGTGACGCTTAGAGCTGCTGTGCTGCTACACACGAGATTGTTCGAATCTGTAAACATTGATGGCCAGTGATGCCACTGGTGATAAATAAAAATTACTGTTTAGGGGCTGCCAACCTAAAAGCTCTGCATTGTAATGGTGATTGTGATGAACAGTGGGACAGTTGTTTGAAAATATAAGTTTATTGAAAAATAAGTGTTTGTAGAATATATTAACACATTAACCTAATAAATAAAAAGCTTTTAAATTAACCTAGTCTTAATTGCATGTGGAATTAACGATACACATAAATTAAGGAGGAGGTCTATGAGTGAGTTGGATTATGCCAGGGCGTTAGTGGAAATAAGCCATTAATTTGAATTTATTGATTAACAAAAAAAATTGATTAAATTGAAATAAATAAATACTGTAACACTCCTTTTAAAATAAAACAGTCGGTTTCAATGGCTTATTATTGCTATCAGGTCAAAGGGCCCAGATCACTCCGATCTCCTTAGGAATTATTTACTATGATAAATAATACTATGATAGGTACTTGTGAATTTAAAAAAGGGAAATTCTTTTATAACGAAAAAAATTGATCGACCTTAAAACAATTCGCCTAGGTAGTTAGCTGAATTTCGGGGAAGTAGGAATTCTCTTAAATATTTAATGAACACTGCAAACGACTTGTGATCTTTTGGAATTGAAATGTGTGGTTTTTAAATTAGATTTTTGTCACAATGGGACTTTGATAATTTTGATTTTTACCTTTTCTTCTTGAAATCCAACAACGTCCAGATTTAGGTGTGTGAACTCCCAAGGAACGCAGTGATAATTAATTGGGAATTATAAATTCATATTGTAATTTGATTGGTGAAAACATAGAAAATATACCTAGTCTTGTAAATTAAAAAAAAATATTTCACATTGATTGGCCAGTTCAGTGGATGATTTGTTCTTTTTCGCTTTGGAATTTAGTATCGGCCATCAATATGAATCCCTACTTTCTCATCAAAGAGGAAAACCAATATGAATTAAAAATCCGCGGGCAACTTACGACCGGTAGCGCAGAGGACCTACGGAAACGGTTGACCAAATGTGTCAAGGCCAACATGCCTGTAGACCCGGCTGTTTTGGCATCTTTGGACGTAGAAGGGGAATTAGAGGCCTGTGAGGCTAAGCTAAATCGGTTATCGGCATCCATTGACGAATACGAGGGAGAATATACGGATACGGAAGGCCAGCGGCTTCAGGCCCGGTTATGGCATAACTACCTCAGGATTCAACGTATCCCAGTAGTAACCGAGGTGGACGAAGGACGCCAGTGAAAGTTGTTGAGTGAGGCTAAACGCCTTTGTGATGCGGCTAGTGAACAAAGGGGCGCAGTAGAAATGGGGAGTGAGGATGGTTAGGAGATTATAGATAGTGAGACTATAACCAACAAAACGCAACCGCTCCGTGCAACCGCGCCCGTGGCGGCGAATTAAGCCAATGTAGGGGATTCGACACCAAGCCCGGCTGACCAACGCACACAGCCGGTCAGTTCAAGCGCCGTACCACCGGTGCTACATGAATCGTATCATCGCACACGAGCCGTGCCCGTCTATAAATGGGGGTTGATGTTTGACGGAAGATCACAAAGCGTAGGGGCGTTCCTCCAACGTGTTGAAGAACTCCGAAGAGCTAGGGGTGTGACCCCTACCGAACTTTTTGAGTCTGCTGTAGACCTATTCTCGGGACCAGCCCTAGTGTGGTATCGATCCACAATAGGCCGGATAAATACCTGGGAACAGCTGTGTCAGGATCTGGAAGTAGTACTCCAGCCACCCGACCATGACATCCGGTTACAGCAGGAGATTTTTAACAGAATGCAAGGAGAGACCGAGTCAATCGACTTCTTCATCGCGGCGATGGAGGGTTTGTACGGGCGACTAGCTACCAACGTGCCCGAAGAAGCTAGGCTGCGGCAAATGTACCATAATCTTGTAAATCAAACGTGATATTAAGAGGAATTTTAGGAAAAGTACTTAAAACATATGGACGCCAGCGAGTAACCTTGAACCTAAAACCGGGAGTTCAAGTACCAGGAGATTTTGTCGTAGGGAATCTACCAAAGGGGTATTTAGCGGTGCTAGGCTGCGATATCTTGGGTCAGGGAAATGGAGAGATTAGCGTAGGACGCGGCGTGCTCAGGTTGCTGGGCAAGGACATTTGGCTGAACCGTTTAAGAAAGGGAGAAACCGTGCCAGACCCTAATCGCAGTGATGAGAGAAGTACTGAGAGAAGTACAGAGCCAAAGACAGCGCTATGTGTACTGTTGCAACGAGGTCAAAATCCCACCACGTTGTGAATAGATCTTTCGTGTAAAAACTAGTCGTTTCACCACAAAACCAGACGAGTTAGAAGGCGCAGAAGTAATGATTGAGCCCGGTGAATTTGTAATACATGGCGTCTACATAGCCCGGAATTTAACAAAAATAGAACAAAATTGTTGTTGGGTCAAAACCGTGAATGTGAGTGTTGAGGAAGTCACGTTGGCGAAAAATCAAAAATTAGGAACTATTGTTAGCGATATTGCCCCCGAGGAGGATGAACAATCTGCTCGGTGTAAATTGGTAATTTTAGCCGACAGCCATGGTAGGGGCCTGCAGAGTATTGTATCAGAGAGACTGCCGCGGAATGTTGATGTTGAAGTTTTCTTCCTGCCTAACGGTAAATCGAAACACGTAACATCAAGACTAGGAAATTTGCTCAACAAATTGACTGCCAATGACACGGTAGTTGTAATAGGTGGTACAAACGATGTAGATAAGTCAAAGCCTTATCCGTTGACCTTGCAGCAGGCTTTTCTAGCTTTGCCGACGAAATGGGAAGCGACCGTCAAAGTGCTCTCCATATTTGATCGCTATGATAAGGATCTTAAGACTGAACTGAGTGACGCGAATGGCCTCCTCAAAGCAATCGTTCAAAATTTAAAGAAACAAAGTTGAGGGAAAACTAATTTCTTGGATCTAAAAGGGAAAATGAACCGACGTTGGTATACGAGGCACGGACTACACTTAAATGAGGAGGGGAAGCTAAATTTAGCACGAATTATTAAAGACAGGGTTCTATTCAGTCATAAAGTAGCGGAGGCAAGGGTCGGAAGGGTTGAACGGTGGGATGAGGCAGAGTTTGAGACGTGCATAGATGCGAAGCTGACTCATCTCCCACCAAAAGAACGGGCTCTGGTGAAATCCACTCTCATGGAGTATGGACATGTTTTGGCTTTCAGGGACAACCAACTCCTTGGTTGTACGTCTGCTGTCGAACATGTAATCCGAACTGGGGACGTGGCACCCATTCATAAAAAAGCCTACCGCGTGCCACACCATCAGAAGGCCGTGCTTGATGGTCTTATCCGAGACCAGCTGGACAAGGGCATCATTGTCCCTAGCCAAAGTGCTTGGGCCTCACCAGTGGTACTAGTGCCTAAAAAGTCCCCAGACGGTACCTCTAAGATGAGGTTTTGTGTTGACTACCGGGGGTTAAACGCCGTAACTACCCCAGACGTGTACCCTCTCCGTAACATCACGGAGGCTTTGGATTCGACGGGTGGTTGCACAGTTTTCACCACTTTATACCTTCGGTCGGGGTACCATCAGATACAAGTTGACAAAGAAAGTAGGCCCAAGACCGCCTTCAATGTGCCGGGAGGGCACTATGAGTACCAGCGCATGCCGTTCGGATTAAGCACCGCCCCCGCTACCTTTCAAAGATTAATGGACTCGGTTTTGATGGGGCTGAAAGGTGACAAATGCCTGGTCTATTTGGATGATATAGTTTTATTCTCAAAGTACCTGCCTTCTCACCTAGAAGCAATAAAAGAGGTATTTTCTAAATTAAAAGGAGTAAATCTGACAGTTCAGTTAAGTAAATGCAATTTTGTGGTTGACGAGGTGAACTACCTTGGCCATGTTATAACAAAGAGAGGGGTAGGACCAGAGCCGGGTAAGGTTAAAGCCGTGCGCGATTTCCCTGTGCCAAAGACCGTAACGGACGTAAGGTCATTCCTCGGCCTGTCTGGTTATTATCGCCGTTTTATCGATGGCTACGCCACAATCGCTCAACCACTTTTTGAATTGACAAAACAGGGACGCGAATTTGTATGGGCACCCGAATGTCAGGAGGCCTTCGATCGGTTGAAACAAAAACTGATCTCGGCACCCGTGCTAGTGTACCCGGACTTTAGTAAACCTTTCGTATTAGCCACGGATGCGAGTATGTTTGCCTTGGGAGCCGTCCTATCTCAGGAGATAGATGGAGAAGAACACCCTGTAGCCTATTGTTCTAGGACGTTGTTTCCGGCTGAAAAGAATTACTCGACCACTGAGCGTGAATTGCTTAGCTTGGTCTGGAGTACCAAGTATTTCAGATGCTACCTATTAGGCCGCCCTTTTAAGGTCATTACCGATCATGCTGCTCTAAAGTGGATGCTTTCCCTTAAAGATCCTAGCAGTAGATTGATGAGGTGGTCGTTAAGGCTAGCAGAGTTCGATTTCACCGTGGAACACAAAGTCGGGAAAATGCACAGTAACGCAGATGGGCTCAGCCGAGCGGTACACGCGATGAGAAAGGATGTGCTCCCCATTGTCGACCTTGATGTACTAAGGACGCGACAGCGAGAAGACCCTGTAGTGCAAGGCTTACGACAGGCCAAGAGTTTTCGCATGAGTCCCGAGAAAATCTTGTACCGTCTGAGTTCGGGTAAGCAAAAGATTGTAGTACCGGCATCTCTAGTACCGGAAGTTATTCGATTGAATCATGACTTGCCTACTGCCGGACATGCCGGAGTAGCAAAAACATTGGAACGGGTACGACAGAAGTTTTGGTGGAAAAAGATGGACAAAGACGTGCTAGATTACGTTAGGACGTGTCGTAGCTGTAATCAGCGGACTAATTGTGGACAAGCTAAAGCGCCTCTAGGGAAAATCTTCAACGAACCCCGAGAGCCCTTTGAACTGATTGCGGCTGACCTAGTGGGACCACTACCTCTCAGTGAGTCTCGTCACGTTTACATTTTAAGTGTAATGGGCCATTTCTCGCAGTATTGCGAATTCATCCCGTTGCCCGATTAAACGGCAGAAAGTGTCGCGTGAGCACTCGTACAGCGTGTAATAACAAAGTTTGGCGTACCAAAGCCTCTTATTACCGACCAGGGTGCGAACTTTACCTCTGACCTAATTAGTCAGCTCTGTAAGTTCTTACATGTCCGAAAGATACAAACTACAGGATTCCACCCTCAGTCGAACGGCCGTTTAGAGAGAGTGCATTCGACTATCGCGCGCATGCTGAGCCATTTTGTGAATCGACATCAGACCGACTGGGACGAGTACCTTCCCTACGTCACGATGGCGTACAACTCCCAGAGTCATGAGTCGACAGGGTTTTCTCCATTTGAAATGGTTTTTGGCCGGAAGATGGAAATGCCCATGGAGGCTGATCTGACCATCACCGAAAGCGATGATCTTTACAATGATCATGTAGAAACCCTGCGAAGTAAGCTCAGAGAGACGTTTGAAATCGCTGAGAAACGGAAAATAGCAGCTCGCGGCCGCTATGAGAAGCAATACAATAAGAAGGCTCGAGAATTGAAATATGAAGAAGGGCAGATGGTCTTCCTACACGTGCCTAGTGTAGGTCGGTACCGAGTTAAGAAGTTATCTAAATTGTGGAACGGGCCGTACAAAATAGTTAAAGTACTGTCCCCGTTGAACGTGGTATTGTAAATCCGTAAAAGAGAAGTGACTGTCCATGTAAACAGGATCAAGCCCTGCATGAGGAGAGCTCCCGTGCCTCCCCAACAGGCAGTGTATCCACGTGGCCCTAGGCCTCAAGATGCGAGTGATAGGGTGGAAGATGACAGTGATGAGGTAGAAGATCGAGCAGGTGTTCCGGGGAACCCAGTAGCAGTCGCCGGACCCTCCGATAGGTTGCAACGCCCAAAGAGAAATACGCGCGTACCCGGAAGGTGGGGAGATTTTGTTAGACTCCTAAATCTATTTTGATAGATAAGCGATAGTTTAGTCGCTTCATAGCCCGGGATTAGGCAAGATGTCAACTTTATTTTTGCTCTATAAAATACCATTGCCTCTGTTATAGGCCTAATTGGCATGTTATTTACGCTTGGAGTCGCCTGGGGTTTTCACCGAGGTGTCGTCTTCGAAAAGGAGGGAGATGTGCTCCTCACTGACAGCCATTGGACCATAGTGATGCAGTACAACTTGACGGAAGTAGAAGAGGAAAACCAGAACCTAAGTATATTGCTATTCAAGGTAAAAGGTCAGTACGATGAGTTCTTTCAGGACCTCTTAGCGAAGAATGTAAGCATGCACTCTCCGGTACGAGGATTAGAAGTAGGATTCAGGTACGAGTATGTAGGTTTGCAGCAGCTGGTAGTAGACTATGTCGGCCAAACCAGTGACTTGACTACCTTAGTATCTAGTACTCGGCAAAAACGAGGCTTAATCGATGTGGGAGGCCAGGTACTAAAATGTCTGTTTGGTACTGCAACGGATAGTGATCTGGAATTAACCAATAGTAGGATAAATGAAATAGAAAATCTAAGTGATGACCTTTCCCATAACACTAAAGACCAAATAACCGTTTTAGGCAATATGCAATCGGAAATTTCCAACCATTCTAGAGCAATAAACAAAATTATCTCTACCATAAAAGAATATCACGAGGTGATGCACATAACTATGGCCCGTAATTATATCAGAGAACTTATATATGCCAACCAGTTGAGAACCCTTTTTCAGTACTTGAAGTTGAACTCAGCCCTTTCGGAGGTTAAAGGTGCTATTAATCTAGCTGTCCAGAGGATGGCCAGGCTTCACCTGGCCATTGAGGATCTAAGTGCCGGAAAAATTACCAGTAACCTGTTGCCTCCCCATCAGTTCTTGAAGGTCCTGACTTCCGTGGAAAACGTAATACCACCCCCAGTAAAATTTTTTTTTAGATGTAAAATTAGAGAGTTTGCATAATTTCTACAAATTTGCCACAATCCAATCATATGTAACGAATTCTCAATTGAGGGTATTAATTAAGCTACCCCTGAAAAATGATAATCAGTTGTTTGAAATTTTCAATGTGATAGTTTATCCTGTTTACGACCCTTCACTCGCAAAGTGGGTGAAATGGGAAGTGGCAGATCAAAAGCTTGTGATTAGTAAAGACAGGCAGACTTATTCGGTTTATTCACCAGAAATCTTTGCAAGGGAATGTAAATTTGGCAAACTCACGGTGTGTCCGTTGTCAGACGCCTTATTAAGCGTCTACTATCGACCCAACTGTGTAGTAGATTTATTAATGAAAGAACACGTAACGTTATGTAGTAGAAAGTTGATATCTGGCTTACAGTCCCCCGTTCTAATTAGAACACCTACCCGCTGGCTCTACGCACATCAAAAGAAACACGAGTTATATTAAATTGTTTTGGGCGTGATGCGAACCTGAATGTAAGTGCGATCACCCTGAAAGGTGAGGGTGAAATACCGAAGCAAGACAGATGTGATCTGATTGCTGATGGGTACAGGGTGCCTGCCCGATTTATCGGCAGCTCCTCGTATTCGAGTGAATTTGGAAAGATTCTTTTCCCAGAAGTTGATGGGATGTACAGTAGTGAAGAACACAGCTTACTGGTACATGATGTAAATGAAACTTTGAAAGTCTTGAAGGGACTAGATGATCAGCTGGGCACCCTAAGTGTTAAAGAATATTCCCTAGAGGGTACAGTTCAATTACTTAGGTCCCACTATCACAGACGGATGGTTATCAAGTATGTAACGTTTAGTGGTACGTCTCTTGTTGTGGTGTTAACTGTTGTTGTTCTGTTGCTAAGATGGAGGGTGCGAGTTGCCGCCCTGCTCCGTGCAGCCCTGGGAGATAGCACACAGCATCCGCAGGCCGCCCAGACAGAGTCGCCTCTCCAGACCCTCGAGGAGGCTGTACGCACTGTTCCTAGACCAAATGCTGATCAAGGCGAAATTGATCGAGACCAGAGTGGGAGTATGTCAACCTCACGAACCGCAACTGACGTCAAACTGACCGTATGGTAATCTAACAAGGAGTGGAAAGTTGGGCCCTGGACACTTTAAGTAAGTGTGACATTAGTTGCAAACTTACAACTTCATCGGGATGTGTGTATGTGTATTACTTTAAAAAAACCGGAGATCAACTTGTGTCGAGACTGAACGAGTGCTTCTGGATTCTTAGTCGTAGGGACATGGTGGAAGAGTGATTGGGGATCCCCTAATATGTTTGTTGATGCTCTCTTTATGCTGATCACTTGGTTTTGACTTGTGTATGTATGTTAACGCAGACTGGTAATGGCAGAGTTACTATAATTCTTTGAACATTCTATTAAAGTAAATAGCATATCCTAAGAGGATCAAGAATGCTCGAGTCAAACTGGTATCTATGGGAAGGTAAAGCCGGCACCCCCAAACCCAAATACCCTTTCCTTTCAACTCCCCAACCGGACTATAGATACACTGAAACAGCTCGAATAACTTTCCTAAATTTAAAATGAAGTGACATTCCAGTAATAACGCCGTTGAGAGTGTCTTGCTAAGGGATTTTCCGGACCCCATTAGCAAGACAGAAAAGATGTCTTTACCAGGTCTGCAGAATTGTATTAAGATAGTAGGCAGGGTATCAACCCTTGTGTTTATTCATATTTTATGTATTCACTGAAAATGTAACTGTTATTTAAGGAATTTTTGTGTCACGTGTAAGTTGAAAGGGGGTCAATGGTTAGACGTAGTCAATCAGTATTTCTAGAGTTAGGGAGCTGACTTGCCGGTTACTGCGAGGTTGCTTGTACTGATGGCTACGGAAGGTCAATCCTATGTCAGGAGAACTCCGCGGCTTCTATGTAAGCCTGATGAGCAGCTCCATTTAGTGTTAAGTTTACAATTACTGAATTTTCTATTTTACTGTATCTTTTACAAGGGACCAGTCCGGTTGACTTTAAAAATTAGGGGTGACCGAGGCAACCGGCCCCAAGTGAAATCTCATGAGGCTTATCCAAGAATGAGGGAGTAGCGTTCCAAATTATGATACATGTGCCTGGAACAATTACTTTGTTATAATTGGTTTTCTTTTAAGGGTACATGAAGTGCACTAACCCAGAGTGGCAAAAAAAAAAAATTTTCGACAGTCACCCTGTTAGCTTAATTTTAATCACATATTGTATTGTCGCTATTGCGATGCCAATGTATTTGTTGTAGGGATGTCATAATGGTTGTGGACGTTTGAATGTCTAGTAATCTTAGATCTTAAGAATTCGTTAGCCTAAGGGAGACTGGTCCTTTGACCTTAGTGAGAACTTGGTAGTCTATAGCGTTAAGTTTCTTTTATTTTCTGTTATTCATGACATGTTTTTATTTCTTCTTGTGGAGATCCTAAGTTTTTTTTTTAATTGTGTGTTCTGATATTTTAACTTGGGTGTTTTTTTTGGTTTCCGACCTTTAATTTTCGAGTCAAAATTCCGTCCCTAGTATGAATAGTAATGTTGAAGCTTTTTCAAATTTTTTTTCCACTATCAATTCAATACAACTACCTGTGGCATACCAATTAATTAAAAAAGAAAAAAAAGGATCAGATGTAGACTGGGTGGCAGTTGTACGTTTGGCTAGGAAGGGAGGCACAATAAGAACTCTTCCGGACTCCACAAGTACTCAATGCTGAGGGCAGCATGATCTAAAGGTGGGGGGAGTGTGACACCTCGGTGTTAACGCCCCAAAATTTCAACAAATAAATAAGTGTAACCTAATACTAAAAAAATGTCTTATTGTTACTTTAGTGATTATTTTAACCACCTTTATACTGGTAAGACCTCCCCAATATGTAACAATGCTGCCGTACACATCAAGTGCCATCCGGATTAATATAGGAAAATATAGGCGTTAAGGCCACTTCAGAACTTCAGAAGAAAGGGACAGGAGTTCTGCCACAGCCTGTATATGCATTAAATTGAAGCCCGCGGTGATGTAACAAGATTGAAGAGAGTACTTTGTAACAAAAGGCTTTTATAAGAAGGACTTTATACAAGACATGTAAACTGTATTTTCCTTGTTATATATTTGTTCTTACTTTGATGTGTTCAATTGTATTGTAATTTGAACGAATAAAATATTATTATTATTATTATTATTATTATTATTATTATGCGACAACGCCGGTGTTGTCGCAGCCACGTGTACGGAATGCGCTGAAATCAGCAATAGTTTTTTTTGTACGCAGGCCTTGAGCAGTCTAAAAGCACCATGTACTTTGTTAATTACTAAATGAATCGCCTAGGAGGCAGCACCTCTCAGAGTACCATCCTAAGACGAAACGCGCTCTGATTGGTCTGGAGCCTTGGCAGCGGGAGGATCGGGCGATGTTGAGGTGATGCTCGGAGAGTCGGCTAACTTGTGCGGAACGCGACAGACGCTAACTTAGGCCCTCTCCCCCCCCCCTCACTCTCTATCCATATTTTAACTTTTCGGAAGCCAAATTCTAAATCCTTAATTATGTATTAATCAAACCTAATTATTTTATTAATCTAATCCAAAGAGTGTGCTAATTTTAATAAATCATATATTAGTTCGACTCCGTTGTTTTATTTTGAAAAGTTTATACAACCTTCCTCGCCACGAACCCAAGAGAAGATCTTTCGCCTCCCACTGGGCAAACGAAGGCAACCTACCACACAACTAAAGCATCTTTGTGTATACCTATTTAACATGAAAGGTACATATAAATTAGAAGTTTACTTCAGTTTAAATAGAAGAAGAAGTGTTTTTACGTAAAATTTTAAAAATACTTATTATATTTTATTACAATCTCAGAATCTTTATTTTTAAATATTATTTGTAGTCAAAATTAGACCTTGTTTTAGTTAAGTTTATTTACAATTAAAGATTAATAAGATCTTCTAATTAAAATAATTGTAGAGTTTTAATTCGTAATAGGCCTAAATGTTAAAATATTACTTTTCCTTATTATACCAGGTAAATGATCAGTTTATAATTTTGTATATAATTAAATTCTGTTTTGACAATATTAACAAACCATGTATACTTATAAGTGTGTCTCTTTGTGTATGATGGCTGTATATGGGTGTGTTTGTGGATATGTATATATGTATGTATATATATATATATATATATATATATATATATATATATATATATATATATATATATATATATATATATATATATATATATATCATATACAACATTTATTTGAGTAATTTTTTTTCATTTAAGATTTTGTATTCCGTTTAAATAAAATAACTTATATTATGCAGCTATGTATTGTTTGATGCTTTTTATTACGATCTTATGTATTTAATTGAAACCGTTGAATAGAAGCTTGATATATTTTAAGTGTTTTTGAACACTAAATCGTTATTTCACAATTTTATTTGTATACACATATTAGGTTTCTTGCTGTAGTTAAAAGATTTTAAATGTAAGTTAAAATATTAGTTTTCCTTCTTATACTGTTTGAAGGAGTTGTTTACAATATTTTAAAAACAAATCAATATTATTTTGACAATATATACATGTATGTGCATATGTATGCACGTTTGTGTATGTGTGAGTGTGCTCGTGAGTTTAGATGTGTGTATGTACTCGTTTGTATGATGTATATAGCTATAATTTGGATGATTATTACAGTTGTAAAGCAACAGCGTTTATTTAAATTTTTCTTCAGTGTCTTATCCTATGTTACTATATGATATAATATAATTTAATATGATAATATATTGCTATTTTACACTTAAAATCATTTTTGGGTGGGCAGGCAGCCTGTGATAATAATGATTGATGACAGTGGTGATAATGATTTACCAAATGAATGTTTAGAGATTGATAGCCCACTTAAGTTTAAAGATTTCTACAGTTTTACGGAGAGTAATAGGTTTATCAGTAGTAACATTAACTCTTTCCACTCTAATATTAGAAGTTTTTCTCAAAACTTTGATGAGTTAAAGTTATATTTGAGTTTGATAATGAGCAATGTAGATATAATTGTTCTAACTGAGTGTTGGTTGAGGGAGGGAGAGGAGGGAGTGAACATTGAGGGGTTTGACCTTGTACTGAGTGATAAATTACGGAACCAGAATGACGGCGTCATTGTTTATGTAAATAAGTGACTTTCTGCAGTTACGTCACAAGCAACTTTGGGTGACATTTTCGGCATTTCACTTAACTTCACTTTCCTAAATACTCACTTCAACATTTTGGCACTATACAGAACGTTTGACAGTGACGTTGGTAGTTTTATAGATGCTCTCCACAGCTATTATAACAATGTAGAACGTAATAAAACATGTATTTTACTAGGAGACATGAATATTAACCTTTTGGCACCTGAAGATATTACTAACGGATATTTAAACTGCCTTATTGGTCATGGACTTGTACAATGTGTGGCCAAACCGACTCGGGTGACGGAGCACAGCACGACCTGCCTGGACCACGTGTAGTGAGATACAACGACATGCAGAGTGTGCAGGCCGCCGTGCTGCACACCACCGGCACTGACCACTACAGCACCGGCCTCAGAATCACAGTCCATGCGACTGCCACTGCCACTGACAAACCTCTAGCACCGATTACGTACACTGAGAATCCTCAAACTGGAATCCCGTCCTGAATTGTTATGATGTCAACGAATGTTCAGCCAATTTTTCGGACGTGATTACTGAATCCTTATCTTTCGCTAAAAAAGAAATAAAAAATCCCACAACACGGAAGAAAAAACTTAAACCATGGATTTGCAATAACTTAGTAAGTTTGATTCGTGAAAGGGATAAAATTAGTAAAATCTTAAAAAACAAACTTTTAATCGTGAACTTAGGACTTATTACAATATGTTAAGACGTGATTTAAGCAACTCTATAAAATCTACAAAGCGGGATTACTATAGAATGAAATTAAATGACTGTTCAAAAAATGCTAAATTGTTTTGGGGAATTATTTGCGAATTAATTGGGAGGAATAAATGTAGATACATTTTTCTTATTAAAAAATGTCTCCCAGGTGCACCTATATTGAGCAAGGAGGTTTTAAAATAAGTTGCCAATGATTTCAATGCATTTTTTTCGGGTTTTGGCAAAACCCTGGCCGACGAGATTGATCCATGGGGGGGGGGGGGGTGTCCAGTGGTACGCGACTCTGATTAATGGCTGAACACTAAATTCTCACTACAGACTGTGACTGAACATGATGTAATACGCCAGGTCAATGGCCTGAGAGGTAGATCCGCACCGGGGATGGACGGGATCTCGACTAACCATTTTAAGGCAAATATCCATGTTATATCTCAACAGTTAACACATTTAATTAACTTAAGTATCTCAAATGGTGTATTTCCCGATAATTTTAAGCTAGCAAAACATTTTCCTCTTTTCAAATCTAAAGAATTCACATACAAAAACAACTTCCGTGCCATCTCATTGTTAAGTGTTTTCTCTAAGGTCTTAGATCGAATAGTAAAGGATCAACTCGTCTCGTTTTTACAAAACCATAACATTTTAAGTGAGTGTCAGTATGGATTTAGACCAGAAAAGAGTATCAATGACGCATTGTTCGATATCAACAGAGATTTAAACAAGAGTATTTAAAAAAATAATCGGGGAATGTTTGTTTTTTTGGATTTAATAAAAGCATTCGACTCTGTGGATCGTACTATTTTGTTAACAAAATTAGAAATGATAGGGGTCCGCGGTATTGCGTTAGCGTGGTTTCGCAGTTACCTGAGCGAGAGGCGTCAGGTTGTGTCCATCTGCGGAGAGAACAGTGATCCTCAAAATGTTGATTATGGTGTGATTCAAGGCAGTACATTGGGACCTATTTTGTTTTTGATATATATAAACAATATTTCTAAACTAAATCTGTATGGAACACTCTTTTTGTTTGCGGATGACAGCTTAATTTTTATTACTGGTAACAATTGGATGGAAGTACAGCAAAAGGCTGCAAACCGACTTAATGATTTTGAAAAAATGGTTAGGTCAAAATTTTCTCTCACTAAATATATCTAAGACAAAATTTCTACCTAATTCTTTGAACAATAATTCAGATTACAATTTAAATAGTTTGAGAATTTATCAATGTGGCAATTCTGCAAATTTACGATGTGGATGTAAAAGTATGTAGGTGTAATTTTTGATCATCGCCTTAAATGGTGTGATCATATAGTCTATATTCAAGCAAAAGTAAGAAAATATATTTACGCTTTCAGAAGATTAAGTGATGTTTTTAAATGAAAAGGAAATTAAAATAACTTATTGCTATTACGTCCAATCTCTTCTTACATTTGGAAATATTGGTTGGGTGGCGCACTAAAATCAGTTTTGGAGTCCCTTTACATAACACAAAAATATATCTTAAAAGCAGGATTAAGGAAAAATAAGCGTTATCCTACTGACTCTCTTTTTCATGAATCTTCACTCCTTGCCTTGCGAAAATTGTACATAAAGCATCTTTTAGTTCCTATTTATAAATATTACAACAAAATTTTCTCAGAAACAACACATTCTTATTACACCAGGCACGCAGTTAATGTCGGTATACCTGTTACAGGGTTAGTTAAATCATTTTCAATAACAAATTCCTTTTATATTTCCCATGTATTGTTCAGAAACATTTGCAAGAACTTCAGTCACTTCAAAATATTCGAATCAACTTCAACTTCAATTTAAAAAAAAAAAACATTAATTTCTTCCTTCTACAGTTTGGCCTTGAGGGAGCCGAGGCCCTAATCTTATCTGAATACGGGCGGGCTTGATCTTGGTCCTTTATCTCACCCCTTTACCCCCCTTCGATACTACATATCATTCATCTACATTTCTAAGTGATAATTACTTAAAGTAAATTAAATATATTTTTTGAGTCGGATTGATTAACTTCAATTATTATTGTTATTGTTACTATTTCGTTTGCCTCTGAACCATATCAGGCAAAACAAACTAAAATTAATTTCTGTAAAGGATAGCGTCTCTAGCCTACGCACAGGCTGCTTACCCATGTAGGCTAATTTCCAAACAATATATATTTAGAAATTAAAATGTTTTTAATTTCTTTGTTAACTAATAATTATTTGCAAACACATTTGTAATCTCTGTACCTATATGAAGATTGTGGAAATAAACTTATATTTCATTTCATAATAGTTTTTGCAATGCTTTTTCAGTGATTAGGCAATGCTAAGATGACGGAAGCCACCCAAGATGCTAGTATTATTTTCTTGGCCTGGCTGATTGTACATATGTACTTAGTCTTCATGTGGTGGACAATAGTGTAATACCTACGTTATATATTGGTGTTTTTACTTTTGTAACCTTTCACTTACCTGAATGACAAGATTAGGCAATGCTAAGATGACGGAAGCCACCCAAGTTGCTAGTATTATTTTCTTGGCCTGGCTGATTGTACATATATACTTAGTCTTCATGGGGTGGACAATAGTGTAATACCTACGTTATATATTGGTGTTTTTACTTTTGTAACCTTTCACTTACCTGAATGACTAGATTAGGCAATGCTAAGATGACGGAAGCCACCCAAGTTGCTAGTATTATTTTCTTGGCCTGGCTGATTGTACATATGTACTTAGTCTTCATGGGGTGGACAATAGTGTAATACCTACGTTATATATTGGTGTTTTTACTTTTGTAACCTTTCACTTACCTGAATGACTAGATTAGGCAATGCTAAGATGACGGAAGCCACCCAAGTTGCTAGTGTTATTTTCTTGGCCTGGCTGATTGTACATATGTACTTAGCCTTCATGGGGTGGACAGTAGTGTAATACCTACGTTATATATTGGTGTTTTTACTTTTGTAACCTTTCACTTACCTGAATGACTAGATTAGGCAATGCTAAGATGACGGAAGCCACCCAAGTTGCTAGTATTATTTTCTTGGCCTGGCTGATTGTACATATGTACTTAGTCTTCATGGGGTGGACAATAGTGTAATACCTACGTTATATATTGGTGTTTTTTACTTTTGTAACCTTTCACTTACCTGAATGACTAGATTAGGCAATGCTAAGATGACGGAAGCCACCCAAGTTGCTAGTATTATTTTCTTGGCCTGGCTGATTGTACATATGTACTTAGTCTTCATGGGGTGGACAATAGTGTAATACCTACGTTATATATTGGTGTTTTTACTTTTGTAACCTTTCACTTACCTGAATGACAAGATTAGGCAATGCTAAGATGACGGAAGCCACCCAAGTTGCTAGTATTATTTTCTTAGCCTGGCTGATTGTACATATGTACTTAGCCTTCATCGGGTGGACAATCGCGTAATACCTACGGCAAGCAGTTGTGATCTTTTAGTTTTAATCAATATTATATTTTTATAATAATAATATATTATCATTTTACACTACCTCATTTTTCTACTACAGAGTGTTCCATACCATTATTTACATGTTGACCATAATATCCCGAAAAAGAATGGACATTGTTAAGCTTAAGTCATAAATCTTTTACAAGTTCAAGTTCCAACAAAAAGGTAACCAGATTTGTATGCCTTATAATAATTTTTTTGAAGTTAAAAACCACCCAATTATGCCTCAACGATATGTTTGCACAATGTTTGTTTATATAGGAAAGAGATTTAGGCCGGGAAGACGTAAAACATGGAATGCTGTATCCCATTCCGATGGTAACAATTGAAAAGCTATAACAATTACACTGTTTTAGATTAAATTCTATCCAAACAAAAATTATATTACAACTATTACAACAAGATGTATTGCATTAAACACACTTGAAGTATGTGGTTTAGCATATCAACTTTGGGTTACAGGCTATGATGGCTTGAGTCAACTGAGAATGAGAATATAGAGAACTTTGTCACATACATAATGGCACTAATAGTCGTTTTTAACTCATTAAAGGCAATAAATATACTCAATACTAAATATTTATTACAGTTTACAAAGGAATTATTATAATCTAAAATAGTACGCACCACTTGGAATTTCAAAGGTATTTCAATAAGTAGTTTAGTACTATACACATAACTACGTCTTGTCGGCTAAAATATACATTCAATAATGTCAATATCCCAAAATAAAAAAAAAAAACTTAATACCAAATACTTTAATTCATTAGTTCAGCTTATATTAGAGATTTAGAATAATAAATAAAACTCGATACATTAAAAATAGCTTTATTACTTTAATAAGTTAAACAGACGAAATTATATTTATCAAGATGTCAGATATCAATGTTCTTCTAGTTGAACTAGATATTCTTTCTGATTGGTCTACTTGGTTTTGTTTATTATCTCAAGATATACGCAAAACAAGAGATTGCTTAAGACGCCTAATCAATCTCAGGTTGTAAATGGTTGAACTTACTAATAGTGTTTTAAAATTACTGTTACAAACAAGATTTGAGATGATAATGTTCTTCTAGTTGATTTACATATTCTGGATATTCCTTCTGATTGGTCTACTTGGTTTTGTTTATTATCTTCAGACATACGCAAAACAAGAGATTGCTTAAGACGCCTAATCAATCTCAGGTTGTAAATGGTTGAACTTACTAATAGTGTTTTAAAATTACTGTTACAAACAAGATTTGAGATGATAATGTTCTTCTAGTTGATTTACATATTCTGGATATTCCTTCTGATTGGTCTACTTGGTTTTGTTTATTATCTCAAGATATACGCAAAACAAGAGATTGCTTAAGACGCCTAATCAATCTCAGGTTGTAAATGGTTGAACTTACTAATAGTGTTTTAAAATTACTGTTACAAACAAGATTTGAGATGATAATGTTCTTCTAGTTGATTTACATATTCTAGATATTCCTTCTGATTGGTCTACTTGGTTTTGTTTATTATCTCAAGATATACGCAAAACAAGAGATTGCTTAAGACGCCTAATCAATCTCAGGTTGTAAATGGTTGAACTTACTAATAGTGTTTTAAAATTACTGTTACAAACAAGATTTGAGATGATAATGTTCTTCTAGTTGATTTACATATTCTAGATATTCCTTCTGATTGGTCTACTTGGTTTTGTATATTACCTTCAAGACATACGCAAAACAAGAGATTGCTTAAGACGCCTAATCAATCTCAGGTTGTAAATGGTTGAACTTACTAATAGTGTTTTAAAATTACTGTTACAAACAAGATTTGAGATGATAATGTTCTTCTAGTTGATTTACATATTCTAGATATTCCTTCTGATTGGTCTACTTGGTTTTGTTTATTATCTCAAGATATACGCAAAACAAGAGATTGCTTAAGACGCCTAATCAATCTCAGGTTGTAAATGGTTGAACTTACTAATAGTGTTTTAAAATTACTGTTACAAACAAGATTTGAGATGATAATGTTCTTCTAGTTGATTTACATATTCTAGATATTCCTTCTGATTGGTCTACTTGGTTTTGTTTATTATCTCAAGATATACGCAAAACAAGAGATTGCTTAAGACGCCTAATCAATCTCAGGTTGTAAATGGTTGAACTTACTAATAGTGTTTTAAAATTACTGTTACAAACAAGATTTGAGATGATAATGTTCTTCTAGTTGATTTACATATTCTAGATATTCCTTCTGATTGGTCTACTTGGTTTTGTTTATTATCTCAAGATATACGCAAAACAAGAGATTGCTTAAGACGCCTAATCAATCTCAGGTTGTAAATGGTTGAACTTACTAATAGTGTTTTAAAATTACTGTTACAAACAAGATTTGAGATGATAATGTTCTTCTAGTTGATTTACATATTCTAGATATTCCTTCTGATTGGTCTACTTGGTTTTGTTTATTATCTCAAGATATACGCAAAACAAGAGATTGCTTAAGACGCCTAATCAATCTCAGGTTGTAAATGGTTGAACTTACTAATAGTGTTTTAAAATTACTGTTACAAACAAGATTTGAGATGATAATGTTCTTCTAGTTGATTTACATATTCTAGATATTCCTTCTGATTGGTCTACTTGGTTTTGTATATTACCTTCAGACATACCTAAAACAAAAGATTGCTTTAGACGCCTAATCAATCTCAGGTTGTAAACGGTAAACTTACTAATAGTTTCTTGTTTAAAGTTTGTTTCAACAAAACATATTTTCGGGATACTTTCCATTGTTCAGTGATCAGTAACTCTACGTTTTGAGATTTAAAATCTGACTTTTTTTCCTCAGACTTAAACCTAAATTTGTTTTACGTAATAGGTTAGCCATTCACCCGAGGGATAGATCAGGTTCTAGATCTCGAAACGTAGTGTTAGCATATATAGTAAACATTTTTATTTTTTATCTTTAGATATTATAATTGGTGTTATTTATAACACAAAAAGTATATTACAATATCATTTATTACAGTGATTAATTTCATTATACTAATTTTAAAAACGTGACATGTAATACAAATTTTATTTTCTCGTCAAACCAAATTTATTGGCAATCGTAATTTTAGCGCTGTGTTTTACTGAAGCAGAAATGGATACTTTTAGCTAGCGTATTAGGTTATTATTAATCTCTTATGCCACTATATATTTAACACACCTTCCATACAGTTCTCCACATTTTTTTCTTACCTCTCCACGCTGATGGCAGTCAGAGTCAGCACGGAGCAGATGGCCGACACGTTCTGCATGTAGTGGACAAGCTTACACAACAACACCCCCATAGTCCAAGTGTAGGAGAACAGCTTGGCCACCTACGTAATGAAAAAAATACAAGCGGTTTAGATTGTCTCAACTGTCCACGCTGATGGCAGTCAGAGTCAGCACGGAGCAGATGGCCGACACGTTCTGCATGTAGTGGACAAGCTTACACAACAACACCCCCATAGTCCAAGTGTAGGAGAACAGCTTGGCCACCTACGTAATGAAAAAAATACAAGCGGTTTAGATTGTCTCAACTGTCTACGCTGATGGCAGTCAGAGTCAGCACGGAGCAGATGGCCGAACACGTTCTGCATGTAGTGGACAAGCCTTACACAACAAACACCCCCCATAGTTCAAGTGTAGGAGAACAGCTTGGCCACCCTACGTAATGAAAAAAATACAAGCGGTTTAGATTGTCTCAACTGACCACGCTGATGGCAGTCAGAGTCAGCACGGAGCAGATGGCCCGACACTTTTCTGCATGTAGTGGACAAGCTTACACAACAACACCCCCATAGTCCAAGTGTAGGAGAACAGCTTGGCCACCTACGTAATGAAAAAAATACAAGCGGTTTAGACTGTCTCAACTGTCCACGCTGATGGCAGTCAGAGTCAGCACGGAGCAGATGGCCGAAACGTTCTGCATTTAGTGGACAAGCTTACACAACAACACCCCCATAGTCCAAGTGTAGGAGAACAGCTTGGCCACCTCCCTAATGAATAAATTAAACGCGTTTAGATTGTCTCAACTGTCCCACGCTGATGGCAGTCAGAGTCAGCACGGAGCAGATGGCCGACACGTTCTGCATGTAGTGGACAAGTTACACAACAAACACCCCCATATTCCAAGGGTAGGATAACAGCTTGGCCACCTACGCAATGAAAAAAATACAAGCGGTTTAGATTGTCTCAACTGTCCACGCTGATGGGCAGTCAGATTCAGCACGGTGCAGATGGCCGAATAACGTTCTGCATTTAGTGGACAAGCTTACACAACAACACCCCCATAGTCCAAGTGTAGGATAACAGCTTGGCCACCTCCCTAATGAATAAATTAAACGCGGTTTAGATTGTCTCAACTGTCCACGCTGATGGCAGTCAGAGTCAGCACGGAGCAGATGGCCGACACGTTCTGCATGTAGTGGACAAGCTTACACAACAACACCCCCATAGTCCAAGTGTAGGATAACAGCTTGGCCACCTCCCTAATGAATAAATTAAACGCGGTTTTAGATTGTCTCAACTGTCCACGCTGATGGCAGTCAGAGTCAGCACGGAGCAGATGGCCGACACGTTCTGCATGTAGTGGACAAGCTTACACAACAACACCCCCATAGTCCAAGTGTAGGAGAACAGCTTGGCCACCTACGTAATGAAAAAAATACAAGCGGTTTAGATTGTCTCAACTGTCTACGCTGATGGCAGTCAGAGTCAGCACGGAGCAGATGGCCGACACGTTCTGCATGTAGTGGACAAGCTTACACAACAACACACCCCATAGTTCAAGTGTAGGAGAACAGCTTGGCCACCTACGTAACGTAATGAAAAAAATACAAGCGGTTTAGATTGTCTCAAACTGTCCACGCTGATGGCAGTCAGAGTCAGCACGGAGCAGATGGCCGACACTTTCTGCATGTAGTGGACAAGCTTACACAACAACACCCCCATAGTCCAAGTGTAGGAGAACAGCTTGGGCCACCTACGTAATGAAAAAAATACAAGCGGTTTAGACTGTCTCAACTGTCCACGCTGATGGCAGTCAGAGTCAGCACGGAGCAGATGGCCGAAACGTTCTGCATTTAGTGGACAAGCTTACAACAACAACACCCTCATAGTCCAAGTGTAGGAGAACAGCTTGGCCACCTCCCTAATGAATAAATTAAACGCGGTTTAGATTGTCTCAACTGTCCACGCTGATGGCAGTCAGAGTCAGCACGGAGCAGATGGCCGACACGTTCTGCATGTAGTGGACAAGTTTACACAACAACACCCCCATATTCCAAGGGTAGGATAACAGCTTGGCCCACCTACGCAATGAAAAAAAATACAAGCGGTTTAGATTGTCTCAACTGTCCACGCTGATGGCAGTCAGATTCAGCACGGTGCAGATGGCCGAAACGTTCTGCATTTAGTGGACAAGCTTACACAACAACACCCCCATAGTCCAAGTGTGGAGGATAACAGCTTGGCCACCTCCCTAATGAATAAAATTAAACGCGGTTTAGATTGTCTCAACTGTCCACGCTGATGGCAGTCAGAGTCAGCACGGAGCAGATGGCCGACACGTTCTGCATGTAGTGGACAAGCTTACACAACAACACCCCCATAGTCCAAGTGTAGGATAACAGCTTGGCCACCTCCCTAATGAATAAATTAAACGCGGTTTAGATTGTCTCAACTGTCCACGCTGATGGCAGTCAGAGTCAGCACGGTGCAGATGGCCGACACGTTCTGCATGTAGTGGACAAGCTTACACAACAACAACACTCCCATGGTCCAAGTGTAGGACAACAGCTTGCCCACCTACGAAATGATTAAATATATATTGCTGCCATGTGCATATATGAACGCTATTATAATGTAGTATGAGCACCCCATCAACGTGTAAACACAATCCTAGCGGAATGAAGGTTAAGTGATGAAGTTTCCTTGTATGAAACTCTTCAATATTAATGTATTTTACTATCAAAAACAATGATTTTATTATTCTAGAATAATTGCTCATTGATGAACTTTTTTTTTGTAGGTTTACCTGGGCTATTTTAGGTATAGTATACTGTGTTGCTATGGTATTTGAGATGATAATAGGATATAGGTTCCATCGCTATGTGTTACAAAATAAAACACAAATTTTTGAGGATTTAATGCTACCCTAATTCTTAGGTATCACAATATTGTGTTTGGGTGTATTTGCTTAGGGCTGAGGGGGTATTGTGGGTGGGGGGGGGACGGACCACCTTAAGAAGAGGGTAGATTTCAATCCTCCGTATAACATATAATGATGACAAATGTTAAATATTCATAAGACAATAGGTTTTCTCAAGTTTAACATAAATCCTATACGATAAAATAGAGAGGTCTCTCCTACAAATTCCGTTGTAATAGAACGATAATGTAACAGACGGACGGTAATGTAATAGAATCTTGGAGAAATAGAAAAAATTTAAATTTTGTTCAGTACTTTGAAATATTTACAATCTAAAATTATGAACTATAATAATGATGGATATGACTTTTGAACATTTTATGTAATGATATATTTTTTATATATACTGGTAAATTTATTTCGTGTTTAAGAACAGATATAAATTCTATAGCTATACCTAAATTAGTTGAAATGTAAGCACTTTATTTTATTCACACTAAAAAAATTAGAGATTAAGAATTTATTAATACATTTCTGACCAAACTCCGTTTAATTAAAGACATTGATTAAGACTGGATTCGGGTTAATATTGCTGTGAGATTATCTCACGTCAACGTCACCGTCAGTCCTGCTGTGAGTTCGATCTTGTTGTAGGAAATTGAATCCTGCTGTAGGGAGTATCTTAAAAAGCGTTATACTATCATTCTCACTTCTCAATATTTCTTTACAAAATATTGCTTTATATTATTCTTCATTTTGCAATACGTCATGAGAGGAATAAAAATTGTATAACGTTCCTCAATATATTACAGAGTTTGTAAGAATATATTAGTAATAAGTTCTGAAAGGGAATATTATTTTGAAACATTTCGCACAGCGCTTGAGAAAAAGAGCGAAAATATAGTTATGTTTTCCTAAGAGCAGGGAAAAAATTAAGACACAATTTATTGAAAGCATGGTAGTAAGGGTTTTGTTTAGTATGCAAACGATTCAGAAAAGATAAAGCGTTAGTTCGTTATAAACGTCTTCAAATTTGATATAAAATTAGCCCAACATATTTTGATATTCTTTCGCTAAAATTGCATTGGTAAGCAAATTGGCAGTAACTGCCCTTCCACGTAAGATTCCATGTCGGAAGGGAGAAATGTATTTTTTTAATAATTAAATACACATTTATGATAAACAATTTCAAAAATATTAGCAGGAATCGATACAACGACTACCATTCTATGTTACTTATTTGTAATTATTTGCCATTCTAATAGTAGATTTCCAATTATCAGGAAATAAATTTGATCGTATGCTTAACTTAAATAAAAAAGTTAACAGTGTCCATCAGAGCAACCTTTGAATCGTAGCTTCGTAGTGGCGCAGCGGAAATCATGTGCTCAATATACGGGAGCGAGAGGCGGTGAACCTACACCATATATGGCCCTGCCACCGCCTTCTCGAGAGTAGGTTCTGTCACATACCTGTCGTACACCGAGTCACATACCTGTTCCTACTCTCCAAACGCACCTGTCACCGACTCCTCGAGAGTAGGTTCTGTCACATACCTGTCGTACACCGAGTCACATACCTGTTCCTACTCTCCAAACGCACCTGCCACCGACTCCTCGATAATAGGTTCTGTCACATACATCTCGTACAATGAGCACCTGCACATACTCTCCAAACACAACTGCCACCGACTCTTCGATAGTAGGTTCTGTCACATACATCTCGTACAATGAGCACCTGCACATACTCTCCAAACGCACCTGCCACCGACTCTTTGATATTAGGTTCTGTAACATACCTCACGTACACTGAGCAACTGCACATACTCTCCAAACGCAGCCGCCACACCCTCCTCAACTGTAGGTTCTGGCATATACCTCTCGTACACTGAGCACCTGTACATACTCTCCAAACGCAGCCGCCACACCCTCCTCAACTGTAGGTTCTGGCATATACCTCTCGTACACTGAGCACCTGTACATACTCTCCAAACGCAGCCGCCACACCCTCCTCAACTGTAGGTTCTGGCATATACCTCTCGTACACTGAGCACCTGCACATACTCTCCAAACGCAGCCGCCACACCCTCCTCAACTGTAGGTTCTGGCATATACCTCTCGTACACTGAGCACCTGTACATACTCTCCAAACGCACCTGCCACCGACTCCTCGATAGTAGGTTTTGTCACATACATTTCGTACAATGAGCGCCTGCACATACTCTCCAAACACAGCTGCCACCGACTCCTCGATAGTAGGTTCTGTCACATACATCTCGTACAATGAGCACATACTCTCCAAACGCACCTGCCACCGACTCTTCGATAGTAGGTTCTGTAACAAACCTCTCGTACACTGAACACCTGCATATACTCTCCAAACGCAGCCGCCACACCCTCCTCAATTGTAGGTTCTGGCATATACCTCTCGTACAATGAGCACCTGCACATACTCTCCAAACGCACCTGCCACCGACTCCTCGATATTAGGTTCTGTAACATACCTCTCGAACACTGTGCACCTGCTCATACTCTCCAAACGCACCTGCCACTGCCTCCACGATACTAGGTTCTGTCACATACCACTCGTACACTGAGCACCAGCAACTACTCTCCAAACGCAGTTGCTACTCCCTCATAGATAGTAGGTTCTGTCACATACCTCTCGTCCACTGACCACTTGCTCATATTCTCCAAAAGCACCTGCCACTGCAACCTCAAAAGTAGGTTCTGTACACCCTTGTAAAGTAAGAACTCAATGGTTGGTGTATTCTCTTGTATAGAGCACTGACTTTGACAGAGATGCCGACAAGGATGAGCAGGAGGTAGGCGGAGGAGTAGCTTGTCCTTGACACAGCCTCGAAAACTAAGAACTCCATTGTTGTTGTACTCTCAGAAAAAGAACACTGACCTTGCCAGAAATGGAGATAAGGATAAGCAGGACCTTGGCGCAGGTGAGGCTTAACACTCACACAGCCTCCTAAACTAAGAACTCCATTGATGGTGTACTTTTGGATACAGAACACTGAACTTGAAAGGGTGATAGACAACGATGTGCAGGAGGTCAGCGGCTCTGAGGCTAGTTACTCACATAGTTTCGTGAACTAAGAACTCTATGATTGGCTTATTCTCAGATACTGAAACACTGACCTTGACAGGAATAAAGACAAGGATGAGCAGGATGTCGGTGAGTGAGAGGCGAGTCACTCACACATTTTCCTGAACTAAGAATTTAAATGTTGGTAAACTTTCGGATACAAAACACAGACCATGAAAGATATGTAGACTAGAATGAGCAGGAGGTCGGCGGATGAAAGGGTATTCACTCACACACTTGCCTAAACTAAGAACTACATTATTGGTATACTTTCGGATACGGAACACTAACCTTGACAGGAATGCAGACAAGGATAAGAAGGAGGTTGGCAGAGGTGAAGCCTTACACACTTTCGTAAACTAAGAACCCAATTGTTGTTGTACTCTCGGAAAAAGAACACTAACTATGCCAAAAATGTAGACAATGATGAGGAGGACTTTCTTTGGCGGATTCGAGTCTAGTTACTTACACAGTCTCGTAAAATAAGAACTCCATTGATGGCGTAATCTCTTTTACAGAAAACTGACCATCACAGGAATTCAGACAAGGATATTCTGGAGGGCAAAGGATGCGAGGATAGTCACTTACAAACTTTGTAAACTAAGGCCTCCATTGTTGGTGTATTCTCAGATACAGAACATTAACCTTGACAGTAATGCAGATAAGGATGAACAGGAGTGCCGCGGATGCAAGGCTAGTCACTCATACACTTACGTAAACGAAGAAATCTATTGTTGGTGTACTCTCTTGTACAGAGCACTATCATTGAAAGGGATGCAGACAATGATGAGCAGGAGATCGGCAGAGGCGAAGCTTGTCCCTCACACACTTTAGTAAATTAAGAACACCGTTATTAATGTACTCTCTTGTACAGAACACTGACAATGGCATGGTTGCAGACAAGGATGAGCAGGATGTAGGTAGAGGCGAGGATAGTCAATTACACACTTTCGGAAACTAAGAACTCTATTGGTCTTGTACCCTCGGCAAAAGAACACTGACCTTGACAGAAATCTAGACAAGGAAGAGCAGGAGATTGGCCGAGGCGAGGCTAGTCGCTCACACAGTCTCATAAACTAAGAACTCCATAGTTGATGTACTCTTTTCTACAGAATATTGACCATCACAGGAATGCAGGCAAGAATGAGCATGATGTCGGTGGATGCGAGGCTATTCAATCACACACTTTCATAAGCTAAGAAATCCTTTGTGTATTCTCTTGTACAGACCACTGGCCCTGAAAGGGATGGAGACAAATATGAGCAGGAGGTCGGCAGATGCGAGTCTAGTTACTCACACACTTTCGTAAACTAAGAACTCTATTGTTATTGTACTTTCGAAAAAAAGAACACTGACCGTGACAGAAATGTAGACAAGAATTAGCGGAAGCTTTTCGGAGGCGAGGCTAGTCACTCACACAGCGTCTTAAACTAAGAACTCCATAGTTGGTGTACTCTCTTGTACAGAATACTGACCATCACAAGATCGTAGATAAGGATGAGCAGGGGGTCGGCGGAGGCGATGTTAGTCACTCACACATCCTCGTAAATTAAGAACGTTATTGTCGGTGTTCTCTCGGTTACGGAACATTGACCTCGACAGGTATTCAGACAAGGATGAGCAGGAGATCGGCAGAGGCGAATCTAATCACTTGCACATCATCGTAAACTAAGAACTCCATTGTTGATGTCCTCTCATATACAGAACACTGACTTTAACAGGAATGCAGAGAAGAATGAGGAGGAGGTCTACGGATGCGAGGCTAGTCACTCACACACTTTTATAAACTAAGAACTCCGTCGTTGGTGTGCTCTCGGATACAAACACTGACCTCGACAGGCATTCAGGCAAGGATGAGCAGGAGGTCAGTGGATGTAAGGCTAGTCACGCGCACACTTTAGTAAACTAAATACATTGTTTTTTTATTCTCGGATACAGAACAATGACCTTTACAGGTATGCAGACAAGGATAAATAGCAGGGCGATTGATACAAGGCTAGTTACTCAGACACTTACGTAAACTAAGAACTCCAAGGTTGGTGTACTCTCAGATACAGAAAACTGACCTTGACAGGAATGCAGACAAGGATGTGCAGGAGCTTGGCGGAGGCAAGGCTAGTCACTTACACAGTCTCGTAAACTAAGAACTCCACAGTTGATGTACCCTCTTGTATAGAATACTGGCCATCACATGAATGTGGATACGGATGAGCAGGAGATCGGTGGAGGCGAGTATAGTCACTCACACACTTTCGCTAACTAATAACTCCGTTGTTGGTGCATTCTCTTTTACAGAGCACTGGCCTTGAAAGGGATGGAGACAAGGATGAGCAGGAGGTCGGCGGAGGCAAGGCTAGTCACTCACACATCATCGTAAACTAAGAACTCCATTGTAAGTGTACCCTGGGATACAGAACACTGATCTTGACAGGAATGCAGACAAGGATGAGCAGGAGTTCGGCGGATGCGAGGTTAGTCACTCACAAACTTTAGTAAACTAAGAACTCAATTGTTGGTTTTTTTTCTCGGATACAGAACACTGACCTTGACAGGAATGCAGACAAGGATGAGCAGGAGTTCGGCGGATGCGAGGTTAGTCACTCACAAACTTTAGTAAACTAAGAACTCAATTGTTGGTTTTTTTTTCTCGGATACAGAACACTGACCTTGACAGGAATGCAGACAAGGATGAGCAGGAGTTCGGCGGATGCGAGGTTAGTCACTCACAAACTTTAGTAAACTAGGAACTCAATTGTTGGTGTTATCTCAGTTACAGAACACTGATCTTGACACGGATGGAGACGAGGATGAGCAGGAGGTCGACGGGGGCGAAGCTAGTCACTCACACACCCTCGTAAATTAAGAACTTTATTGTTGGTGTTCGCTCGGATACAGAACACTTACCTTGACAGGAATGCAGATAAGGATGAGCAGGAGGTCGGCGGAGGCAAGACTGGCCAGGAACACGTTGGTCGTGCTCTTCATGCGACGGTACCGGCAGATGGTGAACACAATCAGGGTGTTGCCGACAACTCCCAGGATAAACGTGAAGCCATACACCACCTGAGAGGGGAATCGATGCATAGTTGTTAGTGAATCAATTACAACATATTAAGTGGGTTAACGGATAACGAGCCTGAGGAATACATGTGTGTTATAGTAATCAGCTGTTTCAAACTAATGAAAAATACTGTTACAATATTTACATCAGAAATTACTAAATCCATGAAGTAGAGCCTGGGTGTAGGAACACTCTGAAGGATTCATAATCAAATCCTACTAAACACATCTATAGTGCAAGAGCTTTGTATTGATACCAAATTTTAATGTATATTAGATTCCTAAAATTGCCATACAAAACCCCATCTTAATAATATATTGTTTCCTTAAAGATACAATAGATTAAAAATGCTCTATACATACATAACAGAACATAAAAAACACACATTTAACATCAAACAAAAAATCCAGTTTTTGTTTGTTTACATAATACATTTTTGGGCTATTTATGAGATAATATAATGGTTTTAATTGATAATTACATTTTTCCTTGATCTTATGGTATTAAAATACCCTTAAAGTACTTCAGATTTAAAATTATTAACAAACAAAGCACCAAATACATAGCAATGTTGTAAGCGTATGTAAATAATAATAACTTTTTTCTGTTAAAATGCTGCATTATATTTATTTATAGAATTTATATAATATTTTACAGTATTATGTATAATAACTCGTTTTAAGGATCAACCTAGGAAAATTATAATCTGATAAATATGTCATTGTACCTGACTGTTTCGATACTCCCCCAAGATCGAACTATAGAAAACCTATGTTATGTGCTTATAAGATTCGAATTGGCTGTCAGCCCCGGATCTAATACGTGTTTTTATGTAAGATTTTGGCATCGCTTAATAGAAATAAACGGAAAAAATAAATATAAATTGTAAAAAAATCAATTTTGTTTGAGTTTTATCACACACGATTAACATACTAAGGTGGAGTGGGATTCATACTCGTATATTGGCACAAAATACGAAAACACATTGGCTGATATTAATAATTTTTGTAATTTTGTTGTATTTAGGGGACATTTAAATTTGAATATCCCTTACTCTTAAATTGAAATATTAAGATGCCATTAGACGGGTGGTGATTTCTTTATAAAAGTTCATGAAACTGTGATGCTTCACTACCATCTTAAAGTTAGTTTAAAATTGTTTCTAGTCGGTAAGAAACTGTTTAGGGTTTTTAAGATATATTACAAACTGATTAAAATCTGAATTAATATGATCAATTTTTTTTAAGTAGCAATACTACAGAGGGTATGGTGGAAAAATGGATGGAAATCAGTTTAACAGAGAATCTAATACGTCATAAAGGTAATATTAACACCTGTTATTTAAGTTAAAACCCAAGTATTCATGATTTATGTGTTCGACTGTTGATACGTATGCGGTTAGTCATAAACATAACTTTTCATTTTTAAAGAAACATCAGCAACTATATGTATGCAGGTTAATTTGATGTATATTAGTTCATGCAACAGTAAAAAAACAAATTTAAATGCTAACCAACTGTTAATACTTTCAATAAACAACCACTACAGTTATGCCTTACCAAAGTTGGGATCAGCTCATCCCAGTAGAAACAGCTCCATGAACGAGGTTGGGCATTGTCATCATAATCTGTGTAATTGAAGTAACAATCATCGTCAACATCGTAACTGTAGATGTCCTCAGTGAAGTTGATAGGTAACCTCATGTCAGTGGACACAACCTCCTGAGAACAAGTAAAAATGATTAATTCTATCTATGAATTAATGGATAGTAGTTGTAGTTGAAGTGGCAATCGAAATCATCATCTTTACTGTATATGTCCTCAATGTAGTTGATACTTGACCTGATGTCAGTAGACACAACCTCCTGAGAACAAGTAAAAGTGATTAATTCTATCTATGAATTGATGGATAGTAGTTTTAGTTGAAGTGGCAATCGAAATCATCATCGTTATTGTATATGTCTTCAATGAAGTTGATAGGTGACCTCATGTCAGTGGACACAACCTCCTGCAAAAGTGATTAATTCTATCTATGTAATAATGGATAGTAGTTGTAGTTGAAGGGGAAATCGACATCATCATCGTTCCTGTATATGTCCTCAATGAAGTTGTTAGGTGACCTCATGTCAGTGGACAAAACCTCCTGCAAAAGTGATTAATCCTATCTATGAATTAATGGATAGTTGTTGTAGTTGAAGTGGCAATCGACATCATCATCGTTACTGTATATGTCCTCATTGAAGTTGATAGGTGACCTCACGTCAGTGGACACAACCTCCTGAGAACAAGTAAAAGTGATTAATTCTATCTATGTATCAATGGATAGTAGTTGTAGTTGAAGGGGAAATCGACATCATCATCGTTACTGTATATGTCCTCAATGAAGTTGATAGATGACCTCATTTCAGTGGACACAACCTCCTGAGAACAAGTAAAAGTTAATAATTCTATCTATGAATTAATGGATAGTAGTTGTAGTTGAAGTGGCAATCGACATCATCATCGTTACTGTATATGTCCTCAGTGAAGTTGATATATGACCTCATGTCAGTGGACACAACCTCCTGAGAACAAGTAAAAGTGATTAATTCTATCTATGAATTAATGGATAGTAGTTGTAGTTGAAGTGGCAATCGACATCATCATCGTTACTGTATATGTCCTCAGTGAAGTTGATATGTGAACTCATGTCAGTGGACACAACCTCCTGAGAACAAGTAAAAGTAAATAATTCTATCTATAAAATAATGGATAGAAGTTGTAGTTGAAATGGGAATCGACATCATCGTCGTTGCTGTATATGTCCTCAATGAAGTTGATAGGTGACCTCATGTCAGTGGACACAACCTCCTGAGAACAAGTAAAAGTGATTAATTCTATCTATGAATTGATGGATTGTAGTTGTAGTTGAAGTGGCAATCGACATCATCATCGTTATTGTATATGTCCTCAATGAAGGTGATAGGTGACCTCATGTCAGTGGACACAACCTCCTGCAAAAGTGATTAATTCTATCTATGAATTAATGGATAGTAGTTGTAGTTGAAGTGGCAATCGACATCATCATCGTTACTGTATATGTCCTCAGTAAAGTTGATATGTGACCTCATGTCAGTGGACACAACCTCCTGAGAACAAGTAAAAGTGAATAATTCTATCTATGAATTAATGGATAGAAGTTGTAGTTGATATTGCAATCGACATCATCATCGTTGCTGTATATGTCCTCAATGAAGTTGATAGGTGACCTCATGTCAGTGGACACAACCTCCTGAGAACAAGTAAAAGTTATTAATTCTATCTATGAATTGATGGATTGTAGTTGTAGTTGAAGTGGCAATCGACATCATCATCGTTACTGTATATGTCCTCAATGAAGTTGATACTTGACCTCATGTCAGTGGACACAACTTCCTGAGAACAAGTAAAAGTGATTAATTCTATCTATGTATTAATGGATAGTAGTTGTAGTTGAAGGGGAAATCGACATCATCATCGTTACTGTATATGTCCTCAATGAAGTTGATAGGTGACCTCATGTCAGTGGACACAACCTCCTGAGAACAAGTAAAAGTGATTAATTCTATCTATGAATTGATGGATTGTAGTTGTAGTTGAAGTGGCAATCGACATCATCATCGTTACTGTATATGTCCTCAGTGAAGTTGATAGGTGACCTCATGTCAGTGGACACAACCTCCTGAGAACAAGTAAAAGTGATTAATTCTATCTATGAATTAATGGATAGTAGTTGTAGTTGAAGTGGCAATCGACATCATCATCGTTACTGTATATGTCCTCAGTGAAGTTGATAGGTGACCTCATGTCAGTGGACACAACCTCCTGAGAACAAGTAAAAGTGATTAATTCTATCTATGAATTAATGGATAGAAGTTGTAGTTGAAGTGGCAATCGACATCATCATCGTTGCTGTATATGTCCTCAATGAAGTTGATAGGTGACCTCATGTCAGTGGACACAACCTCCTGAGAACAAGTAAAAGTTAATAATTCTATCTATTAATTGATGGATTGTAGTTGTAGTTGAAGTGGCAATCGACATCATCATCGTTACTGTATATGTCCTCAGTGAAGGTGATAGGTGACCTCATGTCAGTGGACACAACCTCCTGCAAAAGTGATTAATTCTATCTATGAATTAATGGATAGTAGTTGTAGTTGAAGTGGCGATCGACATCATCATCGTTACTGTATATGTCCTCAGTAAAGTTGATATGTGACCTTATGTCAGTGGACACAACCTCCTGAGAACAAGTAAAAGTGAATAATTCTATCTATGAATTAATGAATAGAAGTTGTAGTTGAAGTGGCAATCGACATCATCATCGTTGCTGTATATGTCCTCAATGAAGTTGATAGGTGACCTCATGTCAGTGGACACAACCTCCTGAGTACAAATAAAAGTGAATAATTCTATCTATGTATTAATAGATAGTAGTTGTAGTTGAAGGGGAAATCGACATCATCATCGTTACTGTATATGTCCTCAGTGAAGTTGATAAGTGACCTCATGTCAGTGGACACAACCTCCGGAGAACAAAGTAAAAGTGATTAATTCTATCTATGAATTGATAGATAGTAGTTGTAGTTGATGGGGAAATCGACATCATCATCGTTCCTGTATATGTTAAGAAACATGTCAAGGAGTTTTTGATTCTCATAAGCAGTGAGAGTGCCCAGTTACTTATCTCTGTTGACTACAGACGGACCTAGACAGTCTGACATTCACTGACTGACGGCACTGTCCTCTCTCCTCTCCTCTTCAAACTATATATATATTAAAATCCAATCACTTAAGTAATTAGCCTATTTTTTGTAATTTTTGTTCACTCAATATTTTTATTTGTTTTGTCTACTTTATCCTCTAGATTGCTGATTATCGGAATTCGAGGTCATATCCGTAGTTTATTCTGCTTTAGATGTCTTCTTTCAATTATCAAATTTTATAAAATTAATCTACACTCTGCTCGAGATAAAATTCGAATCGTAACAATTTCAACTCGAGTCTACGCACAGGCCATTAAGGCCCATGTAGGCTCTTTTCCCATTATTTGAATTTATCCAGAAATTATGTAGCAAATTTAATGCTGTTTTTACTAGGTATGCGTGTATGTATGTGGATATGTATGTATGTGAGTGTATATATATATATAACATATATATATATATATATATATATATATATATATATATATATATATATATGTGTATATGTATATATGTGTATATATGTATATATATGAGTAGATATGAATATGCCGATTCTAGCGCACTTTCGGAGCCAACAGAAAATCAAGGGAAAATACTGTTTAAAGGACAATAAACGAATCTGTAAAACCAAACGGTAACTCACGAATGAAAAATTACCGAATCTATAGCTGTTTGCTTCTACTTTCTTAAGCAGTTTTAATGTTAAATCTCCTTAGAATCAATTTAAAATCTTCGAAATCTTTATTCTACAAAGTTAATTGTAACACAGTCTTTATCTTTAATAGTCTTCTTTCCAGTAACAATCAAGTGTAATTTATCATTTTTATTCAATTCTTTAATCTTTTTTTCATCCAAAACAGTCAAAAATCTATTTGGCAAATGTATATGAAATCTTTCAACTCGGCAATTATTGTAAACCCGAATTTATCTTTCATTTTCTCCAGATTCAAAATTTTGTATTTCTTATTTTCTTCTAATTCATTCAATTTCTTATATTCTTTGAACTTTAAATCACCAACCTCATTTAATTCCTTTAGTAGTTCCATTTAAATAAGACAAATTTCTTAACTAAGGTTTGTAGGAGGCAATTTAAATTCTCTATACTATTTTTTTCAATAATTTTAAGTCTTAATTTACAGATTTTTCTATAATAAATAGAAGAATCTATCACTGTTTCACCAGAAATTGTGCTGATTTCTGTCAAATTCAAGTAAAAATCATTACTTTTTCAAATTCTAAAAATATTGAAAAAATAGTATTATAGAATTTAAATTACCTCCTACAAATCGCTAGTTAAAATTTTTCTTATATAAATGGAGGGTGAAAAAGTAACATGTCCGTTTTGCAAAAAAGAAATTTTAAGAAAAAACTATGATCGACATTATGGCTCCAAAATCCATGCCAAAAACAAAGAAATTTACGAGAAAGAACTGAATTTTTTAAGACAATGGGCTAAAGAAAATCAAATTGTCGATCATGAAAAGATGTACAATATAGAAAAATTGCGTGAATTAAAGAAAAACTTTAAGGAAGATAAAAAAGATCTCAATCTATTTAATGATGAAAAAATTCAATCAATCGCTGAAAAATTGTCCATAGAAACAAACGATAAAACTAAGTCTGAAATGATCGAAGAAATTGACAAAACTCTTAACGAAAAACCTGAAAATATCATAGATGTAGAGGTTTTATCCTCAATACACGGTCTTTTCAAGCAATACATTTTAACAAATTTAAACGATAATTCCATGTCAATTTACAAATATCTATCAATTATGAGGCCAGAAATTAAAAGTTTAATAGAAAAATTTCAAGAGAATGTTAAAAATATGAAAGGATATCTCTCTTTGGAATGTGAATATGAACGAACTTTAGTGAACGGTGAAACACAAACGTGCCCAATGTATTTTACTATAAAAGCAGACGAAATATTTGATGTAAACGACTTTATTTCTAAACAATTTAATAAATTAACACATCGTGAACAAACAAATCATCCAAATAAGGGTTCTGGATGGACATTTAAAAGATGCAAACAACTAGTTTTGAGCATTAATAAACACGAAATGATGAACGCAGGATCATATATCGATTTACCAAAGAAAATCAAAGATAAAAAAGCTTGTATAAATATCAAAAATAAAGATGATTATTGCTTTATTTATTCTATCCGATGCGCTATTGAAAAACCTGAAAGAGACTGCGAAAGATCAAAACAATATGAAAAATTTGTAAATGACGAGATATTTTCAGGTTTCGAGTATCCAATGTCCTTAAAAGATATACAATTATTTGAAAAACGAAGTTACAATTCCAAGTACAAATATCCTAAAATGTCTATCAATGTCTACAGTTTTGATGAAAGTATTAAGGTTGTTCCGTTACAAATTTCTGAAAAATATGATGCAGAATTAAATATTGATCTACTGTATGTAAAACAAGAAGACAAATCCCATTATGTTTTGATAACAGATTTAAGTAGATTAGTGAGTTCTCAAACATCCAAACATGGACATAAAAATTTTCTATGTAGAAGATGTTTAAGCCATTTCTACAAATCTGGAGATTTAACAGATCATTTAGAAATTTGCAAGCAACATGAAGTTTGTAAGCCAATTATGCCGTTTCCAGGTCAAACAACAACATTTACTAATTATCAAAAGAAATTTTCTCATCCTTACGTTATTTATATGGATTTTGAAAGCATATTAGAGAAGATTCCCACATGCAAAAACAATCCGCAAAAATCGACTACAACCAAGATTCAGAAGCATATTCCTTATGGTTTTACTCTATATTTAGTGTCTAATGTGACAAATCGCATGTACAAACCTATATGTTATAGAGCAAAAAATGAAGACGATTTACCTAATGTTCCTACACAATTGTTTGAAGAGCTCAATAAAATATCAAAATACATAGCTAAAAAGTATAATTCTAAGAACAAAAAACCTATGAAATTGACCGAAGAAGAAGAATTAGCGTACCAAAATTCCAGTCTTTGTCATATTTGTGAATGTGAGGGTTTTGATAATCAAACAAGAAAAAAAGTACGAGATCATTGTCATTTAACAGGTAAATTTCGAGGTGCTGCTCATTCATGTTGTAATCTAAATTTGAAATTTCCTCAGAATATTCCCGTTTTCTGCCACAATATGTCAAATTACGATACTCATTTGTACATAAAAGAATTGGCTAAACAATATGGAAATGTTGATTTGATCGCAAACACAGATGAAAAATATATAAATTATTCAGTAAATTCAGGATATGGGTATGAGTTTGAAGATGATAAACCAATAAAGTTCATCAAGTTTTCTTTCGTAGATACGTTCAGATTTATGGCCTCGTCTATAGAAAAGTTAGCTAAAAACCTCAAAAAAGATGATTTCAAGCATACAAATCATTTTATACAGGATGGAAGAATATTGAATGAAATTTTAACAAGACTGCCAAATGATGAAGACGAGATTTTTAAAATATTGTCTGGAAAAGGAATATTTCCCTATGAATTTATCGATAGTATTGAAAAACTTGATTACACAGAAGACCTGAAAATTCAAGATTTCTATTCACTTTTAACAGATGAGAGCATATCTGAGAAAGATTTTCAACATTATTTAGCTGTTTGGAATAAATTAAAAGATAAAAATCTTGGAAATTACTCTGATTTGTACAATATCCAAGATGTATTATTGCTCGCTGATATATTCGAAAACTTCAGAAACATTTGTCTAAATTGTTACAAACTTGATCCAGCACATTATCTAACAGCTCCAAGTCTCGCATGGGACGCTATGTTAAAATTAACGAAGATAGAATTACAGTTAATTAGTGATTATAATATGTATTTGATGATCGAAAAAGGTATTCGCGGAGGCATTTCTCAATGTATTAAACGATATGTTAAAGCAAATAACAAATATTTGAAAGATTTTGATAAGACAAAGCCCGAAAACTATCTGTTGTACGTCGATGCAAACAACCTTTATGGGTATGGCCTCATGCAAAATTTACCATATGGCGATATCAAGTGGATGAACCCGAAAACATATACAACAGCAGAATGGCAAGAAACAATTTTGGAACTCACTGGCGACGAAGATTATGGCTATATTCTTGAATTCGATCTAGAATATCCAACAAATTTACATGAACATCACAAGGATTTACCTCTTGCTCCCGAACATTATAAAAACAAACTTTGCACAACTTTACTGGATAAAACTGAATACGTTGTTCATTCGAGAAATTTGAAATTCTATCTGGAACAAGGAATGGTGTTAAAACATGTGAATAGAGTTATTGCATTCGATCAGAAGCCTTTTATGAAAAAGTACATTGATTTTAACACAAACATGAGAACCAAAGCTACAAGCGACTTCGAAAAGGACTTTTACAAGTTAATGAACAACTCAGTTTTTGGAAAATCTATGGAAAATGTGCGAAATAGATGTGATATTAGACTAGGAAATGAAGAATTTTCAATGAAACAAGCCAAGAAAACAAACTTTAAATGCTTTAATATCTTTGACGACAACTGTATAGCGAGTCACATGTACAAACAGAAAGTAAAATTTAACAAGCCGATCTACATAGGATTTTCAGTTCTCGACCTCTCAAAACTGCTAATGTACGAGTTTTATTACAACAAATTAAAGAACTATGATCCAGATTTGAATCTGTGTTACATGGATACAGACAGTTATTTCGTAGAATTGAAACGAGATCCTTTTAAAATTATTAAAGAAAATATAGATGACTTTGATACGAGCGATTATCCAAAAGATCACGAATGTTTCACTACTAAAAATAAGAAGGTAATAGGGAAATTCAAAGATGAGTTAAATAGCGAAGTTTTAGAAGAATTTTGTGGATTGAGATCGAAAATGTACTCGTACAAATATCTAGACAAAAATCCAGTAAGATGCAAAGGGATTAAGAGAAGCGTTGTAAATAAAACAATAAATATCGAAAACTTGAAGAAATGTTTGTTCGAAGATAAAGAAGAATTTAGGGAGATGACAGTAATCAAAAGCTACAAACATGAGTTGTACACCGTCACTATAAACAAGTTAGCACTGAACGCTAAAGATGATAAGAGAATTGTCCTAGAAAATAAGATCGATACAGTACCGTATGGCTATAAAAATGAAGCAAAATCTGATATATTAGATGAGTTAAATAAACTTGGAAACTTTGACATGTAAATGGAAGATGATTTGATTCACTGCCACAAATGCAAGAAAAAAACGAAAAATATAGATTCTAAAATCGTTCAAACTCAAAACGGGTTGTATAGAATTGCTGCAAAATGTTCAAAATGTAAGACAAATAAGAGTAAATTTATAAAGAATCCAAATGAAAAACAAGTAAAGAAAGAATTGAAGAATAAAGAAGAAATAGAGATTGAAGCTAGAGAAATTCATGCACCAGTACGAAAAAAGTTTAAAAAGAGAAAAATTATAACACTAGGAATTGACGATTTATGGGCAGCAGATTTAGTTATAATGTCTAATTATTCAGATAAAAATGATGGATTCAAGTATATGTTAAATGTTATTGATACTTTCTCAAAATATGCTTGGTCAAGAGCTATCAAAAGAAAAAACGGCAAGGATGTTTCAAAAGCTTTCGAAGATATAGTAAAAGATGCCATAAGGATCAATCACAAATCTCCAAACCTACTTCATACAGATAAGGGTTTAGAGTTTAAAAATAAAGAATTTAATGATGTTTTGAGAAAATACGACATCAAGATTTATCATACTGAAAACGAAGAGAAATCAAGTATTGTAGAGAGATATAACAGAACTCAAAATGAGAGAATGAAAGTAATTTTTGAGATTAATAAAAACTTTAAATGGATCGATATTCTTCAAAAAATAGTCACAAATTACAATGATACGGTTCACAGCACAATCAAAATGAAGCCCAAAGACGTAGATAAGGATGCAGAAAAGGAGTTTTTAGAGACCGTTTTCAAGTATGTTCCACCTGAAATTCACACGAAAACTAAATTTAAAGTCGATGATCATGTAAGAATTGTTAGTAAAAAACAAAACATTTTCGAACAAATATAAGAACAATTGGTCAAGAGAAATCTTTGTGATTTATCAAATTAATAACACAGATCCTGTAACTTATAGTATAAAAGATTTAAATAATGAAGAAATAACCGGAAAGTTTTATGAATATGAATTGAGAAAGTCAAAGCTTTAATTTTTTCTATATAAATGGAGGCTGAAAAGAAATGTACAAAGTGTCAAGAATTTAAAGATTTATCAAAGTTTTATCATGATAAGACTAGAAAAGACGGATTATACTGTTATTGTAAGGATTGTAATAAAAAATATGAAAGAGAATTATACGATAAAATGGAAAAAATTAACTTTAGAAGAGAAAGAATGTTGTATTTGTAAAGAAATTAAGGATATTTCCAAATTTTGTGATTGGCATTATAGTAAAGATAAAAAGAAGGCTTTTTGTAGAGATTGTGCTAGAAGAATTTTCCGAGAAAGTCAAAATAAACCGACTCATTGCGAATGTGGAAGAACTCTTCAATGGTTACCTAGTCTTAAAAGACATTTACAAACAAAATATCATAATTCGAATGTTTAGTAAAATTTAGAAACATTTTCAACGTGCAATTTAGATATTCTATAAATCAGTCGAGATTCTGCCATATTTGTAGTAAAATGATTTCCGTTGTATAAAATATTCAAAGATTCTTTCATTTGGTTATACAGATTGATAGAATTTGGTTCGTCATCAATGAACAAAATCTCTAATTCAGGATAATTTATTTTTAGATGTTTTAATCGGTTTGGTATTTCTCGTTTCTGAGCTCTGATAACGTAATAAGGCCATTCCCACATGTGATTCTTCTTAATTAATACAAAAACATGGTGTTTTTTCTTATCAAAATCTTTACAAACAAGATCTGGTTTCATTAAGTCAATTTTTACACTTTGTTTTGCAATTATTTCCGTTTTGATTTCATCTTTAATTTGCAAGTGTTTAACTTCATCCTCTAAATATTTAATCTTGTTTTCAAGTTTGTACTCACCAAATTTTCTAATGGAGGGTAAAACCTCTTTTGTAACCCACTTTTGAAAGGTTTTTGCTTCTAATTTATTAGATCTTAGTATTAAAGAATAAAATCCAGATTCATTAATGAAAATAGTGTCAGGATGAAGATTTTGAAAGGGTCTATGGCATAGACTCTTGTAATTTATATATTTAAAGGCTATTTTCTCGTCATTATCAATATTATTTATGATAGCTTGTCTAGTATTTTCATATTGTAAAATTTCTGCAACATCTTTAGCCTTAAACCAGATCACATTGTTTTCGTCTACAATCGTTAAGATATTCGTGTTATCGAATGTAAGTTGATTATTTCTTAGATCTATGACTGACTCCATTTAGATAGAACAAAATTTAACAAGCAATTATTATTTTGAGTTTAAAGGTCGAAAATAGTGTCTGGATGTAATTTTTGTAAGAGTCGCGATTCGATACCCTTGTCAGAATCTATGTTTTCAAAGCTTTTTTTGTATTTTTCTTTAACATGATCTATGATAGCTTGTCTCGTATTTTTAAATTCCAATATTTCTGCAACATCTTTAGCCTTAAACCAAATTTCATTATTTTCGTCAACAATCGTGCAAATGTTTTTATTATTGAATGTAAGTTGATTATTGAGTAGGTCTACAACTGACTCCATTTAGATAGAAACATTTTTAACTATTAATTTTTATTTCAGTATAAAGTCCAGATTCATTGATAAAAACAGTGTCAGGATGAAGATTGTTAAGGGGTCTATGGGATAGACTCCTGTAATTTATACATTCAAAAGTTGTTTTATCATCATTATCGACATTATTTATGATAGCTTGTCTCGTGTTTTCATATTCTAAAATTTCTGCAACATCTTTAGCTTTAAACCAGATTACATTGTTTTCGTCTATAATCGTTACAATGTCTTTGTTATTGAATGTAGGTCTACAACTGACTCCATTTAACTAGTAATTTTTATTTTGAGTGTAAAGTCCAGATTCATTGATAAAAACGGTGTTTTTTTGAAAGTTTGAAGGTAAGCTATTCAATAGCTCCCCTTGATTCATCATTCTTTCGACAATCTTAAATATATTGTTGTTTTACTCTCATTATTTAATAAATTTCCCTCAGAGTCTTGTATAGTTAGAACGATTTTTTGAATTCTTTTAATATTTTTTCTAATTGGAATATAATCGATTTCATTCGGTTTTTCACTAATTTTTGATCCATAAGCAACATTTGGAAAGAAAGTGTACAAAATTTTCGATTCTTTGTGAAGATGTTCGGTATGATTTTCAAAACTAGGTTCAACGAGATTACAATGTACTTCAATTACATCAAACGGTCTAAATTTTGGCGTTTTATTTCCTAAATATACCTGATTTGGCTCAATAGTTTCTTGAACAAACCCTAATAAATCTACAATAATTGCTGAAAACATTATTCTTACTGGTGATTTTACTTGAATTTTATTAGAGAGATAATTTTTTTGCATTTCAAACTTGTTTTCGTCAAAGTTTAAAGATTTATCTGATTGTTTGAATGTTTTCAGATAATTTTTAAGGGAATTTTTTATTTGATCGAAGGTATAATATCCTTTGTTTAAACCATAATATTTTGTTATGTTCTTCTCACTAAATCCTATACAATAAGGAGAACTTTCACTAATATTTATTACAAAATTGTCAGAATAAAAACCGCTTAAACCGATAAAATAATTTGATTCTTCCTCTAAATGAATAGGATGTTCCAAGTTTAAAACTAATTGAGAGCTTTCTGAAGTCAACTTGAACAGCTTCATTTTCGCTATTTAAATGGAGAAATTTTTAAAGCAAAAAGATCAGATAAAACTTCAAACGTTTGAAGAAAATAAGAAAGATCAACCAATCAGATTGTCAATTGTTGGTTCAAGTGGATGTGGAAAAAACAACTTTATTATTGAATTTTATCTACAATAGGTTGATTCCTTATTCCAATTTGTATGTTTTTAGTAAATCTTTAGAACAAGACGCCTATAAAAAATTACAAGAAAGATTTGAAAATATTGAGAAGAACTTAAGCAAAGAAATATCACATTTTTATAATGTTTCTGAGGACATAGTTCCGTTAAGCGAATGTAAACCCAATTCGTTAATCGTTTTTGATGATTGTATTTTGGAAAATCAGGACGTTATTAAGGAATATTTTGTAATGTCTCGTCACAAAAACATATCTTGTATCTATCTTTCTCAATGCTTTTCAAAGGTTGATAAACAAGTTATTAGAAATAATTTGAATATGTTGTGTGTTTTTAAGCAAGACGATCACTATTCGAGAAAGATTTACAACAATTATGTGGGATCTGATATGAGTTTTAACCACTTTAATGAATTGTGTGATAAAATTTGGAAAGAAGACTATGGATTTTTAACTATTAATCTAACTTTGAAGCCTAAAAATGGTAAATATTTGAATAAATTTTCTAATATAAATGCTGCTCAGTGGTCTGACAAATCTACTTGATAAAATATTTGTTACAATTATTTTTACATTATCTTTACTTTTTATTTACATTATGAAAATAACAGAAAAACGGTAAATCTGTTCACGTTCCACGTTCACGTTCATGTTTCACGTTCGTGTTTACGTTTCACGTTCGTGTTTCACGTTCATGTTTTACGTTTCGTGTTCACGTTTTTACGTTCCACGTTCACGTTTTACGTTCCACGTTCACGTTTTTACGTTCCACGTTCACGTTTCAAAATTTTTCTAATTAAATGGTGAACGTAACTTCTGAAGAAGCGAAAAAACTTGATCAAATCGAAAAGAAATTAATAAAAGAATTTAAAGAACAGATTCGAATTGATGAAAAAGAACAAGAATTTATTCAAAAAATCAATCAACCTGTAACTTCTGCAATAAAAAACGTTGAGGGCAAAATTGAAAATGTTTTAAGTGATAATCAAAATTTGATGAATTTGGTTCCAGTTGTACGACAATTAGCCGATATTTCAATTCCAGAATCTGAGTTTGAATTGCCAAAATTACCATCTTCAACACCATTTAGACCTCGAATCATTGAAGACTCTACTATAGTTGAACCAATAAGTCCTGGAACAACGGATATAATAATTGGTGAAATTGGTAAAAAATTTCTTCCTAGAGCAAAGGATGATAAATTTGGTTTGTATTGGGACAGAAAAAAGAAAAGTTTTATGATTGGAAATTTGCCCGTGAATTTTGAGCATAATGATATCATTATTAATGAAAAAACATATGAAGGAACTCAAGGTTTATGGAGATTATTAACAGACTATGACGCTCCAAAAGATAATTTATATTCTGAAGAAGATTTGAAAAAGTATACAGAAATTTTATGGGAATCTGACTCAATTTACAAAAATAATGATCCATCTACTAAGAAGCCTAAGTCAAGTAGAGGTAAAAAATATATTAAATTAATTAAACCAATTTGGGAAAAAACGAATCGAAGGATCAGGTGTAAGAAAATACAATGATAATAAGATTGAATACAGATATATCGACGATTTGACAAAACTCGATGGAATTATTAATTATATTTATGCTCAAGAGAAGGCTGGAAATAACAATTTTTTGAATGAAAAGAAAGCAATTAAAGATTTTATTTCGAACAAACTTGACGAAATGATTGAAAAACCTGATGGAATTAAATATTTAAAACGAATTTTGCCGGCAATAAGTTCATCTATGATTGAGGGTAGTGGACTTTTGAATGATTTTATCAACAATTTACCTTTTGAATTACACGTACCAACTTATCAGTATCTGGGGCCTGGCACAAAACTCGAAAAAAGACTAAAAAGAGGAGATCCTGGTATAAATAAATTAGATCAAGCTGCTATGGAACACGATATTTTTTATGCAAAACATAGAGACACAAATTCCAGACATATAGCAGATAAAGTTTTGCAAGATAAAGCAATGGATAGATTTTTATCAAAAGATGCTAGTTTAGGTGAAAGATTTGTTGCGCTTCCAACAGCTGGAGCAATGTTTTTGAAGAGAAAACTAGGAATGGGAATCGAAGAGAACTTGAAATTTTAACTATATAAATGGAGGTGAACGTAAACTTCAGCAAAAATCAGAAAGAAAAAATAAAATCCGCTTTTAAGAAGAAAATACCCGTTAGTATTCAATTTAAAATAGATCAACTAAAAAATGGCGAAGATAAGATATTTTTAACAAATAGACAATACAATAAACTCGAAAAACATAAGAAAAACAATAAAGGAACCAGAATAGAATTTTCTTATAATCAGTTGAAAGAACTTAAAAATGGTGGACTTTTGAAAGATTTATTAGATTTTGGAGAAAATATTCCAGTTGTTAAAAATGTTGTTCCTTATGTTCGTAAAGCTGCTCCAATCGTTAAAAAGGATGTGATTCCTATTGTTCGAAACATTTTAAATTGGTTAGATAAAGAGTTGGAAGATGTTACAGGATCTGGATTAGATGAAAAAACTTTGAATTACGTGAAATCAAACATTAAAAAAAATTGAAATCAAACCTTTAACATTCGGGGAATTGGAAGAAATCTGCAAAAATATTAAACATTTTAGAGGAATCTTCATGAGAGATACATTACCTGAAAAAGTTAAGAAATTTGAATGTGGAATTGTGAATTTAGACTCGATTATGGGAAGTGGAACGCATTGGATTTGTTATTATAAAAATGATAAGAATGCATGTTATTTTGATTCGTATGGAAGAATTGAGGACAAACCACCTATAGAATTGATTAAATATTTGAAAAAATCAAGCGTCTACTACAATGATTCTCAGATTCAAGATTATAAAGATCCCCCAATTTGTGGTCATTTATGTGTTTTTGTGTTGAATGAACTGAGTGATGGTAAAGATTTTAAAGAAGTTGTTAACAAATTATTACTTAATAAATATGGATTCACAAAATATTTTTGACGTATTTGGAACACAAATTATTCAAAATGTAGATAATAGTTTGAATTTTGATAGTTTGAGAAATGAGTTTGATAACAAGTTAGAAAATTTATTACAAAACCTTCCAGATTCAGATATGTTTGCTGTCGAGATTGAAGATTTTAAAGCAGAATATGATAACAAACTTGCAAATTTCATGAGTTCAAATGAAGTTGCTGATAAAATAAAAACATTGAAAAAAGAATTTGAAGATGGTGCAAAAAAAATATTTACCAATTTAATGTCTCATATCGAAAAAGCTGATAAAATTACTGAAGCGATCAAAGTTGAAAAGAATTATGTTAGTTTGGCTAATAAAAAAAGAATTGTCGGTGTTCGACCTGGTATTGACAAACATGATGTTGTTGTTAAAGAACAAATTTTAAAACCTCTAAAATTATCAGAAAACATCGATATTGTTGATTTACATGATCCGAATGTTAAAAATGCCTTAGATTTTAAAGGAAAAAGAATTAGCAGTGTTAGTAAAGGAATTAATCCATTTGATGTTTTTGTAATGATTCAATTAGAAGATCCTATTAAAATGTTTAATGAACTAAAACAAAATTATGAGAATCATAAACAGCATGTTAAAGATTTTACAACAGAAGTCTATGAAAAACTTGATGAAAGAAGTAAAAGATCAGTAGACGATGTTGGTGAAATTAATGAAAAACTTACTAAATTTAAAGAGTCTTTTGATAAGTTTAGTTTAGATGCTACGAAAACTTTTGAGAATATTGGTCATAAATTTGTTGAATACAATGATTCTTATGCTGTCAAATTTCAAAAATTAGAAGAAAAAATTAATAAGTTCGAGGAAGATCTTACTGAAATAGGTATTCTCGCAGGGTTTTATGCATGATAAAATTTCCTTATATAAATGGCGCTCATATACTGTGTGAGATGTAAAGAAAAAACTGAAACAAATGATATAAAATACTATGCAAACATCAATGGACTTAAAAGAATTTCTGGAAAATGTGCTGAATGTAACGCTAAAAAAAAACCAATTTATAAAAACTTGAAATTTTTTCTTAATAAATAGAGATGGCGGGACATTACAGTGCTTTCGATCTTTTTATAATGCAACACGAAAGAGATTTGAAAAAAGAACATTGGGATGATATTTCTCAAAAATATGAATTATCCGAAGATATGATGAGATTATACGTAAACAAATTGAATTGGTATAACATTGCTAAATATCAAAATCTGTCCCCAGAGTTCATTCAAGAAAATATACATTATCAATTAAAAGATCATATGTCTGTTCTTTGTCTCTATCAACACTTGAGTATAAAATTTTTGGATGAAAATAAAGATACAGTTGATTGGAACAATATTATAGATAGCGGTTACTATCCTGTGCAAATTTTATTGAAATATGTGACCGAGATCGCAAAATTTAAGGAAGAGAATCCTGAATATGACGAAGTAGATCATTAAAAATGACTCTAATCTTTTTAATTATTTTACTAAAATTTATATCTTTTCTTATAAAAACGTACATTAGATCGATGAAAAAATGATATCTTTCTTATACATGATGTTTAAAATTTCTAAATTTTCTCTTATTAAATGGCGGACTACAGAAAATATGCTAGTGATATTGAAAGGGCGGAGTTTAAAAATTTCTATCCAATTAGTAAACAACATTTGAATGAACCGAATAAAAGAACTGAGTTTAATATTGATTTTGGAGATAATTTTTGCTCGTCTAACTTCCAGTTTTATATTTCTGGAACTTTAACAAAACAAGATGGTCAAGCATATCTTGGAACTGATAATGTTAGATTAATCGATAATTTTATACCGTTTTTATTTTCTAAGATTGAAGTAAGAAAACACAATAAATTGATAGAAGAAGTCGAAAACTGTGGCCAATTAAGCACAATTAAAGGAACTATTTCGTATTCAAAAAGTGATGTTATTTCTCAAACTTCTAATGGCTTTGAATCAGATTTTAAATTTGGTGTTTTTGAAGCAGCTGGAAATTTATCTCATTTTGGATTAGGATTTTTTGAAAATGTTACTATTCCGATCTATAAAGGAGGATTTTATCTAAGTTTTATAAGAGCAGAAGACGATGATGTGATTCTGAAGACTGCAACTGGAAATGTTATGCCTGTTGATGGAAAAATAACAATTACAGATTTTTTTATTAGAGTTCCAATGATTGATTATAAAACCACGAGTAAAATTAGGTTGATTGATGAAATTACAAAAAGTCAAAACATTATGTTTAATTTTCTAGATTGGCAATGTATTGAACAAAAAGGTATTTCCGGAACAACTTATTCGTTCGATATCACAAATATTTATAGAAATATCTTCAATCCTAAGTTTGTTATTATAGGTTTTCAAACAGATAGACAGAATAATCAAGAGAAAAATCCTTCAAAGTTTGATAGTTTGAATGTAAAAAATATCAGAGTAAAATTGAACGGTTCTTATTATCCAGATGAATTACAAAATTTAAACATTTCAGGAGGTCTTTTCAGAATCATGTATCAGATGTATCAAGATTTTAAGAAAGTTTACTGTAATAATAAGGAAATGTATTACAATCCTAAAGAATTTTTAGCGAATAGACCTATTTATGTCATTGATACAACAAAGAGTATGACAAATATTTCTGGTTCAAAGAACGATATAATTATCAATATGGATTTTCAAAAAGCTGTTACAAACGCGATTTGTTATGTGGTTGTGGTTTCTGAGAAATTTTTAGCCTATGATGTGATTAAGAACGATATTAAAGAAATTCAGTAAAATTTTTGAAAAAATCGTCTTATTGTCTATATTATTCATTGGATAATTCTAAAACTTTACAGAATTATTAAAGACATTGATAAAAGTATTCATTTTTAATTTCAAAAGAATATCTTAAAAAATGGGGATGATATTAACAAAAAACTATTCCAAGGTCATCTTAAGGGTTGGACCGGAAGTTATGATTTTAAAAAATACTTTAATATTTACTGATCCTATATACCAAATTTCAGCAAAAAAGCTCCAATAGTTCTCGAGATATAAGAGTTTTAAGATAAGGGATGATTGGGGTAGTTTTTGAAAATTTTGTTATTTTCATGAAATTTTAAGTTGAACTCGCTTGTTTTTGAAGTTTCAGATTTTTCTGATAATTTTTTTTATTTTTTTATGAATATTAAGAAATAGGGGATGATTTCACCCTTATGGATAAGTTAAGTCGAAAGAGTTAAGTATTTACTATATGTGTACCAAATTTCATTAAAATCGGTTGAGTGGTTTTTGAAATATAAAATTATTAATAAATTTGTAAACTAGCACTCCTAATTGAACAACTTATATAGCAGAGATATAGCTTATAACTTTCGAGACTCTCCGTAGCTCAGTTGGTAAGACGCTTGCCTTCAAAGCCTGAGGTTCTGGGTTCAAATCCCAGAGCTTCAGGCGCGCTTTTTATTGAGGAAGACATGGTTGTCGTTCAGTGGTTGGGGACAAGTCTTTACACGAGTGGCCATAGTGTAATGACTATAGAACAAGCCGAGTAATGACAACTGTGGTTGGCGCGCCATTTGCTTCCTCACCTTTCCACTTCATTCCTTAATTCCTTCTCTTCCTTAATTCGTTCATTACATTCATCATTCACATCGTTCATTAATACAACATTACACTTACAAAACACCCGACACAAATTCCCTAATTGAATCTCTCCATCAACTTCTACACAGTAGTTACCAAAGAAAAAATGAGACTTGGGAACAAAAAAATTCCAGAGTCTAAGACCCGAATTACAGCTCCTAGCCATTAACTTGGTTGGACAGTAGCAGTGCAGGGCCAAGTCTCTAAACAATAGACACCGTAGAAGTTGAATGTGATGTGATTCCCCATAGCGCAAACACGCACACTAACAACACTACACCAAAGACACAATCATTCATTTTGTCTTTTACAATAATTGATGATGTTCATATTATTCTCTTTCATTCCTTCTAAAACTTCAAAAATATACTCTTTCGCTGATGAAAAAACTCGATTTCTTCCGGAATAATCTTTGTAATCATAGACAAAATATCCTAAATAGTTGTACAATAGAATGAAATTATTTCTATTTATCTCTGTTGTAGAAATGTAAACACAAACATTTGCGCTGAAAAATTTATATCTCGGCAGAGTTAGTTCCATAATCTCCATTTAAACAAAAAATCTTTCTGTTTAAATGGAAGAGTATAATGCCAACTGTTACAAGTGTTCTAATAGAGGAGAAATTATCGATAAAAGATATTTAGTTTGTAGAGGTTGTAATTTAATTTTGTACGAAAGACCTAAACCTAAGAAATTTCGAAATAAATTAACACATTTGAATAATCTGCTTACAAAATTACAATACGGAGGTGAAAAACAAACAAAATTTGTTACAGAATTTAGAAAACAGAATAAACATTTTTACTTATCTCTTATAACCGTTGAAAAAATTATTTTCCTTTTCAAAGAATACATTAGGTTTGTAGGTATCGATACACACGTTTATTATGAGAAGATTTTACCTGTATTTTTTCATTATCTGGATGTTGAATTTGATTACGATTTTAAGCCTGAAATCTTTGATGATTTTATAGTACATTTGGAGAAATTAAATGAAGAACCTCGTCAAAAGAATGTGGTTTTACTCACATTCTCCCCGACTTCTCGAGTGATTGTTAGCAAATTCCATCATTTCCGTTTATAAGTTTTAATTTATAGTTTATTCGTAGCAGACATTTCCGATAGATTGATTTGACAGCTCAAGAAAGTAGAAGCAAACAGCTATAGATTCAGTAATTTTTCATTCGTGAGTTACTGTTTGATTTTACAGATTCGTTTATTGTCCTTTAAACAGTATTTTCCCTTGATTTTCTGTTGGCTCCGAAAGTGCGCTAGAATCGGCATATTCATATCTACTTATATGTATCTCTTTATTATATCATCTCTTTATTCATTATATTGATTTATTTATGTAACACAAGTCTCTTTTATATTATTTAACGTTAATTATTTAATTTTAGTTTTTTAATTGTATTACTAGAATACTTCTGTAGGTTTATATGAATTAGATAATATACAAATGCTACATTTGTTATCATTTCAATGTAAAGGTTTATTTTGTATTAAATTTCTTTTTGTGTGTGGAAATAAACGTGATTTGATGTCCTCAGTGAAGTTGATAAGTGACCTCATGTCAGTGGACACAACCTCCTGAGAACAAGTAAAAGTTATTAATTGTATCTATGAATTGATGGATAGTAGTTGTAGTTGAAGTGGCAATCGACATCATCATCGTTACTGTATATGTCCTCAGTGAAGTTGATAGGTGACCTCATGTCAGTGGACACAACCTCCTGAGAACAAGTAAAAGTTAATAATTCTATCTATTAATTGATGGATTGTAGTTGTAGTTGATATTGCAATCGACATCATCATCGTTACTGTATATGTCCTCAATGAAGTTGATAGGTGACCTCATGTCAGTGGACACAACCTCCTGAGAACAAGTAAAAGTGATTAATTCTATCTATGAATTAATGGATAGTAGTTGTAGTTGAAGTGGCAATCGACATCATCATCGTTACTGTATATGTCCTCAGTAAAGTTGATACTTGACCTCATGTCAGTGGACACAACCTCCTGAGAACATGTAAAAGTGAATAATTCTATCTATGAATTAATGGATAGTAGTTGTAGTTGAAGTGGCAATCGACATCATCATCGTTACTGTATATGTCCTCAATGAAGTTGATAGGTGACCTCATGTCAGTGGACACAACCTCCTGAGAACAAGTAAAAGTGAATAATTCTATCTATGAATTAATGGATAGAAGTTGTAGTTGAAATTGCAATCGACATCATCATCGTTGCTGTATATGTCCTCAATGAAGTTGATAGGTGACCTCATGTCAGTGGACACAACCTCCTGAGAACAAGTAAAAGTGATTAATTCTATCTATGAATTAATGGATAGTAGTTGTAGTTGAAGTGGCAATCGACATCATCATCGTTACTGTATATGTCCTCAATGAAGTTGATAGGTGACCTCATGTCAGTGGACACAACCTCCTGAGAACAAGTAAAAGTTATTAATTCTATCTATGAATTGATGGATAGTAGTTGTAGTTGAAGTGGCAATCGACATCATCATCGTTACTGTATATGTCCTCAATGAAGTTGATAGGTGACCTCATGTCAGTGGACACAACCTCCTGAGAACAAGTAAAAGTGATTAATTCTATCTATGAATTAATGGATAGTAGTTGTAGTTGAAGTGGCAATCGACATCATCATCGTTACTGTATATGTCCTCAGTAAAGTTGATATGTGACCTTATGTCAGTGGACACAACCTCCTGAGAACAAGTAAAAGTGAATAATTCTATCTATGAATTAATGAATAGAAGTTGTAGTTGATATTGCAATCGACATCATCATCGTTGCTGTATATGTCCTCAATGAAGTTGATAGGTGACCTCATGTCAGTGGACACAACCTCCTGAGAACAAGTAAAAGTGATTAATTCTATCTATGAATTGATGGATAGTAGTTGTAGTTGAAGTGGCAATCGACATCATCATCGTTACTGTATATGTCCTTAATGAAGTTGATAGGTGACCTCATGTCAGTGGACACAACCTCCTGAGTACAAGTAAAAGTGAATAATTCTATCTATGTATTAATGGATAGTAGTTGTAGTTGAAGGGGAAATCGACATCATCATCGTTACTGTATATGTCCTCAGTGAAGTTGATAAGTGACCTCATGTCAGTGGACACAACCTCCTGAGAACAAGTAAAAGTGATTAATTCTATCTATGAATTAATGGATAGTAGTTGTAGTTGAAGTGGCAATCGACATCATCATCGTTACTGTATATGTCCTCAGTGAAGTTGATAGGTGACCTCATGTCAGTGGACACAACCTCCTGAGAACAAGTAAAAGTGATTAATTCTATCTATGAATTAATGGATAGTAGTTGTAGTTGAAGTGGCAATCGACATCATCATCGTTACTGTATATGTCCTCAGTGAAGTTGATATGTGACCTCATGTCAGTGGACACAACCTCCTGAGAACAAGTAAAAGTAAATAATTCTATCTATAAATTAATGGATAGAAGTTGTAGTTGAAATGGGAATCGACATCATCATCGTTGCTGTATATGTCCTCAATGAAGTTGATAGGTGACCTCATGTCAGTGGACACAACCTCCTGAGAACAAGTAAAAGTGATTAATTCTATCTATGAATTGATGGATAGTAGTTGTAGTTGAAGTGGCAATCGACATCATCATCGTTATTGTATATGTCTTCAATGAAGTTGATAGGTGACCTCGTGTCAGTGGACACAACCTCCTGAGAACAAGTAAAAGTGATTAATTCTATCTATGAATTGATGGATAGTAGTTTTAGTTGAAGTGGCAATCGACATCATCATCGTTATTGTATATGTCCTTAATGAAGTTGATAGGTGACCTCATGTCAGTGGACACAACCTCCTGAGTACAAGTAAAAGTGAATAATTCTATCTATGTATTAATGGATAGTAGTTGTAGTTGAAGGGGAAATCGACATCATCATCGTTACTGTATATGTCCTCAGTGAATTTGATAAGTGACCTCATGTCAGTGGACACAACCTCCTGAGAACAAGTAAAAGTTATTAATTCTATCTATGAAATGATGGATAGTAGTTGTAGTTGAAGTGGCAATCGACATCATCATCGTTATTGTATATGTCCTCAATGAAGTTGATAGGTGACCTCATGTCAGTGGACACAACCTCCTGAGTACAAGTAAAAGTGAATAATTCTATCTATGTATTAATGGATAGTAGTTGTAGTTGAAGGGGAAATCGACATAATAATAATAATAATAATAATAATACTCTTTATTGCAGGAAACAATTAACAATAATTGTATTGCAAGCGTCATATAGAAATAAAAGTCCTAATCTAATAACTAACACAATTAATTTTAATTCTGAGTAAAAAAAATATTCGAGTAAATTTAAAATAAAAATTACTTTTTTGGGTATGTGCCACCTGCCGCCGTTTTCCTCGATAGTGGCCAAATTTTCTTGGATATCAGAAGGGGAGTTGTAATTTTTTTTGTTTTAATGTTAGTGAAGACTATCCCAGCGACCCATCGCAAACTCGTCAACTGAGTAAAATGCTTTGTACACTAAGAAGTGTTTTAATCGAGATTTGAATTGTGTTTGTGGTTATTGACGCGTTTGATCTCTTCAGGGAGCCTATTGATTAGCCTCACACCAACCTGAGATGGCAAGCGTTCAAAAACAGTAGTTCTGTGCTGTGCCATACGAAAGTTGTCCCGGCCTCTAGTTCCGTATTGGTGTACGTCGCTACCCCGAAGTGAGACGCACTTGAATCGGCAGTATAGCACGACGTCGAGAATGTAGAGGCTAGGCAAAGTGAGTAATCCAAGCTCCCCCGAAGGCTAATTTACACGACTCTCTCTGATTTAATTTGTAAATGATTCTGACAGCTTTCTTTTGCATTCTAAACACTCTATTAAATTTTGTATCTAGAACAGCCACCCCACAATCTTAGACCATAAGCTAAATGTGGATGTATTAGGCCAAAGTAAGCTGTCTTCAGAATATCCAATGAACAGAATTTTGCCAAATTTGCGTAAGACATAAATGCCAGAAGCAACCTTTGAACAGACACTCTCAATGTGAACGTCCCATGTCAGCCCTCGATCAAGGTGCATCCCAAGAAACTTGGTGGATTCTTCTTCTTCTATTATGGTTTTTCATCCACCATCACAATTGGTCGGATTTCGTTTTCATGTTGCCGAAAACAGAAATTAATCACGCTTGTTTTAGAACAATTTGTTTTCAAATTGATATTGAAAAAATGATCAATGCATGAGTTGAGTTCTTCAAAGGCTTTGATTTCAAGATCCTGGTTTGGTTTTTGATCTAATGCAGAGAGTCGTATCGTCAGCATACTGAATCATCTTTCCATTATGGATTGATGAACTCAATCTGTTGACGTAGACGAGAAAAAGGACAGGCCCTAGAATCGATCCTTGTGGGACTCCATAGGGCATTTTAACTTTTCCTGAGAGGGTATTCGCGATCTGCACACACTGCTCTCTATCATTTAGGTATGACGAGAGCCATTTGTGAGGCAAACCACGAACACCGCTTGACCATAAACTGGTGCAACAGTATTTTTTCATGATGCACACAGTCAAAGGCCTTTTGAGAGGTCGAGAAATATGCTAAGCACAGTGTTCCCGCCTCTCCAAACCATCGACAACAGAATCAATGAGACTCGTGACAGCATCAATAGTCGATTTGTTTTTTCTAAATCCAAATTGTTCATTACAAAATAACTTCAAAGCGATTGAAGAAATCTTCTAATCGTCGAAGGAAGGCTTTTCCGAAAATTTTGCTGAGGACCGGAAGAATGGAAATTGGACGATAGTTACTTTGCGACATAAGGATCGTCCTTTTTAAAAATTGGAATGACTTTTTGCTGTCTTCAAAGTGGGACGGGAAAACGCCTTGAGCGAACGACAGGTTAATCAATTTTGTGAGTGGTACTGAAATGTGCTTAAAGCAAGCGCTTAAGTAACCACACAGACATCCCATTGATGTCACCCGACTTTTTTTCGGCTTCAGCTCCCGCACCACACGGACCAACCAACTCCGCCTCGCTCACAGGAGACAGGACCATGGACGAGACCGGTCCATAAATGAGTCCTCTCGGGTGCTGTTCCCACTAAAACATGGGTCCGGCCCAGCAAACCGTGGAGAAAAAGTTATTAAATTCACTTGCCACTTCAAGCGGGTTTTTTGTTATTTTTACCTTTGTATTTTAAGGTTAGGTTTGAAATGTTTTAGGACTTGTGTTTGAGTTTGTATTTTTAATTATATTCCACGCACTTTTTGAAAAATTTTCAGAATTCATTAGTCTATTTTCGATATCCCGAGCCTTAGCGGCTTTTATTTCTTTGCAGTAATTTAGCTTGTATGCTCGAAAGAAATTTTTGAATTCTTCATTTGTCGATTCTATGTAAATTGAATGATAAAATTTTAATGTTTTTTTCTTAAATTGAGAATGTTTTTGATTTATCCAATTGTTGTGTTTTTTGTCTGATCGCTCTTTGAATGACTTATAAGGGCAAGTGATGTTCAAATAAAAATTAAAACGGTCTGTAAACGCAGAAAAAGCATCCTCCGCATTATAAAAACTATCAATAAAAAAACCAGGATTCTTCTTGGAGAAATCTGTTTAAGAATTTGGATATTTTGAATTTTAAGATCTCTTCTTATATTTACCGAAAGAGGTTCGATCTTCGGACTGAGATTCCCGATCACGGCCCTCCTGCGCGAAGTGGTCGGAGACAGCCGCGTCCAGAACGGAAACCGAAACGTCTAATACGTTTGTAATAACGTTGTCGATGGCCGTACTCGATGTAGCACTCACTCGTGTTGGCGTGTTCACGGACCAAAACTAAGCCGAAAGAGGTGAGAATATCGCGTAGGCGCTGGGTCAGGGGATTGTGTGGTCCAAAACATCGATGTTAAAGTCACCTGAAATGATAAACTTCAACGAATCATCGAATAAAATAAACAACATCATCGTTACTGTATATGTCCTCAGTGAAGTTGATAAGTGACCTCATGTCAGTGGACACAACCTCCTGAGAACAAGTAAAAGTGATTAATTCTATCTATGAATTAATGGATAGTTGTTGTAGTTGAAGTGGCAATCGACATCATCATCGTTACTGTATATGTCCTCAGTGAAGTTGATAGGTGACCTCATGTCAGTGGACACAACCTCCTGAGAACCAGTAAAAGTAAATAATTCTATCTATAAATTAATGGATAGAAGTTATAGTTGAAATAGGAATCGACATCATCGTCATTGCTGTATATGTCCTCAATGAAGTTGATAGGTGACCTCATGTCAGTGGACACAACCTCCTGAGAACAAGTAAAAGTTATTAATTCTATCTATGAATTGATGGATAGTAGTTGTAGTTGAAGTGGCAATCGACATCATCATCGTAACTGTATATGTCCTCAGTAAAGTTGATATGTGACCTTATGTCAGTGGACACAACCTCCTGAGAACAAGTAAAAGTGAATAATTCTATCTATGATATAATGAATAGAAGTTGTAGTTGTTATTGCAATCGACATCATCATCGTTGCTGTATATGTCCTCAATGAAGTTGATAGGTGACCTCATGTCAGTGGACACAACCTCCTGAGAACAAGTAAAAGTTATTAATTCTATCTATGAATTAATGGATAGTAGTTGTAGTTGAAGTGGCAATCGACATCATCATCGTTATTGTATATGTTCTTTATGAAGTTGATAGGTGACCTCATGTCAGTGGACACAACCTCCTGAGTACAAGTAAAAGTGAATAATTCTATCTATGTATTAATGGATAGTAGTTGTAGTTGAAGGGGAAATCGACATCATCATCGTTACTGTATATGTCCTCAGTGAATTTGATAAGTGACCTCATGTCAGTGGACACAACCTCCTGAGAACAAGTAAAAGTTATTAATTCTATCTATGTATTAATGGATAGTAGTTGTAGTTGAAGGGGAAATCGACATCATCATCGTTACTGTATATGTCCTCAATGAAGTTGATAGGTGACCTCATGTCAGTGGACACAACCTCCTGAGAACAAGTAAAAGTTAATAATTCTATCTATGTATTAATGGATAGTAGTTGTAGTTGAAGTGGCAATCGTCATCATCATCGTTACTGTATATGTCCTCAGTAAAGTTGATATGTGACCTTATGTCAGTGGACACAACCTCCTGAGAACAAGTAAAAGTGAATAATTCTATCTATGAATTAATGGATAGTAGTTGTAGTTGAAGTGGCAATCGACATCATCATCGTTATTGTATATGTCCTCAATGAAGTTGATAGGTGACCTCATGTCAGTGGACACAACCTCCTGAGAACAAGTAAAAGTGATTAATTCTATCTATGTATTAATGGATAGTAGTTGTAGTTGAAGTGGAAATCGACATCATCATCGTTACTGTATATGTCCTCAATGAAGTTGATAGGTGACCTCATGTCAGTGGACACAACCTCCTGAGAACAAGTAAAAGTTAATAATTCTATCTATGTATTAATGGATAGTAGTTGTAGTTGAAGTGGCAATCGACATCATCATCGTTACTGTATATGTCCTCAGTAAAGTTGATATGTGACCTTATGTCAGTGGACACAACCTCCTGAGAACAAGTAAAAGTGAATAATTCTATCTATGAATTAATGAATAGAAGTTGTAGTTGATATTGCAATCGACATCATCATCGTTGCTGTATATGTCCTCAATGAAGTTGATAGGTGACCTCATGTCAGTGGACACAACCTCCTGAGAACAAGTAAAAGTGATTAATTCTATCTATGAATTGATGGATAGTAGTTGTAGTTGAAGTGGCAATCGACATCATCATCGTTATTGTATATGTTCTTTATGAAGTTGATAGGTGACCTCATGTCAGTGGACACAACCTCCTGAGTACAAGTAAAAGTGAATAATTCTATCTATGTATTAATGGATAGTAGTTGTAGTTGAAGGGGAAATCGACATCATCATCGTTACTGTATATGTCCTCAGTGAAGTTGATAAGTGACCTCATGTCAGTGGACACAACCTCCTGAGAACAAGTAAAAGTGATTAATTCTATCTATGAATTAATGGATAGTAGTTGTAGTTGAAGTGGCATTCGACATCATCATCGTTATTGTATATGTCCTCAATGAAGTTGATAGGTGACCTCATGTCAGTGGACACAACCTCCTGAGTACAAGTAAAAGTGAATAATTCTATCTATGTATTAATGGATAGTAGTTGTAGTTGAAGTGGCAATCGACATCATCATCGTTATTGTATATGTCCTCAATGAAGTTGATAGGTGACCTCATGTCAGTGGACACAACCTCCTGAGAACAAGTAAAAGTGATTAATTCTATCTATGTATTAATGGATAGTAGTTGTAGTTGAAGGGGAAATCGACATCATCATCGTTACTGTATATGTCCTCAATGAAGTTGATAGGTGACCTCATGTCAGTGGACACAACCTCCTGAGAACAAGTAAAAGTTAATAATTCTATCTATGAATTAATGAATAGAAGTTGTAGTTGATATTGCAATCGACATCATCATCGTTGCTGTATATGTCCTCAATGAAGTTGATAGGTGACCTCATGTCAGTGGACACAACCTCCTGAGAACAAGTAAAAGTGATTAATTCTATCTATGAATTGATGGATAGTAGTTGTAGTTGAAGTGGCAATCGACATCATCATCGTTATTGTATATGTTCTTTATGAAGTTGATAGGTGACCTCATGTCAGTGGACACAACCTCCTGAGTACAAGTAAAAGTGAATAATTCTATCTATGTATTAATGGATAGTAGTTGTAGTTGAAGGGGAAATCGACATCATCATCGTTACTGTATATGTCCTCAGTGAATTTGATAAGTGACCTCATGTCAGTGGACACAACCTCCTGAGAACAAGTAAAAGTTATTAATTCTATCTATGAATTGATGGATAGTAGTTGTAGTTGAAGTGGCAATCGACATCATCAACGTTATTGTATATGTTCTTAATGAAGTTGATAGGTGACCTCATGTCAGTGGACACAACCTCCTGAGTACAAGTAAAAGTGAATAATTCTATCTATGTATTAATGGATAGTAGTTGTAGTTGAAGTGGCAATCGACATCATCATCGTTATTGTATATGTCCTCAATGAAGTTGATAGGTGACCTCATGTCAGTGGACACAACCTCCTGAGAACAAGTAAAAGTGATTAATTCTATCTATGTATTAATGGATAGTAGTTGTAGTTGAAGGGGAAATCGACATCATCATCGTTACTGTATATGTCCTCAATGAAGTTGATAGGTGACCTCATGTCAGTGGACACAACCTCCTGAGAACAAGTAAAAGTTAATAATTCTATCTATGTATTAATGGATAGTAGTTGTAGTTGAAGTGGCAATCGTCATCATCATCGTAACTGTATATGTCCTCAGTAAAGTTGATATGTGTCCTTATGTCAGTGGACACAACCTCCTGAGAACAAGTAAAAGTGAATAATTCTATCTATGATATAATGAATAGAAGTTGTAGTTGATATTGCAATCGACATCATCATCGTTGCTGTATATGTCCTCAATGAAGTTGATAGGTGACCTCATGTCAGTGGACACAACCTCCTGAGTACAAGTAAAAGTGAATAATTCTATCTATGTATTAATGGATAGTAGTTGTAGTTGAAGGGGAAATCGACATCATCATCGTTACTGTATATGTCCTCAGTGAATTTGATAAGTGACCTCATGTCAGTGGACACAACCTCTTGAGAACAAGTAAAAGTTATTAATTGTATCTATGAAATGATGGATAGTAGTTGTAGTTGAAGTGGCAATCGACATCATCAACGTTATTGTATATGTTCTTAATGAAGTTGATAGGTGACCACTTGTCAGTGGACACAACCTCCTGAGTACAAGTAAAAGTGAATAATTCTATCTATGTATTAATGGATAGTAGTTGTAGTTGAAGGGGAAATCGACATAATAATAATAATAATAATAATACTCTTATTGCAGGAAACAATTAACAATAATTGTATTGCAAGCGTCATATAGAAATAAAAGTCCTAATCTAATAACTAACACAATTAATTTTAATTCTGAGTAAAAAAAATATTCGAGTAAATTTAAAATAAAAATTACTTTTTGGGTATGTGCCACCTGCCGCCGTTTTTCTCGATAGTGGCCAAATTTTCTTGGATATCAGAAGGGGAGTTGTAATTTTTTTTGTTTAATGTTAGTGAAGACTATCCCAGCGACCCATCGCAAACTCGTCAACTGAGTAAAATGCTTTGTACACTAAGAAGTGTTTTAATCGAGATTTGAATTGTTTGTGGTTATTGACGCGTTTGATCTCTTCAGGGAGCCTATTGATTAGCCTCTCACACCAACCTGAGATGGCAAGCGTTCAAAAACAGTAGTTCTGTGCTGTGCCATACGAAAGTTGTCCCGGCCTCTAGTTCCGTATTGGTGTAACGTCGCTACCCCGAAGTGAGACGCACTTGAATCGGCAGTATAGCACGACGTCGAGAATGTAGAGGCTAGGCAAAGTGAGTAATCCAAGCTCCCCGAAGGCTAATTTACACGACTCTCTCTGATTTAATTTGTAAATGATTCTGACAGCTTTCTTTTGCATTCTAAAACACTCTATTAAATTTGTATCTAGAACAGCCACCCCACAATCTTAGACCATAAGCTAAATGTGGATGTATTAGGCCAAAGTAAGCTGTCTTCAGAATATCCAATGAACAGAATTTTGCCAAATTGCGTAAGACATAAATGCCCAGAAGCAACCTTTGAACAGGACACTCTCAATGTGAACGTCCCATGTCAGCCCTCGATCAAGGTGCATCCCAAGAAACTTGGTGGATTCTTCTTCTTCTATTATGGTTTCATCCACCATCACAATTGGTCGGATTTCGTTTTCATGTTGCCCGAAAACAGAAATTAATCACGCTTGTTTTTAGAACAATTTGTTTTCAAATTGATATTGAAAAAAATGATCAATGCATGAGTTGAGTTCTTCAAAAAGGCTTTGATTTCAAGATCTGGTTTGGTTTTTGATCTAATGCAGAGAGTCGTATCGTCAGCATACTGAATCATCTTTCCATTATGGATTGATGAACTCAATCTGTTGACGTAGACGAGAAAAAAGGACAGGCCCTAGAATCGATCCTTGTGGGAACTCCATAGGGCATTTTAACTTTTCCTGAGAGGGTATTCGCGATCTGCACACACTGCTCTCTATCATTTAGGTATGACGAGAGCCATTTGTGAGGCAAACAACGAACACCGCTTGACCATAAACTGGTGCCAACAGTATTTCATGATGCACACAGTCAAAGGCCTTTGAGAGGTCGAGAAATATGCTAAGCACATGTTTCCCCCCGCCTCTCCAAACCATCGACAACAGAATCAATGAGACTCGTGACAGCATCAATAGTCGATTTGTTTTTTCTAAATCCAAAATTGTTCATTACAAATAACTTCAAAGCGATTGAAGAAATCTTCTAATCGTCGTCGAAGGAAGGCTTTTCCGAAAATTTTGCTGAGGACCGGAAGAATGGAAATTGGACGATAGTTACTTGCGACATAAGGATCGTCCTTTTTAAAAAATTGGAATGACTTTTGCTGTCCTTCAAAGTGGACGGGAAAACGCCTTGAGCGAACGACAGGTTAATCAATTTTGTGAGTGGTACTGAAATGTGCTTAAAGCAGCGCTTAAGTAACCACACAGACATCCCATTGATGTCACCCGACTTTTTCGGCTTCAGCTCCCGCACCACACGGACCAACTCCGCCTCGCTCACAGGAGACAGGACCATGGACGAGACCGGTCCCATAAATGAGTCCTCTCGGGTGCTGTTCCACTAAAACATGGGTCCGGCCCAGCAACCGTGGAGAAAAAGTTATTAAATTCACTTGCCACTTCAAGCGGGTTTTTTTGTTAATTTTACCCTTGTATTTTTAAGGTTAGGTTTGAAATGTTTTAGGACTTGTGTTTGAGTTGTATTTTAATTATATTCCACGCACTTTTTGAAAAATTTTCAGAATTCATTAGTCTATTTTCGATATCCCGAGCCTTAGCGGCTTTTATTTCTTTGCTGTAATTTAGCTTGTATGCTCGAAAGAAATTTTTGAATTCTTCATTTGTCGATTCTATGTAAATTGAATGATAAAATTTTAATGTTTTTCTTAAATTGAGAATGTTTTGATTTATCCAATTGTTGTGTTTTTTGTCTGATCGCTCTTTGAATGACTTATAAGGGCAAGTGATGTTCAAAATAAAAATTAAAACGGTCTGTAAACGCAGAAAAAGCATCCTCCGCATTATAAAAACTATCAATAAAAAAAACCAGGATTCTTCTTGGAGAAATCTGTTAAGAATTTGGATATTTTGAATTTTAAGAATCTCTTCTTATATTTACCGAAAGAGGTTCGATCTTCGGACTGAGATTCCCGATCACGGCCTCCTGCGCGAAGTGGTCGGAGACAGCCGCGTCCAGAACGGAAACCGAAACGTCTAATACGTTTGTAATAACGTTGTCGATGGCCGTACTCGATGTAGCACTCACTCGTGTTGGCGTGTTCACGGACAAAACTAAGCCGAAAGAGGTGAGAATATCGCGTAGCCGCTGGGTCAGGGGATTGGTGTGGTCCAAAACATCGATGTTAAAGTCACCTGAAATGATAAACTTCAACGAATCATCGAATAAAATAAACATCATCATCGTTACTGTATATGTCCTCAGTGAAGTTGATAAGTGACCTCATGTCAGTGGACACAACCTTCTGAGAACAAGTAAAAGTGATTAATTCTATCTATGAATTAATGGATAGTAGTTGTAGTTGAAGTGGCAATCGACATCATCATCGTTACTGTATATGTCCTCAGTGAAGTTGATAGGTGACCTCATGTCAGTGGACACAACCTCCTGAGAACCAGTAAAAGTAAATAATTCTATCTATAAATTAATGGATAGAAGTTGTAGTTGAAATAGGAATCGACATCATCGTCGTTGCTGTATATGTCCTCAATGAAGTTGATAGGTGACCTCATGTCAGTGGACACAACCTCCTGAGAACAAGTAAAAGTTATTAATTCTATCTATGAATTGATGGATAGTAGTTGTAGTTGAAGTGGCAATCGACATCATCATCGTTATTGTATATGTCCTCAATGAAGTTGATAGGTGACCTCATGTCAGTGGACACAACCTCCTGAGAACAAGTAAAAGTGAATAATTCTATCTATGTATTAATGGATAGTAGTTGTAGTTGAAGGGGAAATCGACATCATCATCGTTACTGTATATGTCCTCAGTGAAGTTGATAGGTGACCTCATGTCAGTGGACACAACCTCCTGAGAACAAGTAAAAGTGATTAATTCTATCTATGAATTAATGGATAGTAGTTGTAGTTGAAGTGGCAATCGACATCATCATCGTTATTGTATATGTTCCTCAATGAAGTTGATAGGTGACCTCATGTCAGTGGACACAACCTCCTGAGTACAAGTAAAAGTGATTAATTCTATCTATGTATTAATGGATAGTAGTTGTAGTTGAAGGGGAAATCGACATCATCATCGTTACTGTATATGTCCTCAATGAAGTTGATAGGTGACCTCATGTCAGTGGACACAACCTCCTGAGAACAAGTAAAAGTGATTAATTCTATCTATGTATTAATGGATAGTAGTTGTAGTTGAAGTGGAAATCGACATCATCATCGTTACTGTATATGTCCTCAATGAAGTTGATAGGTGACCTCATTTCAGTGGACACAACCTCCTGAGAACAAGTAAAAGTTAATAATTCTATCTATGTATTAATGGATAGTAGTTGTAGTTGAAGTGGCAATCGACATCATCATCGTAACTGTATATGTCCTCAGTAAAGTTGATATGTGACCTCATGTCAGTGGACACAACCTCCTGAGAACAAGTAAAAGTGAATAATTCTATCTATGATATTAATGAATAGAAGTTGTAGTTGATATTGCAATCGACATCATCATCGTTGCTGTATATGTCCTCAATGAAGTTGATAGGTGACCTCATGTCAGTGGACACAACCTCCTGAGAACAAGTAAAAGTGATTAATTCTATCTATGAATTGATGGATAGTAGTTGTAGTTGAAGTGGCAATCGACATCATCATCGTTATTGTATATGTTCTTTCAATGAAGTTGATAGGTGACCTCATGTCAGTGGACACAACCTCCTGAGAACAAGTAAAAGTGAATAATTCTATCTATGTATTAATGGATAGTAGTTGTAGTTGAAGGGGAAATCGACATCATCATCGTTACTGTATATGTCCTCAGTGAAGTTGATAAGTGACCTCATGTCAGTGGACACAACCTCCTGAGAACAAGTAAAAGTGATTAATTCTATCTATGAATTAATGGATAGTAGTTGTAGTTGAAGTGGCAATCGACATCATCATCGTTACTGTATATGTCCTCAATGAAGTTGATAGGTGACCTCATGTCAGTGGACACAACCTCCTGAGAACAAGTAAAAGTGATTAATTCTATCTATGTATTAATGGATAGTAGTTGTAGTTGAAGTGGCAATCGACATCATCATCGTTACTGTATATGTCCTCAATGAAGTTGATAGGTGACCTCATGTCAGTGGACACAACCTCCTGCAAGTAAAAGTGATTAATTCTATCTATGAATTAATGGATAGTAGTTGTAGTTGAAGTGGCAATCGACATCATCATCGTTACTGTATATGTCCTCAATGAAGTTGATAGGTGACCTCATGTCAGTGGACACAACCTCCTGAGAACAAGTAAAAGTTAATTAATTCTATCTATGTATTAATGGATAGTAGTTGTAGTTGAAGTGGCAATCGACATCATCATCGTAACTGTATATGTCCTCAGTAAAGTTGATAGTGTGACCTTATGTCAGTGGACACAACCTCCTGAGAACAAGTAAAAGTGAATAATTCTATCTATGATATAATGAATAGAAGTTGTAGTTGATATTGCAATCGACATCATCATCGTTGCTGTATATGTCCTCAATGAAGTTGATAGGTGACCTCATGTCAGTGGACACAACCTCCTGAGAACAAGTAAAAGTGATTAATTCTATCTATGAATTGATGGATAGTAGTTGTAGTTGAAGTGGCAATCGACATCATCATCGTTATTGTATATGTTCTTTATGAAGTTGATAGGTGACCTCATGTCAGTGGACACAACCTCCTGAGTACAAGTAAAAGTGAATAATTCTATCTATGTATTAATGGATAGTAGTTGTAGTTGAAGTGGGAAATCGACATCATCATCGTTACTGTATGTGTCCTCAGTGAATTTGATAGGTGACCTCATGTCAGTGGACACAACCTCCTGAGAACAAGTAAAAGTGATTAATTCTATCTATGAATTAATGGATAGTAGTTGTAGTTGAAGTGGCAATCGACATCATCATCGTTACTGTATATGTCCTCAATGAAGTTGATAGGTGACCTCATGTCAGTGGACACAACCTCCTGAGAACAAGTAAAAGTGAATAATTCTATCTATGAATTAATGGATAGTAGTTGTAGTTGAAGTGGCAATCGACATCATCATCGTTACTGTATATGTCCTTCAGTGAAGTTGATAGGTGACCTCATGTCAGTGGACACAACCTCCTGAGAACAAGTAAAAGTGATTAATTCTATCTATGAATTAATGGATAGTAGTTGTAGTTGAAGTGGCAATCGACATCATCATCGTTACTGTATATGTCCTCAGTGAAGTTGATAGGTGACCTCATGTCAGTGGACACAACCTCCTGAGAACAAGTAAAAGTGATTAATTCTATCTATGATTTAATGGATAGTAGTTGTAGTTGAAGTGGCAATCGACATCATCATCGTTACTGTATATGTCCTCAATGAAGTTGATATGTGACCTCATGTCAGTGGACACAACCTCCTGAGAACAAGTAAAAGTAAATAATTCTATCTATGAATTAATGGATAGAAGTTGTAGTTGAAAGTGGGAATCGACATCATCGTCGTTGCTGTATATGTCCTCAATGAAGTTGATAGGTGACCTTCATGTCAGTGGACACAACCTCCTGAGAACAAGTAAAAGTTAATAATTCTATCTATGAATTGATGGATTGTAGTTGTAGTTGAAGTGGCAATCGACATCATCATCGTTATTGTATATGTCTTCAATGAAGTTGATAGGTGACCTCATGTCAGTGGACACAACCTCCTGCAAAAGTGATTAATTCTATCTATGTAATAATGGATAGTAGTTGTAGTTGAAGGGGGAATCGACATCATCATCGTTCCTGTATATGTCCTCAATGAAGTTGTTAGGTGACCTCATGTCAGTGGACACAACCTCCTGAGAACAAGTAAAAGTGATTAATTCTATCTATGAATTAATGGATAGTTGTTGTAGTTGAAGTGGCAATCGACATCATCATCGTTACTGTATATGTCCTCAGTGAAGTTGATAGGTGACCTCATGTCAGTGAACACAACCTCCTGAGAACAAAAAAAGTGATTAATTCTATCTATGTAATAATGGATAGTAGTTGTAGTTGAAGGGGAAATCGACATCATCATCGTTCCTGTATATGTCCTCAATGAAGTTGTTAGGTGACCTCATGTCAGTGGACACAACCTCCTGCAAAAGTGATTAATTCTATCTATGAATTAATGGATAGTTGTTGTAGTTGAAGTGGCAATCGACATCATTATTGTTACTGTATATGTCCTCAATGAAGTTGATAGGTGACCTCATGTCAGTGGACACAACCTCCTGAGAACAACTAAAAGTGATTAATTCTATCTATGAATTAACGGATAGTTACTGCAGTTAAAGTAGTAATCGTTATTAACATCGTAACTGTACATGTCCTAAGTGAAGTTGATAGGTGGCCCCTGTCAGCGTACACAATGGCCTTAGGAATAGTTAAAAGTGGTTTATTCCATCAGTAAAGTAAGAGATATTTAAAGTAACAATCCCATTAACATGGTTTGTGTAGGTGTCTTAAGTGAAGTTGATAGGTGGCCCCTGTCAGCGTACACAATGGCCTTAGGAGTAGTTAAAAGTGGTTTATTCCATCAGTAAAGTAAGAGATAGTTAAAGTAACAATCCCATTAACATGGTTTGTGTAGGTGTCTTAAGTGAAGTTGATAGGTGGCCCCTGTCAGCGTACACAATGGCCTTAGGAGTAGTTAAAAGTGGTTTATTCCATCAGTAAAGTAAGAGATAATCTTTTTAGTTAAAGTAACAATCCCATCAACATGGTTTGTGTAGATGTCCTAAGTGAAGTTGATAATAATAATAATTCTTTATTGCAGTAAAACGTTTAACGTTTATATATACACAATACTTTTCATGTTAAAATTTGCTTTTAAACATTGAATGATTGTGCATATAAAAGGATTTTTATATTGATATTTTCTTATATTTCATTTACAAAAATTTTTATAATAATACGTTTTGAGAGGTGAAGAGACCTACACATTTTGTAGACAAAATCGAATGTTTATTATCTGCAGTAGACTAAGAGTTTAATTAAAGACATGAATCTTGTATTAAATTTAGTTTATATTTAGGTTTAATTTAGTTTAGAAAAGAGGGTGGTGACAGTACAAATCTGATTAGTTCATTTGTTCGTAATAGAAATGCCATCAAGCGTTGTATGACAAATTTGAATATTAACGTAAAAGCAATCAAAATCATTCATATGATCATTTATGTCAACCATTTGTTTGATCCTCTTTAGAGATCTATTCTAGCACAGGCAACATTGTAATTTTTAACTCATTAATAAATTAGAATGCTTTTTCCCTATGGTGCTAGACTCTTGTCAATGAGCTGTCAACCACTGTAGCGTGCCGCATCCTGTCAGCTTTATGCTAGCTTGAACACGTGAACTTGTCAATATTTCCTTTTTTTAACCTTAATTTTGTCACACAACGATATTTGCAAACATGTAATATTACTACTAATTTATTAATAAAAATAACCAGAAATATACACTTTTGACATATTTTCTTGGCCATGGGAAGAAGTCAAACTGAACATTGGCATCGGAAATATAAGTTACTCGAACCAAAAGTTATCATACAGGGCTAAAGACACGTAGCACCTATATACCACCTAGGGCGTTCCTTCCAAGAGCTGTTCCACGGAGTTATACGGACAGATACACAGATGTACTTAACTAACGATATGAAGTTACTGTATCCAACTTAATTAACAGTTTTATACTTTTAAATTTGTAAATAAAATAAAAAGAATAACCTGTATATATATATTCATGACAAAGAGAAAATACATTTTATTTTATATTTTTATAGACATGAATTAGTTTAGCTCTCTTTAGTTCTCTCTAATACTCTAATTATTATTTCTTATAACTATATTTTTCAAAGTACATGAACATAATTAATATGTAAACTTTAATAATGAGCTTTAACAAAAAGAAAAAAATGTAATGAGCTTAGTCAGTAACTGGAAACATTAATTAGTCTCAGTAACCTGTGAGCTGAAACGTTATTTCTTCCTTGTTTGCAAAATTAACTAAACAAACTGACAGTGAATTAGACAACTGCAGTGAGTTTCTGGCTCACTAGTCTCTTGGAAAACTTCGCTACAATTCTATAGGTCCGAAAAGGGTTTATTGAATTTGTGGCCAACATCAGTTATAAATTTTAACATTTAAATTTAAATCTAATAAATAAAATAATCATGCATAGTAACGCCACTAATAATCACGCATTATAAATTACGGAGTCGAGTTTACACCTTTAAAATGTACTGGTTCAATACTTCCTTAATAAATATAAAAATTATAAATCCAAATAAAAAGATTTCATTAGGATAATCTTTAAAGCTGCCAATTACATCCACCGTGTCTCCTCCGCAAAATACTCAAAAAATTCAAAGTCTAATAAAATCCACACGGTTAAATTTAGATTATACTAAGCATAACCACTCAATGGTAGAGACTATATAATTTCCTTTAATGTTACTTGTAAAGATCAGCTATTCCATTGTTGTTTGCAAAGACTCCTTAACCTAAAAAGACATAAAATAAAGTTCAGTGTTCCGAATGGTAGATTGAAACAAAATCGGACATTTTAGCGCAAAGGAGGTTTAGAAAACGCCTTTGATCGACATACAATATCAAATAACAACATTCAATTCTGATGTAATAAGTTTAAGTTAACTGTCAGTATAGAACATTTATTGGCAATGGTAGACCTAAACTACCAAATGAAGCTATTGGCAACATACAACTATTGTTCCTACGAAGTACTCATTAATCTATTTACACTGCAGAATGTAAGTTAAACTTATCAAAAACCAATAATATATTTGATCAAAAGAACCCAAAATCTAACAAAATGTGAGGATATTATAATCACAATTGAACTATTTAATTTTATAATCTGGATAAACGGATAAATAAGTTTTTAAACCGATCTTTGTTGATATTATACTGTGTAACTAAAATGTACCAAAGTTTCACATCGTAAATGTTCCCGCTCCAGACGAGAGTCAATGTTAACACGTTCATGCAAAGGACTGTAGGAATGCGCACGCTGGATACGTATAATAGGAGTTTCAAAATAAACATAACAATTCTCCAAATATTTTAATACGTGTAATTAATGGAAGATATTAAGGAACTGAAAAGAAAAAAAGATTTGAAGATTTGTACTTAGAAAACACGAATACTATTCAAAGTTTATAGCAAGAAAAAATTTGACCAACCGATTGCTGTACAGTTGTTTGTGACATCTGTAGTTAAAACCAGACGAGAAATTACTTGGAAAATTATTAAACGACAGTTAAAATGCTACGTGCTTATAAACTGTTAACAGAGTTCCAGTGATCCTGGAATGGGATAAATTTGAGGATCAAATACCACTCAGTTATTCAATCTCTCCCTTTCATCACTATTGGCCTGACCAAACAGACAGATTATTCTCTCCCTCTCCCTTCCTCGCATCAATCTAAATCCGCAACAGCGTGAGTGGTATTGCTACATGTTTCATTGTTCATATTTTAGTAGAAAGACGAACGTATTGTGTTAGAGAGTAAACGAGTATATTTATAAGCTTTAATCACGTGTAGTACTTGATAGATTACGCTGAGACACCGATTATTGGGAGCACCTCTTTAATCTTACTGCGCTTTAATTAATAACACCTTAAGTGTGAAAACTTGTTAATTTATATCGCTTGACTAGAAATACGTTATTAAATTACTTGTACTTCGTTTAATGTTTATCATTAATCTAAGCAAATAATGGTTCTAGAAGAAAGTCATCCTACTGAAGATTAGCCTACTGAATATTATAACGTGATAAAAGTCCTAAATTGTAGGGGAGCCGCATGATGGTGATGGAGGAATCAACAGTAACAGTTTTTGTGGTTTAATCTGTAATTTAATAGTATGAGTGGGTACAGCTGTCACGTTACTCGCTGTCATCAATACACGTACGTTCGGTATGTGTGGGTACAGTTGTCACATTACTCGCTGTCATCAATACACGTACGTTCGGTATGAGTGGATACAGTTCAGTCACATTACTCGCTCTCATCAATACACGTACGTTGCGTATGTGTGGGTACAGCTGTCACATTAACTCGCGGTCATCAATACTCGTACATTGCGTATGTTTGGATACAGCTGTCACATTACTCGCTGTCATCAATACACGTACGTTCGGTTATGTGTGGGTACAGCTGTCACATTACTCGCTGTCATTAATACGCGTATGTTGCGTATGTGTGTGTAAAGCTGTCACATTACTCGCTGTCATCAATACATGTACGTTCGGTATGAGAGGGTACAGCTGTCACATTACTCGAGGTCATCAATACACGTACGTTGCGTGTGTGTGTACAGCTATCACATTACTCGCTGTCATAAATACACGTACGTTGCGTAGGTGTGGGTGTGTCGCGGGTACGTTGCGTGAGTGTGTACAGCTATCACATTACTCGCTGTCATCAATACACGTACGTTCGGTATGTGTGGGTACAGTTGTCACATTACTCGCTGTCATCAATACACGTACGTTCGGTATGTGTGGGTACAGTTGTCACATTACTCGCTCTCATCAATACACGTACGTTCGGTATGTGTGGGTACAGAGCTCACGTTCGTGCAGTGACACAAAATAAGTCAGGATTTACAGCAGCATATATACACTTGAATGTTTACATAAAACTTGTATTGTTGTTAAGTTAAACGGTGACTTCATCACTATTAGTTTTATTAGTTATTAACATTTTGGGTTTACATATTTACATTAAAAACTAATATAAAACATTACTGTATTAATTAGTTACAGTTTAATTGGCATTCGGTTAAAGCTATGGTTTTAAACCATCATTGAAATATTTGACAAAAGTCTGGATAAATTACGAAGTTTGATCCCAACAATTATAACATAAATTATTACACAACTGAAGTATAATACTAGGGAGTTGACGACGAGTAATTTAGACGATTATCAGCAAACAAATCAAAACCCAGTTAGTTAAAGTAGTAAAATTTAATTTATAACCGTTTTAATAAATTAAATCTGCTCACTCTCTTATTCCCTTCATTTAAGTTTTTGCATTAATAGTCTATATGAATTTTGCCTTTGAGCTCAGAAGAGCTAATTAATGGAAGAAATTTCCCAAATATAGATCACTAGCTCATTATTCTGGCATTGTACTATCGTCTCTCAGTATAAAGTCATTCAGTTCCAAAATAAATACAGGCTGGTGATTGTTTAATATCTATTGTAGAATTGGATTCTATTGTTTACTTTTTCATTCTCATAGTTACAATGATGCTAGAGGGTTAAAAATCAATCCATCCCATCTGCATATTTGAACTAAATTCAATTTACCAATCAAAATTCTTGGAATCACTCCACAGTCAACTCTGATTTTTTTAAGGATCAGGAGAATAAAATTTCCATTCACCCCAAAGCTTGTCACAGAAAGTTAAATTTGTTTTTTCTATGTTTTCTGAGAACTAATTATATAAACCAAACATTTAATGATATGCTAAATTTCCAAAAAGTTAACGGAGTGTTCGTAAATACACTTTATTGGTATTTAACTGAGCAAAAATATTTAATAATAAAAGAAGAACCATCCACCCAGACAAATCAAGCGTAAGGACCTCAGCCTAATTCTAAAAGTTGTGTCGTATAAATTATTTCTAGGAAAGAGGAATTGGTATTTTACCATACCTACCTTTTTATTGCACAAAGCTAAACCACCTAATAAAATAATTATATCAATAAATCGATAAATATAATTTTGAAGGCGTTGCGGAACGTTTTGTACTTTATATAGGCAAAATATTTAAGTTTCGTTCGACGAATTTTAACCGTGATGAATAGGTAAAATAATATGTTTTTGACCACTCCAGGATATCTTGATTGAGCCGTTTGAAATTCAAAGTACTCCGTTTGAGTTAGCTTTGTTTTCACGATAGCTGTGATAATATTGTATAATTTTTTATATCTTCTTCGTTAAAGTGATAGCACTTTCTCAGTAGCAGCAAACAATATACAGTTATATTGCAAATATCCCTTATGGATATTGTAATATCTAGTGTATCTATAGCTATAAGCATCCAAAATAAGATGTTCTACAATAAATGCATCTTTTAAGGGGGCTGGCCCAGTAAAAAAAAATTTTTCAATTTTTTTTATATTTTTTAAATTTTTCTTGTTTATTTACAATTAATTTGATGTAAATATCATGGGCATACGATTTTTTTTGGCTGAGTTACAGGTAAAATTGTAAAGTGTAAAATAATATTTTCAATCGGTCCGAGGAATTACACGGTGTACGGTATACAAAATATATTGGTGATGGGGACACATCCACTTTTAATAAAATAAGTGAAATGGAACCATATGGATCTGGTGTGAGTATTGTGAAAGAAGAGTGTGTTAGCTATGTCCAAAACGTATGTACAGTAGACTAATGAAATTCAAAACCAAGAACAAAGGAAAAGTACTTAGCGATGGAAAAAAAATAAGTGGTAAAAATAGGCTATCAGAACCTATTATCAATTAACTTTGTATTTATTATGGAAATGCAATTAGAAATAATAAAAATGATCTCATAAACATGCAAAAGGCAGTATGGGCCATCTGGAACCATAAAGCAAGTACCGATGAGCAGCCGCTCCATCATTTTTGTCCAGAAGGTAAAGAATCTTGGTGCCGCTACCAACAAGCACTTGCTTCAAACAGTCCTAGGACTTTTAAACATAAAAACACTATCCCCAAAGCCATCATGCTGGAGATAAAACCAATATCTGTAGACCTAACAATGCCAAACCTCCTCCAAAGATGTCTTATGGGAAAAACACAGAACTCCAACGAAAGTTTCAACAGTATTTTGTGGTCACTGTGTCCTAAAAAAGGATTTGCAGGAAGGGATATTGTGGAAATAGCTGCTCATGAAGCTTCCCTGATATTTAATGAAGGGAATAATGCAAAGTCAAAAGTGCTAGACCACTTGAAAATCAAACCCGGAAAACACTTCAACAGCTGCATGGAAACTTTTGACGTTCGACGAGTGCGGGACGCAAATAAAAGAACTATGTTGGCAAGTCTGGAAGAAAGGAGAGCAAGGAGAAGGCTTAGAATAGAAAAGGAAAGTCAAGACAAGGAAAAGGAAGGTGTTTCTTATGCTGCTGGAGGATTTTAGAGTACCATTTTAGTAAATTTATCAATAAAATATGTTTGTTTGCGATTTCCCGAAACATTGTTTTTTTCCTATTATTTACATCATAACTCCAAAAGTATTGGAGCAATCTTCACCAAATTTTCACCAGATCTTCATTTTAGCTGTGTAAATGGCTTGAACTAAAATTAAAATGGTGAGTAAAGTATTTCTTATATTCCAAGCCTATTACCTTCTAAAAACTCAATTTTTTTTTGGTAAAACTACTTTAAAACTCAGTAATTTGTTTTATTTGTACATTTTTTTGATATATTTTTAGTTCAGGCCAAGAAACTATTGCCTAGGAACAAGATACATTTTATTTTGTGAAATTATCTCATAAGGTAGATTATTTATCATGTTAAAACCATTAGACTAAAAATTTTTTTGCAAAAAAAAAACAAAAATTAAAAAAAAATAATAAATTTTATATTTACAATTTTGTTTTTTCTTAAGTGTGTACAAGAAGTCTATTTTGACTTAACCTGAAAGTTTCAAACAAATTGGGCAATATTTGACTGAGTACAAAATTGTTTTCCAAAACCATGCAAAAATGATTGCGATACTGGGCCAGCCCCCTTAAACAACCAACCGTCTGGCTTATAGATATAAGTATCAGGTAACCATATACAAATCGATAATAGAACTATTATTGATGTGTTTTTAATTGTACCAGTCAATAATCCTTCGTTTTATTATTAGAAGCGTTTCATAATGATGTGGTATTGATTTGTTTGTTATTCACGGCTTAAAGTCTCATCTTTAAATCGCTAATAATATACAGAATTAAAAAAAAATAATAACAAAGCCAGGGATCTACTGCTTTAATAACAAAGTTACATGTCTGAACAAAGCAATTCGAATAACCTACCCGATTCAACAGCAATCAGTTCTATAGTTTGTCCTCTAAGTATGATTATACAGCAACACAATAGTGTAATGTACTCATGTACCCTACAGATAGTCCGTGCTGTGCTCAACAATGTAGTGGCTTTGTATGATACAACCCGCGGTCGGCAGCTTAATCCTAGTTTGTGTTAACATAAACAATGTTGTATCATTTCGGCTATCACTGACTTTTACACTGTTATAATTTCTCCTCTATACTTAGTATATTAGAGGCTGAACATTAGCAACCCAGGCACTACGGAGCTGGTCAAACTTTTCAAATTAAACGAATTAAACTGCTAATCTAACTGATCACAACTTGTATCTTGAACGATGTCAGCAGACTTTATGATTTATATCATAGTGGTAGATAGAGCTTGGTGGCAGTGCATGTCCATAAAATGTTGAAAGTCAGCTTAATCTAACTATTCACAACTTGTATCTGGAACTCTTAGCGAGGCGTTCTCTTATATTATAATCATATAAGGATAGTGAAAACCCTAACTCTTTTTGTTACAAACATTCATATGTTACCACTGATGTGACAAAAATATTTTCACAAAATTCATACGTAATTTAAACATGTTCTCGACTAAACTAGTATAGCTACAAATCAGGGAAATTTTATCGCCATTTAGGACTAATATGTCATACCACTGTATTTAGCTTGTTTAAAAATTTATCTTCTCAACGATATTCTGATTGCCATCATTGTTACATTTAAGAATAATTTTAAAATGTTTGCTATTGTTCAGTCAAATCTCATAGAAGAACATGCACTATTATTGAAATCGACGTTGCCCTAGAAATGAAGATTCTTGCCAAACTTGTCTGTATTTCCTTCCCAAGATATCGTGCGGACAGACAGAAGAGACGATCCGGTTGAAAAAGGATTACGATGAAGTTCCCCAGAAGAGAGTGTCATTATGATAAGTGCTGCAACGGAAAAAATAACCATAACAAACCTTTTTAAGAATGGATTTATTTAAGAATCCAGATAAATATCTAAGAGAAAAAATGCAACTGTTTAGTTTCCTACACAGCTGGTCAAACTGAATTTTCCACTGAAAGCCAGGATCTATGTGCATCCCTAAAAAACGAACGGAATTGGATTCAAAACCTGCAGATTTAATTTGTCATTAGTTGTAGGACTTGGAAACATCCCACTTGCACACTGTAAGCCTGACACCATGTTCATATTTCAGGTAAAACTCTGTGTAAGTGTGTCATGTTTTTATATGTATGAGTGATAGATTTGGTCAGTAAAAATAAAGACGGTTAGAGCATTTAGTAGATTAGCGCCTTTCTATTTTCATGCCTTGTTGCGTTCAATTTGTCATCAGTTGTAGGACTAGGAAGCTGTTATAACTGGAATTTCTTTATACTAAAAATGAATTATTGCAATATTTAAATTATTAAAACTATAGATAAAACTATCGGTTTTATGTGCCTTTGATTCCAAAGAGTTTCGGAATGTCAATTCAACTAATTTAAAGCACGATTGAAATTGGGTCAACAAAAGTTGCTTCTATTAATTGAAACTTTCACAATATAACAACAAACTTGGTTTATGTTTGAGTTCGTTGGGTCTGTCTTGTTAATTTCCTCAAATATTAAAAACATTTATTCTTAAGGTTGAACTCATACATTCAAAAAGTGAAGCTAACTTGCTAGCTCTGGTTCAGCTGCAACTGGCACAGGATATGGCTTTTTCTCAGCCCAGTTCTTGGCTGTAAATTTGACGTACAGAAGAGGGAGTGACATGGGCATGCTGCAGTTTTAGGGAAGGGAAGGGATTCCGCGGTTTTAGGGCACAGCAGAAAGCATGATAACACAGCTCAGCTAACTTGTATCGCAATATAAAATTGTATGATGGTGGGATTGCATAGGATTGCCCACTGCCCATGAGCATATAGGCATTAAAACTGTATTCTGTATTATATATTATAATTTAATTAAATATATAATGTTATACAGAATTCCTGCTCTAGGCACCACCAATCTTAGGAACTCCCTGCTGTCCTCCTGTGCATTTTGGCTATCATCGTCTCTAGGTAAAGACTGTAAAGCGAATTGCTTGGGGCTCGGATGCCTAGACTTGGGACGGCGGAGTGTAGTCAGTTTCAAGTGGTGCTCAAGTGGGCGAAATCACTCCAAAATTAGTCATTCGACTTTTATCTTACAAGTAGTCCAGCATCTTATCAACTCATCTTCATGAGTGATCTTTCCACCACTTGGAGTTTGAAATTGGGCTCTATTCAGTTACATCATGTTCAAGCTTTTGGACGTTCAGGGCTGATTCGGTTCCAATGATCACATGATTCAGATTTACTGTAGTCAAGGCAAAAGTGATGATGGCACGTGTTGCGTCAGACGATGACTGACTGCCCTGTTCCACCGCAACAGTTGTTAGACATTGGAGAATTATACCGTATGATACCATGAGCTTGATATGAAGAGGAAATTATGCATTTGTTGTCGTTGAGAAAGTGGACGAACATGAATGACCATGTCTGTCACACATCACTTGAAAAAAACAAGCTCAGAGAGGAGAGAGATAATAACCTCTCAGCTTTTTAAGAAGTTATATATATATATATATATATATATATATATATATATATATATATATATATATATATATATATATATATATATGCGCGCGCGCGCGCGCGCGCGTGTGTGTGTGTGTGTGTGTGTGTGTGTGTGTGTGTATGAGGTTAAATTACCAACAAAGCTAAAAGGGCAGTACTGTACAAGTTCCTGTTGTCTGTTCTCTTCTCCTACGTGTTCATTAAACATATACTAATATTGTAGATATTAATGTTCCTACTGTCATTTATCTCGTAACATTCTTACATCTTCATTCTTAGCTTAATTTAAAGTTTAGTCGTACATAGTAAAGGGTCGAATGACAAATTAATATACACCTTCTGATTTTTTCGAATTTCTTGCGAAACTGCAACTGTTATAGTAATATAAAATATTGTTTGTAAATACTCTAAAAGCACGTATACTGTATCATCTTCCTGAATCTTTAATACCATGAAAGATCTTTAATACCGAGTAGAACATACTACGGGGTAAAGAGGCTATCGCCGTCTAATATATAATAGTTCTCATCATGTTCTCATATAACCATTAATCTTGGCTGAGTATAATGTTTAATACCGAGTAAAACATTCTAGGGGGTAAAGAGGCTATCACTGTCTAATATATGATAGTTCTCAACATGTTCTCATATAACCATTAATCTTAGCTGAGTATAATCTTTAATACCGACTAGAAACATACTACGGTGTAAAGAGGCTATCGCCGTCTAATATATGAGAGTTCTCAACATGTTCTCCCATAAACGTTAATCTTCTTGAGTATAATCTTTAATTGCGAGTAGAAAATACTACGGTGTAAAGAGGCTATCGCCGTCTAATATATGAGAGTTCTCAACATGTTCTCCCATAAACGCTAATCTTCTTGAGTATAATCTGTAATAGCGAGTAGAAAATACTACGGTGTAAAGAGGCTATCGCCGTCTAATATATGAGAGTTCTCAACATGTTCTCCCATAAACGCTAATCTTCTTGAGTATAATCTGTAATAGCGAGTAGAAAATACTACGGTGTAAAGAGGCTATCGCCGTCTAATATATGAGAGTTCTCAACATGTTCTCCCATAAACGCTAATCTTCTTGAGTATAATCTGTAATAGCGAGTAGAAAATACTACGGTGTAAAGAGGCTATCGCCGTCTAATATATGAGAGTTCTCAACATGTTCTCCCATAAACGCTAATCTTCTTGAGTATAATCTGTAATAGCGAGTAGAAAATACTACGGTGTAAAGAGGCTATCGCCGTCTAATATATGAGAGTTCTCAACATGTTCTCCCATAAACGCTAATCTTCTTGAGTATAATCTGTAATAGCGAGTAGAAAATACTACGGTGTAAAGAGGCTATCGCCGTCTAATATATGAGAGTTCTCAACATGTTCTCCCATAAACGCTAATCTTCTTGAGTATAATCTGTAATAGCGAGTAGAAAATACTACGGTGTAAAGAGGCTATCGTCGTCTAATATATGAGAGTTCTCAACATGTTCTCCCCTAAACGCTAATCTTCTTGAGTATAATCTTTAATTGCGAGTAGAAAATACTACGGGGTAAAGAGGCTATAGCCGTCTAATATATGATAGTTTTCAACATGTTCTCACATAAACGCTAATTTTCTTGAGTATAATCTTTAATAGCGAGTAGAAAATACTATGAAGTAAAGAGGCTATCGTCGTCTAATATATGATAGTTCTCAACATGTTCTCACATAAACGTTAATCTTCCTGAGTATAATCTTTAATAGCGAGTAGAAAATACTATGGAGTAAAGAGGCTATCGTCGTATAATATATGATAGTTCTCAACATGTTCTCACATAAACGCTAATCTTCTTGAGTATAATCTTTAATAGCGAGTAGAAAATACTATGGAGTAAAGAGGCTATCGTCGTCTAATATATGATAGTTTTTAACATGTTCTCACATAACCGTTAATCATCCTGAGTATAATCTTTAATAGCGAGTAGAAAATACTATGGAGTAAAGAGGCTATAACCGTCTAATACATTAGAGTTCTTAACTTGTTCTCATATAACCGTTAATTTTCCTGATTATAATCTTTAATAGCGAGTAGAAAATACTATGGAGTAAAGAGGCTATCGTCGTATAATATATGATAGTTCTCAAGATTTTCTCACATAAACGCTAATTTTCTTGAGTATAATCTTTAATAGCGAGTAGAAAATACTATGGAGTAAAGAGGCTATCGTCGTCTAATATATGATAGTTTTCAACATTTTCTCACATAACCGTTAATCTTCCTGACTATAATTTTTAATACCGAGTAGAAAATACTACGGGGTAAAGAGGCTATCGCCGTCTAATATATAAGAGTTCTCAACATGTTCTCACATAACCGTTAATCTTCCTGACTATAATTTTTAATACCGAGTAGAAAATACTACGGTGTAAAGAGGCTATCGCCGTCTAATATATGAGAGTTCTCAACATGTTCTCACATAACCGTTAATCTTCCTGACTATAATTTTTAATACCGAGTAGAAAATACTACGGGGTAAAGAGGCTATCGCCGTCTAATATATGATAGTTCTCAACATGTTCTCACATAACCGTTAATCTTCCTGACTATAATTTTTAATACCGAGTAGAAAATACTACGGGGTAAAGAGGCTATCGCCGTCTAATATATAAGAGTTCTCAACATGTTCTCACATAACCGTTAATCTTCCTGACTATAATTTTTAATACCGAGTAGAAAATACTACGGGGTAAAGAGGCTATCGCCGTCTAATATATGATAGTTCTCAACATGTTCTCACATAACCGTTAATCTTCCTGACTATAATTTTTAATACCGAGTAGAAAATACTACGGGGTAAAGAGGCTATCGCCGTCTAATATATAAGAGTTCTCAACATGTTCTCACATAACCGTTAATCTTCCTGACTATAATTTTTAATACCGAGTAGAAAATACTACGGTGTAAAGAGGCTATCGCCGTCTAATATATGAGAGTTCTCAACATGTTCTCACATAACCGTTAATCTTCCTGACTATAATTTTTAATACCGAGTAGAAAATACTACGGTGTAAAGAGGCTATCGCCGTCTAATATATGAGAGTACTCAACATGTTCTCACATAACCGTTAATCTTCCTGACTATAATTTTTAATACCGAGTAGAAAATACTACGGTGTAAAGAGGCTATCGCCGTCTAATATATGATAGTTCTCAACATGTTCTCACATAACCGTTAATCTTCCTGACTATAATTTTTAATACCGAGTAGAAAATACTACGGTGTAAAGAGGCTATCGCCGTCTAATATATGAGAGTACTCAACATGTTCTCACATAACCGTTAATCTTCCTGACTATAATTTTTAATACCGAGTAGAAAATACTACGGTGTAAAGAGGCTATCGCCGTCTAATATATGAGAGTTCTCAACATGTTCTCACATAACCGTTAATCTTCCTGAGTATAATCTTTAATAATGAGTAGAAAATACTACGGTGTAAAGAGGCTATCGCCGTCTAATATATAAGAGTTCTCAACATGTTCTCACATAACCGTTAATCTTCCTGACTATAATTTTTAATACCGAGTAGAAAATACTACGGGGTAAAGAGGCTATCGCCGTCAAATATGTGATAGTTCCCAACATGTTCTCACATAAACGTTAATCTTCTTGAGTATAATCTTTAATAGCGAGTAGAAAATACTACGGGGTAAAGAGGCTTTTGCTCTCTAATATATGAGTTCTCAACATGTCCTCACTTAAACGTTAATCTTCCTGAGTATAATTTGTAACAATGAGTAGAACATTCTACGTGGTCGTATTTCTACCTGTCGTATTTCTGGCTAGTATTTCGAAACTAATTGACTTAGAATTAAAATAGTTAATGAAGTTTCATTTATAACATCATTAAGGAGTTTAGGCTGAGCGCTACAAAACATCTCTACATTGATGTTACGGGTAACCAAGATGTCACCTTGAACATAACAATATAAAGAGATTTATACCAAAACTAACACTAATAGGAAACTTAAATATATAACATATTAACCTGTGCATTGTTACATGATTTCTGCTTAAATTAGTATATGTCCCAAATGAGCCTGATCACCTTCATAAAATATCTAATTAAAGAGCTAGCCTTTGGATGATAAATTCAAGCCTAGAAGTAATGCATTTTGCCTAACCTACCATAAGAGCGCAGGAGAAATTCATTTTAGCGAGTGAAGGACATCGGCTACTGCTATAAGTAGGTCAACAGCTGTTACCTGTAGGGCAGGCATAGATTGATAGCGGCATCTCCGTTTAAACATGCCTACCAGTAACGAACATTCTAGTGGCTTCTGGGCATTTCTGATACGACATTGGACACTAGAAGAACCCTTTACACTTTGGTGGATTATTTTGGTTTAAAGAAGAACATTTTAGAGGTAAGCAGGTGTCCTTATTAATAATGTGTATAATCATGGACAGAATATCCATTACCGATTTGATAAATTCAAGCCACAACCATAATTCTCAGTAATATTTTGAGTAAAGGGTCGATTGGCCGTAGTAGGCGGAAGCGTCACCTTGTGGCGTTACTAAAAATAATTTCATTTCTGGAAAAGATAACTAATTCACAAATATATTCCAATAATTTCATAAAGGTGTGAAATTTCATTTATATAAAAGGATTGTTGATTTCTGTATGTAAATTATTAATGATTATATATTATTATATTAAGTTACCTTGCTAATTAGGGATGTTATAATATTTTTCCAATTGTGGCCTAAGTAATTTAAAGCCTAATAAATATTAAATAATTTTATCTTGATCACCAAAATGTAGAAAAGATAGTTTCTGTTCATATAATTGTATTATTTTACTGGAAGCCTCCCATTACTTCGTATAACTTCTGTAGGTTAAAACTAATTCATCATCGTAATAATTCATTTGTGCTTCTAGTATAAAATCCAATTCAAATGTTATAAAGAAATCATAATGAATACAATTAATCAGTCATGATAATTACAAAAATGTTTGCCTAACCTAATTAATGATATAGTAATTACAAATAAATAAATAAAATGAAATCTGATTATTTTTGGTATACGTGCAATCTAAATTAGTAGTATGCAACACCAACTCTTATTTAATAATACATTTAAAGTATAATCATGTTCAAGTACAGTGTGCAACTTAGGTAAATAAACAGGTGAAAGTAGAAATATAATTCACTACTCGTTTCAAATATAAAGAACTTTCATTAAGTTATCCTTGGTTGAGATAAATTAATTAAGTAATTTTAGTTATACGACCATTGTAACAGGAGGATTAGGAAACCTATTCAGTGTTGTTGTGTTAAATTTAATGTATTTAATGTTTGTAGTACGGTAAACGTTAAATAAGATAAACTATAAGAATAATAGTGAGGTATTAGGCAGGTATCTCTGCCTGGTAATTGGAAACAACATCTAATCACAGCTTAATTAATTAAATAACTATTAATGCTAATTTTATTAAACCAATTTATAATTGTTATGTCTTGTAAAACAATGTCGTCATGTCACAAGTCTATGTATCACCACGAAAAATATTTGTAAATAATAATTGTGTATTCTTAGCTTATTTTTTATGTCACATTAAACATTAAATATTAACTTAATTATTAACTAAATTTAATGATTGCTCTCTCAGTAACATAGTAATTTCCTCTAAAATAATATATATCTATATATTCTTTAGTATCTAGTATTGGTATTGCACTGTGCAATGTATGATTAATTATTATGTTAGTAAAACTCTTTCTTTGGAAATAATTAATAATGCAGGCAGTAATAATGCCAAACTTAGTGAATACTGAAAGCAATTTAGTCCGAAAAGCTCACTCCATTTTAGTCACAAAAATATTTCCGCTGTGATACTTGTACCTTTTAATAACTGTTATTAATGTTGCAATCCCGTAAGGATGCTGTAACAGTTACTTTTAAAATGTGTCGTTTACTGTTGTCTTGAATTATTATTCGTTATGGTGCTTTCATTATTGTATTCATTGTTCATTGTAGTTAAAACTTTGAATGGCAGGACACGTTGTATGTGAGAAGTAATTTTAAGAGCTGGGCTATCATATTTTGTACATGGTGCAGGGTTTTGATTCCCTGGAATCTGATCGTGGCTGCTGGACTGAGGATAATCTGCTAGTCCCACTGTTGCTGCGCTCACCGAGTTGCTGTTGTCGGCACCCGCCTGTTCGTCTGCCGTGCCCGTACCGGAGGCGGACAAGCGACCGAAGGGACAAGCGACACAATTTTTCTATTGGAAAACACTACGTACAAATAAGATGGCAGAATGGCGGTGGGGGCGTGGTTTACGCAACCTCCAGAGTAATACAAGCGAAGAGTATTAGGCGCACAGAGGTTGGTAAGAGAATTGGATGATGCTTCCCTCACAGCTGCTTAGGGAGAGGGCGATGAGAGAGGGCGATATGATGTAACAGTGTCTGAAAATGTCAGTGATGAACGTCTCAAGTATTAGGAGAGTAGAGAACAACAATAACATTGGGGCAGAGTGACCATCGCTATCCTGCGTTGCTCCCTACGTTGAAGTCGTTGAGAGCCCACCGTACTCACGACGGATGTATTAGATAAGACAATGAAATTGCAGCCTCATTTTAGTTATCTCTATACACATAAGTTTGTTGTACTTCTTGATTACATATTACATCATATTTTTGCAGTTCAAAAATTGCATTTATCTATTACCAGCCCAATCCTTTTAGTAGCCTATAGACTGCTTTTCTAAAGAAGATCAGTGTTGTGTTTTAAATCTTAAGCTCTCTCCACTTTAACCAATTACTATACAAGAAAATAATGACAATAACAATATCTTATTCAAAAATTGTAAGAGACATCTCTTGGGATATTTAGGAGTATATTGTTTTAAAATTCTAAATTAATGATATAGCAACGATATCAGATCAGTACCATAATTGGAAGTAAGAAAATCAATAATTACGTCATGTGACTGCCGTAAGAATTTGTCATCATTCAGCACAAGCGTATATTGCGTAATTCGGCAGCCGTGTATGTGTATTTAGCGGCGAACAGTGTTTCCAGATTTTACTTAAGAATATATATCAAGTACAATCATATGGCGGCTATGAATATTGTGCCTGTGTCAGGCCTGTCCGGGGGCTGTGATTACAGAATCCTGTCACGCTCACCGCGTACAGGAGTAGGTTAACGGTTAAAATTTATTGTATTTTAAAGAATGTTCCGCCGCGCCGCCTTTCATGTCCTGTCAACCGCGTGCAGCTCCTGTGGCTCGTGCAGCACCTGCAGATTCTGTCCAAAATTATAAACTTTATTATTTATTCTCGTAGACAATTTGTATACTGCAATATGCTTCATATATTCATTTATTAATCATATATTATATTATAAGGTACGCGACACGTGGTTTGGTTTAAAATGAAAAGAGCAAGGAAGGAAACCTATTGAGAAATGTATTTATTACTTCACTTTGTTTATTATCTATGTCTATTTAGATCTCTCCCTAAACATTTGATAGTGCCGAAGTGGTTTGAGACATAATAGCGTTACAATTTCGTATGAATGTCTATTCAATGCCCACTACTAGTATGCAAACTATCTCTGTGTTTGTATCGTCATGACGCAAAAAAACATTGCTTATATTTAACCTCTTTCCACTAGTCAACAGAGCTCAAATGTTGCATGTAAACTCTAATCCTGTAATGTTTTTTTAAAAATATATAACAATTACTTATTTAATTACAACAGCTGTATACCGTTATACATTAGTGTTTAGTAACTGAGTTATTGTTGTGTATGAGTGTAATTTACTTTACTATTTAACAAAGTAGGGTATCGTTTAAAAAGAATTTGTTGTGACTGAGATGCTAAAGGCTTATTAAGTCCTCTATAAATTGAACTATTACGCCTCAACTCTAGTTGTATATTTTAGATGATGGATGTTTAAAGATTGTTTCTGTAAAAACAAAATTAAGATCATAACGTATTTATTTAAAAACTACCGATGATATTTAAATTATAACTGGTTTTCTGTTGAAACAATTAGAGTACAAAACACCTCAAATAAATAATAAATTGTTAAAAAAAACCCTAAGTAATTGTATGGTTCAGACACATTTAATGAACATTTATTTGTTTATGTGACTCTTAACAATTGGAAAATATGTTAACGGATTGATGTAGCACATGAACAATGTTTATAGACTGGTGTTGTCACTTCTACGATAGGAATCACTTTGTTCATGCTACATATGTGGTTTTGGTAGAAAACAGACTTGGTGGTGTCGCGCGCTATGCAGAGATTCCACGGGCCACGAACTTAGTCGGCTGCTCGCTCTTCCGCATTCCAATCTTTTTATCAACTCATCTTCCGGTCCCAACCTATGTTTTGTTTCTCGACCATATCGGCTGATGACTCGATATACCCAGCTCCTAAATAGTCCTTACTATTTTGCGCACTTGTTTTCCAACAACCCAATCAGTTTTGGAAGTTCTTAATCAATATAGATGCACATAAAAATTATAATTTAAATTATTTTGTAGAATTTTTTAATAGCTTGGAACCCATTTGAGGTTCAAGATTTTGAAGGTCGCAATAAAAATACTTAATGAGTAGCCCATCTCGTGGTAGCATATGGTTTAACACTGCTTTTCCCTACCGAATACCGATACCTTTGGTAGAATCAAAACTGAAAATTATTTCACTACTTTCAAGACAAATTTAGGATTTTTAAAGCATTTTAAAACCTAGAAGACGACAGCCATTCCATAAATTGTTTACTATAATGTGTTTTTCTAAAGAAGATCCCTGACGGAGCTGGGTCCAGACGACCTCTATTACAAGCTAAACATATTATTTCAAACTTCTACCACATAAAAGTATACACCTATATCACTTTGGAAAATTGTTTACTAATTGGGTTGTATTCACACATGTATTCGAGTAAAAGAAAAATATTTTGATTGTTATTGAGGATTGTGATAACCAAAACAAGTTTTATGTTTAAAATATAAGCTTTCTTCACGTTAACTTATCATTATTCCTTATTGTTATTCTGCATTGTGTGTGTCTTTTGAAGAACGACGTACAAAAAATTTAGAGTTTACGTTAATAATTAAAGGCGTAATTATATTTGTTGAAAACCCTTACATAATCGGTTATCAGTTATTATTTTTAGATTTATAAAATACTGTATGATATTATATGTTCTGCATGTGAATACAGATTTGGATTTGTCCTCATTAAATTTGCATTTATTTATAAATCAACTATCTGTTACCTTCGGCCGTAGCCTACTTTGTCGAAGCACTTTAGGTTCCTTTATAAATTAGCAACAATAAGTTCAATGATGGTGCATGTCACTCCATGGTATTTGGCTTTAGAAGAAATATAACTGTAATTGAGCTGCATACAATTTTAGCATGCCTCATTTATCATTTAGTCGGCTGCTAAGACATAGAAGGTGTGTACCACACGCTTTCCAATGCAACCGCGGCTCCCGTGGGAAACCTTGCGTTGAACGAAAGAGTTGATACTCCGCCTAGTGAAGCTGTTTAGATGTTGTTTAATCTCTTCAGATACAGATAGACAGCAGTTTGAGCTGTCACTGTGTTCCTGCCAGTTAAAGACCGAGAATTCGCCCTCTTGTCGATTACCATCCCAGCCAGTGCAAGAGACTAAAATCTACTATTAAAACGCTTCTAGCTAAAAATATATGATGGAATACAACTCGCCTATCTCTCCCGAGGGATGGTTCGCACATTGGGAAGGGTTTACTTTAAGAATAATTTCGTCAGCTGGCCGGGCGAACCGCGCAAGGGCCACGTATAAGGGTAAACGGACTGTAGGCCCACGTCGTAAAACTGTCGGGACCATTTCTTACCTACTTCTTAAGGGGTGGACAGTGGGTGCACGGTCCCGGCCTGGGACCCACTGACCGACTCACGGGCTTCTTTTGACGAGGGGTAGACCAGGGATCGTCTTACTCACACTGCAGCACTTGAACGGATGTTTCGAGATCTATAGTGCAAGAACTTGTTAACTTTAGTCAACTGTTCTGTGTAAACATTGTTTTATGGTAGCACAATCATTTGTAAAATTAATTTAACCACTATATTTTTAATTTGTTTACATTTGCTCGTGAAAGCATAGAGTAAGCTTGATAATAACAACACCTCTCATTTCAAACTTTTCTGCAACCACGGTTGAGCAGGAGTAAGAACAATATTTAGATAAGAAAACCAAAAGTTTTAGTAAAAGTCTACTTTTAACTGTACACTTTAGTAAATATAAAGTATGCAGTGCTTGGTAAGTACTGTAATGCAGATATCAAAGGAATTACTATATAACTTTAGTTGGAAGTTTAACGACTGTTGTAAACCGCATAGTTTATTTAACTTTTGACAGAAGTAGGCTTCTCAGACCTTTGTATGTACCTTGATCGAGGAAACAAAGCAACATTAACTAGAGCACAAAATATATTGAGTCTGGAATAAATTACGATTCCCGTAAATATACACTTTACGGCATATTTCCTTAATCGTAGAAACAAGGAAATCTCAACATTGGCGTCGGACAATAGAGTTCACTCGAACCAGAAGTGTTCATACGAAAGCCTACGAAAGTTTGTGCAAAACCGTGGGGAACTCTACTACTTTTAACATGAATTGTAATCGTGTATCTTTCAAAACCCTAACAGCATTTGTGTTTTCTTTTTTTATTAACTAAACTCCAGATTTTAAAACGTTTGAAGGTTAACGTTTTATTTTAAAGGGAATAAACTAATAGAGTTTAAGAATTTATTTAAGAATTTGTTGCGTTCGAAGTCACTAGTAAGTAACTGCTAGTAATTAATCTCCTGTCGTTCCTGTATCACTATTTGAAATATCGTTACACTTTGTCGCAGCGGGATATAGCGATGATTAACAATTGTAAGTTTGAGTTAAACTAGACAAATTCTTTATCCGTTTTTCATCGAAAAGATGTTTGCTACATTATATAAGTGGTATATGTACAATATCCACCGAACTTACCCGTTGATGTCTTGGTGATAGTTTACAATTGTAAACAAATTATTCCCTAATCCATGTTCACATCTTGGATAGAAATTATGTGTTTAAATTAAACGACCTCATCATACAACTGTATAGTTGCACATTTCTTGAAAGACAAGAGATTTTTAGAATAAACCTTCTCCAACAATCATTTAGAATTGATTATTAAAAAAGCGTGTTAATTAAAATTATTTGAAAATAAAGTTAGGAATCTTGTGAACAAAAGTGTAATGTATGCAATGATACAGAAGTAAGCTCTGCTCCAAATTAATTCATGATAAACCATAATTTACAGCAACGTTGAAAAAATGCAGCGTTAATGGCGATATAGATTGTTAAGGAAGGAAGAAAGTTAGATTGTTCCGCCTTAAACTTTCACTCCCATTATTAAAAAAAAATGTTTTTATTAAAATTTTTTTAGAGGAACATGTTTTTCTTTTTTTGTGGATTTATACATTCCAATACATCACATCCAATACTTTTGAATTGTTTTTACAGTGTTCTGTGCTTCGTGGATGTTTTTCTTAATTTTATATTCTTAGAACTACCCTAATTTGAGTTAGTATAACTTACCCTCACCTGTATTTTACGGTGACTTATGTTTGAAAGGGTTTGCAAACAACAAGAGAAAGTTTATGGCATTACTTCAAAACTGAAAATAAGATAATCATGAGCTTTCAGAAATGATTGTAGGACTGTAGGTCCACGCCTAGTTTGACGAGGGTGGCTGACGTCACTTTTCTGCAGGGTAGGACAGTTAGTCCACGCCGACACCTGCGGACTAACTATCCTACTTTTCAAAACTGACCTGGCCGTGCATTAGTTTTTCTACCTGCACTTATTCTTTATTCTGGTCAGTGATGCTTCCACTACATTCGCACAGCGTACTGCTAAAGTAGTAAATATTAACAACAGTTTACTCAAGCTATCACATATGAAGTGGATTACTAATAGGGATTATATCTTAACGAATTCCATATAGCATTATATTACTTTCTGATTAATTTGGCATTGTCCTAATGAATCATAAACATCTACAGTAAGTTTGTATTAGTTATTCCATCGTTTGTATAATACTGTATATACCAGTAGACACGTTACTCGTAGTAGCCTACACGTTAATTGCAATGGATGGTTTATTGTTTTATTAACATTGTTAATAGTTAAAATAACCATTTAGTTCATATCTAATATATCATTTTTAAAGTTGTACCAAATTAAGTTAAATAGATACGAAGAAAAAATATGTTATTACCTTAAATAGTGGCTCTTGGCATATAATCCAAACAGTAAACAAAACATCTGCCTACACAGACATACTAACTTACATAATAGTGACCTTATGCCGCTAACGATACGTTGTAAATATCACTCAAACAGGAATTCGATGAACGGCTAAAAAATTTGTCTAGTTTCATTCAAACTTCCAATTGCTATTCATCGCTATATCTCGCTGCGAAAAATTAACGTTATTTCAAATAGTGATCCCGGAACGACAGGAAATAAAATGTTTAATTACTAGCAGTTATAAGGACCTCGAACGCTCCAAATTCTTAAATTTATTCTTAAACCCTATTAGTTTTATTCCCCTTTAAAATAAACCGTTAACCGTTAAAAGTTTTTTTAAATTTTAAAATTTGTTGTTTAGTTCATAAAAAAGCCCTAGTTAATATTGCTTTGTTTTTTCGAATAAGGTACATACAAACTTCTGAGAAGCCTACTTCTGTCAAAAGTCAAATAAACTATGCGTTTTATAACTATATGAAAGTTATATAGTACATTCCTTTGATGTCTGCATACAGTACTCATCATGAATACTCAATATTTACTAAAGTGTACAGTTAAAAGTAGACTTTTAATAACACTTTTAGTTTATTTATCTAAATATTTGTCTTACTTGTGCTCAACAGCGGTCGCAAAAAAGTTTGAAATAAGAAGTGTTGTTATTATCAAGCTTACTCTATGCTTTCATGACTAAATGTAAGGTAATTTATGATTCTGTGCTGTTCGGGAAAAAGGGGATAAGTGCCGTTTTTATTAACTTGCAGGAAATGCAAAAACAAAGTTTGAATGTTTATTGTAAATCTGGTTATTATTGACTGAGTTCATAATATATTGTTTTTTTAATTCTATAATTAATGCACTGTTTTAAAAATATATAATTATCTTAGCTAAATAATTGTTCAGTATTTTTTTATAAATTTTGTAAAAGTTTTTGTACAACTTATCCCCTTTTACCCCCAAACCTTTGAATACATATCCCTTATTCTCTAAATATTTGTGATTTATATGTCATTGAGACAGGTGAATAATAACATGAAATACAGTACATAATCTTTAATGAACATTTCCTACATGACTAGTACATGTACATTGGCTACATCAGTCGTCACTCTCTTGACCTCTCTTGACCTTAACCTTGACCGGGAAAACGAAGCTCCCTAAAAACCAACAATATCCCCAAAATGCCCCACTTCAAAAATATTATTATCAGAGGTGACAGCCACGCTCGCCACATCGCGGGCCTTGTACAAAGTTTAAACTGGCCCTACGATCTCAGTTGGCGGAGTGTGTGCTTGCCTGGTGCCGGGCTGCTTGAATGTCCTGGGTTCGAGGCAGAAGTCAATTGAGTCCGGAACCACTGCGAGCTGCTGATGGCTGGCACAAAACGACCTGGCGCTGGCGGTGGGAAATCAGAACAATATTTACAGTCACCTGGAGACTTACATCACTTCCAGATCAATCAACACTGACATCGTTCTTGTCACCCTTCCGCGTCGACACGATCTGGAGCCAGACCACTCCATCCACGATGAGACCTTGCTTGTGAATGCCTACATTGAAGAGCTCGCAATCCGACACAACATCAAGGTCTTAAACTTTAATAGGATCGGTCGTAGGCATTTCACAAGACACGGTATGCACCTCTCAATGCGGGGAAAGCGGATACTTGCTGGAATGATTGTGGAGAGCCTCGCTCTGCTGAGACCTGACCCTCCGGAACCCGAGAAGCCACTCCTAGTGACCGCCGTCCCTCCAGCCTTCGTGCCGCCACTTGCTGCTACCCCGGGGAGCCGGCTGCTGTCTCTCAACGGTCTCCAAGGTTCCAGCTTGTCTCGTATGCGGAGGCAGCCAGAGTGTGAACTACATTAGACATAGACTGTCCAATGTCAAAAAACTGTCCTGGTCAGACATGTGTGAAGCCGACCTAGGGATGACTTCAGATCCAGCTCCAAAACACAACAAAATTCAAAATCAACATTTTAAAAACATTCAAAATTTAAAATTGACAACTGAAACAATAAAAATTGATTCACACCAAAACGCCCAAATAGCAACCAACAAGGTTGAAGAGCTAGAGATCATGTGTGAAGAGCTTAAACCCGATGTGTTTATAGTCTCAGAACACGGTTTCAAATCCGATTCATACATCTTTTTAAGATTCAAAATTTTGAAATGGCTAAACATTTTTGTCGAACCAGCTATAAAGGGGGCGGTGTGGCGATTTTTTATGAAAAATTCCTCAAAATTCGAAAAATTTCAAGATTAAAAACAGTTCGGACATGAATTTTGAAGCTGAAGGCATCACAATCATGTCCAGCTCTTCGGAAAGAATAACAATCATTGGGTTGTATAGATCCCCCAATGGCTCTAGAGATTCTTTTTTCGAGAGCTTGGAACACCTTCTGATTGGTCTTTCCTCTTAAATCAACGAAGTTTGTAATAATTGGCGATTTCAACATTAATGTTTTGGATCACACACCGACCCCCTCACCCAGCGGGCTTCGCGATCTTCTAAATTCCTTCAATCTAAATTGGTCCGTGAATTTGCCAACACGAGTGACAGCCACGACGCGTACGGCCATCGACAATGTGATCACCAACATTCCTAACACAACAGTTTCTGTATTGAGTTCTGCAATCTCTGATCATTTGCGCAGGAGGTCTTGATTCATGGATGCAAACTAGAAAATCAAAATCCAAAATTCAAAATTACTAGGGCACTTACTTCCCAAAACATTTGCCACTTGAATAGATGCTTAAAAAAAAAACTGAATCTTGGACGTTTTTTGAGCGGGTATAGAAATGTCGACGGACATGTATCAGTCATTTAGTGATACCTTCAGTCACTATCTGGATGCTGCATGCCCGCTCAGGAAAACAAAAAATCAGTAAAAAGCTGCAAGGTTCATGGATAACTAAAGGAATTCTTGTATCTCGAGAAAGGCTCCAATTCTTCTATAAAAATTTTCACTAATACTCAAAATAATGATTTCAAAATGTTTTTTAGAAGGTATCGGAGAATCTATAAGAAGGTCATAAGAGCTGCAAAAGCCTATGACATCAATAGAGCCTTGGGTACCTGTGAAAACCTTTCCAAAACGGCTTGGAAAATAATTAATAACTTTTCTCGAGATGGAAGTTCCAACAAGAGTTCCAAATCTATTGAAATCCAAATTAATAATGAAATTGTTGAAGATAAATTAGAAGTGGCAAATGAGTTTAATAAATACTTTTCAACCGTTGCTTTTACGAATTCGTCATTTAAGAATCCCCAGTCTCACGGAGGAGAGATTGGGGTACCTGTTGGCGTCCATGGCTTTGGCTCCTGTGTGTGAGGAGGAGGTAGAACGTGTCATACAGAGACTAAAATCAAAAAAGACCAGTGACGCCAATGGGATGTCAGTGTGCTACTCAAACGCTGCTTTAAGCACATTTGAGTCCTCTAACAAAATTGATCAATTTTTCATGGGAGACTGGAAGTTTTCCATCTCTTTTAAAGACGGCCAAGATCACCCCAATTTTCAAAAAGGACGATCCTTGTCTCACAAAGCAATTATCGTCCAATCTCAATTCTTCCAGTTTTCAGCAAAAATTTTTTGAAAAAACTTTTCTACGAAAGGCTTGAAAGCTTTCTGGAAAAAATTCGAAATTCTGAATCCAGAGCAATTTGGATTTAGAAAAAAACAGATCCACAATTGACGCTGGTGAACAATCTATTGGACAATGTTGTCGATGGTCTGGATAGGCGAGAACATGTGCTTAGCATATTTCTCGATCTGTCCAAAGCCTTTGACTGCGTGCACCACGAGACACTGTTGCAACAGTTGGAGAAATGTGGCATTCGAGGTCTCCCGCATTTATGGATCGGTTCTTACCTTAAGGATCGACATCAGTGCGTGGAGATTTCGAACGTCATTTCAAACAAAATTAAAATAGCCCACGGTGTTCCTCAGGGTTCTATCCTCGGGCCTCTCCTGTTTTTGATTTATGTCGGCGGATTGAATTCAGTTATCCAGCATGGAAAACTAGTTCAATATGCCGATGACACGACTCTTTGTTTTAAAAAGTAAATCAATACAAGAATTGGAAATCACCTCTTTTTATGGAACTGAACACATGCATTCAGTATTTCACTGAAATGAATCTAAAAAACAAATCAGTCAAAAACAATAGTAGTAAATTTCGGCCTTCGTCAGCATGATCGAGTCGTGCGTCCGGCCGTAATTTATGGACGACAACCTTCTCGAAGAAAATAATTCCACAAAGTTTTTTGGGAATGATTCTGGACGAAGGACTGACCTGGAGCGATCATGTTGACAGGGTCTGTGCTAGAGTTACCTCAGGTATTTTTGCTCTGCGCAATCTAGCAAAATTTTTGTTCCTCAGATGTTTTTAAGAATGGCCTACTATGGCCTAATCCATCCTCATTTTGCGTATGGAATAAGACTTTGGGGAAGTTGTGCAAAAAAACAAAATGGAGCGCGTCTTTAGACTCCAGAAAAAAAGCTGTCAGAATCATTGAAAAATTTGAATTACAGAGAGTCGTGTAGGGAATCTTTCAGGGAGTTGAGATTGCTGACTTTGCCCTGTCTCTATATTTTTGAGGTGATCATGTACTGCAGATCAAGGTGCACCTTGATTCGTGGCGGTGACGTTCATCAATATGAAACTAGAGGGCAGGGACAACTTTCGAACTCATCAACGCAGATTGACATTTAGCGCAACATTTTACCGCAAGAAGTTGGTGTCAGATTAATCAACAGGCTCCCTGAAGAAATCAAAATTTCCAATAATCAAAATCAATTTAAAACGCGTCTCAAACTCCTATTGGTGTCCAAGGCTTTCTACTCTGTTGATGAATTCATGATAAGCCCCTGGGATATTTGAGAGTGCTGGATCTGAGGTCAGTGCGATTGTGTCTTGAATGATTGTAGGAATTGTGAGTATGAGGTTGCGTGAATGTGTAGATAATATCGTGTAAATTGACCAAACTATTGACGATTGCGATACGATGTAAAAAATTGTTAAAAGAATGCAATAAAAAAAATAAAACAAAATAAAACAAAAAACCTTCATTGGTTATATCTGGGAGAATGTCTGGTTTGTCAGTTGATGGAAGGTTGTTGTAGTAGTCATGGAAATACGGTTGGTTATGAGATTTAGCTTACTGATTTAAATCTTTTTTCTTCTTTTCAGAGATCGGGATTCTTCCACTATATGATAGCGGTGGCATCAACTTGTTTCTTGACTGCCCTGCTTTGATCACTGTGATGGATTTGAATGGGGTACATCTTCATCAAAGTGTCTTTGTAGAGTACTCTATGTGAATTTTTAGTAAATCGCATCCACTTTACATTTCGCCATAAAAACGGTCTTCATTGTCATCATAGATTTTTTTCCATTCCTCACAGGAATCCGTAGGGGTCTAGTCTTTTCTTGACTTGTTTCATACAGGCCAGCGTACTGGAAAAAATCCTGCTTTTGCATTTCCACAACTTTAAATTTAGTCTTTCCTCCAGTTTGACGAACTAGTTACATCCAATCATGAGGATGGAAAATGGGTGCATCTTGTTTTTTCTTTCTTTTTTCTATTTGTGCATGGTCACCATCGCATTCCATATGTGTATTTCCAGGTATCAAGAATTTGTGATCAATGGTTTCCAAATGGGTATGATTTTTCACTGTTGAGAGGAACATGGCAAGCATATTTAAATTTCTATTCTGGCCTCCGCATGTGTCTGAATACAAAATAACATGTTTCAGCTGTTCAGGAATATTGTTTAGGTGTTTAGCCACACCACACACGACCCTATCTGATTTGAGCCTCTTCTTCCTCCATCTACTTCGCTCCACATATAGCAGTAAGCTTGGTTGACTTTGCTGTTATGGATTGTCAAATTGAAGGTCCATAATTGACGTTTATAAAATACCACAGAAGACTGAAGATGAGGGGTTGGGAGACATTGTTGAAGGTCAAAGGTTAATGTAGTAGATTTGTCATCATTCATGGTTTTCTTTTTGGTCATTCTCTTTAGATGTGTAAGCTCTGTCTACTAACTCATGATGTTTTGCTAATGCATCCTCAACCAGGGTTTTCTCATCAATTTCTCAGCTGTTAACTATCAGATGAGTGCTTTTTTCAACATGTGTTTCTCTAACTTATCCCATTTTACACAAACATTGAGTTTGATAGTGTTGCATTTTGTGTTCGGGTAAAACGGGATAAGTTGACATATCCCATTCTTCCCAAACAGTAATTCTCCCTCAGTGAAGTAACTCCTTTTTCACAAGTAAATAGAACCTCCTAATATTCTCTTAGAACTTATCCCATTATACCCAAACACAGCTGGGAATCTCATGAACACGATACTATACTTAACTCATTTTGCACAAAAAATGAACTTATCCCCTTTTTCCCGAACACCACAGGATTGTGCTACTATTAAACAATGTTTACAACAATTGACTAAAGTGAAGAGGCTCTTATACTATTATATAAATGTCTTGTTCTCTTTACCTGATTTTTCTGTGCATTCTTACGATATTTTGATCGTTGTTCTTCTACTCGGTGCGAAAACGTATCCAATAAAGCAAAGACCACTATAATCGTTACAGACATTCTTAAGTTAGAAATGGCATAATTAACCTGAATTTATTTTATGTATATAATTTTGTTTCATTCTTTTTGCAGCTGTCTTATGTAGTGTACTGAAAACTATTTAGCAGATATAGAGTTTAGATCTCGAAACATCCATTCAAGTGCTACAGTGTGAGTACGACGATCCCTTGTCAACCCCTCGTCAAAAGAAACCCGTGAGTCGGACAGTGGGTCCCAGGCCGGGACCGTGGACCCTCTGTCCACCCCTCAAGAAGTAGGTAAGAAATGCTTCCGGCAGTTTTATGACGTGGACCTACAGTCCGTTTACCTTCAGAAATCATGGGTTGTCTCATATGTTCTCTAGGTAGTGAAAGTTCTAATAGAGAGATGCATGACACTCATTATACAGGTATCGTCAGATAAACAAGGGTTTTAAACACAAGAGCACATTCAAATCCAACAACAAGCAAAGCGATGGCGGTGTTAATGCAGAAAGGAATTATAAACACAGTGATTGGTGACTGGGGAAGGAAACAGACTCTGATAGAATAGGGACCTTACGTATGTTAGAATAATCCCAACAAAACCTGTTAAGAAAGGATATTTCACACATTTACGAACAGTGGATCGTGATCTTTTATTAAATACCATTGGAAAATAATTAAACGTGCCCAAAATTTTAATTAGCAGTAGATATTTAACAGTGCAAAACGCCAATTTATAAATAGTTACTGTATATTAAACGCAAAGTGATAACACAAGAAAAAGTGTGTTACGCTCGACCGTATAAGCAATAAAAATATACGTGGTTAAAATAATCGAGTGCGATGAAACTTTAATCACTAAAAATATTACAGACACATCAAGGATTTGGATTTCTTAACTACACTCTGTGTATGGCGGATATACAGTCTGGGAGCGCAGGAAGCTCGCTATCTCGGCCCACCTGCCACACGTGTCCATTCTAACAATGACTCACAACTAGGCTAATTCTGAAAACATCACTTGCTATTTTAAATAGGAGGTTGTATGTATAGCCATTAAAAAGGTTTGGTGAGGAGAAATAAATAGTTAGAAATACGCATTATACTGAGTACATTATTTTTTTATTGCTCTGCTTAAATCTATGATATTATATAACCAGACTTAAGAAACAACAAAAAGTTTACATAATACGAACTTAAATTCAAGTCTCTAGCATTCAATATAAATTAAGAATAAGATGAATGATTTATTTCAATGCGTAATAGGCTACAATATTAAACTATGTACAATTCAGTAGCTTCAAACATAATTATATACATATAGTAAAATAATACAAGAAACAATTTGTCATAATCCTAATCCTAATATTATTATAAATGCGAAAGTAAGTTTGTTTGTTACGCTTTGACGCTAAAACCATTCTATCTGTTGTATTGAAATTTTACATGGACATTCCTAGAAAAAACATAAGCCTATTCTTATTTTGAAATTCCTTTCGGGCTACGCCCCGCTGGTCTTTCGAATGTTCTGTACTGTGGGCTCCAAGAGCCGGATAAATGCATTCAACTGTTTTTTTTAAACATCGTATTATGTCAGCACGACCACATGTTTTATTATTTTAACCAGTATTTTCTATTTGTTTACATTTATAGAGTGAAAACATAACAAAGGTAACAAAACTTCTTATTTAAACATAATGAGAAAAAAGGCAAACCAATTGATTTATTCTGGCTCACAAAGCCAACACGAGAGTGACTATAAACACAATTTTAATGACAGAAAATCGTCAAGGTGACATAGCATCCATTTACTTCCTGATGGGTTCTACGATACTGATTAGGTATATAAATACTGATGTAATTCCTAAACTGGACCGAAGAAATAGCATACATGAACATGGACTGGGAAGTAAGAACTTTACTGTATCATGTATGATTTACATATGGATGACGTGCAGTGTCGCCTATGTTCTAATTTTATGTGAAACGGATAGTTAGTTATCTAGTGCAAGAAAGCCACACATATTATAAAATTTAACCGTATGTTTCAGGGTAGCAGTCAGATAGCTCTTATTGAAATCGTTCTAAACTGAATGTGGAATCACAGAACGCTATGGTTTAGCAATATGTTTAGTAGTAAATTGTTAAATAGATTAATAATTACGGCTTAACAAATACGTTCAATAAATTATTAGGTGAAATATACCTATTTCTGAACTAAGCCTGAGTCACTGTTGTTGATATTTGTAAGTAATATTTGTATCACTGTCAGCCAACGAGATAAACGAGAACACAGTCACAGTTTTCAACAAAATAATCCATCTTCATAACAGTTTCATTACCTATTCTGTTATTAGGGCCTATCCTTAACAGATTAAAGAAAATTCAAATTGGCTCTCGGCATCGAGACTGTACATTATGGTTAAGTTAAATGACGGATAGTGGCCTAACTTTAGCTCCTAATATATATTTTGCCAAAACTTTTATTAACAGCTTAGAAAAATTTAATGTTCATAGCTCAATTCGCTATCAAAATATCACAAATATCTCAAACAACAAAGCCGTGTCGTCGGCATAAAAGAACGCCCGGTTCCCGACAAAATTGACTTTATCTAGGTTATTTACAAAAGTGAGAAACAGGAGATGACCCCACATACTTCCCTGCAAAACCCCATAATCAGTTTTTATTTTAGAACTATTCTGGTAAAATATCCTAACTGGATAGCGATCAGTTAGGTGCTTTGCAACCATTTCAGAGCTGTTTTTTTTTAAATTTTTAATCAATGAAGCTGTAACATTATCAATGCCGGGAGGCAAGCCGTCCTTCATACCCGTAACAACACGGCCTCAGGAAAACTTTGTTTCCTTTTTAATTTATTTTAATACGTCTTTTCCGGATGTAATTGTACTGACAGAAGTTTGATACACGATTGTGAAATAAATTTGTTTTAAATTAGTGGGTATAACCAGTATTCAAACTGTAATCACGGCTACAGATCAGGTGGAGTGATTGTTTATGTGAGTGAGCGATATGAGACCAGACAATCAGGCGTTAATATGAAATCAGCCGACGCGCTCAAGGTCACTGTTGACATTGAGTCTGTTGGACTTTCTGTTGCGATCGTAGCGGTTTAAAGGCTGCATTCGCATTCCATTGCGTCTTTCCTGAACGAATTAAATATCTTATTGTCTGAATCCAAAGATCGGAATTTAGTTGTTACCGGGGATATGAATTTATGCTATGGTCACGCTCGTCGACAAGTATTTAGCGATTATGTCAAGTAATGGCCTTGAGCAACTGATTGACTCACCCACAGAGGAAATAACTGTTTATCATATATCTTTAGAATTAGAGATCAATGTAGCTTTTAATGACATGTTTTAACGTCTTTCAGACAAGACCATAATGCGGTAGTTTGTAATATGTTATATCCTAATATGTCACTTTGTCTTCTGAATTTAAAAATAAATTAGATGCGGCCACACACTGGGAAATATAAGCGTTCACTCAATTAGGTTACTAATGTTAAACCATGTAACTATGCCTTTTCCTAAATTAGAAGTTTACAAAAGTATTTATATACATATATAGATCGTAGGCTCTATAACACATTATCTTTCCCAGTGTCTTCCTCGAAAACATTGGGCACGCTCATACGCAAGCTGACATGCTGGGGGTTTTTACAATTGTTGACATAGAGCAACTCATATATTAGAAACTTTGTTTGACTGTTAGTAAATGTATTTGCTGAATCTTTTGTTTAATTTATATGTACTTGGTTACACATTAACAATGCACTTTACGTTAACTTAAAAAAAACTGACATTTGAAATATTGAGTGTCTAAATAAACCGTCATTTTAATATTGAATAACGAATGAAAAGAGGTATTGTATTTGTTTGACTGGTATTTTTGTGCATTCTAAGAATCGAATGGTTTCTACTTATGTTTTATGTACTTTCAATCAAATCAAATCATTTCATTATTGCTTTTAGACAATATATAACATTGTATAGCAGTCGTCATATATTCAAACATCAAATACTCTACACATTCACACACAGTCAGACTTATATTTCACTCATTCACACTAATTCACACTATCTTTGGATCCAGATTTTAAATTTTGATAATTTAAGATATTTTTAGATATTCCAGCGACTCATCGTAAACTCCTCTAGCGAATAAAATGCTCTGACACCAACAGGCATTTGAGACGAGTTTTGAATTGGTTTTGATTAGTTGCATTTTTTACACTTTCAGGGAGCTTGTTGATTAAGCTGACGCCAACCTGATGCGGTAAATGCTGAGATACCGCCAGTCTATGACTATGGACTCTAAAGTTGTCCCTGGCTCTAGTTTCATACTGATGAAAGTCCCTGCCCCGGACTAAAGTACACTTCGATTGACAGTACAGGATTACATCAAACATATAGAGACAGGGCAATGTCAGCAAACCTAGCTCCCTAATAACACCTTCTTATAACTATTGGTCACTTTATTTCTTAAATGGAACGTAAAATTATCATAGTGCAATTATTCTACAAAGAGACAAAATGATTCATACATCTTTGTCCTTTATTTTTACAATATTATTGACGTGACAACGTCTTAAATTAGGTTGTGGCTCGGAGTCACTCATGAAAAAGTGTAACGCCCGGTAACGTTACGATGCCCGTCAAGTGGGTCCGCCGCACGGGATCCGCACGGGATAAAGCAGATAACTGTGGGTCCGCCGCACGGGATAAAGCAGATAACTATGTTTATTCGTGAAAATGTGGAGTGCTTAGATTCGTCATTTACAACAACTACAACAATAAAGGTAAATAATTGTACACTGATATTTCATTATCGTAAACTATGATTGATTGATTAATTGTTAGATTGACACAAAAGTTGAGAAACTGAGTTTATAGGTTATGTCATACTATTGACAAATGTTGATAGTGTTAAGTAAATTATTAGTTTAAATCACTCTGCAATCAATCATAATTCAGTCGATTGAGAAGAAACAGCGCGTATTGCTAGTCAAACATTTAAAATAACAAATTATAACCTCTAACCTGTCATAACAGTGCGACCAAACAAACGAACTAAACCGACCAATCACCACGCGCGGAGTTAGAATTTAACTGTGTTTAGCAAGAATTTCAAATTCCAATTTTAGTAAATGTTTTAATCAACTTTACCATTTACAATAACAAATTTTAATTAATTTCAAATTATGTACAATGTTTTAGTAAACAAAATATATTTCTATAGTTAAAATTTGTGCAATTCTTATTTTCATTCAATTCCTTGTTCCTATTGTGCAATTTAATAATATTCATATCAATAAATATTCTACCGAGAAAAAGACGTTGTCACGTAAAATCTTCGCCCGTAAAACCGACTTTACAGGCAACCATAATTTTTTTTTACAGAACATAGGACGCTGTATAAAATGTAGGTAGACTTCAATGTTACCAATATGTAATAAAAAAGAAGTATCTTTCTTAGATAAGAAAATAAACAAAGAACGGAAGAAATTTTGTTCATACGTCAAGAAACCTGTATTCTTGAACCGGTCTAGCCCTATAGAGGCAACTACAAACATTGCTAAAACTAGTACAGTTTCCTGCTCTGCTGATACTCCGGTCTGGGTCAATCTAATCGCGATAGCTGGGTTGGCAGAGATGGGGACGGTTTTGGGACTTGTGATTGATTGATTTACTAAGGATACTTTTATTTATTAATGTGAGTAATTAATTTTTTTCAATATCTAGAAGTTTTATATCATAATAATACTGGAAATGACACAGTAACACGTCTAAATAGTCTTTCGATGGAGCAAGCACTAGTAGTAAATAAACTATTTCTGAAGTAAATAAACTCGATTGGTTGTTTACCTTCACAACCATTGTTTTCAAATTAAAGGGATAGGGCGTAAAGTATTTGTTCTGCTAGCTAGACGCTTGCCACTGCTCAAACTAGCACACAACATGCGTACAATTGAATCGCAATATGGCATAGTAATTAAACAAGAAGAATTAAAGAACCGTCAAAAAGCAGAAGGTTTGAAAGTTACAAACAAACTTTCATACAGGCTAAGTATGTATTTTATAGGAGACGAATTATAATAAACGTAAAATTAGCGCTGAGTGAAACAAAAAAAAACTAGGTTTTTTATTAAGCAAAAAATATCCACCATTTGTTGGTTGTCAACCAACAATCAGTTTTATTAACTCAAAGATCCATTTTTGACTACTTCATGCAATTAAATTAGTTCGATTTTTGTATAATCTTTTTATTATAAACATTGCCATAGGAACTATAACATTAATACGAATCACCTTTATTACCATGTCAGAAGTTTGCTGGACAAATATTTAATGAATATCAATACAACAATTTGACTTAAATATTCGTGAGGCGAATCTCATTTAAAGTAATAAATAAGTGTACTATTGTACAAAGTTGTATGCAACTCTTCTGATGTGTTCGTGTTAAATATAATTAATACACGTTAGTACTTTTATTAGCCAAATTGGAAATAATGACCTAAATTCCAATACTTGTGGCTCTCATATGGTTCTTATATTATTATAATGATAATTACGTGTGACTCAATATAATAGCTTCCGCCAAACTGAGAACAGAAGTCGAGAGTCCAGTGTCAGTGCCGCGCCAGTTCCCCTCATTTGTAAAAACAAGTACAGTAAAGATGTCTTATTCTACCAGGTGGAGGGCTAAGAAGCCCTCTCTAACACTTAACCTGGGGACCAACGGCTTAAAGGTGACTTACGAACCACCACCGATGGTCGGGCAGGCGGGCTGCTTGCAAGGACTGGATCTCTCAGCGGTCACCCATCCAAGCAGCAGCCACGCTCGACGTTGCTTGATCCAGTTATCTTGGGATAACCATTGCACCCGCTACACAGCGCCATTGACAGTAGTTTGGATACACGATTGTGAAATAAGTTTGTTTTAATTAGTGGGTATAACCAGTATTCAAACTGTAATGATAGCTTGAATACTTATTTGTAATCGCTTATAAACGGTGCAAAATGACTTCCTATCAAAAACGTTTAAAATACAGATTAAAATTGTACTTTAATCCAAAACTTTGTCGTAGGGAGTGTTTTCCTGGCCCAATAATAAAAAATTTCCTAGCTTACTCCTTTTTTATGTTTTTAACGGTGTTCAAAATAAGTTAGATTATAAGTTTTAATTCACTAAAATGAATGACAATAAATATGTAGTTGTTAAAAATCTACCCAGTTAGAAGCACTAACTTATTCAGTTAATGACTATAGAAATTAGAAATGTTATGTACAGAAATAAATATATCGGCGCAGGTTTATTTAATATATGTTTGTTTAAAACAGTGCGGCTTATTCAAAGTGCCCGCCTCAATAGACCACCAGTTATTTGTGATGGAATCGGTGATCACCAAGGTTCTGCTACCTGAACCTCTATCCATCTCTGCGCGCCTGATACTCAGTTACAGGTGAAACATTGAAACGCTGCCTTATCTTGGCTATTGGTTAGTTAAATATTCATAACTCCGTTCTTGAATGGATATATATTTTTTTTTTTTTGTTATGGGCGGAGTTGTGCCGGTTGTCCCTTCGGTCGCTTGGGTGGACCCCTGCCGTACCGACCGACACTGCCGTACCGCACATCCGGTTCATCCGCGGTCGTGTGCTTCCTCTCGGTTCGGTCGACTTCGTTGAAGTTACCGGGCGTGGACTTGTCGTCTTCTGGTGAGTGACTTACACATTTTCTGGTGACCTCTCATGTTATACTATATTCCTCTCCGAGACGGGGACCATTTCTCTCGATATACTGGCAACAGGATCGGTGAAATGGCTTATACAATCCCGACCGACTAAAGAATGTTTTTTATTTAGTACACGATCAAATGAGGATTGTATGTTTCACAGGGGAGCCATCTCGCCGAGCCCGTTATACTAAATACCTGTTGCAAGTAATACGTAATAAAAAAGCTAAAAGTACGCCAAAACACATATTATAACCGTCTCCTGAAGCTTTGTATACATGATCAAATGAGGATTGTATGTTTCACAGGGGAGCCATCTCGCCGAGCCCGTTATACTAAATACCTGTTGCAAGTAATACGTAATAAAAAAGCTAAAAGTACGCCAAAACACATATTATAACCGTCTCCTGAAGCTTTGTATACATGATCAAATGAGGATTGTATGTTTCACAGGGGAGCCATCTCGCCGAGCCCGTTATACTAAATACCTGTTGCAAGTAATACGTAATAAAAAAGCTAAAAGTACGCCAAAACACATATTATAACCGTCTCCTGAAGCTTTGTATACATGATCAAATGAGGATTGTATGTTTCACAGGGGAGCCATCTCGCCGAGCCCGTTATACTAAATACCTGTTGCAAGTAATACGTAATAAAAAAGGTAAAAGTACGCCAAAACACATATTATAACCGTCTCCTGAAAAATGGGGATTGTATTTGTGCTGAAAAAGTTTTAATTCTGTCTGTCTTCCCGCCCGATATCTCAAGTAAGAATTTCTCGCGACCTCCCTCACATAGTTCTTAAAAACTTTATTTCCTGGGTTGCATTTATTAACATCAATAATTTAATTTACAACTTAAAAGTCAAGTATTCCTTGAGCTTTCGCAATCGTGCAGTACATCCAAGGTATGTGAGTGCAAATAGTTAATAATGTAATATATTCGGAATAAATTTTCCATTTCCAATTTTCATCAATCAAAGACGCGTCGAATAAAATATTCATGAGATTCAGTGGAGCGTGTAACTCAGTTGGAAGATGTTCCGTGTAGTGCACGTATAGACGTGTACTGCCACATGCGAATTTAACTAGTGAAAATATTTATAAATATTTTAATAAAATATTAATGTAATTAAAATAACGAAAACTCTTTAATTAAAGGGTTTTAGTTATTTTAATTACATTATTATATATATATACATGAATATGCTGAAATGAAGCACGTGAGTATTATACTGTTGTATAACTTTAGGTGTAAAAGGAAAATTTAAATTTACCTCACTAATAAGGTATGGCGAAATTATAAACGGTGGTTAATGTCCAACATCACAGACATTATATCGAAAGAGTGGCAGGAAATGGTGTCGCCTGTAATATGGCTTACTCAGGTAGAAATCAGCCTTTTGTGTGTAGCTTATTTTATGTGGTTACATCACACACATTATAGTGAGGGAGAGAGTCTTGCTGGACCGGATGGCATCCCTAACAGGACTCACTAAAGTAGGACGCAGCATTTAGTGTGTAGCTTATTCTATGTGGATACATAACAAATATTATATAGAGAGGGTGGCCGGAACGGGTTTCGCCCCTACTACAGTTCGCTCAAGTAGAAAGCAGCATTCATTTTGTAGCTCATTCTATTTGGTTTCATCACACACATTATAGTGAGGGAGAGAGTCTTGCTGGACCGGATGGCATCCCTAACAGGACTCACTAAAGTAGGACGCAGCATTTAGTGTGTAGCTTATTCTATGTGGATACATCTACTTTAAGGCCACATGTTACAATTGGTTTTTATTGTAATACGTTTTTTTTACAAAATGTATGTATTATATATTTTTATCGTTTTACTTGATTACCCATAAGGCCAATCTAAAAATGTTCATTTAGTGCTTATGAAGTGTCATGCACTATTTTTGACTTTAAGTTTTTTATATAGAAATGATACTTTATGTAAAAAAGTATATGGGTCAGTGTGTTCTCGAAATATTGTATGATCATATAAAAATGCTGATATACAGATATGAAATGTTTTCACATTTAACATTCCAGCCATAGTTCTTTGCCCCTTATTTTTAAACGAATACTTGCTAAATACCTCAATAGGTTCCGTAGTAGTATGCGTTTTTAAGAGCTATAAATAAATCTTGTAAACAATATATTTAAAAATAGGAAAAATATTTTTGGTGGTTAGTCCCATTGCATAACCTGGAAGTCTACTTTTTGACGTAAAATTCTGTTCAACTATGCATAAAATTTTTCTCAGGAAGCATACTGAGAAACCGTGTATTTTACTTTTAGCCAGAGGAGTTCTAAAAACAGTGTTCTCATAAAAATTATAAAAATAATATAAAACTCGTTTCTAACAAATTATTCAACAAAATTTACCCAGAGTATCTGTCTTCTGCTTATTCAACTGCTACCAAGATCACGAGTTGGTTATCAAATCATCATACGTTTTCATGGAAAGATATGGATAAAATTTCAGATGCCTTAGAAACATTCACAAGTATTCCCATGATTACATGATAAGCACAATTATCAAATTTGAAACATGAAGAAACTTACTTCTTAACTTATAATCTTCCTAATTCCGATTCCTGTGAACAAACTGTTTCTGTGAAAAATCTTTTGAATCCAAAGGGATCATTTTGTTACCAATAAGTGATTTATTGCTTCTAGACCGTTTAAGGATGGATCTAGAACTATTTGGGAGTATTTAACCTGCAAAATCCTTCTTGAATATTATATTTACAACCCTTGCAAAATGAAGGAAACAAAAGAAATGTGTTTAGGTCCTCAAAGATCTTACATGTACACAGTGTTCGATACAATACTCTAAGGGAGAGGTAAATCCTATTTTACATCTTATGGACTGGCCTTTTATACTCTGTCAAAATGCATACGATCAAATGAAGGAAACAAAAGAAATGTGTTTAGGTCCTCAAAGATCTTACATGTACACAGTGTTCGATACAATACTCTAAGGGGGAGGTAAATCCTATTTTACATCTTATGGACTGGCCTTTTATACTCTGTCAAAATGCATACGATCAAATGAAGGAAACAAAAGAAATGTGTTTAGGTCCTCAAAGATCTTACATGTACACAGTGTTCGATACAATACTCTAAGGGGGAGGTAAATCCTATTTTACATCTTATGGACTGGCCTTTTATACTCTGTCAAAATGCATACGATCAAATGAAGGAAACAAAAGAAATGTGTTTAGGTCCTCAAAGATCTTACATGTACACAGTGTTCGATACAATACTCTAAGGGAGAGGTAAATCCTATTTTACATCTTATGGACTGGCCTTTTATACTCTGTCAAAATGCATACGATCAAATGAAGGAAACAAAAGAAATGTGTTTAGGTCCTCAAAGATCTTACATGTACACAGTGTTCGATACAATACTCTAAGGGGGAGGTAAATCCTATTTTACATCTTATGGACTGGCCTTTTATACTCTGTCAAAATGCATACGATCAAATGAAGGAAACAAAAGAAATGTGTTTAGGTCCTCAAAGATCTTACATGTACACAGTGTTCGATACAATACTCTAAGGGGGAGGTAAATCCTATTTTACATCTTATGGACTGGCCTTTTATACTCTGTCAAAATGCATACGATCAAATGAAGGAAACAAAAGAAATGTGTTTAGGTCCTCAAAGATCTTACATGTACACAGTGTTCGATACAATACTCTAAGGGAGAGGTAAATCCTATTTTACATCTTATGGACTGGCCTTTTATACTCTGTCAAAAATGCATACGATCAAATGAAGGAAAACAAAAGAAATGTGTTTAGGTCCTCAAAGATCTTACATGTACACAGTGTTCGATACAATACTCTAAGGGAGAGGTAAATCCTATTTTACATCTTATGGACTGGCCTTTTATACTCTGTCAAAATGCATACGATCAAATGAAGGAAACAAAAGAAATGTGTTTAGGTCCTCAAAGATCTTACATGTACACAGTGTTCGATACAATACTCTAAGGGGGAGGTAAATCCTATTTTTACATCTTATGGACTGGCCTTTTATACTCTGTCAAAATGCATACGATCAAATGAAGGAAACAAAAGAAATGTGTTTAGGTCCTCAAAGATCTTACATGTACACAGTGTTCGATACAATACTCTAAGGGAGAGGTAAATCCTATTTTACATCTTATGGACTGGCCTTTTATACTCTGTCAAAATGCATACGATCAAATGGACACCCGCCATTTATATATATAAATTTATATATAAATAAGCTTTAGTTTCCACTGTTTCTTTTCTTTTATCAAGACATTTCAAATAAGGTGTGACCTAATGGGTCTATACATTTAAGAATTTTGAGCCGCCCTACCCCCCAAAATCACAATTTGGGGAAATGGCCAAACTTGTAAAGGTGCCTAACCATTTTACTTCTAATTCCTAGAAAGGTGTCCCGATTTAATCCCTCCATCTTTACCCATCAAAAACTAAAAAGAATGTGTTTTTTTAAAGTGTATCTTATATTAACTGGGCTACATTTTTAAAGGTCCACCATGTTTAAATCAAATTGGTGTCTGGACGTGTATCTCAGTTAAAATACTTGAAACTTGATACATAGGTTCCTCTTGGTCCAAGAAAGAAACATATTTTGGGATTTTAGGGTCAAAAGATGACTGGAGGCTCCGCCCATCTTTATTCGTCTGGGCCATAAATCGGGTTTTACGCCGCTCTGTATTCAGAGCTTTTCCTACGAATTTAACATTAAAAGTATTTCCTAAATCCAAAACAGAGAACACCACCTTAAGTATGCCAATTCGATAACTCTATGGAATTAAAATATGTTTTTACTTCAAAGAAAATATAAAGACCTTGGTAATTCTTTATATTCTACGATAAGTTGTCTTATAATGTAGCCTATTTACTCAATAAAACGATCCGACTACGTGTAAGTTAGAAATAAAAAATTATAAGTACGCTAAAAATATTTTTAAATGAACTGTGCAGACTCTAACAGAAACATTATCACAATTTAATTCTGTTTTTAATGATATTTAAAAAATAATACAAAAACTAGTGAAGAAAAGACTCAACTAGAATTTACAATTTGAAACAAAACATTAAGCAGGGTTTCACACATCTAGCGCAATACTGAAATAGAGTATCAGTAGAGTATTTCTGACACAACTCTATATGGATGCGAGATATTTCATTGTGCTATAGGTAAGACAATGTAGCTACAATACGACATTATAAAACTAAAAAAAAATTATTTCAGTACTCTTGTATTTAAGTTAGATTTGGTGATTTATATTTGTACATTTCAGTTCTTTCTACCATATTCATGTCAAACTATTTGTTCTTATTACTTTTGAACTAAGTTTACATAATTAAATGTCTTTGTGTACTCTGAATGCAATAAAAATTACTATGATAACCCTGTTATACTATATAAATTTTCTTTTAAACCTTTTTTCTTATTGTCACATTAAAATCAACAAGTCTTAATTAACCAGTCTTTGTATCTTCCACCACACAGTTTCTCAGAATCGATTGGATTAACGATTATATCCTGTTACGTAAATGGATAAGGTGCTCAGATATCCTGGATTTACTGCTGAATACGCTAATGAACACAAAATTGTATTGTGTATGAGGTAATTTGTTCCCAAAATACATAAAACGACAATAACGGTGTAACAATCCGTCGTTACTTTTATACGAGAGGCTGCAGACTGTCGCGGCTGTATACTAACGAAGATTCTTCTTGGTCTCATATTTCCATTTCTACAGACGTTCTATCAGCGAGGTACTTTGACGATATTTCAAATATAGTGTTTCTCCAAAGAACTGTATTTTAATTATATTTAATATTATTAAAGTGTCTTTTATAAGCAGGCTACATAACATTTTAGAAGATATAAATTTAGATTTCGTACCCGTTATAGTATTCTGCCTGACGGAGTGTTTTATGTGAACTAAATATATCAACTAAATTGTTTTAAAAATGCGTTCTCTAAGTTACCATAGCGGACATGCGACTTTGTAGTTAATCTTTGGACGTGACATTTACCTTGTGGTTATGACGATTCATGAAGAGAAGAGCTGTGAGATAAAGACAGATAAGTTCAGGGTTCTCGCTTGCAATCATATATCGGGTTGGTGCTGTGACAGATCTAATGAATCATGTTACATAGGATCAGGAATTGTTATAAATGTCTCCAGTAGTACAACTAAGGCCTGCGTCGCTTCAACAATGTCTTTCTGACAGCATAAAATCACTGTCCAGGTCTGAATGGAACTGACGAGAAGAGCTGTGAGATAAAGACAGATAAGTTCAGGGTTCTCGCTTGCAATCATATATCGGGTTGGTGCTGTGACAGATCTAATGAATCATGTTACATAGGATCAGGAATTGTTATAAATGTCTCCAGTAGTACAACTAAGGCCTGCGTCGCTTCAACAATGTCTTTCTGACAGCATAAAATCACTGTCCAGGTCTGAATGGAACTGACGAGAAGAGCTGTGAGATAAAGACAGATAAGTTCAGGGTTCTCGCTTGCAATCATATATCGGGTTGGTGCTGTGACAGATCTAATGAATCATGTTACATAGGATCAGGAATTGTTATAAATGTCTCCAGTAGTACAACTAAGGCCTGCGTCGCTTCAACAATGTCTTTCTGACAGCATAAAATCACTGTCCAGGTCTGAATGGAACTGACGAGAAGAGCTGTGAGATAAAGACAGATAAGTTCAGGGTTCTCGCTTGCAATCATATATCGGGTTGGTGCTGTGACAGATCTAATGAATCATGTTACATAGGATCAGGAATTGTTATAAATGTCTCCAGTAGTACAACTAAGGCCTGCGTCGCTTCAACAATGTCTTTCTGACAGCATAAAATCACTGTCCAGGTCTGAATGGAACTGACGAGAAGAGCTGTGAGATAAAGACAGATAAGTTCAGGGTTCTCGCTTGCAATCATATATCGGGTTGGTGCTGTGACAGATCTAATGAATCATGTTACATAGGATCAGGAATTGTTATAAATGTCTCCAGTAGTACAACTAAGGCCTGCGTCGCTTCAACAATGTCTTTCTGACAGCATAAAATCACTGTCCAGGTCTGAATGGAACTGACGAGAAGAGCTGTGAGATAAAGACAGATAAGTTCAGGGTTCTCGCTTGCAATCATATATCGGGTTGGTGCTGTGACAGATCTAATGAATCATGTTACATAGGATCAGGAATTGTTATAAATGTCTCCAGTAGTACAACTAAGGCCTGCGTCGCTTCAACAATGTCTTTCTGACAGCATAAAATCACTGTCCAGGTCGGAATGGAACTGACGAGAAGAGCTGTGAGATAAAGACAGATAATTTCATGTTTATCGCTTGCAATCATATATGGGGTTGGTGTTGTGACAGATTTACTGATCTAATGATTCTTGTTACATAGGATCAGGTTTTGTTGAATCCTTATCTAGAACTGTTTCGTTGATGACTTTTGAATAAGCAAAGATTAATTAGGTACTAGTACATGCTAAAGTACCTCACCACTACGCATAAGCAATACACTATTATGACTCAAAGTCTCTTTGCTTCTTCGGAACATTTCAAATGTCACCGCACGTTTATGCTCTGTCTAGAACGCGCTCTAATTCAACACTATTGGTTTTGGAAAATTTGTTACTTACCATCATAAGTAACACAACCTATGACTCAAAGTCTCTTTGCTTCTTCGGAACATTTCAAATGTCACCGCACGTTTAAGCTATGTCTAGAACGCGCTCTAATTCAACACTATTGGTTTTGGAAAATTTGTTACTTACCATCATAAGTAACACAACCTATGACTCAAAGTCTCTTTGCTTCTTCGGAACATTTCAAATGTCACCGCACGTTTATGCTCTGTCTAGAACGCGCTCTAATTCAACACTATTGGTTTTGGAAAATTTGTTACTTACCATCATAAGACAACTGGAACATCTTAGCTTGCATATATCGAGCATACGTTATGATGGTGGTGCACGTCACTCAATGGAAATTGGTTAAGCGTTGGCAAACATTTTTACCTTTGTCAAATTTTTAATAATATTGTTAATGTAAAATATCGTAGAAGTAACAAAGAGAGTACAGTCATATGATATTTTAGCCTGCGACGTAGTCACACATACAACTTGGTTGGATTAATTAGTAAGGATTTCTCCCTCATTTCGTTGGGTCTGTTGATACTCACTTGCATCTTTTTTTGTATATAGTTGATGTAGAGTTAAATGATGGAGCATGTCACTCTATGGAATATGGCTGATCTTTATCATTTTTATTTATTTCGCTCAGGTATCACGTAGCTTGTGTTATGTAGTCTAGCTCTGACCATTGATAAAGATTTAATCTCTGTAACTTTAAATGCTGCATAAATCTACATTTTACATTAGAATACAGAAACTTGAGCAAGGTATTAACTCTTCTCATCCCTGCCAAGTATGAAGACATGACCCTCCACTCATCTTGAGGGAGAATATAAATCGTTTTGCCAACCATCCCGGTGACGTAATCCTACTCTGTTGGGCTAAGGTTAATATACAAAACTTAAAATACGCTCTAGAGAATATTATATGCCACTATTTTACATAATTTACTGTTTCTATGAGGAAGATTTCAATACTTTATGCTTGTTTAGGTTATATTCAACTCAAAATAAATAATATTCCTGAGATAAATTGATTAAAATTCAGTTTGATATTTCATGAATATAAACGAAAACCGAATGAACTTTAATTATTGCAAGTTCGACAGAAGCAATAATTATAATTGCCATTAATGTATCTGGTCAATGTATTTGTTACAATTTCAGAAGTGCTGATTACCGAGCAGTCTAAGACGTCAGACTTTGGGTCTGAGTTACAGATAGTAGGTTCAAATGTTCAAAGGTTCAAATCCTTTCTGTGACCGTAGTACTTTTTATCAGTACCATCGACCTTGTACTGTATCGATTCCCTCCGTTATTGTGTTTGATAAAATCCACGCACAGGCCATTTGCCCGTGAGAAATAGGGCTTAATAAGAGGGTCGGCCTCTCCTTAAATGAAACAAATCATGCTGCTTCTTATTTAAATAGGCTGAGTCTGTTTTTATTTTTTTTAATGTTTCAAAATATTATAGTAATAAGTATATATGTAGACTCAGATGGGGTAATTCAAAACTATTTTTACCGAACGAGAATTCCGTAGTAAATAGTATCATCAGTTAGAAATAAAAAAAATAACTAGTATCATTTACAAGGAAATCAACAGCGCAACCCAGATTAAGTAATCCAACACAATGTTTTCAGGTGTTTATTATCTTCATTATGGGAGTATTTGTTATCACCTTCGTGCTTTTGAGCGTTATGAGCTGCGTACTTACATACCCTGTCGATCATGAGGTTTGTATATTCTCAATTACTATTACTATATTACTTAAGTTCTTTTATGTTTTACTAAACGTGATTTAAATAGATGCACCCTGTATGCTTACAAATAAATGGAGTAGCCTATATTTAGTATCCGTATAAAGTATAGATGGGCTAATTGCAAGAACGTTCCATAGTTTTGTATTTTCTACCTATTTGAGTGTATTTATTTCTTTACACAATTTGAAAGCGCAGTTTGAAATTCAGAATCAACTACGATTCCATCACTAGTCATCTCTTCATTCTCAGAGATATGTTTCTCTAGAGCTTCACTGACACTTGAACTCTTGAACTGACTGAGTACTGTTTATATATTAAATAACACGGAAAAATATTTTTCTATAAAGCTGGTTGGATTTTATCATACTGAAACTAAACTTTAGAAAGACTAAAGGCTAAAGCAAAACTCATAATAGAGGTGTAAAACCAGTATTATGATTTCAAAACAATCTATAAATATGAACAAACAAGCCTACTTGGAAACTAACAGGTTTTAACAAATATTACAAAATAAATTAGCCGACCATTACAAAACGGCGCTACAAACTTCTGTGGGCGATAGTATTAAATTATCTCAAGCAAAAATTGTCCTATAAATATAAATAAAAAAAATGTGTCGTTTAGCCGCTAGCCAATATTTTGTAAAAATAAATTATATATCTAAAACTATTTAAGCTAAATAAGCCAAATTTGGCCAATAGGTTTTAATAGATAGGAAAAAATTAAAACAATAATTGTGTTGTTTTCTTAAATATTACCAAAATGGCGTCTGAAGAAAATATTTAAAGTTAAATAGGAAAAAGATCCGTATAGTTATAATAAATGTATTAGGCAAAAACTATTTTAGCAATATCACGACCATTTAAAGTTACGCCTGCACAAGCCAGGAGTAACAAAAATTTTGTCTTTTCATAGGCATCAGCTGTGTTACATAAGTTTACAAAAATTGTACAAGATGCTAACTATTTTTAAATGTATTTCAACGAAATTCGTCAACGCATAAGAGAACCAAACATGTCACAGTTTGTTCAAGAGTTCTTAGTTGTTTGTCGCTCAGACATTTTTTGTTTAAAATTATGAGCATATATGTATGTATTACAGGACAAAAACATTTGGATTTCAATGTTTAGATTAAATGCTTAATCTCCATCATACACACTTTTATTTGCACAAAACAACCATTACATGCATGTCTTGTAATGTTATTACTATTAAATTACACGCATATACAGGGTGAGTCAGAAATATGGTAAAATATTTTAAGACGTGATTGTAGAGCTAAAAATAAGAAAAAAATGTTATATAAAGGTAGGTCCGGAAACGCTTCATTACTGAGTAATGGCTGGCGAAAGATTCTGCTTTGTTTTCAGTTCACCTGGTGAAATTAAGTGATTCTGAAATGTTTTGCTCTTACTTTTTAACTCAAATAAGGTGGATTTATAAGGAAAATCACCTGTAAAATCAAATAAAACCACTCTAGAGGTTGTAGTGTGAACAGTTTTTGAGAAAAAGTATGAAATTTGCCAAAAATCTAATAACAAAAATACCGTCTTAAATGTTTGATGTCCTTAAATGACTAAGAAACACATTGTTTTTCCTGACTTTCTGACTCACCCTGCATACACTATATACATTACACGCATATATCAAAATGCTGCGAAATAACCGTAAAATAAGAAAATCAAATTAAGAGTAAACGAATTAGCTTCAAGTCTTCAAGTCTGTCTCCCTATGTTATGTTTTTAGTTCATTGGTTTAGGTAGTAGGTTGTGTATCAGCTATTATATAAGCGTTGTGGCTGTGTTTTCTTTCGTTGCAGTTCAAATTTTAAATATTTTGCTGGTGCAAACCTGTCAAACACAATATATTTTTCTTATTGAAAACAATATGACTGTTTTCTTAGTATCAACTATTTGATAGAATATGTGTACAATGTTATTTAATTTCATCGAGCGTATACAAATATAAGGCGGCATAAGGAGACTTTTAAACGGGGTTTTGCAATATTGTTGTAAGCAGAATAATGCAGAAGTTCGAATATGAAAGTAGAGTTCAAGGTGTCAAAGTTTTAAATTCTCAAAGAAATGTATAACTATTAAAAAATTAAAGTCAAACAACAATGAAAAATATGGACTTTTGTTTAGCTACAGATTTGGGTACGTTTTCAGCTGTTACATATAAATTATTATGTTGTTTTAAAAGATGAAATCAAAATGTTATCTGAATACAACAGGAGTAAAATATTCACGTAGAAAAATAAGGGTTTATTTTTGTGATGTCAAAAAGAAAAAGGCCTGGCTTTCCCTGTCTTTCTGGAAGAGGTGTATAAATGAAAAGAATGAGGTTGTGCATTCCGGCATTATCTCGTAAGCGTTTAATTTTTCCAAATTTAATATTCCATACCAATATTTTTGTAGACCTGAGTTCTTCTTTGGAACCTTCCTTAGTGTTTATTGTTATTGTAAAATATACCAAAGGTATATACCAAATACTATACATGTTTACTTGATCAATTCTCCATGTATAAAAACATAAATTAAATTAAGAAACGTTTTATATTTAATAAAAGCAATTAATCATCAGTAGTATAATATAATAATAATGTTTATAACCTATGGGTTTCCATTGTGATAGAGTACTATATTCCAGGTAATTAAGGTATTTTACCATATATAATCGATTGAAAGTATTACGATGTTTCAGGCCGATGATACGGGGTTTGGTCCTAACTCGGAAAGGGTACTAACAGGTAAAATGATAATTTATTATGGCAATTTAATTTTCATCTGGATTTACCTGCAGAGCAAAGTTAGGCGTATTTGCATAGCGTCTAATACCTAGAACTTAAATGGATGTACATGAGCAAGTAACCTTTCGTTATTTGCAATCCTTCATTAAACTATGCTGTGACCTTTACAGTAGAAATAATTTTAATTTATTTTAAATTTATTTTTGCCTTTTTTAGGTAATGAAGAATAAAAAATACGGTATTTAAATATTCAGAATTTGTTATTATGAAATATAGCATTAGAATAATAGTGGATGAACATGTTTACTCACAGCAAAATATTTCTTGAATTTAAGAATAAATACCTTGTTTTGAGGGTTTTCTACAAGCCAATATGTATGTGAATGGAATAAAATTTGTACAAATTATTACTTTAACCATCCAATAAAATTAGCCGCTAACAATAAAGTTACAAGTTATTTATTTTCATTCGAAAAACGCAATAAATATATGAAGTAATAAAATATTTTTTTCTCACAAGTCCATTTTGTGTAAAGATCTTATAATTTATAGCAAACATTTATTTGCCTGTTATTTGATACCACAAACTATCCGTTAATGATTTGTAAATTTCTAATTATTAAACTTTATTATTTCCAGCCGGAAAAAATAGCTGAAATATATCTAAATAATCATGGTCGGAGATAGTAGTGGATTATACTAAGTGTGCGTATATGCATGCTTTCCAAATTTATATTAAGCTCTGAAAGTATGAATGCAGTATATGCAAGTTCAATTTGTTATCCTTTACTCACGGGTTTTACATAATATGACTAATCAACGTAGTCACAAAGTTTATTACATCAGTGTAGAGGCATTTCGATGCATGAAATCAAGTAATTATTTAGCTTATTTGTAATAATTGGTAGTTTCTCATAAGTAATTAATTTTTCCAGCCGGCAATTCCAAGATACTTGCAAGTGCAGGAAAGCGGCGAGAAGAGGTGGGTCATCTGATGGACAAAGTGAGAAGTCAAGAACAGAAGCTGAAAGATTTGATAACTCAGAAGTGATATGGATAGTCTGGACAGCAGCAAACTATAAACAAATCGTTACTTCCTTAAATGAAATGAGTATAAAATGCATTGCACGTTTCAATTCTGCACGTACGATTCAAATTTTGTTTCGTAATAAGAGAATCATTAAAGACATACGATATGTTCTTTTTCAATAATTTTAATTATCACTTTTATATGTTAAATGTTTGTAAAATTACTAAAGACACACTATAAATAATATTACATTGCTAATAATTGTACTAAATGTACTAGCAATACTACCAATACTAGCAATACTCTAACTATGGTAAATAATAATAAAATGACAATATAACGAAATGGTAACTTGCTTTCTTCTCCCCTCGGTGCTAAAATAATTTCAACATGTAATTTTGTAGTATTATTAAAGTATTATTAAATATGTATTTTATTTCACACATTTATTGATTAATATGAACTTTCGATATACTTGTAAATTGCTAGTCACTGTCTTCAAATTTAGATATGCATTGAGCATGAACTGATTGTTATTGTGCTTGATTAGTTTTCACCATCACACCTAACAAAGTTTATTTGTTCCAAGTTTGCCTCAGACAATTGTGAGAGTCTATTGAGGGTTTTGCCAGTATAACGTTATATTATTCCTAATATTTTTTAAACTTCCACAAATTTAATCAAGTCGTCGGCTTCAACCAGGAAATTTATCCTATTGTAAGTTATACTTCTAGAAGGAATTTCCTATTGAACTTTGACTTTTTTAATTAATTTTTTAAGATAATATACCATATCTTCTTTATAAGATATCATATATGACTTAGTTAGTTTTGAGTCTTTGACAAATACACTGTGCATTATCTAAGTAGTTTTAAAAGATCGGTAGAATTTGAGCCAACTTCTCGTTGTATCTTCAGTTGTAAAGGTTTTCGTCAATATAAATATTATGACATTGAAATGAAGTGAAAAACACATTTAATGAACATATTGAGTTTGGAAAAGCAAGACCTCACTATCACTCATTTTGGGTGTGATGGTGATTAATTAAAACTCTATACGAGCATAAATATCACCTACATAATTTATGGATGTAATGAAATCATTACTTAGAGATATATACCAACATAAAACGACCAGCTACATAATGTAGAAATGTAACGAACTCAGTTAAAATAGATCTCTAAAAGCATAAAACGACCACCTACATCACGTAGGGGTGTAATGAAATCAATACTTAGAGATATATATGAACATAAAACTACCAGCTACATCATGAAGAGATGTAACGAACTCAGTACTGAGAGATCTATACGAGCGAAAAACGAATACCTAAATCGCGTAGGGATGTAATGAACTCATTAATTCAAGATCTATACGAGCATAAAACGACCACCTACATCTCGCAGGGATGTAATAAATTCATTACTTAAAGATCTATACGAACATAGAACGACCAGCTACATCATGTAGAGATGTAACGAACTCAGTACTTAGAGATAAATACGAACATAAAACGACCATCTACATCACTTAGGGATGTAATGAACTCAGTACTTAGAGGGCTATACAATTTAAAATGAGCAGCTACATCACGTAGGGATGTAATGAACTCATTAATTCATGATCTATAAGAGCATAAAACGACCAACTACATCTCGTAAGGATGTAATGAACTCATTAATTCATGATCTATAAGAGCATAAAACGACAACCCACATCACGTAGGGATGTAATGAACTCATTAATTCGTGATCTATAAGAGCATAAAACGACCAACTACATCACGTAGGGAAGTAATGAACACAGTCCCTGAAGATCCATAAGAGCTTAAATCAACCCCCTACGTCACGTAGGGATGAAATGAAATCAGTACTTCAAGATCTATAAGAGCATAAAACGACCACCTACTTTAAGTAGGGATGAAATTAAATTAGTAGTTCAAGATCTATTAGAGCATAAAACGACTACGACTACTTACATCACGTAGGGATGTAATAAACGCAGTTCCTCAAGATCTATAAGAGCTTAAAACACCCCCCCTATTTCACGTAGGGATGAAATGAAATCAGTACTTGAAGATCTATTAGAGCATAAAACGACCACTCACATCACGTAGGGATGTAATGAAAGCAGTACTTCAATATCTATAAGAGCATAAAACGACCACTTACATCACGTAGAGATGTAATGAACTCAGTTCCTCAAGATCTATAAGAGCATAAAACGACAAAATACCTCATTTAGGGATGTAATATATTCAGTTCCGCAAGATCTATAAGAGCTTAAAACGCCCCTTTACATCACGTAAGGATGAAATGAAATTAGTACTTCAAGATATATTAGAGCATAAAACGACCACTTACATCACGTAGAGATGTAATGAACTCAGTTCCTCAAGATCTATAAGAGCATAAAACGACAAAATACCTCATTTAGGGATGTAATATATTCAGTTCCACAAGATCTATAAGAGCTTAAAACGCCCTTTTACATCACGTAAGGATGAAATGAAATTAGTACTTCAAGATATATTAGAGCATAAAACGACCACTTACATCACGTAGAGATGTAATGAACTCAGTTCCTCAAGATCTATAAGAGCTTAAAACGCCCCTTTACGTCACGTAGGGACGTAATGAACTCAGTTCCTCAAGATCTATAAGAGCATACAACGACAACCTACACACACGTAGGGATGAAATAAAATCAGTACTTCAAGATATATTAGAGCATAAAACGACCACTTACATCACGTAGAGATGTAATGAACTCAGTTCCTCAAGATCTATAAGAGCTTAAAACGCCCCTTTACGTCACGTAGGGACGTAATGAACTCAGTTCCTCAAGATCTATAAGAGCATACAACGACAACCTACACCACGTAGGGATGAAATAAAATCAGTACTTCAAGATCTATTCGAGCATAAAACGACCACTTACATCACGTAGGGATGAAATGGAATCAGTACTTCAAGTTCTATAAGAGCATAAAACGACAACCTTCATCACGTAGGGATGTAATATACTCAGTTCCTCAAGATGTATAAGAGCTTAAAACGCCCTCTTACGTCAAGTAGGGATGAAATGAAATAAGTTTTCAAGATTTATAAGAGCATAAAACGACCACTTACATCACGTAGGGATGTAATGAACTCAGTACTTAGAGATTTATACGAACTTAAAACGATCAGCTATATCACGTAATGAACTCAGTAATTCAAGATTTTAAAAATCAAAATATAATGGCCATCTACTATATCATATAAATATATCGTATACACATATCCCAGCATGACTATATTAGTATAAATTCTCGTTTGATTTTTATTTAGCATATAGATTTTTTCGGAAATGGAAGAGCAATGGATTCTTCTAGAACTACCTAAATTGCCCTCTTCTCATTATATTCCAGGTTTATTTTATTTAAACATATTTAATATTTACACCTCTGTTAAAAACTATATATTTGCACATCCTGCTCATTGTGTGAATGAGCAATGAATTCTTCTAGAACTACCTAAATTGCCCTCTTCTCATTATATTCCAGGTTTATTTTATTTAAACATATTTAATATTTACACCTCTGTTAAAAGCTATATATTTGCACATCCTGCTCATTGTGTAAATGAGCAATGAATTCTTCTAGAACTACTTAACTTGCCTTCTTCTCATTATATTTAAGGTTTATTCTCTAAATATGGGATGTCTGTTCGTCCAAATACAGAAAGAATAGATTTTAAATGTTTAACCTTAAAATTCCAATTATTTATGTATTATTTATTCCATTTTGTTGTATTGTACTTCAGAAAAACCCCTTATTTCTGTCAATGAGTATCAAAAGTTACATGTATCAAAACAAATTGCAAGTGGTTATGACTCCGATCATTATAAAATATGGCGGCCACCTCCACGGGCTGCCAATGAACCTCGTGTTATCATGTGTGTTGTCATAGTACATGGGAAATACACTGAACTATTATGTATCTAACAATATTCTTTAATAAATAGTTTTTAAAATCTGAGTATATTTGGTAAATTAAATAGTAGTTAAATATTCTACGAATAAATCCCATTGAATATCGGATAAATTATCTTTCGAGATATTGTGACGTGATGTAAGGAAGGCTACGGTTATGACGTACTGACAGTGAATACCAAATTTGTATAAACTATGTTGAAAAACATATATTATTTATTTCGATAATGGTATTGAATTGAATAAGTTGATGTTTATAAAGGTCGACTGATAATTACTAGCCAAACGTTGACTTAAAACATCGCATCGGTAGTTTATCTTTAAGGGCAGTCGGAACGCAAAATAGGCAAAAGCATTGCATTATTTTATCATTGTCTACAGATATTTATATGAGTGACCAAGTCATAATTTGTTTTATATATATATATATATATATATATATATATATATATATATATAACTTTACTGATAAAGGTATTTCCCCTTGAAGTTGGTAATGGCCATCTGTTAACTTAGGAGATCTGACATCTGTTCATGGTTTTGATTTGGTATGAAGTGAAATATGTTTATTATTATTGTTTGTTATAACTGCGAATTTAGTAATTTTCACTAAAAGTAAAAATGGATTTGTTTCCTTGGAAACCCTGACGTTTGGTGTATTTGACGATGTTAATACATTTAATAAAGGCAATATTGCTAAGAGCTTAATTTTGAGAAAACTAGACACAAATGTCAACAAGCTTAGGAATTGAAAGACATTGACATAATTAGAATACACAAAACTGAGAAACAAATTTGGAGCTACAAGAAGGCACGACAATCAAGAACAGCTTCAAAAACAAACTAGAGCAGCTGTCCTCCTATTTCCCAGGATCCACTGATGCTATTGGGCTGAAGTATTTTACAATCAAATATGACCTAAAAAAAGTCAGATAACATTTCAAGAAACCTGATCAACAAAATAAGAATGAAAAAATTAAAAATTTTATATTATAAACATTTTTGAAGGTCTTTTAAAAAATATCACAAAAATAAACTTATAATAAATTTGCTATCAAACGTTATAAAATTGTACAGCAAAAGTGTCTTAGAAAATTTATAAAAACTACAAATACCTAATTGCTTTTCTATCTGGAAAAAGAGACGTCAAAATTGAAAATGTAACATATGAAAGATGGGGCGTTTTGATTCTCTCTGTAACGTTCGACATGATATATACCAGTTATGCTTTGGAGCTGCTTGTGTTTCATGCGGAAAAGAGTTGAAAACATTAAAATACTTCTCGTTTAATATAGACACCTTATCGGTATAGTTGGAGGTTAACCCTGGAAATTAACCATTACTCATAAATTATTATTACAGTTTCATTAACAATCAGGTGGAATACAAACTAAGTCCTTGTAGATATACCGCTCGCGCTGCCCTCCAACGGCTCTGACAATAAATACAGTTATGTGCGATAAACTAAAGAGAGCGTTTAAAGCAACAATTATCGCTATTGTTACCAACAGTTCGTTAGAAGTTATGGCTCTGATTTATGCCCGCATACTGCTAGCTGTAACAAGGCGTTTGTCAACACGTAAGTGACTTTTTTACGTATTATAATTTTACTTTTGTCCTCGTTTATTTTAAACTGCCTCTGCATTGTATTTCTTCCTGGAGAGATAACATATTTGATACAATTGTAAATTAATCAGAACGAATATCAATTCTATTATTCCAGTCCCTTTTCTTGTCAGCTAATGCGCTTTTAAATATCTATGTAAATTAAACTACCTGTTTATTATATTGTAAACGTTTGATGATTAATTATATGAGCTTTAGTTAGTCTATCATTCGAGCGACTGACATTTTTTCATTTCTGTATTTTCATATCTGTCTGTCCCAAGCCAACGTCGAGTTCGATGACGGTGCATTTAACTATAAGGGATCTAAGGACAGCGTTAGCGAAAATTTTTACGTTAGTATACACGTATCAACGACAGTAACGAGAAATAAATACATAGAATAAATAAATGTTTGTGGAAACCGAGTACAATCGTATACAAATTTAATACGTGGCGTATCAACGCATGCAGCCTATTTAAGTGAAGCTTCTTACGCGATACGTGATGTGGCGTATTAACGCATGCAGCCTATTTAAGTGAAGCTTGTTACGCGATACGTGATGTGGCGTATTAACGCATGCAGCCTATTTAAGTGAAGCTTGTTACGCGATACGTGATGTGGCGTATTAACGCATGCAGCCTATTTAAGTGAAGCTTGTTACGCGATACGTGATATAGCGAATCAACGCATGCAGCCTATTTAAGTGAAGCTTGTTACGCGATACCTGATATGGCGAATTAACGCATGCAGCCTATTTAAGTGAAGCTTGTTACGCGATACGTGATGTGGAGTATTAACGCATGCAGCCTATTTAAGTGAAGCTTGTTACGCGATACCTGATATGGCGAATTGACGCATGCAGCCTATTTAAGTGAAGCTTGTTACGCGATACGTGATGTGGCGTATTAACGCATGCAGCCTATTTAAGTGAAGCTTGTTACGCGATACGTGATGTGGCGTATCAACGCATGCAGCCTATTTAAGTGAAGCTTGTTACGCGATTCGTGATATGGAGAATTAACGCATGCAGCCTATTTAAGTGAAGCTTGTTACGCGATACGTGATGTGACGTATCAACGCTTGCAGCCTATTTAAGTGAAGCTTGTTACGCGATTCGTGGTATGGAGAATTAACGCATGCAGCCTATTTAAGTGAAGCTTGTTACGCGATACGTGATGTGGCGTATCAACGCATGCAGCCTATTTAAGTGAAGCTTGTTACACGATTCGTGGTATGGAGAATTAACGCATGCAGCCTATTTAAGTGAAGCTTGTTACGCGATACGTGATGTGGCGTATCAACGCATGCAGCCTATTTAAGTGAAGCTTGTTACGCGATACGTGATGTGGCGTATCAACGCATGCAGCCTATTTAAGTGAAGCTTGTTACGCGATTCGTGGTATGGAGAATTAACGCATGCAGCCTATTTAAGTGAAGCTTGTTACGCGATTCGTGATATGGAGAATTAACGCATGCAGCCTATTTAAGTGAAGCTTGTTACGCGATACGTGATGTGGCGTATCAACGCATGCAGCCTATTTAAGTGAAGCTTGTTACGCGATACCTGATATGGAGAATTAACGCATGCAGCCTATTTAAGTGAAGCTTGTTACGCGATACGTGATGTGGCGTATTAACGCATGCAGCCTATTTAAGTGAAGCTTGTTACGTGATACGTGATGTGGCGTATCAACGCATGCAGCCTATTTAAGTGAAGCTTGTTACGCGATACCTGATATGGCGAATTAACGCATGCAGCCTATTTAAGTGAAGCTTGTTACGCGATTCGTGATATGGAGAATTAACGCATGCAGCCTATTTAAGTGAAGCTTGTTACGCGATACGTGATGTGGCGTATCAACGCATGCAGCCTATTTAAGTGAAGCTTCTTACGCGATACGTGATGTGGCGTATTAACGCATGCAGCCTATTTAAGTGAAGCTTGTTACGCGATTACGTGATGTGGCGTATTAACGCATGCAGCCTATTTAAGTGAAGCTTGTTACGCGATACGTGATGTGGCGTATTAACGCATGCAGCCTATTTAAGTGAAGCTTGTTACGCGATACGTGATGTGGCGAATCAACGCATGCAGCCTATTTAAGTGAAGCTTGTTACGCGATACGTGATGTGGCGAATTAACGCATGCAGCCTATTTAAGTGAAGCTTGTTACGCGATACGTGATATGGAGTATCAACGCATGCAGCCTATTTAAGTGAAGCTTGTTACGCGATACCTGATATGGCGAATTAACGCATGCAGCCTATTTAAGTGAAGCTTGTTACGCGATACCGTGATGTGGCGTATTAACGCATGCAGCCTATTTAAGTGAAGCTTGTTACGCGATACGTGATATGGCGAATCAACGCATGCAGCCTATTTAAGTGAAGCTTGTTACGCGATTCGTGATATGGAGAATTAACGCATGCAGCCTATTTAAGTGAAGCTTGTTACGCGATACGTGATGTGGCGTATCAACGCATGCAGCCTATTTAAGTGAAGCTTGTTACGCGATTCGTGATATGGAGAATTAACGCATGCAGCCTATTTAAGTGAAGCTTGTTACGCGATACGTGATGTGACGTATCAACGCTTGCAGCCTATTTAAGTGAAGCTTGTTACGCGATTCGTGGTATGGAGAATTAACGCATGCAGCCTATTTAAGTGAAGCTTGTTACGCGATACGTGATGTGGCGTATCAACGCATGCAGCCTATTTAAGTGAAGCTTGTTACGCGATTGCATGCAGCCTATTTAAGTGAAGCTTGTTGATACGTGATGTGGCGTATCAACGCATGCAGCCTATTTAAGTGAAGCTTGTTACGCGATACGTGATGTGGCGTATCAACGCATGCAGCCTATTTAAGTGAAGCTTGTTACGCGATTCGTGGTATGGAGAATTAACGCATGCAGCCTATTTAAGTGAAGCTTGTTACGCGATTCGTGATATGGAGAATTAACGCATGCAGCCTATTTAAGTGAAGCTTGTTACGCGATACGTGATGTGGCGTATCAACGCATGCAGCCTATTTAAGTGAAGCTTGTTACGCGATACCTGATATGGAGAATTAACGCATGCAGCCTATTTAAGTGAAGCTTGTTACGCGATACGTGATGTGGCGTATTAACGCATGCAGCCTATTTAAGTGAAGCTTGTTACGTGATACGTGATGTGGCGTATCAACGCATGCAGCCTATTTAAGTGAAGCTTGTTACGCGATACCTGATATGGCGAATTAACGCATGCAGCCTATTTAAGTGAAGCTTGTTACGCGATTCGTGATATGGAGAATTAACGCATGCAGCCTATTTAAGTGAAGCTTGTTACGCGATACGTGATGTGGCGTATCAACGCATGCAGCCTATTTAAGTGAAGCTTGTTACGCGATACCTGATATGGAGAATTAACGCATGCAGCCTATTTAAGTGAAGCTTGTTACGCGATACGTGATGTGGCGTATCAACGCATGCAGCCTATTTAAGTGAAGCTTGTTACGCGATTCGTGGTATGGAGAATTAACGCATGCAGCCTATTTAAGTGAAGCTTGTTACGCGATACGTGATGTGGCGTATCAACGCATGCAGCCTATTTAAGTGAAGCTTGTTACGCGATACCTGATATGGCGAATTAACGCATGCAGCCTATTTAAGTGAAGCTTGTTACGCGATTCGTGATATGGAGAATTAACGCATGCAGCCTATTTAAGTGAAGCTTGTTACGCGATACGTAATGTGGCGTATCTCTGCCCTCTTTTTAATAATTTATATAAGCTATTTATATTCATTGATACTCCTGGTGCTGCCGCTCCCACTTACTCTTGTAATTTGGCTTACAAACCATGGATACATGGTATTGCGACTCGTATTCCTGAGGTTTATGTGGTTTTCAACATTAATTCCTAAGTTTAATAGATTTATATCCAATATTTTTCTTTATTATATCAAACTATCTCAGATTAACAATCTTCTTAATACACCTGCAATGTTGTTCAAAAATGCTCGATCAAAGATTAAGATTGGTCTGCCACGTCCAGTTTAGATTTTCTTAACGTTATTCCGAAGTTAGTTTGAGTTATCAGGTTTTAGATTTAATTTTGAAATGAACATTCAAATTGATATTTTTCCAAATTTTGTAGCTGAGAATGAAATGTAGGAACGTGGTCAACATTTATAATTATTACAAAACATGCTCCATTAATTATCAGTACATATATATCTACAATTTAAAGAATATTTAACGGCAACTACCCATCCAGGTATTCGATGTGATAAGTAAATGCAACATATAATTGCTTGTATTGTCATAATTTATTATTTATACAATTTATCAAACCAACGATCTTATAAGAAAGAACAGACTTCTATTTTTGTATATTCCATAAGATGTTATTGAAACAGCCTAATTACATTTCATGTATTTCGTGTGTATTTGCTAAGAAATGGGAAATACAGTCAAAAGTCATATTTTGTAACTCTATATTGACATCCAATATAAAGTTTTGTCATCTTTTAGTTTGATTGTTTCTCAATTGAGTCTGGAAATGATGTTACAGCTGTTTATGATGTTTTATTGGACATTGCTGGTGACGTTATCTGTATGTGATGTTTTCCCTCCTGTTCTTGCCGTACATTGTACTTGTGACTGCTCTAAATGCTTCCTCAACAATAACAAAAAGGTAAGTATTAATTTCACTCTTGTTTCTGTATTGCAAGCAAAATCATGAGTTACGATAAATTATTTCCTCAAGCTTCTGCTCTTGCCATACATATTGTACTTGTGACTCCTCTCAATTCATTCTCAGCAACAACAAAAAGGTAAGTATTGATTTCACTCTTTTTTTTCATTGCAAGCAAAATCATGAGTTATGATAAATTATTAACTCAAGCTCCTGCCTGCTCTTGCCGTATATTGTACTTGTTACTGCTGTAAATGCTTTTTCTGCAGCAACAAAAAGGTAAGTATTGATTTCACTCTTATTTTTTCATTGCAAGCAAAATCATGAGTTGTGATAAATTATTAACTCAAGCTCCTGCCTGCTCTTGCCGTACATTGTACTTGTTACTGCTGTAAATGCTTTTTCTGCAGCAACAAAAAGGTAAGTATTTATTTCACTCTTATTTTTTCATTGCAAGCAAAATCATGAGTTGTGATAAAGTATTAACTCAAGCTCCTGCCTGCTCTTGCCGTACATTGTACTTGTTACTGCTGTAAATGCTTTTTCTGCAGCAACAAAAAGGTAAGTATTTATGTCATTCTTATTTTTTCATTGCAAGCAAAATTATGAGTTGTGATAAAGTATTAACTCAAGCTCCTGCCTGCTCTTGCCGTACATTGTACTTGTTACTGCTGTAAATGCTTTTTTCTGCAGCAACAAAAAGGTAAGTATTTATTTCACTCTTGTTTTTTCCTTGCAAGGACAATCATGAGTTGCGATAAATTATTTATTTGAGGAAAAAAACTAGTACTGAAGTTATGCGGACACCATTACTGTCGTATAATCGTATTTATTATTATCTAAAGTATCGAAACGAATTATGTTATATGTATTTTTATAAATACAAGAGTAATCATTTAGTGATGAATAAAACACTATCTAGGGTATGTGTATTTATAAAATGTTAACAAAGAAAACCGTGTAACATTACTATTTGGAAGGATATGCGTGTCTGACAGCTTCTGGCACGAATAACAAATGTACATCGCCATCGCACTTGCTGCTGCTACTAAAATACTATACAAATGATTTTATTTTGCTTGAAATAATTTGGTTTAGTATTGTTATTCAATAAATAAAAAAAGCTGGGAATTCTAAATAATTTGTATTAAAATGTTATTTCATTAGATAGCGTTGTTATTTATAATCGATAATGTGGTACCCCTGTTTCGTTGTGTTGGTGACCGCTTACTATACTGCACCCAAACCGTTGACTGATAGACATGTTGTCTAATGAATATCTAGCTTTATCTACAGTTATTGCCTCTTAAACCATTGAAAACAAACCAAAGGTGTCACTGGAACTGAAGGCTAAGTCTTCTATATAATATTAATTTTTTAAAGCTGGCTTTTAGATCACCTCTATCTATTCTCATATAAGTTTTAATAATGCAATTTATATTAACAGACCACCTAATAAGTAAAAGCCGATTCCTATACAAGTCATTTTTAATAGCAACTAACACATCATGATCTGATACGACGTAGCTGAATCATAAAATGAATAGAAACTGTTAAAAATATTTGTATTTGATTTCGTATTGGTTTGTAAGAAAAAAAACGCTGTATTACATACATACATACATTTACTAGTACTTAAAAGGTTATGCCATACCTGAATATACCATTTTCAAATTTCAAAGTAAACGTTTATTGTATGGATCACATGTAAATAATTTGAAAATGTAAAATAAAATGGAACTTTTACTAATTTAAAACAACTTGCGTTATTAATAAGTTTGAATCCTTGATTTGGTCCAGATTTATTGATAAACAGAGATATTTTGAAACTAGATATTACCGGGTCCCCACTTATAAAAATGGGTAAAGCATTCAAGAAGTGATTCAAGAACAAGTTAGGGGTGGGCCGATCGATTCAAAGGGTAGTTTCGAATTCAGGTAGATACGGATGTCAAAGCCCGAACGGCGAAAAGTCTCTACGGACTCTGCTTCTAATTCCAAGCCGTGTTTATATTTAATTCCAGTTCATTAGAATTATCTGAATCCTGACATGGTAATGATGTCGACGGTAACTACGTATTGACCCTCCAGTACTCGTATAATACAGATAACAATCCCACCGATTGCAATGAGAGAACGGATTTGAGACGTAAAATTTCGTATTTGGGACGGCTGCTGAATGTTACGTCTTCAGGCATTTGTTATGGTGAAACACGATGGTGGAGGTTTTTATCTAACATTTGCGAATCCATAGCATCTGTGGGCTCTGGTATGGATCGCACAGTAACCGATCGCCGAGGACTTATTGTATCTGCGGTTGGTACCACTGTACTCGTGTAACAGGTTCCAGTAATTTGTCTAATAATGATAAACGTTTGGGCAACCTGTGTCGAGGCAACAAAACAATCCCAAATGTGATATCAGTTTTAAAAGTTGGACTCGTTCCTTTCTATGATGCGTTATAAAAGTATGCCCATTCTAATAAGTAAATAATGAGTCTTATATTATTGGCTGAGAGTTAGTAAAGCCTATCACTCAGGGCTGAAACCATTAAACCTCTGTCTGAATGTCCGTACGATATCCCGAGAACGCATTGATCTATAGATTAAAACGTTTGCAATATTCTACGTGAATAGGCTCAGCATTATAAAATATTTTCACATTGGTATTTACGATGAAATGAGCTATATACTTTTGCTACACCTGCGTGTATTTTGAATGTAACCTTAGTGATGTGTATGAAATGAAAAAAAAACAGTATCAAAGGACTAGAGACGTCATCATTTTAATAAAATAAATAAAAATTTCGAATACATCGTGATCGAGTACTGAGGTTTCGTATTAGGTAATTATGTAGTTTCATTGTTATAATCATAGAACGGGAAATGTTTATTTCTTTAATAAAGGGTGTACAGATGATCTTTATCTTTTATAATTGCAAGTGAAAGCTTTGTTCATTCCAAAATTACATGTCTTTAATCATAACTTTTGATCTTTAATCTTCGTGTAATTGTATTGTTCATGTTTTATGTGGATGGAACTTATGTTTAAACAATTAAAATTACTTATGTTTACATAAGGTCGACTGTCATCTTAAGATATATTTCGTTCGAATACCGAAAATAAATATATATTAATAACTATAATTTTATAAATAATATTAAAAATTTACTTCTTCTAACATGTGCAAGCTTTAGTAAGAAAAGTTATGGACAGGCTCTATATACGTTATTGTTGCAGTGATTTTAGATCATTAAATTTAAATATCTAGAAGACAATGATGTTTTACAAATTGTCCTACCCATAAACGTAAAACGCATTATAATTTATAGGGTAGATAAGTTTTTATATAGTTTATCTGTAATTACAACGATTAATCTAATGTGTTGATTAAAAAGAAGTTAAGTCTGGAAGTTGACTTAAATGATTTTTGTCTCTAGGTATAATAAAGAAATATTTAATTTCTTATTAACCTAATTAATAAGCCATATTATATCATATAAAATGCTTAATGTTCGATTAAAGTTTTATAAAACATAATATTCTTTATTGCTACGAATGTAATACTTGTAACAGCAAAATCTAAAATATTTGTGTTTCTAAGGATGACGATGTATCGATAAGTACAAGTGAACAAAGCATGACAGGAGAACCCGGGGTGGATAGCACGAGTCCGAGGTCTAGAGATGTCAACCTGACGTCCCAGCTGTACAATACCTCACTGGCGTCTAGCCCAGACCACGACCGTGTCGCCCTTCGTTCGATGGCTGCCAAAGCCAAGTCCGTTACAGCTAAATCAACACCGACAGAAGCCAATCCAATAAGAGTAAGGAAACTGGCAAAAAGGGGAAAAACGAAAAAACAGCGGATGATGGAAGAGGAAGTGAAAACTACACGCTCACCACCCGTAACTAGAAATGAATCTACGTCACTTAACCGACAGATTCCGAGTGACCAGCCTCCTCCTCCACAGAACACTGAGCCAAAGACAAAACTCGGAAAAGGAAAGGCAACGGAAGTAAGTTAATTTTATTTATTATTAAAGAACTTATTCGGTTTAGGAGCGGTGATTTTCTGGAAAAGATATACAATTTATTCTCTGCGTATTAGCTGAGCGTCAGCAAAACCAATAACTCACTAATTTGGCGGCTACAAGTTCTTTTCTGCTCGCTGGATATATAAGAATGCATATAGACATATGTTTTAAATATTACACAAACCTTTATTTATACCGGGTGTCTTTAAAGTCCTCCCCCTCCCCTTTTAACTTTATTATGAACAGAGATGGAGTGATTTTTGGGAGGATGTTTATATGACCAATAAGGAGTTTTTTAGTGTATGAAATTTATTGACTCACCCTCCCCCCCAAAAGAGGTATTTTTGGGGTTGTCAAAATGTTTAACTTATTTTTAATTAAATAGAAACCTAGCATTTAAAGTATTGTAAAAAAAGCAGAATGGTGCAAAATAGAGATCTCTAACTTTACTCTGTCAAATTAGGTGGACAATTAAAGTGTGAATCGTATTATAAAATCCCTACAGTTTCAGCTATATTTAAAGTTATTTTAAGGCCAATAAAAATTCACTCACTAGTATTTTGAGAAGTGACGATATGAAATCATAATAAATGTTATTATAAGAATCAACAACCAAACCGGTTACTGTGTCAAAGTAAACTGAATGTGTCTCGCATACTAACCGGTAATCAATAAGAGATTACCAGCTATCGGTACTCCAGGAATACTCCAGGGACAAAACCTAATAAACGCTGTGTTATTCACGGTTGTTGGAAAAAACCTAATAAACGCTGTGTTATTCACGGTTGTTGGACAAAACCTAATAAACGCTGTGTTATTCACGGTTGTTGGTGTAAGTTCTCAAAACAACTAGTGAGCGAATGTTTTATGTGCCTGTAGGGGTCAAAACTTTTCATACATAACAAAATTTCTCAGTTGGTCATATTAACATCTCCCAAAGTAAATCACTCCATTTCTATTCATAAAAATGTGAATAGGGGGAGGGGACTTTCAAGACATCAGGTATACAGGCAACATGACGTTCGGTGCTCACGTTACCTTTCCAATACATATATGGAAAAGTTAACCAATTACTATTAATAATAAAAACCAACAATTTTTTTATTTTAAATTAAAAAATAATAATTAAAAGTTGTTATTTGAAGCAGCCCAAAATGTATATTCTTCTTCGTAGTCACACAGCCAAGAGGTGAACATGGCTTGAGTATGGATTTGGTTATTATAACAAAAGAATATCATAATACGAGCTGTAAAAAGATGACATGTTCTAATTAGATCATTAGCAGTATAAACATGTTGGTTAACTACATAATAACTAAGACGTATAAAAATAAGAGTAGGATCAGAATATTAAATAAAACTATTTAAATACACTTAAACAAGATTTAAACTTAAGGTCTTCTTGTAAGCATGACACAACCGACATTACCCAAGTAAGGATGAGAATGACCTCAGTTTGTCTGTACAATCATAGTTTTAGGCTTCAGGAAGTTAAGATTTTGGTGGATTTCGCATCCAACAAAATCTTCCAGTAAACATGACACAACCGACATTACCCAAGTAAGGATGAGAATGACCTCAGTTTGTCTGTACAATCATAGTTTTAGGCTTCAGGAAGTTAAGATTTTGGTGGATTTCGCATCCAACAAAATCTTCCAGTAAACATGACACAACCGACATTACCCAAGTAAGGATGAGAATGACCTCAGTTTGTGTGTACAATCATAGTTTTAGGCTTCAGGAAGTTAAGAGTTTGGTGGATCTTGTATCCAATAAAATCTTCCAGTAAACATGACACAACCGACATTACCCAAGTAAGGATGAGAATGACCTCAGTTTGTCTGTACAATCATAGTTTTAGGCTTCAGGAAGTTAAGATTTTGGTGGATTCGCATCCAACAAAATCTTCCAGTAAACATGACACAACCGACATTACGCAAGTAAGGATGAGAATGACCTCAGTTTGTCTGTACAATCATAGTTTTAGGCTTCAGGAAGTTAAGATTTTGGTGGATTTCGCATCCAACAAAATCTTCCAGTAAACATGACACAACCGACATTACGCAAGTAAGGATGAGAATGACCTCAGTTTGTCTGTACAATCATAGTTTTAGGCTTCAGGAAGTTAAGATTTTGGTGGATTTCGCATCCAACAAAATCTTCCAGTAAACATGACACAACCGACATTACCCAAGTAAGGATGAGAATGACCTCAGTTTGTCTGTACAATCATAGTTTTAGGCTTCAGGAAGTTAAGATTTTGGTGGATTTCGCATCCAACAAAATCTTCCAGTAAACATGACACAACCGACATTACCCTAGTAAGGATGAGAATGACCTCAGTTTGTCTGTACAATCATAGTTTTAGGCTTCAGGAAGTTAAGATTTTGGTGGATTCGCATCCAACAAAATCTTCCAGTAAACATGACACAACCGACATTACCCAAGTAAGGATGAGAATGACCTCAGTTTGTCTGTACAATCATAGTTTTAGGCTTCAAGAAGTTAAGAGTTTGGTGGATCTCGTATCCAATAAAATCTTCCAGTAAACATGACACAACCGACGTTACCTAAGTAAGGATGAGAAGGCCTCAGTTTGTCTGTACAATCATAGTTTTATGTTTCAGGAAGTTAAGAGTTTGGTGGATCTTGTATCCAATAAAATCTTCCAGTAAACATGACACAACCGACGTTACCTAAGTAAGGATGAGAATGGCCTCAGTTTGTCTGTACAATCATAGTTTTATGTTTCAGGAAGTTAAGAGTTTGGTGGATCTCGTATCCAATAAAATCTCCCAGTCGATACTGCAGGAGCAGGAAGCAATGGCAAAGGAGGGAGTGACCAACGAGCGACTATCCCAAGCCAGGCTCCAAATGGCAACGTTTGAAACAGTTAAACGACTGGACAAGCCTCTGGAGGATATCGGACGTCTCACCGGTGACGCTACAACTGCTGTCAAAGTCATAGAGAACGCCGTGGCAAACAATGCGATGTTTCGTCAAGCGACTTCAGACAACAAAGCTTTGTCATCACGTAGTGGACAATCATCCATCATCAGCCTGTCTCCCATCACCAAAGACTACATAACGATGATCATGTCATAAAACTATATTTATACTATCGATTCACCTAAGTAGTTTTGTAGAACACTATGTACGCTCATGAAGAACCTTATCCCACCCTGTTTTCAATTCAAATTTTGCAGTAATGCCGGTTAGATATCTTTTAATACTCAATATATCTCTATTTGCAACACGTACCTTATCCGAATGCCAATGCCAGCTACTTTTGTGTATCCTATCAATTTATTAAAATACAGTATATTTGGTTAAGCCAATCCTTATATATTTGAATAAGAAAACGAGTTTATATTATGTTGGTGTTAAAGCCCCACTGGACAGTAACTGTATTCTGTTTTTTTTTTAAATTAACAATACTTTTAAATCAAGTAAAACGCTAACTTAATTACATACTACTTAAAATTGTTATAAGGAAACAATAAAAAAACGAGTTTTGAGCATAAAGCTCATGTGATTTGTGTTTGCTGAGACACAGAACACATCCGGCCACTAACAGAGAACAACTACTCGTACCTGCACCTTGACCTGAGCTGAGACACAGAACACAACCGGCCACTAACAGAGGACAACTACTCGTGCCTGCACCTTGACATGAGCTGAGACACAGAACACAACCGGCCACTAACAGAGGACAACTACTCGTACCTGCACCTTGGCATGAGCTGAGACACAGAACACAACCGGCCACTAACAGAGGACAACTATTCGTACCTGCACCTTGACATGAGCTGAGACACAGAACACAACCGGCCACTAACAGAGGACAACTACTCGTACCTGCACCTTGACCTGAGCTGAGACACAGAACACAACCGGCCACTAACAGAGGACAACTACTCGTACCTGCACCTTGACATGAGCTGAGACACAGAACACAACCGGCCACTAACAGAGGACAACTACTCGTACCTGCACCTTGACCTGAGCTGAGACACAGAACACAACCGGCCACTAACAGAGGACAACTACTCGTGCCTGCACCTTGACATGAGCTGAGACACAGAACACAACCGGCCACTAACAGAGGACAACTACTCGTACCTGCACCTTGACCTGAACTGAGACACAGAACACAACCGGCCACTAACAGAGGACAACTATTCGTACCTGCACCTTGACATGAGCTGAGACACAGAACACAACCGGCCACTAACAGAGGACAACTACTCGTACCTGCACCTTGACCTGAACTGAGACACAGAACACAACCGGCCACTAACAGAGGACAACTACTCGTACCTGCACCTTGGAATGAGCTGAGACACAGAACACAACCGGCCACTAACAGAGGACAACTACTCGTACCTGCACCTTGACATGAGCTGAGACACAGAACACAACCGGCCACTAAGAGAGGTCAACTACTCGTACCTGCACCTTGACCTGAACTGAGACACAGAACACAACCGGCCACTAACAGAGGACAACTATTCGTACCTGCACCTTGACATGAGCTGAGACACAGAACACAACCGGCCACTAACAGAGGACAACTACTCGTACCTGCACCTTGACCTGAACTGAGACACAGAACACAACCGGCCACTAACAGAGGACAACTACTCGTACCTGCACCTTGACATGAGCTGAGACACAGAACACAACCGGCCACTAACAGAGGACAACTATTCGTACCTGCACCTTGACATGAGCTGAGACACAGAACACAACCGGCCACTAACAGAGGACAACTACTCGTACCTGCACCTTGACATGAGCTAGCGAGAGGTCGGTTTAGTGGCCTGTCGAGTGTCATGGGCAGTCAACTTATCATTTGTATAGAGGGACACGCATAAAAAGAGCAAAATGCTTCGTCATAAGTATATACGAGTATTCTCGTGCAAAGTAATAAATTACATTTCCGCACTGTTATATAGATATGTACTATATCCTCACAAAGTCGGTTTAAAATCAATCTGCAATTATAGGAAATATAAATCAGTGAAGATACATATATCCGTAATAATATAAAATTATTTCCATAAAGTGTTACTTGATTACTGTTGGTGTAAGATTTCTCTAACATTTCCAAAAGTCCATCAGCAGTCATCCATAAAGCTGCCGAAGTTACGTTTTTTCTATATACCCGTCCACAGGATATTTTGTGAACGAATTAAAAATATCGAGGCAATCATTATTCAAATATCATATATGGAATTAGGCTGAGAGTTAACGAAATCTATCACTCTTGAAGATGACTGAATATAAATTGAGCTGTAGATGAAACTTCATAGTGTATAGTGATAGACCTCATCAAGTTGACCCACATCTGGTCAGGGTGCCAATAAGGATATGTTTATGATGTCCAAACAGTGGGGGTTTGGGGGGAGGTTGAGTTCTCGGGCATAACAGGGCAACTGGGGTTTTATATATTTTGTAACGATAATTATGAATACATTAAACATAGATATATTTTTAAGAAATGTGTACATTATAAAACAGTCTAATTGTACTAACATATGTCATAGAGTAATAAATTGAGAGATTTATTTTATGCTCTATTGCAGTTTATATAATCATGTAGTTCGAAAATTTTAAGAACTTAGGATTTTAACCATATTATTAATGAGGAATATGACAAATATACATAAAACGTTGGAAATTCAACCTAAAATTACATGTTTTGCTGAGCTCTGTAATATACATCCGTGTTCATGTAGGGGCCTAATGGCTGCAATACGGGTATTGTCAAAAGGCTTAGCTATAATGTATGTTTACTTAAATGTACCTAGAAATTGGATACTTGTAAAGGAAAATCCATACTTTTTGTTCAAAATTGATTCATTTTGTATCGAGTACAATATTTTAGTCGTTTGATAATTTAAGCTGCTATGTGTTTCGTTTGATCTTTGTACCACAAGTTCGTCATGTCTATCGTCTATCATAATACGAGGTTTTCCTTTTTTACTGGCCTTCTGTAATACATAGATTTTTATTAATAGCAGTACGAGCATATACTATTATTACTTATAATTTAAATCGTTCAGCATTCAGATTTCTAATATCAAACATAAAAAACGACGATATACTAAGGACGAATAATAATACTTAAAACTATAAAAAATATACTCCGTAAACATTTACGAGTTAGTGATCACTTCAGTGTTAAAATAGTACCTAAAAAATACATATCGGAACTATAAAAGCATAGTAAAGATAATCCTGATTTCAAACTAACGAATGAATAATTCCTGCGATACAGGTTATCACAAGTAAACTTGATTTAAATAAAAGATTTACATACTCTATGGAGTTCACGAGTGGAGTAGTGAAAGGAAGGCGCACTCCGCCTGTCAGGGCTCAGTCTAATGTACGGACCTCACGAGTGGAGTAGTGGGAGGAATACACCATCCGCCTGTCAGGGCTCAGTCTAATGTACGGACCTCACGAGTGGAGTAGTGGGAGGAATACACCATCCGCCTGTCAGGGCTCAGTCTAATGTACGGAGCTCACGAGTGGAGTAGTGGGAGGAATACACCATCCGCCTGTCAGGGCTCAGTCTAATGTACGGAGCTCACGAGTGGAGTAGTGGGAGGAATACACCATCCGCCTGTCAGGGCTCAGTCTAATGTACGGACCTCACGAGTGGATTAGTGGGAGGAATACACCATCCGCCTGTCAGGGCTCAGTCTAATGTACGGAGCTCACGAGTGGAGTAGTGGGAGGAATACACCATCCGCCTGTCAGGGCTCAGCCTAATGTACGGACCTCACGAGTGGAGTAGTGGGAGGAATACACCATCCGCCTGTCAGGGCTCAGTCTAATGTACGGACCTCACGAGTGGAGTAGTGGGAGGAATACACCATCCGCCTGTCAGGGCTCAGTCTAATGTACGGAGCTCACGAGTGGAGTAGTGGGAGGAATACACCATCCGCCTGTCAGGGCTCAGTCTAATGTACGGAGCTCACGAGTGGAGTAGTGGAATGAATGCACCATCCGCCTGTCAGGGCTCACTCAGTCTACTCTACTGAGCTAACGAGTGGAGTAGCGGGATGTATGCACCATCCGCCTGTCAGGGCTCAGTCTACTCTACAGAGCTCACGAGTGGAGTAGCGGGAGGAATGCACCATTCGCCTGTCAGGGCTCAGTCTAATGTACGGAGCTCACGAGTGGAGTAGCGGGAGGAATATACCATCCGCCTGTCAGGCCTCGGTCTACTGTACGAAGCTCACGAGTGGAGTAGCGGGAGGAATGCACCATTCGCCTGTCAGGGCTCAGTCTAATGTACGGAGCTCACGAGTGGAGTAGTGGAAGGAATACACCATCCGCCTGTCAGGGCTCAGTCTAATGTACGGAGCTCACGAGTGGAGTAGCGGGAGGAATACACCATCCGCATGTCAGGGCTCACTCAGTCTACTCTACTGAGCTCACGAGTGGAGTAGCGGGATGAATGCACCGTCCACCTGTCAGGGCTCAGTCTACTCTACGAAGCTCACGAGTGGAGTAGCTGGAGGAATGCACCATCCGCCTGTCAGGGCTCGGTCTACTCTACTGAGCTCACGAGTGGAGTAGCGGGAGGAATGCACCATCCGCCTGTCAGGGCTCGGTATACTCTACTGAGCTCACGAGTGGAGTAGCGGGATGAATTCCCCATCCGTCTGTCAGGGCTCGGTCTACTCTACTGAGCTCACGAGTGGAGTAACGGGATGAATGTCCCATCCGCCTGTCAGGGCTCGATCTAATGTACGGAGCTCACGAGTGGAGTAGCGGGATGAATTCACCATCCGTCTGTCAGGGCTCAGTCTACTCTACTGAGCTCACGAGTGGAGTAGCGGGATGAATGCACCATCCGCCTGTCAGGGCTCAGTCTAATGTACGGAGCTCATGGGTGGAGTAGCTGGAGAAATGCACCATCCGCCTGTCAGGGCTCGGTCTACTCTACTGAGCTCACGTGTGGAGTAGCGGGATGAAAGTCCCATCCGCCTGTCAGAGCTCGGTCTAATGTACGGAGCTCACGAGTGGAGTAGCGGGAGGAATGCACCATCCGCCTGTCAGGGCTCAGTCTAATGTACGGAGCTCACGAGTGGAGTAGCGGGATGAATGCACCATCCGTCTGTCAGGGCTCGGTCTACTCTACTGAGCTCACGAGTGGAGTAGCGTGATGAATGTCCCATCCGCCTGTCAGGGCTCGATCTAATGTACGGAGCTCACGAGTGGAGTAGCGGGATGAATTCACCATCCGTCTGTCAGGGCTCAGTTTACTCTACTGAGCTCACGAGTGGAGTAGCGGGAGGAATGCACCATCCGCCTGTCAGGGCTCGGTCTACTCTACTGAGCTCACGAGTGGAGTAGCGATATGAATGTCCCATCCGCCCGTCAGGGCTCGGTCTAATATACGGAGCTCACGAGTGGAGTAGCGGGATGAATTCACCATCCGTGTGTCAGGGCTCAGTCTACTCTACTGAGCTTACGAGTGGAGTAGCGGGATAAATGCATCATCCGCCTGTCAGAGCTCCCTGTCGATCACTTTTCATGCGTTTGTAAAAACATGGCGCATGCTATACTCAGCTCCACGTTCACTGTGCAGTACAGATCTTATGGGACATACTCATGTTACTACCTGTACTGGGAACATCGTGTCCAGTGGTCTGCGAGTTGCGTCAACTGTCCTCGCGACTCGCACTAAGTAGCTTAAATAGGATTTTTGTTTTTTAACATTATTTTAGTATTAATAACTACTTCAAAGCCCCTAATTTATTATTTTGACATAACTGCAAAATGAATTTAATGTGTACATAATTTACGGGTAACCTGTATACTGCCATTATCAATTTACATAAAAAAATAAATCTGTAGTTAAGGATTAACATTTTTTAATAATAACTATTACGATACTTTAAATTATAACATAATTTTTTTTACTAAAGAGTAATGTCAAAAGTAACGTGTAAGTACCCTATACCTGTAACAAGAAACCTGATTTTGAAAAATTTGTTGTGAAAATTTGAGAAATAAGTTTATGACGGATAAACATTTAGTATGACCGAAAGAACGTATTTAGTTCAATGTGTTTATGGAGAGTGGCTCGGGCAGTCGATGTACCACTGGAACTGCTCCGTACTGCACGGTGAACGTGGAACCGAGTATAGACGGTTTAAATAAAATAACATCACTTATTTGGTTTGTAACTACCATTATATTGTTATAATCTGATTAAATCTTTCATTTAAGTAAAAACAATAATTTGCATACCATTATTAATCATAATCTTTCGCTCGCTGATTTTTGTCGGTTAGAAAATTTTTATTGGTTATTAAATATAATGTTTAAATATGTAATTATTTAAATATGTAATTATTTAAATATGTTTGTAACATTGCTTATTATTATTAATTATATTGTAGTCTTTGTATTTACAAATTTATTTCATTCTTTTAAAGTACATGCATTACAAAAGTATCAATAAGCTCAAATACAAAAGAGTCATCCGCTTTGTAATAGTAACCATAAATTGTATTTATTCAATAAATAAGTATTATTTTCATTAGGCATAACACATTATGTATACGCACGTTATTTATGAATAATGTTTATAGTCCCAAAATTACGAATAATGATTGAAATAGCGATTAGTAGTTACATTAGCATTACCGTTATCATTTACTAAAATGACACTTTTAAATTCAATGAGGCACATGAATACAGTGTGACGATAAGACAGACAGGTACTACGTTAGAGGAGTGGGGAAAACATAACTAGTTAATTTAGGAATGGCTAGTTCGAGGAACACGCAAGTTCGAGAGACAATTTGACAATTTCTTTATTTAACCTGCCCTGGCTTAGACCAAAGGTCCACTCTTCCGCCAGGACAGGCCCCAAACATTTTACAATTTTATCATTCATTACAGTTGTTGTGGAAAAACATGTCTTACTTATACACAAGCATTTTTACATTGCATTGTATACATGTCTTTACATTGCATGCTTGTAAAAAGGTTATTCCTGCAATACACAATGATATTATAAATTCGAAATATTAAATAATAAATATAAATATATATATATATATATATTTATTTTTTTATCATTGCACAGTCAACAATACATATTAGAGATAAAGTGCAAGTATTACATGCAATAAATATAACTATTCCTCTCAAACTAACCTAGACACCGCAAACACTTTAATAAATCACATGCATTTAAACATGCATAATAAAGAGTTTAATAAATATTCATTATAATTTATACAAAACGAAAATAAAACAACACAGAACAATTATTTACATGGTAATCTAAATTAAATTAAATTAATCACATATATTGTGTTTACAGCAATGATGTAGTAATTACTCATATCTAGCCAACAAATGATTATTTAGGCTTTTTTTAAACAAAGAAATACTAGGAGCATATTTAATACTGTCATCTAAGTTGTTTAATAATCTTATACTCCTTATATGATAAGATTTATTATATGTTACAGTTCTATGAATTGGAAACTGTAAAGTAATGTTACCAAATCTTGTTTCCCTACCATGCACACGGTTCATCATTATATATTGATGGAATAAATAGTCTGGTTTCTCAAATATCAAAATTTTATACATCTGTAATAGAACACTGTACTCAATTCTTTTATTGATCTTTAGCCAACATAGCTCTTTAAAATAAGCAGTAACATGCGCATCTATTGGTAAATTGAAGATATAACGAATACATGCATTTTGTGCTCTTTGTAGCCTATGCAGTTGTTCATTGTTTATATCACAAAATACGGCATTGGAATAGTCAAAATATGGAAAAATAAGGGTAGATACAAGCATTTTTTTACATGTACATTTGGATTGAAACAGAGCCTCTGAAGCCTATACAAACTTTGGTATACTCTCTTGTGAATATAGTTAACTTGCTCCGACCATGACAGCGTATTACATAATCTAACACCTAGGTTAACAACAGCATGCTCATAATTAATTGCAAACCCATTTATTGTTACATGCAAAATCTCATTTAAGTTAACATTATATAAAAGACGAGGTGTTCCTAATATTATCGGTTTGCATTTAGCTGCATTCAGGCTTAGCCCATGGTCAGTGCACAACTTATACAACATTGTAATATCAGCGTTTAGGCGGTCAACAGCAATATTAATTTCATCCAACTGACAGTGCGTTTACATTTGCATGCCATCAGCATATAACATTGTCTTACAAAAAGTAATAGGTTCATCTATTCTATTTATGTACAAAGTAAATAACAATGCGGACATTGTTGACCCCTGAGGCACCCCTACAGGGTTACACCTCCATTCAGACAGTATACCACTTTGAGTTTGAACTCTGACTACTAAATAAGAGCAAAACCACTTAAGAACTATGTCATCAAAATTATATGATTCGATTATAGACAATAGTAGCCTATGGTTGACACACTCAAAAGCTCGACTAAAGTCCAAGAGCATTAATATTGTTAACTTCCTCTGATCCATGGCTCGTCTGATATCATCTGTTACTCTTATCAGGGCAGTTTGAGTGCTGTATACAGGGCAATAACCAGACTAGTATTTGAACAGGATATTATTTACATTAACATATTCGCTGACCTGTTTATATGCAAGCTTATCAAGAATTTTCCCTAGGACACACAGAATATTTATAGACCTGTAGTGTTTACATTCTAAAGGATTATCAATCTTTGGTAATGGCAGAATTAATGCTCTCTTCCACTGACTAGGATAAACACTATTATTAAGTGAGTAGTTAAAAATGTAACATAAAACATATTTTATTTCATCATACACTAATTTGATGAATTTTAATGGTATGCCATCATTTCCCACTGCATTAGAGGAAATGTTTTTAATCTCACTATGAATTAATTCTACAGTAATATTAGTAAACTTAAAATTATTATGAGTCTCTCCTAGTTCTCTCTTACTCTTGTAATATTCAATCAGGTTATTGTCTATACCATTATTAACACCACAAAAATAGTTATTAAGGTCATTGATGTTACCAATAGGGTCTGAAATATGTTTCTTTTCCTTACCAGCACCCTGAATAATTAAAATCTTCCATAAGTCTTTGCCCGACTTTTTTTCCTCTAGTAACAAACGAAAATGACGATTCCTCGCATCTCTCTGTAATCTCTTAATTCTATTTCTTAACTCTCTGTACCCTTCCCAGTCCTCTACATTTTTTGTTCTAACATAACGCTTATATTTAGAGTCTCTATGTGTCATCAACCCTTTCAGTACTTCATCTATCCAAGGACAAGGTTTTCTTTTCTTACGGATAACTCGTTCAGGTAAAAATGTATTAAATAATTCTAACAATCTCTCCTCAACCAAATTTACCATTTCATCAATATTATTACTACTATACACATTGCCCCAATCCGTATTTAAACATTAATTTTTTAAATTAATGATATTCACATGCTTAATCTCTTATAACTAATCTTTTTTTATTTACATTTAACTTAATTCTTAAATTTAATTCTACGTAAATCAATTCATGGTAAGAAATCCCTGAAACAGCCAACTGACCATGCTTTTTTACCTTATTTACATCATTCACTATAATTAAGTCCAACAGCGTATCGCTATTAGGTAAATGGTAGGTTGCATTCAGTGGTAAAATATTTAAATTAAGAGCTTCAACATGATTCAATAATGCGGTTCTTTATAGGGGTATTATCCCCTCTAATAACTTTTAAGCCGTTCCACGGATCACACTTCCAAATAGAATTACTTGTAAGGATAAATTTACAATCGTCCACGGTCATGTTCATTATACAAGCAAAGTGAAACAGATTACTACACCCAGAGCAAGTAAGAAAATTGCTGTGTAGGTTAGGTTACCAGGTCAGCAGCGAAACACTGTGTGTGTGTGTGTGTGTGTGTGTGTGTGTGTGTGTGTGTGTGTGTGTGTGTGTGTGTGTGTGTGTGTGTGTGTGTGTGTGTGTGTGTGTGTGTGTGTGTGTGTGTGAGAGCGAGTGTGAGAGAGAGAGAGAGAGAGAGAGAGAGATTTCTTTATTTTACCTGGCTTAGACCAACGGTCCACTCTTCCGCCAGGACAGGGCCCAAATATTATTCAATTTATTATTCATTACAGTCGTGGCAACAAGCTATTTTACACTGTGTTCCATGCATAGAGGGCTATATTGTTATATATAAGGTGAACTTTCCTACCACTCAGAACCAATGAGGTATAAAGAACTTCGTACATATCTATGATTCTGAATAGTACCCCTTAGTTGCCTTGTGTCTGGTTATGAATCTTTTATTCTCTCATCTACACTCCTCATGTATTTTATATTTTGTTAAACAGAAAGACAAATATTTTAGGATCATAATACAAATGTTAATAACTTTTATTCAACATTTGCTAATAATAAAAACCCTACGTATACTTCTTTATAAGATGGTGAAGATTTGTAAATATGTTTCCACCTAATCATTTTAGTGCCAATTCAGGACCTAAATAGTTTGCACTTTCGTCATATTTCAGACACTGAATGAAACAAATAGATATTTATCACCAATTTATGTCAAAGACATAACAGAGGCTAGAAACTATTTTTTAAATGCCATCTCTTTATAAGAGACATAATCAGTGATCAGAATAGAGACGTAAAGCTGTGCTTGGATTATTACGACTGGATAATCTCGGAATATCAGCACTTTAAGCATTATCTCTTCAGTTAGGAGGGTATAAGTTTCGGATGAATGGTTTTATCATATTTCTTCAGCTCATAGACGTACATAGCCCTAGTTATATTTCACTTTACATATTAGCAAGTTAATTTCTTCTCCATGTTAAACATGTTGCCAAATGTGCTATCAAAAGTATAGTTTGGCTGTTATTGAAGTTGATAAGGTATAGTGTTTTATGATATAGTTTAGTATTTAAAATGAACACAAAGAAGAGAGGCGCGAGAAGACCTGAGAGACACAAGAAGGCTCGAACTAAACGCTGTACTTTAGCACGAGAACAACTAGATTCGATTCCATCCGATGAAGAGTTCGATCGTACAAGATGTTTATTTGTTACTCCACCGAACAGATCTCCTGGAACACCTATTAAGGACGACCACCTCCTTGTTCGCCCTTGCACTCTGGCAGAGATCAAGACTTGGGAACTTCCCGATATGCTCAAAAGGAATGTTTCGTGTCATTCTTTAGATTCAAAAGGGTATCCGAGTAATCTGTGGGAGAGCTGCAATGTGTCGGATAAAGACTCTGTAGAAGGTGATTGTGATACCGACGAAATGTTATTTCATTCTCCGAAACACGAAGCATTCATTACTTCGTCACCAAATTCTTCACACAATTCAACGATAGACATCGATGTCTTTCTCAGTCCGTTACCGTTGACCCCAGGAAGAGACCTAGAAGCTCGAGTGGCGAAAATGTCACCTCTTTTTCGTTATCGAGAAAGTCCGGAGTGTGTTTTTAGTGATCTGTCACCTTTGCGGACACCACCGACCCCAGGGAGCTGGCTAGATGTTTTAGAAGATCAGGAGGACTGATCGTTTTACGTGTCTTTTCGTTACGTGTACTACGGAAGTTTTAGTAATTCTACTCCTGAAACATTATCCGGTTCACTGGTACTCATCAGTACTATGTGTTGTTAATGTAATTGCTCTAAACGTGGTAAGCCTTTGTCTCGAGAGACTTCTTGTTGTAGAATATTTACTTCGAGTATTTTACACATAACTGTAAGAAAAACTTACTGTTATAATATTAGAAAATAAATCTTCATTACCTCATTATGATTGTTGTTTTTCGATGGTGCTGGTTATGTAGAGTAATATTATTTTAATTATTTTATATTTATATTGTCCATAAAGGGTGCTTTGGAAGTGCGGAAACTATTTAAGCCAATGAAGTTGTAAATATGTGTTACGATTGAATAAAAATATAAATAGTTCTGAATGAGACAGATGATATTTTCATTCTACTGAAGAGTGTAAGTGACGTAATGGATCAATGCAGGCACCATTTGGTTGATTAAGGGCACGTAATGGACTGATAATGTGGTCGCTGTTAGTACATATAAATGCTGTTTAAGTTCATTAGTACTAATTATACCATTTGATATAATAATTTAAGTATTTAGTTTTCCAATTTGTAAAATAAAACTACATTTAAATCGACAGGAATAAAATGTTTGCAGATTCAATATATGTTACTTGAGGAATAGTTTTTTTCCGTGTTGATTAGGAAACGGAAATTATTTATTTGTTGAATATAACAGATTTATAAGAAATAGGTTTATTTGTGTCTACTGATAAAGAAAAATTCTAGATTTGTGTTTCCATTTATCTACGAAAACATGGAATTACCTTGATAAAAGTTTTATTAGATAAAACGGTATGCGTGATTGAACTTTTCTTGGAATTTAAGTAGAAAGAAAAAGTTTTTAATTTAAATTGGTTCATTTTGTCCAAACTCAGATATATGTATATATATATATATATATATATATATATATATATATATATATATATATATATATATACAATGGACGGACTGGACCTTTTCTGTATGGATTGGTTTTATGTTTGATATAAATCCATAATACAGACTCAAAGATATTAAAAATGAAAAATAAAAAAAATCGTGTCTTCACGTTTTTACACATATTTCGTAGTTTAGGTGTCTATGACGTCGAAATGATGTTCGTTTCGAGCTTCTTCGTCGCCGACTTCAGACGAACACTAACGCCAGATTCCAGGAGTCAAGTCTGTGGCATTGTCAGATATCAGACGCTGCACTACGCAGAAGCTGAAATGGCGCCCAACTCAGCAGCATTCGTATTAGATTTAAGTAGTTTACAACAGCTGTTTTTAACATTCAACTATTATGGTAAACTGGGCACAAATGTTCATCATATTACGCAATTAAATAGTAGATTAATTAGTATACAAGAATTTAATACTGATATGAAATAAAATTATTTTATCAATACTGTTTTTGAATGGAGATTGAAAAAATTCACTCAATTTCCAAACGTAAATCTATATAGTTTATTTGATGAATAGCCTAGACATAAAATCTTTGATTTCAAAAGGCCTCGCACTAAATACAAAAGTTTACATTGAAAAATTGTGTTATTATTACTAGTTGCAATTTATTTTAAAATCAGTTTAGAAAACACATTTCTACATAATTTTTTTATTTCTCGTTATCATCAGCAGGTCATTAGTTAATCAAGCATTGCTTGTAAGCAGTTACATCTTTTTTCTCTAGGCCACACTTTATATAATCAAAATTGTGGTTTTGATAGTAACACAAGTAAAAACTAAGTAAAATATATTTCCATATTTATTTTCACTCAAAATAAAGTAGGCCTATGCTGTTGTTATAAGAGGTCCATATATTTTCCGGCAACGGATCCTCTATGCCAGAGTCCGGATCGTCGTAATGTATAAAAGGCGGAGAGATTGTTGATGCTAAGGGAGGAGGGTCGAACTCCTTAATGGCGTCCACGTCGAAGTGATCGTCCATCACTCCCATCGGAGCCTAAACATGTAGAGTTATTACAAAGTGTCAGGTGGTAGCAACATGAAGTCAAGCATTACATGGTTCTGTAACACTTGGAGAACAACATATCTGCTAGCATTTTCTGTTGCAGAACAAAATATTATGTACAAATGATAAGGTAATTTTACATTTACATTTTTAATAACTTTTGCTCTTTTGAGATTATGGATAATGTTCAAATAACACAGTATATCATGTTCAAGTCCAGTAAATATAGTGAATATTTTAAATGAAACTGGATGTGTATTCTCGGGGTATCTTCACCAGCTGTCACCGTAAGTCTTGAGTAGTGTTTGGCCATGGTTAAACCTGACGCTAAGATGATAAATGTATGTGTATTCTCGGGGTATCTTCACCAGCTGTCACCGTAAGTCTTGAGTAGTGTTTGGCCATGGTTAAACCTGACGCTAAGACGATAAATGTATGTGTATTCTCGGGGTATCTTCACCAGCTGTCACCGTAAGTCTTGAGTAGTGTTTGGCCATGGTTAAACCTGACGCTAAGACGATAAATGTATGTGTATTCTCGGGGTATCTTCACCAGCTGTCACCGTAAGTCTTGAGTAGTGTTTGGCCATGGTTAAACCTGACGCTAAGATGATAAATGTATGTGTATTCTCGGGGTATCTTCACCAGCTGTCACCGTAAGTCTTGAGTAGTGTTTGGCCATGGTTAAACCTGACGCTAAGACGATAAATGTATGTGTATTCTCGGGGTATCTTCACCAGCTGTCACCGTAAGTCTTGAGTAGTGTTTGGCCATGGTTAAACCTGACGCTAAGACGATAAATGTATGTGTATTCTCGGGGTATCTTCACCAGCTGTCACCGTAAGTCTTGAGTAGTGTTTGGCCATGGTTAAACCTGACGCTAAGACGATAAATGTATGTGTATTCTCGGGGTATCTTCACCAGCTGTCACCGTAAGTCTTGAGTAGTGTTTGGCCATGGTTAAACCTGACGCTAAGACGATAAATGTATGTGTATTCTCGGGGTATCTTCACCAGCTGTCACCGTAAGTCTTGAGTAGTGTTTGGCCATGGTTAAACCTGACGCTAAGATGATAAATGTATGTGTATTCTCGGGGTATCTTCACCAGCTGTCACCGTAAGTCTTGAGTAGTGTTTGGCCATGGTTAAACCTGACGCTAAGACGATAAATGTATGTGTATTCTCGGGGTATCTTTACCAGCTGTCACCGTAAGTCTTGAGTAGTGTTTGGCCATGGTTAAACCTGACGCTAAGATGATAAATGTATGTGTATTCTCGGGGTATCTTCACCAGCTGTCACCGTAAGTCTTGAGTAGTGTTTAGCCATGGTTAAACCTGACGCTAAGACGATAAATGTATGTGTATTCTCGGGGTATCTTCACCAGCTGTCACCGTAAGTCTTGAGTAGTGTTTGGCCATGGTTAAACCTGACGCTAAGACGATAAATGTATGTGTATTCTCGGGGTATCTTCACCAGCTGTCACCGTAAGTCTTGAGTAGTGTTTGGCCATGGTTAAACCTGACGCTAAGATGATAAATGTATGTGTATTCTCGGGGTATCTTCACCAGCTGTCACCGTAAGTCTTGAGTAGTGTTTGGCCATGGTTAAACCTGACGCTAAGACGATAAATGTATGTGTATTCTCGGGGTATCTTCACCAGCTGTCACCGTAAGTCTTGAGTAGTGTTTGGCCATGGTTAAACCTGACGCTAAGACGATAAATGTATGTGTATTCTCGGGGTATCTTCACCAGCTGTCACCGTAAGTCTTGAGTAGTGTTTGGCCATGGTTAAACCTGACGCTAAGATGATAAATGTATGTGTATTCTCGGGGTATCTTCACCAGCTGTCACCGTAAGTCTTGAGTAGTGTTTGGCCATGGTTAAACCTGACGCTAAGACGATAAATGTAATGTTAGTGTTTGGCCATGGTTAAACCTGACGCTAAGATGATAAATGTATGTGTATTCTCGGGGTATCTGTATCTTCACCAGCTGTCACCGTAAGTCTTGAGTAGTGTTTGGCCATGGTTAAACCTGACGCTAAGATGATAAATGTATGTGTATTCTCGGGGTATCTTCACCAGCTGTCACCGTAAGTCTTGAGTAGTGTTTGGCCATGGTTAAACCTGACGCTAAGACGATAAATGTATGTGTATTCTCGGGGTATCTTCACCAGCTGTCACCGTAAGTCTTGAGTAGTGTTTGGCCATGGTTAAACCTGACGCTAAGATGATAAATGCATGTGTAAACAGCATCATGAATACTCGTAGCCTAAAGTATAAATAGGTCTAAACAATTGTGAGGTTATTGCATTTTTTTGTCGCTTCAGATGCAAAGTAGCTTGGATAACAGTTTGTATAGTGTATAAAGATAAATAAGGCAATAGTAATAAATAAATTGATCTTATAAACATATATATGTATATTGTTCATCGTGTTGGATAAATGTTACCTGTACGTAATATCTATCTTAATCAATCTTTATTGTTATTAGCGTCTATTAAGTTTGAGATCTGTTAGTTTCACCGTGATGAATCATTAGAAGACCATAGTTAGTTATATTGTATCCACCCAAGTAAATATTTTTAGGTTTTTAATAGAAGTTTTATACGTTTTAAATGACTAAATCATAAAAAAACCAATTGAAATTTTTATTATGAATATCTCAGATTGAAAAACTTAAAAAAAATTGGATATAAATCAATCATATTTAACACCAGAAAACTCAAAACTATTTCACGACATTCTAGAGCATTAATATGCTCAACATTGTTCTTAGAGTAACGAAATCAAATGGTAGGCAGTATAGTCATCCCTTATCAAAGTGAAGAGTAGAGCCAACAATATACGAGGCGGACACTATTGATAAGACTTCATCCGGTACAGGCAAGAATTTAATCTAACCCACATTTGATCCTGACTGAAAACTCAACGTCTTAATAGTCTACTAATCTGTCACGTTCTTTACAATATACTGGTAAACAACGTTCGTATCGTGAGTACAGACAGGTAGTAACATTGCTCAACGTCTTATAGTCTACTAGTCTGTCACGTACTTTACTATATACTGGTAAACAACGTTCGTATCGTGAGTACAGACAGGTAGTAACATTGCTCAACGTCTTATAGTCTACTAGTCTGTCACGTACTTTACAATATACTGGTAAACAACGTTCGTATCGTGAGTACAGACAGGTAGTAACATTGCTCAACGTCTTATAGTCTACTAGTCTGTCACGTACTTTACAATATACTGGTAAACAACGTTCGTATCGTGAGTACAGACAGGTAGTAACATTGCTCAACGTCTTATAGTCTACTAGTCTGTCACGTACTTTACAATATACTGGTAAACAACGTTCGTATCGTGAGAACAGACAGTTAGTAACATTGCTCAACGTCTTATAGTCTACTAGTCTGTCACGTACTTTACAATATACTGGTAAAAAACGTTCGTATCGTGAGTACAGACAGGTAGTAACATTGCTCAACGTCTTAATAGTCTACTAATCTGTCACGTTCTTTACAATATACTGGTAAACAACGTTCGTATCGTGAGTACAGACAGGTAGTAACATTGCTCAACGTCTTATAGTCTACTAGTCTGTCACGTACTTTACAATATACTGGTAAACAACGTTCGTATCGTGAGTACAGACAGGTAGTAACATTGCTCAACGTCTTAATAGTCTACTAGTCTGTCACGTACTTTACAATATACTGGTAAACAACGTTCGTATCGTGAGTACAGACAGGTAGTAACATTGCTCAACGTCTTATAGTCTACTAGTCTGTCACGTACTTTACAATATACTGGTAAACAACGTTCGTATCGTGAGTACAGACAGGTAGTAACATTGCTCAACGTCTTATAGTCTACTAGTCTGTCACGTACTTTACAATATACTGGTAAACAACGTTCGTATCGTGAGTACAGACAGGTAGTAACATTGCTCAACGTCTTATAGTCTACTAGTCTGTCACGTACTTTACAATATACTGGTAAACAACGTTCGTATCGTGAGTACAGACAGGTAGTAACATTGCTCAACGTCTTATAGTCTACTAGTCTGTCACGTACTTTACAATATACTGGTAAACAACGTTCGTATCGTGAGTACAGACAGGTAGTAACATTGCTCAACGTCTTATAGTCTACTAGTCTGTCACGTACTTTACAATATACTGGTAAACAACGTTCGTATCGTGAGTACAGACAGTTAGTAACATTGCTCAACGTCTTATAGTCTACTAGTCTGTCACGTACTTTACAATATACTGGTAAACAACGTTCGTATCGTGAGTACAGACAGTTAGTAACATTGCTCAACGTCTTATAGTCTACTAGTCTGTCACGTACTTTACAATATACTGGTAAACAACGTTCGTATCGTGAGTACAGACAGGTAGTAACATTGCTCAACGTCTTATAGTCTACTAGTCTGTCACGTACTTTACAATATACTGGTAAACAACGTTCGTATCGTGAGTACAGACAGGTAGTAACATTGCTCAACGTCTTATAGTCTACTAGTCTGTCACGTACTTTACAATATACTGGTAAACAACGTTCGTATCGTGAGTACAGACAGGTAGTAACATTGCTCAACGTCTTATAGTCTACTAGTCTGTCACGTACTTTACAATATACTGGTAAACAACGTTCGTATCGTGAGTACAGACAGTTAGTAACATTGCTCAACGTCTTATAGTCTACTAGTCTGTCACGTACTTTACAATATACTGGTAAACAACGTTCGTATCGTGAGTACAGACAGGTAGTAACATTGCTCAACGTCTTATAGTCTACTAGTCTGTCACGTACTTTACAATATACTGGTAAACAACGTTCGTATCGTGAGTACAGACAGGTAGTAACATTGCTCAACGTCTTATAGTCTACTAGTCTGTCACGTACTTTACAATATACTGGTAAACAACGTTCGTATCGTGAGTACAGACAGGTAGTAACATTGCTCAACGTCTTATAGTCTACTAGTCTGTCACGTACTTTACAATATACTGGTAAACAACGTTCGTATCGTGAGTACAGACAGGTAGTAACATTGCTCAACGTCTTATAGTCTACTAGTCTGTCACGTACTTTACAATATACTGGTAAACAACGTTCGTATCGTGAGTACAGACAGGTAGTAACATTGCTCAACGTCTTATAGTCTACTAGTCTGTCACGTACTTTACAATATACTGGTAAACAACGTTCGTATCGTGAGTACAGACAGGTAGTAACATTGCTCAACGTCTTATAGTCTACTAGTCTGTCACGTACTTTACAATATACTGGTAAACAACGTTCGTATCGTGAGTACAGACAGGTAGTAACATTGCTCAACGTCTTATAGTCTACTAGTCTGTCACGTACTTTACAATATACTGGTAAACAACGTTCGTATCGTGAGTACAGACAGGTAGTAACATTGCTCAACGTCTTATAGTCTACTAGTCTGTCACGTACTTTACAATATACTGGTAAACAACGTTCGTATCGTGAGTACAGACAGTTAGTAACATTGCTCAACGTCTTATAGTCTACTAGTCTGTCACGTACTTTACAATATACTGGTAGTATCGTGAGTACAGACAGTTAGTAACATTGCTCAACGTCTTATAGTCTACTAGTCTGTCACGTACTTTACAATATACTGGTACTAGTAATACAACGTACAGTGTTCGTAGGATCGTGAGTACAGACAGTAGTAACATTGCTCAACGTCTTATAGTCTACTAGTCTGTCACGTACTTTACAATATACTGGTAAACAACGTTCGTATCGTGAGTACAGACAGTTAGTAACATTGCTCAACGTCTTATAGTCTACTAGTCTGTCACGTACTTTACAATATACTGGTAAACAACGTTCGTATTGTTGAGTATAGACAGTTAATAACATTGCTTTAGCTCAATAATTAAACTACCAATCCGACTTCAGGCTACAATATCTAATTACAGTTGTGGTTATATAAGTAAATAATCATCTTTTACTCTGGAGTAGCGCAGTGTCGTAAAGTTGTACTTACCATACAAATTTCTGCAGTTAATCCTAATCCCATGAGAACGAGTAAGATCATTGTTTTCCAACTAGAGTAAAATTACACTTTAGATCCGACTTCACTCAGGCTACAATACCAAATTACAGCTGTGCTTATATATATAAATAATAATTATTATTACACTGGAGTAGCGCACTGTCGTACAGTTGTACTCACCATATAGATTTCTGCAGGTAGTCCAAATCCCATGAGAACGAGTAAGATCATTGCTTTCTTACTAACGTAAAATTATACTTTAAATCCGACTTCAATTAGGCTACAATACCTAATTATAGTTGTGATTATCTAAGTAAATTATTATCTATTACACTGGAGTATATTTGTACTCACCATATAGATTTCTGCAGGTAGTCCAAATCCCATGAGAACGAGTAAGATCATTGCTTTCTTACTAACGTAAAATTATACTTTAAATCCGACTTCAATTAGGCTACAATACCTAATTATAGTTGTTATTATCTAAGTAAATTATTATCTATTACACTGGAGTATATTTGTACTCACCATATAGATTTCTGCAGTTAGTCCAAATCCCATGAGAACGAGTAAGATCATTGCTTTCCTACTAACGTAAAATTACACTTTTATAAATCTTATACAGCTATATAAACAGAGTTACCGGTAAAGATACTTTACTCCGGAAAGATAAGGTAAACTGCTTGGGGCATAGACTGTGCAGTGCTAATCGTGCTAGGTTCTCCTACCAGCATTAATGTTGTGTGTCTTGATAGTTTCAGTATTAAAATTAATTCAGCGTGCAATAGAAAACTTAATTTTTCCAAGATCCAAGACAAACGGATTTTTGTTTGTTAGAGTTTAGGCTTCCAAGCGATCTCCGTATATAGTAGGGTACCGGGCTAAGTCTGAAAAAGACTGTGGGAACAAACATGTTTAATGTTATATATATATATATATATGTGTGTGTGTGTGTGTGTGTGTGTGTGTGTGTGTGTGTGTGTGTGTGTGTGTGTGTGTGTGTGTGTGTGTGTGTGTGTGTGTGTATGTGTAAACAGCTGAATTGTTTTGTAACAGTAAGCCAATAATATAAAATTAACTCTTGTTGCCATTTCAATAAGAATATTCTTTTTTTATAAAAGAAAATCTAAAACAAACATATTTTTCTTTCCTTGTGTTCAGGCTAATATTTGTTGTTCCTATTAGTTTACGCTATATTAAGGGTATTGTAAGTGGTTTCATAACCTTTATTACCTCTTACTTATTTATGTTATTTAACAATGTGTAAAATGTCAGCAGATATAAAGCAGACATTGAATAAACCTGTTCTTTTTATGTATACATACTATAATGGCATTATTAAACTTATTGATACATAAATTCTTGACGTTTTTAGTTAGTTGCTTTAAGAGATGGTCCAGTATGCATGTGTTAATTTGCTAAGGTATTTACAAGTACTTTTGGTTTAGCAATATTTGAATATTATCAAAAATAAAGTAAAGTAAAGAAAGTGTTGTTTTAACCAGGCGAAGTTAGGCACCTAACTGGGGTGAGTTCAGAACCACCACCAATGGCCGGGCAGGTGTGCCGGTTGCAATGCCAGGATCGCTCAGCGGTCACCCATCCAAGCAGCAGCCACGCTCAGTGTTGCTTGATTTAATTATCTGGCTATAACCACCGCGATGATGGTATATCTACCATATTTACTTGTTGTCTATATTTACTGGTCTTTATTTCCTATCAGCCTGTTTATGAAGTAATCAAACCGTGTTTGAGGTGAAATGGTTCAAACAATTATTTCTACTGGTTTAATCATTTTCTTTAAATAATGATTTGTGAGATTCTTTATGACTATTTCCTATCAAGCAAATATAACATTAATTTGATTAGAATACTGTGTTTGACTGAACAATATGGCAATGATTATGTTGACTATTGAGGAATTTATTGTTAAGATTATTAGAGTTGTCTGGAGAAAAAAGAATTTAGAATATCGTAAACGAGGGTAGTTTTATTATAATCAGTTACTAGTCATGGATTATACCGTATATAGGCTAGGGAAACAATTCTTTTGATACCTCAGAATTTATTTGCAATAGAAATGTTAGTCTTTTAAAACAAGAAATACACATAGGAATAAAATAACCTGGGATTTGGCAAAAGATCACACTGAGATTTCTTTCAGTACTCACCCCGTTGATCAAGAAGTGTGAAACTATTGTTTCCTTTTCAAGATATAATGTAAAGCTTCACGTTATAATGGGGGTTTCCAGTCTTTACTGATACTTACCAATCAATAAGCACTTGATTCCTTCTTTGAGTATTTTGGCAAATTGTACCAAGCCATTTGATGGAAGTGAACAAAGATCTTCCATTGATTCGCTGTCCCAAGATTTAACCATTGCACGTGATGATTCACAACCTTAACCGAGAGTAGGCTACTAAATATATTAACAGTTTCTGAGCCTGAGAACGTTGCAGATTTATCATGTACTCCACCAGCCAATAAGGTCTACAGAGCTATTGCCTGATCTTCTTGCTACAGTTTTAAAGTTAATTAATCAGTTCACTGAAGTAGAAACAGAAACCATTCGTTTGATTGGATCTACAGTTAATCACTTTGGTTTTGATGTAGATCTAATGTTTCGCTTAAGAGAAAACTTCGAAACCTTTCGTAGGAAAATGGTGCAGTCAAGCGGGAAATGATATTATCTGGAATTCTATGAAATGTACTTTCTAAAGAATCTTGAACGATTTTATTGATACTTCCTCTTGTGTTCAATGTTACTACAATCCCTAAGCTTGTTGCGGTCATTTGGTCAATTGGAGTGTTAGTATTCTTATTTAAAGAATAAGTTAATAATTTAACATAATTGTACCAAACTGTTGTAAATTTACTGCATACAATATGAGGTTGAGTGATAGAGATGGTTTGACAGCCGAAGGCATTTTTCATTTCATTTCTTAATAGAGCCATATAAGTACATATTTAAAATTTTTCAGTAGTTGTAAATATAAAAAAATGCCCCTTCCTCTAAAATGTTCTTTCGCCATAAAATTTCCGTCAGTATCTAATGAAAATGAGTTAAAAATGTGTACTGATGATGTACTTTCATGTGTACATATATTTTCAAGACTTAAAAGCGAAAACATCTCACAAGCGGTATATGCGAGGTATATTTTATTAATTGTTAGAAAGAACTGGAGATTTATTACTCTGAAAGACAGCCCACATGACACCTCAGTCCCTTAAAGAATTGACAAGATGTTTTAGAAACCAATGATATTCTTTGGAAGAAGTTCCAATCTCTGCAGAACATATCACTGCATCAGAGCTAAAAACTTGGAATCAGTCACGGATTGCCAAAAGTTATCTTTGCCTGATGATGGTCTCTAGGAAAGTTTTGTCTTTAAGTTAATAAAACCTTAAATTCAGGGTATTATAAATAAAAGAAGATATCTTCTAAAGAAATAAATCTTCACAGAAACTCTGCTTTACAAAACCTCGTCATGGAAGAAGATTTATAATGATATTTTGAGGTTTCCATGTCAAGGTTTGCCATATAGCAATATTTAAATCACGTAGGAAAATATAATAAGTTTCACTAACGGATTCAATAAACTATGGTTTAAAAATATTTTGAAAATACTAAGAAAAACAATAAATATGAAAAACGGTATTTATCTTTGAAACTATTGTCCCTCTTTCTTCACAATTTACTGTATTGTAAGAGAAATGAATTGATATTTTTTTGGATAAAAAGTTTTATTCAAGGTTGAACATTCTTTAACTTTTGTAATGTTTCACTCAGCCTTGGTAATCGCCCCCATTTAATCTCATTTTAAAAGCTGATCCACCTAGTATTTTGTGAGGATGAATATATCTTCAAAATCCTTTGGTTTGGAATGTATTTTCTTGTTTTGATTAGAACAGTCCAATTATAGACTATTGAATTAAATATGTCAGAAATGGAATTTACAGTTACATCCAGCGTATACAGGTATAAGTATATACTATAAAACAAGTGTTCATTATTTTTAATGTTTGAATTAAATATTGTAAATTTTAATTACGTAGCAAACCAAATACCGAAAATGTCGTGAAATAAATCCCAAGTAATGAATAATTAAATTTTTAAAGTTAAATGAAACTGTTAACTGTTTTCTTTGGGACACCTATAAATGACTACTGCTCAGTTAACGCCTGTGTTATCAACTCCTTGATGTTGTTGGTAATGCCGACCACTCCGCTTTCCATCACGCTCCAGTCCAATTTGCCTTTTTTCTCCTGAAGAATCCGGAATCCTTTGGCCGCTGCTTCGTTGGCAATATTCTCCGCTATCTTTTTGGCTTTAGCCCGACTATTATTTTCGATCAAGTTCTTTATGGTTTCTATACGATAAGAAATATTCTCCATCGTATTCATAGCGACCGAATTGAAAAAATCGGCGGTCTCCTTTTTACTAAATGTTGCTGCCATTTGCATGTACGATTTTGAGGCGATGACGATGTCGTTTCCAATAACACATGCCAAATCCGCCTCCAGTTCAGATACCCGTGCCTGCAACATTGTATTGTTTAGAAAAACAGACTATACTTTGAGTAATATTCCATAATTGAATAATATTAATTAAGTATTTGAGGAAAGAATTGGCTCCAAAAATATTTCATAGGTTAAATATTTCAAACACAAGTTTTCTCAGCAATATCCCAACCCTGTCAAAAACCCAACATGTATAACAATATCAAAACAAAACATTTTATTCACGTTTGATGAAATATTGTTTTAAACAAACAGTGCAAATTAAGGTTACTTATGTCATTGTTGTGCAGACTGATAAATTGTATATGTAAGTGGTTTAAAAACAATAATATTTTATAAAAATTTTAGATATAAATATTCGAAGTATCACATTAAAATTTGTGATTGATTTAAATTAAAATTTGTATTGTTAGACATTAAATTGTTTCCAAAATTAAATGGGGGCAAAATATAAAAATTGTAAAATTTTTTAATTACAAAGATTTATATTGCACATAATCTTGAATCAACATAGAATTTTTGTATCAAATTCTTATTAAACAACCTTACCTTACAACTAACTTTTCTGCTTTTAAGGGGGCTGGCCCAGTAAAAAAAATTTATTTTTGCAATGTTTTTTATATTTTTTAATTTTTTCTTGTTTATTTACAATTAATTTGATGTAAATATCATGGGCATACGATTTTTTTTGGCTGAGTTACAGGTAAAAATGTAAACGTATGTCAGACAAGACTTTGTTTTGATTCTATTTTCCAGTCAATCATACAAACAAGCAGTTGCTTCAAACAGTCTTGGGACTTTTAAACATAAAAACACTATCCCCAAAGCCATCATGCTGGAGATAAAACCAATATTTGTAGACCTAACAATGCCAAACCTCCTCCAAAGATGTCTTATGGGAAAAACACAGAACTCCAACGAAAGTTTCAACAGTATTTTGTGGTCACTGTGTCCTAAAAAAGGATTTGCAGGAAGGGATATTGTGGAAATAGCTACTCATGAAGCTTCCCTGATATTTAATGAAGGGAATAATGCAAAGTCAAAAGTGCTAGACCACTTGAAAATCAAACCCGGAAAACACTTCAACAGCTGCATGGAGACTTTTGACGTTCGACGAGTGCGCGACGCCAATAAAATAACTATGTTGGCAACTCTGGAAGAAAGGAGAGCAAGGAGAAGGCTTAGAATAGAAAAGGAAAGTAAAGACAAGGAAAAGGAAGGTGTTTCTTATGCTGCTGGAGGATTTTAGAGTACCATTTTAGTAAATTTATCAATAAAATATATTTGTTTGCGATTTCCCGAAACATTGTTTTTTTCCTATTATTTACATCATAACTCCAAAAGTATTGGAGCAATCTTCACCAAATTTTCACCAGATCTTAATTTTAGCTGTGTAAATGGCTTGAACTAAAATTAAAATGGTAAGTAAAGTATTTCTTATATTTCAAGCCTATTACCTTCTAAAAACTCAATTTTTTTTGGCAAAACTACTTTAAAATTCAGAAATTTGTTTTATTTGTACATTTTTGATATATTTTTAGTTCAGGCCAAGAAACTATTGCCTAGGAACAAGATACATTTTATTTTGTGAAATTATCTCATAAGGTAGATTACTTATCATGTTAAAACCATTAGACTAAAGATTTTTTTGCAAAAAAAAACAAAAATTAAAAAAAATAATAAATTTTATATTTACAATTTTGTTTTTTCTTAAGTGTGTATAAAAAGTCTATTTTGACTTAACCTGAAAGTTTCAAACAAATTGGGCAATATTTGACTGAGTACAAAATTGTTTTCCAAAACCATGCAAAAGTGATTGCGATACTGGGCCAGCCCCCTTAAAATATTTAGTCTGAGCCATATTTGAAATTGCTAACCAATAAATTATATACATATATATAATTATAATTATATATATATATATATATATATATATATATATATATATAGGTATAAAAATATAATTCCAAGCATAATGGGAGCATAGAATCCAAAAGTTGGTGATTTTTCTCTGTGGATGTAAAATCCAAGTAAACCACAAATTATTAAATACTGGCTCATATTAATCAATTTGCAGAGATAGAAGTGTGTCAAATATTATAACTGGTTTAATAAATAATTTACTTACTAAAAGAACTAAAGTACCACAGAGATATTGAATGGTTAAGCAAAGTTTTCGATTCATGAAAATGGAGATATTTGCGTATTAAAACTTATAACATTACATTAATAAGGCTTGACCATGTGTTTACTGGAGAAGATATTTGTTGACAGAAAGTAACTGACTTACATTTTTTTGTTGCGGTGTCATATTAAATCCGATGGACCGTGCTGCGGTTGTCATATCTTTTGTTTTAGTATTGAATCCTAAAATTCGACTTTTTTTTGTATTTACCTGAAACATAAATAAACGTTGGGTACAGTTTATTAAAATCAAAAATGAGTGGCTCTAAAAAGCCGTAGTTCCTTTGAAAGGATGTCTTTGATCATAAATTGTTATTCTCAATTGTCATTATTAGTAGTACTCAGTTTCTCTATACTTTAATGTATATATTTTAAAATGTATTCCATGCCTGTAAAATGTATTACAGTTGGATGTACATGTAAACTTGATGTGTTCAATTGTAGGTTAATCGTGTCTACAATATATTAACCAAAGATTTTTCTTCTCAAAATTTCCATACTTTTTATTGAAATATATCTAAATGAACTTCGGTAGTTTTGTAACCTATACTCAGTGTAATCTGTTATTAAGTGATATACGACGTATACGTAATTATTAGTGCTTAGGTAAACAAAGTAAATTGAAGAATGCATTGTTTTACCAGCGAAGTGGAGGCTAAGAAACCCCTATATGACACGTGAACTGGAGACCAACGGCACAAAGAGAACTTCTGAACTACCACCATCAATGGCCGGGCAGGCGGAATGGTATCACCCAGCAGTTACACTGTACACTGACACAGGTACAGAGTGGCTGAGCTAGGGAAGTCAAGGCTAAGAACCCCACTATGACACGTGAACTGGAGACCAATGGCACAAAGAGAACTTCTGAACCACCATCATCAATGGCCGGGCAGGCGGAATGGTATCACCCAGCATTTCCACTGTACACTGGCACAGGTGCAGAGTGGCTGAGCTAGGGAAGTCAAGGCTGAGAACCCCACTATGACACGTGAACTGGAGACCAACGGCACAAAGAGAACTTCTGAACCACCATCATCAATGGCCGGGCAGGCGGAATGGTATCACCCAGCATTTCCACTGTACACTGGCACAGGTGCAGAGTGGCTGAGCTAGGGAAGTCAAGGCTGAGAACCCCACTATGACACGTGAACTGGAGACCAACGGCACAAAGAGAACTTCTGAACCACCATCATCAATGGCCGGGCAGGCGGAATGGTATCACCCAGCATTTCCACTGTAGACTGGCACAGGTGCAGAGTGGCTGAGCTAGGGAAGTCAAGGCTGAGAACCCCACTATGACACGTGAACTGGAGACCTAAGGCACAAAGAGAACTTCTGAACCACCATCATCAATGGCCGGGCAGGCGGAATGGTATCACCCAGCATTTCCACTGTACACTGGCACAGGTGCAGAGTGGCTGAGCTAGGGAAGTCAAGGCTGAGAACCCCACTATGACACGTGAACTGGAGACCAACGGCACAAAGAGAACTTCTGAACCACCATCATCAATGGCCGGGCAGGCGGAATGGTATCACCCAGCATTTCCACTGTAGACTGGCACAGGTGCAGAGTGGCTGAGCTAGGGAAGTCAAGGCTGAGAACCCCACTATGACACGTGAACTGGAGACCTAAGGCACAAAGAGGACTTCTGAACCTAAGAGGTTAGGGAAACTGCCAGCGACCGTAGCCAGCCTCCTCCTTAACCTCCTGGACATCCAACTAGGGTGTCGTCGAGGACACGTATATGGAATAAAATGCTCAGGAGTAAACAAAGACTGCAGGAGACTTGCCCAGAGTGTGGCGTTTGTTTTTGTCAATAAAATTATTTGCTACAAAATACAAAATTATTCACTTTCATAATAGTATCCAGGCACAGTTCAGCAGAATAGAACGGAAACAGTCTAAGTTCAATTGGTTGTATATATATATATATATATAAATTAGGAAGTAAATTAATACAAAATAATACTCCATTGCCAATATTAATGCAATCGAGCTTTTCATATAATGCTCCCAAAGGGCAAGCGCGACGCCTCCCACGCTGTTTTGTATATAACTATATATTTATATGAAATATAAAGTTAATGAATACAAGATATTGTCTCCCGCTAGCCATCCTTCGATGGCTCTGTCCGCCCAGCCGTGTGGTCCGCGCCGCCCGAGCCACTCACCTCGTACTTGTAAACAACATTGAGGTGACTCGGCTGGAAGATCAACTCAAACGTGTACTTGAGAGACTTACTGTGCCGCACAATGTGACATGTGAATGGATACTACTCTGCGATTCGTATTGTTGTCGATAGATTGACAACTGCCGAGGTGCGGAGTATGCGAGCCGAGGTCGTGTCCTATGAGTACTGCAGTATATGTGAATGGATACTGCTCTGCGATTCGTATTGTTGTCGATAGATTGACAACTGCCGAGGTGCGGAGTATGCGAGCCGAGGTCGTGTCCTATGAGTACTGCAGTATATGTGAATGGATACTGCTCTGCGATTCGTATTGTTGTCGATAGATTGACAACTGCCGAGGTGCGGAGTATGCGAGCCGAGGTCGTGTCCTATGAGTACTGCAGTATATGTGAATGGATACTGCTCTGCGATTCGTATTGTTGTCGATAGATTGACAACTGCCGAGGTGCGGAGTATGCGAGCCGAAGGTCGTGTCCTATGAGTACTGCAGTATATGTGAATGGATACTGCTCTGCGATTCGTATTGTTGTCGATAGATTGACAACTGCCGAGGTGCGGAGTATGCGAGCCGAGGTCGTGTCCTATGAGTACTGCAGTATATGTGAATGGATACTGCTCTGCGATTCGTAGTGTTGTCGATAGATTGACAACTGCCGAGGTGCGGAGTCTGCGAGCCGAGGTCGTGTCCTATGAGTACTGCAGTATATGTGAATGGATACTACTCTGCGATTCGTATTGTTGTCGATAGATTGACAACTGCCGAGGTGCGGAGTATGCGAGCCGAGGTCGTGTCCTATGAGTACTGCAGTATATGTGAATGGATACTGCTCTGCGATTCGTAGTGTTGTCGATAGATTGAAGACTGCCGAGGTGCGGAGTCTGCGAGCCGAGGTCGAGTCCTATGAGTTCTGCAGTATATGTGAATGGATACTGCTCTGCGTTTCGTAGTGTTTTCAATAGATTGAGAACTGCTGAGGTGCGGAGTCTGCGAGCCCAGGTCAAGTCCTATGAGTACTGCAGTATGTGTGAATGGATACTGCTCTACGATTCGTAGTATTTTCAATAGATTGAGGACTATCGAGGTGCGGAGCCTGGGACAGTATCGATCAGCATCCGGTTTCAGCCCTTGGCAATAGGTTCGAGGGAGTAAAAATCAGAAATGAGTAAGAAGCATAAAACATCAATTCAAGTCGAGAAAAGGAAAATAGGAAGATAAATAGAAAATCCAATTCCCAACCTAACTGCTTCTCTCAAGACTCCACGAGAACGGTTTGAGCGATGGATCAGGAGAATAAAAAGTTCCTCAAATATACTGTCATCAAGATAGAAAGCGATAGCCGCGGTCTCGTCTGGTGGGGATCCATAGAGCCTAGGGGCAACCATCCACTGAACTCCTAGGGTACTGAAAACTAGGAGCCGGCCTGCTAACGGTTATAATCTGGCAGGACCCTATCTACCGGGTCGTATGTTATATTAACCGCCGATACTAATGATGTGATAGTGTTAAAATCAGCTATGGGCATCTTGAAGGACATTTGCTGAACCATCATATCACCAACGATCAACCAGCGAACTTTTCTTGTAAATGCATATATCAAGAAGCTTTGCAAGAGACATCCCTATGATGACTTTTTCGATTTTCCTGGCATCCCTAAACACATTTCACGAAGTATGGGATGCATCTTACGTTTCGTGGGATGCATCTAAAGTCCTCGTGCGTCTGCCGTTGACTCGTTTTCGATCCGATGGAGGAAATAATTTGACTCAAGCGCTACGTTCGCTGCCGCCAGACCTAGACATGATTACCCATCTAACCCACCGACTCCTCCATCGGAATTCCAAACCTCCAAATACCATCTAGATATTGGCTGGCCGACTTTCTTATTATGGAAGTTCCTCATGTTTTTTTTCGCAATCCCACTTCAATGTGACAAGCAAGATTATATTACTAAAATAAAACTGGCAAAACAAATGCAAAATTTCCAAATCAATTTTTATTAAGGTGGCTCCACCAAAACACCCAATTCACAACGATCAAATTTGAAGAAATCCAGCTCATGTGTGAAGACCTAAAGACAGATCTACTTGTTGTAAACGAAAACGGTTTTGGCAATAAAACCATTGAGCTGTGCAAAATTCATAACTCGAAATTTTCAAACTCATATTTCGCCATTATGCTAAAGGTGGGAGTGTTGAAACTTTTTTAAAAACTTCCATAAACAATAAAATTTAATTAAAGAAACGGACGAAAAACATTTTTAAGCAGCCGGAATTCAACCCAAAATTCAAAATTGGTCGTCATAGGCATTAATAAGTGTCTCAGTACAAACGAAGTTGCTTATTTTTATTGGAATCTTTGATGACAAACCTGTCTCATTATGACCTTGACTTCATCCTGATAGGCATTAAACGCTTTGGAGAGCAGCCATCAATATTCATCAAATGTCTAGCCGACTTATTAAGGTATTTTGATCTTGACTGATTAATCCAAATCCCAACAAGAATAACAACAATATCACAATCGGCTATCGACAGTATGTTGTCCAACCTTCCCAATGTCGCAGTGTCTGTGATTAATGCAGAAATTTATATCACTTTGGTAAATAAGCTATAATTAGTGGTGTAAAATTAAAAAAAGAACCAAAAGTTTTTAAAACAGTAAGAAAGACAAGGTCAGATCATATTTCCAACCTCAATGCTTTACTTTCAATAGAAAAGTGGCTCTTTTTAAATTCTTCTCAATCTGTATAGCAGTTAAAAATTTTCAAAAGTGTTCTTAATTTTCATTTAAATCTCTACTGGCATAGCAAAACTGTCAACGCTGTCCAGAAAAACATGTAAAGGAAATAGATCACTTGAGGAATTCTGATTTGGAGAGAAAATTTTAAGCTTTTCTCAGAGCACAGAAACACAAAAAAAATTATAACAGAAACACAGAAGATAATAACTTTAGAGATTTTTCCAAAAATATGAAAACAAACTTATATTAAAGTTATTCAAGCTCTTTTCCACTATATGATATTATCTTAAATTTTATTATTGTTTCTTAAATATTTCAAAAATTATTTTGGGCATTATGAACGATAAAGTTAAAGATATCAAAAGTCCTAATTAAAATTGTGGATCGAATTGAAGGTTATGAGATTGAAGTGGGAAATAAATTTAACAAGATTTTTGCAACTGTAGCCTGTGAACAGGGTCCTCGTCCATCACCACATCAAGTAAACCCCATTCCAAGACAAATTCCAGTAACCTCAATGGTCCTGACACCCCGTTGTTAAGGAAGAGGTGGATGGAACCATTCAGCAGCTTCCATTGAACATGTCCAATGATACTAGTTTAATGTCAATGTGGGTCAACAAGCAATGCTCTACAAATATTGTACTGCATTAGTTGATATGCCACTTCGTACAGGATTTTTACCCTAACTCCTACAAATTTCAGAAGTAATTCCAATTAAAAAAAGACGACCCCACACTCATTAACTATTATCGGCCTGTTTTCAATTATAGCATCCAATAAAGCATCCGATTTTGTTGAAAATCTCACACTGCTTGCCAAGTTAGAGTCCCATGTCATCTGAGACGTGCCTCTCTTGTGGCTTATTTCATTTGAATGTCACGTATCTCAAGTTGTCCAAATGTTACCATGCTTCTAATCAATGAAAATTATATATGGAATCCCTCGTGGATCCATTATCAGTCCTATTCTCTTCCTGCTATTTGTCACTGACGTAAAATCATAACTACCGTGCAGTATGTTGATGATACGGGTTTTTTTTAAATGAAACTACATAATCAGTTTTAGAGCAAAAAGCCTTTGTTGCACTAAACTGTTGTATTCAGCATTTTCGCAGCATCAATCTAATACAATTCTTTAAAATTCAATGTTGTAAGTTTTTTTTTGCGCTCGGTAGACTAAACATATGGGCCATTGTGTTGTATGAGGCCATACTAGATGAAGGACTGCTCCTCGAAATTCTTTGGAATTTACCTTGATTTGAAATAGAATGTTCAAATCCATTACGTTTGCTCCAAATTAGCCTCATACACATATATTTTGAGGTATCTAAGTACTGCTCTATTTAGTTTATGGTGATGGCTTATAATGGCTTGATCTATCCACATCTCACCTATGGACTAGTGCTGTGGGATACATGTGCAAGTAAAATATTTTGGAGAGCGTTCAAACTTAAAAACGAGCGATACGCATCATTGCAAAATTAAAATTAAGAGAGTCGTGCATACCAGTTTTAAAAAGACTGGACGGTTCACTCTGCCAAGTGTCTGCATTTTAGTAAAAACGTCATTATTTACTTATTTATTTGTTTCCCTTCAACGGTTAAAAACCAATTTACATTAATTTTATAATATTGTGATATATGATTAAATAATAATTAAATAATACTTAAAGAAAAGGGCCATACCAAACATGCAACTGGACTCTAAATCAAATCTAGGCATGATTAACAATAAATTAATAAGAAATGTATAAATTATAATAAAAATAAGTAATATTGTATGTTTAAATGTTCTTGACCAAAGGACAGAATGTTCACTAGTACGAGACAAGAGGCAGAGAAAGTACCGAACTGGAAGACACCCGGCGTTATTTCATGAATGTTTGCCCTCACACACAGCGATGCAGTTATACAAAACAGAATATTGACGCATTAAAAAGTACCGAACTGGAAGACACCCGGCGTTATTTCATGAATGTTTGCCCTCACACACAGCGATGCAGTTATACAAAACAGAATATTGACGCATTAAAAAGTACCGAACTGGAAGACACCCGGCGTTATTTCATGAATGTTTGCCCTCACACACAGCGATGCAGTTATACAAAACAGAATATTGACGCATTAAAAAGTACCGAACTGGAAGACACCCGGCGTTATTTCATGAATGTTTGCCCTCACACACAGCGATGCAGTTATACAAAACAGAATATTCACGCATTATACAGTATTTGAACAGCTGTTACGTAAATTAGCCGTTGCTTTATTTAAAATTATAAAGTAGGTATTCTTGAAAAGGAAATGTTATCAAAACACATTATGTCTCTTATAAAATTTTGATAAAAACAGCCGCTTATTAGATATTTCATAAAACAAAAACTAAATGGCAGTTTTTATAATATTACTACTAATTTAAAAATATTTTTTCTGATATGATACCTTCTGAAATGGAGCAGTTTACCAAGTTTTGTAACAATCGTAAAGAAAACAATGAATATACAATTGTTTCAATTAAAAGAACTAAATGGCTTACAGCTGCTAAATGAAGCGTAAAAAATTATTCTTCAATTTTAGCTTAGAATGAGACATAGAATCTGAAAATGCATAGCCAACCTAACCTTTTTACTACACCCTGTATAACTCATTCTTGCAGAAATGAAGTTTCATGAAAACTTTAAAGTCTACAAATGAAATGTTTTTCGACATATAAACAAGATACATTCAGATTTGTGCCGATTAAATAGGGTCTTATATTAGGATAAACAATAAGCATACTCGTACACACGGAGTTTCGATAAAGCATGTATATGTTGGAATAGTAGGCTACATGTGTTAAAATATCACATGTTATAATCTTTTTTTTTAAATCTCATTTTAGCCTTAGCGTCAGCTATGCCGGCTTCGAAGTTCACTGGTTTTATTTTACAAAGTACATGATTGGACCTCCCCGGGATTTGAACCCGTGATCTCTCGGTTAGAGAGCCGAGACTATAACCATTAGTCTACGGAGGAGGACAAATATAATCTTATAAGTTCATTGAGTTTAAGTAAAACTTTATGTATTGTGCAATTTGTCGTTGCTATCATGATAAGGCCGATATAAAAATATCCGCCTACACTTAATACAATCCCACTGAGTGACATGCACCATCATCAAACTAAGTTTTGCTCATATAGAAATGAATGTTCGTGCACAATTTAAAGTATATAGGTCAGTTCATTAAGTACGAACGGAAAATCAAACAAAAATACATTTTTAAATCTCGACCAATAAAATATTCACAACAAATGAAAAGTTAATTAAAAAACAAGTTATTCATTTACGATTACATGCAAAACTTATCTAGATTGTAGGCCTGCTAAGAATAATTACTTCTCTCAATACCTGAATAAGACAAAAAAGCAATAAAAATAATTTATTCTACTTTTAATTCTTACATAGTTATAATGTAGCTATTTTTAAATAAGTGTAGTGACTATCATGCTACTATTAAAATTCAAGGTCGGTATATAAAAACGAATAATAGTGTTAATTACGTTATACCTTATTTTCTGTAGGAAATGCTTCAACAATGAGACAAGCTGCCATTATCAGGATAGCTACAGATTTGGTTTGCCACATGATTTCTTCAGTAGCGATCCTGAAACAGTGTAAATATACATGTCATTAATGCTTCAACAGTGAGACACGCTGCCATTAACAGTATAGCTACAGATTTAGGTTGCCACATGTTTTAATCAGTAGTGATCCTGAAACAGTGTAAACATACATGCCATTAATGATTAACAATGAGACACGATGCCATTAACAGTATAGCTACAGATTTAGGTTGCCATATGTTTTTCTTCAGTAGCGATCCTGAAACAGTGTAAATATACATGTCATTAATGCTTCAACAAGTGAGACACGTTTCCAATTAGCAGAATAGATACGGATTTAGTTTGCCATATGTTTTCTTCAGTAGTGATCCTGAAACAGTGTAAACATACATGTCATTAATGTTACAACAATGAGACACGTTTCCAATAGCAGAATAGATACGGATTTAGTTTGCCACATGTTTTCTTCAGTAGTGATCCTGAAACAGTGTAAACATACATGTCATTAATGTTACAACAATGAGACACGTTTCCAATAGCAGAATAGATACGGATTTAGTTTGCCATATGTTTTCTTCAGTAGCGATCCTGAAACAGTGTAAACATACATGTCATTAATGATGTGACATGGCACGTTTCCAATAGCAGAATAGATACGGATTTAGTTTGCCATATGTTTTCTTCAATAGTGATCCTGAAACAGTGTAAACATACATGTCATTAATGTTACAACAATGAGACACGTTTCCAATAGCAGAATAGATACGGATTTAGTTTGCCATATGTTTTCTTCAGTAGTGATCCTGAAACAGTGTAAACATACATGTCATTAATGTTACAACAATGAGACACGTTTCCAATAGCAGAATAGATACGGATTTAGTTTGCCATATGTTTTCTTCAGTAGTGATCCTGAAACAGTGTAAACATACATGTCATTAATGTTACAACAATGAGACACGTTTCCAATAGCAGAATAGATACGGATTTAGTTTGCCATATGTTTTCTTCAGTAGTGATCCTGAAACAGTGTAAACATACATGTCATTAATGTTACAACAATGAGACACGTTTCCAATAGCAGAATAGATACGGATTTAGTTTGCCATATGTTTTCTTCAGTAGTGATCCTGAAACAGTGTAAACATACATGTCATTAATGTTACAACAATGAGACACGTTTCCAATAGCAGAATAGATACGGATTTAGTTTGCCATATGTTTTCTTCAGTAGTGATCCTGAAACAGTGTAAACATACATGTCATTAATGTTACAACAATGAGACACGTTTCCAATAGCAGAATAGATACGGATTTAGTTTGCCATATGTTTTCTTCAGTAGTGATCCTGAAACAGTGTAAACATACATGTCATTAATGTTACAACAATGAGACACGTTTCCAATAGCAGAATAGATACGGATTTAGTTTGCCATATGTTTTCTTCAGTAGTGATCCTGAAACAGTGTAAACATACATGTCATTAATGTTACAACAATGAGACACGTTTCCAATAGCAGAATAGATACGGATTTAGTTTGCCATATGTTTTCTTCAGTAGTGATCCTGAAACAGTGTAAACATACATGTCATTAATGTTACAACAATGAGACACGTTTCCAATAGCAGAATAGATACGGATTTAGTTTGCCATATGTTTTCTTCAGTAGTGATCCTGAAACAGTGTAAACATACATGTCATTAATGTTACAACAATGAGACACGTTTCCAATAGCAGAATAGATACGGATTTAGTTTGCCATATGTTTTCTTCAGTAGTGATCCTGAAACAGTGTAAACATACATGTCATTAATGTTACAACAATGAGACACGTTTCCAATAGCAGAATAGATACGGATTTAGTTTGCCATATGTTTTCTTCAGTAGTGATCCTGAAACAGTGTAAACATACATGTCATTAATGTTACAACAATGAGACACGTTTCCAATAGCAGAATAGATACGGATTTAGTTTGCCATATGTTTTCTTCAGTAGTGATCCTGAAACAGTGTAAACATACATGTCATTAATGTTACAACAATGAGACACGTTTCCAATAGCAGAATAGATACGGATTTAGTTTGCCATATGTTTTCTTCAGTAGTGATCCTGAAACAGTGTAAACATACATGTCATTAATGTTACAACAATGAGACACGTTTCCAATAGCAGAATAGATACGGATTTAGTTTGCCATATGTTTTCTTCAGTAGTGATCCTGAAACAGTGTAAACATACATGTCATTAATGTTACAACAATGAGACACGTTTCCAATAGCAGAATAGATACGGATTTAGTTTGCCATATGTTTTCTTCAGTAGTGATCCTGAAACAGTGTAAACATACATGTCATTAATGTTACAACAATGAGACACGTTTCCAATAGCAGAATAGATACGGATTTAGTTTGCCATATGTTTTCTTCAGTAGTGATCCTGAAACAGTGTAAACATACATGTCATTAATGTTACAACAATGAGACACGTTTCCAATAGCAGAATAGATACGGATTTAGTTTGCCATATGTTTTCTTCAGTAGTGATCCTGAAACAGTGTAAACATACATGTCATTAATGTTACAACAATGAGACACGTTTCCAATAGCAGAATAGATACGGATTTAGTTTGCCATATGTTTTCTTCAGTAGTGATCCTGAAACAGTGTAAACATACATGTCATTAATGTTACAACAATGAGACACGTTTCCAATAGCAGAATAGATACGGATTTAGTTTGCCATATGTTTTCTTCAGTAGTGATCCTGAAACAGTGTAAACATACATGTCATTAATGTTACAACAATGAGACACGTTTCCAATAGCAGAATAGATACGGATTTAGTTTGCCATATGTTTTCTTCAGTAGTGATCCTGAAACAGTGTAAACATACATGTCATTAATGTTACAACAATGAGACACGTTTCCAATAGCAGAATAGATACGGATTTAGTTTGCCATATGTTTTCTTCAGTAGTGATCCTGAAACAGTGTAAACATACATGTCATTAATGTTACAACAATGAGACACGTTTCCAATAGCAGAATAGATACGGATTTAGTTTGCCATATGTTTTCTTCAGTAGTGATCCTGAAACAGTGTAAACATACATGTCATTAATGTTACAACAATGAGACACGTTTCCAATAGCAGAATAGATACGGATTTAGTTTGCCATATGTTTTCTTCAGTAGTGATCCTGAAACAGTGTAAACATACATGTCATTAATGTTACAACAATGAGACACGTTTCCAATAGCAGAATAGATACGGATTTAGTTTGCCATATGTTTTCTTCAGTAGTGATCCTGAAACAGTGTAAACATACATGTCATTAATGTTACAACAATGAGACACGTTTCCAATAGCAGAATAGATACGGATTTAGTTTGCCATATGTTTTCTTCAGTAGTGATCCTGAAACAGTGTAAACATACATGTCATTAATGTTACAACAATGAGACACGTTTCCAATAGCAGAATAGATACGGATTTAGTTTGCCATATGTTTTCTTCAGTAGTGATCCTGAAACAGTGTAAACATACATGTCATTAATGTTACAACAATGAGACACGTTTCCAATAGCAGAATAGATACGGATTTAGTTTGCCATATGTTTTCTTCAGTAGTGATCCTGAAACAGTGTAAACATACATGTCATTAATGTTACAACAATGAGACACGTTTCCAATAGCAGAATAGATACGGATTTAGTTTGCCACATGTTTTTTTCAATAGTGATCTTGAAACAGTGTAAACATGCGTCATATAACGTTATTGAATGTATATTATTTTGTACAATATGTGTTGATTCTGTGTAAGATGTTGCATTCCTCGTTATCAAGAGTTATCGCAAAGAAGCGCAAACATACGAACAGAGTGCCGTACAAAATACAGTAGTTTACAAGATTTGAGTATCTAGGACCTTCCTGTCACGGTCGACGAACTGTCTTCGTTATGAAACAGTTATCGCAAAGATTCACAGACAAATGGACAGAATGCCGTACAACATATAGTAGTTCACAAGTTTTGAGTATCTAGGACCCTCCTGTCACGAGCGACGAACTGTTTTCGTTATGAAAGAGTTATCGCAAAGATTCACAGACACATGGGCAGAATGCCGTACAACATACAGTAGTTCACAAGTTTTGAGTATCTAGGACCTTCCTGTCACGAGCGACGAACTGTTTTCGTTATGAAAGAGTTATCGCAAAGATTCACAGACACATGGGCAGAATGCCGTACAACATACAGTAGTTCACAAGTTTTGAGTATCTAGGACCCTCCTGTCACGAGCGACGAACTGCCCTCGTTATCAACAGCTATCTCAAAGATGCACAGACATACGGACAGAATCCCGTACAACATATAGTAGTTCACAGGGTTTTAGTATCTTGGACCTTCCTGTCACGAGCGACGAACTGCCCTCGTTATCAACAGCAATCGCAAAGATACACATACATCGGACAGAATCCCGTACAACATATAGTAGTTCACAGGGTTTTAGTATCTTGGACCTTCCTGTCACGAGCGACGAACTGCCCTCGTTATCAACAGCTATCGCAAAGATACACATACATCGGACAGAATCCCGTACAACATATAGTAGTTCACAGGGTTTTAGTATCTTGGACCTTCCTGTCACGAGCGACGAACTGCCCTCGTTATCAACAGCTATCGCAAAGATACACATACATCGGACAGAATCCCGTACAACATATAGTAGTTCACAGGGTTTTAGTATCTTGGACCTTCCTGTCACGAGCGACGAACTGCCCTCGTTATCAACAGCTATCGCAAAGATACACATACATACGGACAGAATCCCGTACAACATATAGTAGTTCACAGGGTTTTAGTATCTTGGACCTTCCTGTCACGAGCGACGAACTGCCCTCGTTATCAACAGCAATCGCAAAGATACACATACATACGGACAGAATCCCGTACAACATATAGTAGTTCACAGGGTTTTAGTATCTTGGACCTTCCTGTCAGGAGCGACGAACTGTCTTCGTTATGAAAGAGTTATCGCAAAGATTCACAGACACATGGACAGAATGCCGTACAAAATACAGTAGGTCACAAGTTCTGAGTATCTAGGACCTTCCTTTCACGAGCGACGAACTCCTTTGGCAATTATCTTTACCCAACACATCGTTCTTCAATAGACCATAGAATCCCATAAACCAATTTTCCCAGTACCAAAGTTCTTTCTAACAAGTTTATCACACAGACAGCTGTTTAGCCTGTCTGTTTAGACTGTCCTTTGATCTTTTAACTCCAAGACAATAGCGTTCTTTCTCGGCCCAAGGGAAATCCATGAACGAAGTTACAAGTATTTAAGGACATTTCTATCAAGGTTATCTAATTGACAGCTAAACGGACTTAACTTTGGTCTTTTAACGCTAAAACAATGGCGTTCTTCCTCTGTCCAAGGGAAACCCATGAACCAAGTTTTTAGGATTTTAGGATATCTTATCAAGGTTATCACACAGACCTTTCATAGCAGAAACAGATATAGAACAAATTTTTATAAAATTAAAAAATCATCTTTTGAAATCTAGTTGTTTTTAAATCTAGTATGCAGATTTGACAGAAACAAAAGCATTGTTTTTTCCAAAAAGATACATGCAAAAATTAATTTAACCAAACATTCATGTTTCATAAACAATAAATACAGCTTATTAAACAAAAATATTATCAATAAAATTTCGCCTTCATTACATTTAAAGGTTACAGATATATGGTAAAATCTACACACACAAAAATGTGTCTAAATACATAAACAAGTAACACATCAAAATGTATCGAATTAGAATTATGGCGCATTGATTATGTTTATAAATTATCAGCTTGGAACTTATTTTATTAAATTACAGTAGCATCTAAAAACTGTACTAAAGGATAAATATAATTAGGACAGTAAATGTTACAAGGATAGAACTCAATGATGCGAGGATTGGAACCCATTCTTTTTCATTCACAAACACTTTTTGTATGTACATCCCCTTCTATTAAGATTTTAACACCTTAATAAAAGGATATGTATCAATCCTGGAAACGTCGTGTTTTATTCTTGATTTGAGTTTGTTAATGACGATGATTATCGTGAGATTGATTGGAAGAATAATATGGTTATGGAGGACATCGATATAAGTTACAAGTTATTTGTAACATTTTTCGATTTTTGTAACGTTCAATGGTGGAAAATACGAGTACACTCAATTATATTTCCAAACAAAGTACGTCTCTGTAAATTTCAAAAATATAATAAATTTATACAATTATACATTTTATATACAATTAATAGTACTGTAATTTAGAAAAAACAACATTTTATTAAATGCTGATTAAAACTAAACATATTATATATTTGAATAACAATTCCAAAATAATTTTAAATATTTAAGTAATGTCACAAAAAATTCTAAAGTTTTATATTTTTTACGAATTACTTTAAGAACTTAAACGGGATAGTCAACCATACTATATGTACCTATTTACCTCCGAGACTCAGCAAGGTAGAAGCGTAAATGGCTAACTAAATCGTTACGTTGTACTATAACCAGCTTAACGAGAAAATAATATTTTAATGAACCATTAAAACCAGATTTAGAGAATGGCTCACGGTAATGCCAGAACGCTGCTAATGGTCATGATTAATAAACTGGCTCAAACAAGCGCAAAGCGTCTTCAAGAATGGTTTTCCTAATTATGCTTTTGAATGGATTTCAAAGAGGTTTATCCATTACCGCGTTAGTCATGACAAAGAATTTCACTGATTACAACTCTCTTATTCAGAAACCGCCCTTTCTATGAAAAACATGGTTAAACTAGCTAACCAGCCTCATATAATAACAAGCTTCAAATTACAGACCTATTTACAATGAGGTTCACCAAGCCTTGACGCTTGGAAATAAATAGTCATGTCTTAAACTATTGATACAGTTCAAGATTTAGTTTTAGCCTAGTGGATGTGCTAGAGTTAGAAGAGGCCACCCGTATTTTAACAGACATGGTTCACTTCGTTAAACTCAGTGAAGAGTTTATCAAACACGTATGCACCTCGTTTTTAACATGACTATCTCGTTTATTCACATACAGTAACTAATGCAGCCTAACTTTCGGTCTACTTTTCTTTTGTAAAATCGTCTAAAAAATAAATGCGAGAGATGTAGACGTGATATGAATGCAGACAAGGAATGGTTGATGAAAATAGAGAAGGATACGATGGAACAGCAGCTTTAAATGTAGATATTCCAAATATTTCAGTTTTATTAAATTGACCTAGTTATTGCGACTAATCTACTGGGTATTGCGATTAAAGATGTTATTAAGACGGGTATAACTTAGAGCAATCAAACTGTAGACAGAATTTTAGGTAAAACAAAGTTTAATCATATATCAACGATCATTCCACAATCAGCACCATAGGTACAACGTACTTCGATAGGCCTATCCAATATTTTAAGGGATTTTTCCGGAATTTAAATTGAAACAAATCAATTTTTGTTTGATCAGAACATGATTTTTTATAAATTGCCAATAATGTGGCAATTCGGAAAAAATTATTAAGAAAACTAATTACATTACTATTATTACCTACATACAAATCAGCAACACATTTACTTTTATAACTAAGAATTCTCGTACAAAAACATAGCATAATACACTAAAAAATAAAACAACTTTATTATTACAAAACTAATAACAAAAAACTTGGTTCTAGCGATACCTTTCACCGGAAGTAAAAGGAGGTTGTATTTTTTTTAATCTCCTCGAGTAACCTGACAGAATGTAGAGATACTAGATGTGGAGAGACTGATATATTACAAAAGAAGGAGAAGGGGATCTCTGGTCCTAGAGACTTGACGGTAAAAACCACCACACTGCCTAGGGGGTTTTTTACGATAGGAATTTGCATTATGCACCGTCAGGGACAGATGTTCGCCCTAGTGTGTGGGACTCTTACCCACTAAAAACCTACCGGTCCAGGCATTAGAAACCCTCTCGGGAACGCATCTCTGCAACTACTTCAAAAGGGTGCCATCGTTCGCACAATGGGCATTACTTCATTCTAAAATCCACTGACATGAGCTATTCTGGTGCTTTATAGCTGCTCTCTTCTTTTTTGCCTTAGCACCCTCTTGCAGAACGCAGCGACAGCGCTCTACGATTCGGGACTGGACAACATCTCTTCTATAAGGGTCTCCGGCGAAACACGCCCGATAGCTGCCTCCAGCTCCCTTCTCTCCGTTTCCCACCTTCTACATTTGAAGAAGGTGTTCAGGGCATCGTCCGAATCCGAATCCCCGTACTGGCATTCCGGACTCGGGATCTTCCCCATTCTGTTAAGGTAGAAACCGAAACAACCGTGCCCAGTGAGAAGCTGGGTAAGATAGAAGTCTACCTCTCCATGCTCTCTTTCGGTCCATCCCCTCAGATCACCTATGAGCCTAAAAGACCAACGTCCTCGACTCTCCGTCTCCCATCGAGTTTGCCACTCATCCATTGTGTGCGAACGGGCAGCTGCACGGCTGACAGTGTCATTCCCATCGTAGACACGCTTCCGCTCAAGAGCAAGAAGATCGATGGGAATTACCCCCGCAATCACAAGGACGGCCGGCAACGAAACGGTACGATAGGCAGATGAAATCCGGAGAGCTCCTCTCCTCTGCACCGCCACGACCTTCCTCCTTTGGCGTTTCTGCCGCAAGGCATCCGCCCAGATCTCGCAACCGTAGAGGATAACCGAGTTCGTCACGGACATGAGGACTCGGCGCTTACCCTCCGCGGGTCCACCGATGTTGGTCATGAGCCTACTCAGATTGCCCACAATCCTTTCAGCTTTCTCGGCCGCACAGGTGATCTGGTCCCAGAATGTTATACGGGAATCCATTCTCACGGTGGAATCAAAAACGTGGATTGTAGGGCACCGAGCAGTCAGCCCAACTGACCGAGTTAAAGGCGTTCCTTACGTCCAGTGTTACCAGCATTACCAGTTTGCGGTACCGATTCCCTGCTGTACTGACTCGAAGGCTCTGACAACCTCGCCGACAGCACCAATCGTAGAACGACCCGCGCGGAAACCGAACTGGCGGTCAGATAGTCCTCCCGCCGCTTCAACACCCTGGATCAGCCGAGGTTTGAGCAAACGCTCGAGGAGTTTCCCCGCTGTGTCCAGCATGCAGAGGAGTCTGTATGCGGACGGGCTTTTGGGGTCTCCTTTTCCCTTGCTGACCAACACCAGGCGCTGGATCTTCCAACGAGGAGGGAACACGTATTCCAGCAGGAAGCGGTTATACATATTAAGCAGCAAGTCCACACATTGATAATAACACGGTGATAGTAAGGTGATATATTACAATAGAAGGAGAAGTGGATCTCTGGTCCTAGAGACTTGACAGTAACACCCATCACACTGCCTAGGGTAGCTCAGATGTAAACGACACAGGTAACGAGGTAGAGAGTTTAGGTCCACACATCGATAATAAACACGATGTAAGGTCATATATTACAATAGAAGGAGAAGGATATTTTTTTCGTCTTATGGACTTGACAGCTAACACCCACCACACTGCCTAGAATAGCTAAGACATAACCGACACAGGTAAGGAGGTAGACAGGCTACCTTAAGTTCATACATTGATAATAGACACGGTGATAAGAAGGTCATATATCACAATAGATAGTATTAAGTTATTCATTATAACTAGTATGTACAATATTTTGTTGCATCCATATATGTACCTTTTATTATTCTAAAGTGTATACTGAATTTGTATACAATATTTTTAATTATTGATTTTATTTTCAGTAGTAGTTACATTTTTAATGATAAAATGTATAAATGGTTCATTTAATTGACGCCGGTAGATTTTGCTAGAAATTTAAGTTCCATGAACAAGGTTATCAAATTAGAAAATGTGTTCTACATCTAAACAAGAAAATTGTAATGAATGAAACGTTGTTAAGCCATATTAAAAACTGTAACCTTACACAACGCAGTTCACAAAAATGTTTTAGAAGGGCTTTTAAAAGCAACTGCAATCAATAAAATAAAATTTAAATTCATGCTCTTTAAATAACATATTTAATGTTGTTTTAATATATTCAAAGTTTGAAAAACATAATGATATTAATTTTGTATTTAATTTTTGTATATAAATATATGTTCAGGTATGATGGTTCAAGTATACACACGCATGTAAAATATGATATACTATACAATACCATTAATAAAAATAGAATTAATGCTATTACCAATTATAAAAATGTCAAAAGCACTATTACTGTAAAAAATAAAAAACACCGTCTCAGTGCCACAAGGGGCATTTCCGCTTACTCTTCTTGTCACAACATGTGCATTTCATTCCGTTACAAAAAGACGTATCTTGTCATATTTGAAATGTTTTCTACTCATAAGAAACAACTCGATACTCTTAAATAGCTAAAAGTAAATACATTGTATTTTTGTAACTTCGAACTCACCTAATATTGTTGATCAATCGCTCTTTCGATGGATTAGTTAGCCTGACTCACGTACACGTAACCTCGAACTCACTTAATATTGTTGATCAATCGCTCTTTCGACGGACTAGTCAGCTTGACTCACGTACACGTAACCTCGAACTCACTTAAAATAGTTGATCAATCGCTCTTCCGATGGACTAGTCAGCTTGACTCACGTACACGTAACCTCGAACTCACCTAATATTGTTGATCAATCGCTCTTCCGATGGACTAGTTAGCTTGACTCACGTACACGTAACCTCGAACTCACTTAATATTGTTGATCAATCGCTCTTTCCGATGGATTAGTTAGCCTGACTCACGTACACGTAACCTCGAACTCACCTAATATTGTTGATCAATCGCTCTTTCGATGGATTAGTTAGCCTGACTCACGTAACCTCGAACTCACCTAATATTGTTGATCAATCGCTCTTCCGATGGATTAGTTAGCCTGACTCACGTACACATAACCTCGAACTCACTTAATATTGTTGATCAATCGCTCTTCCGATGGATTAGTCAGCTTGACTCACGTACACGTAACCTCGAACTCACCTAATATTGTTGATCAATCGCTCTTTCGATGGATTAGTTAGCCTGACTCCATGACACGTACACGTAACCTCGAACTCACCTAATATTGTTGATCAATCGCTCTTCCGATGGATTAGTTAGCCTGACTCACGTACACATAACCTCGAACTCACTTAATATTGTTGATCAATCGCTCTTCCGATGGATTAGTCAGCTTGACTCACGTACACGTAACCTCGAACTCACTTAAAATTGTTGATCAATCGCTCTTCCGATGGACTAGTCAGCTTGAATCACGTACACGTAACCTCGAACTCACATAATATTGTTGATCACTCGCTCTTCCGATGGATTAGTTAGCCTGACTCACGTACACGTAACCTCGAACTCACCTAATATATTGTTGATCAATCGCTCTTCCGATGGATTAGTCAGCTTGAATCACGTACACGTAACCTCGAACTCACATAATATTGTTGATCACTCGCTCTTCCGATGGATTAGTTAGCCTGACTCACGTACACGTAACCTCGAACTCACCTAATATTGTTGATCAATCGCTCTTTCGATGGATTAGTTAGCCTGACTCATGTACACGTAACCTCGAACTCACCTAATATTGTTGATCAATCGCTCTTCCGATGGATTAGTTAGCCTGACTCACGTACACATAACCTCGAACTCACTTAATATTGTTGATCAATCGCTCTTCCGATGGATTAGTCAGCTTGACTCACGTACACGTAACCTCGAACTCACCTAATATTGTTGATCAATCGCTCTTTCGATGGATTAGTTAGCCTGACTCACGTACACGTAACCTCGAACTCACCTAATATTGTTGATCAATCGCTCTTCCGATGGATTAGTTAGCCTGACTCACGTACACATAACCTCGAACTCACTTAATATTGTTGATCAATCGCTCTTCCGATGGATTAGTCAGCTTGACTCACGTACACGTAACCTCGAACTCACTTAAAATTGTTGATCAATCGCTCTTCCGATGGACTAGTCAGCTTGAATCACGTACACGTAACCTCGAACTCACATAATATTGTTGATCACTCGCTCTTTCCGATGGATTAGTTAGCCTGACTCACGTACACGTAACCTCGAACTCACCTAATATTGTTGATCAATCGCTCTTCCGATGGATTAGTTAGCCTGACTCACGTACACATAACCTCGAACTCACTTAAAATTGTTGATCAATCGCTCTTCCGATGGACTAGTCAGCTTGACTCACGTACACGTAACCTCGAACTCACTTAATATTGTTGATCACTCGCTCTTCCGATGGATTAGTTAGCCTGAATCACGTACACGTAACCTCGAACTCACTTAAAATTGTTGATCAATCGCTCTTCCGATGGACTAGTCAGCTTGACTCACGTACACTTAACCTCAAACTCACCTACAACTGATTAGCGCGGAGGGTGTCAGTTTTACGGATGAACTTTATAACGTCCGATTTTAATATTTTACGTTCTCGGAAAAAGTGTTCTCATTCTTAGTAAGATTTGAATGTTTCCTAGACAACTATGAAATTCTGAACACAGAACAATTTAACCCAGTGAAATTAGATCAATGAATTGTGCAGAACTAACTTTGAACAGGTCTTAATCGTTATCATATACCCCATATATTTTGTAACTTTTATATATGCCTTGGTAAGAAATTAGTGGGATTTGTGATTTATCGAAAAGATAGATTTTGTCTCCTTGTTATTGAGATCAGAGTAAGAAGGCACCAAAAGCTCAGCCAAAAAGAATTAAAGTACCCTAAGGAGTCCCTCAGGGATTGATTCTTAAGTCGGCTTAAGAAATTAACTGTTGTAAAAACATCAGTGATTTTTACGACAGCATTTTTATTCCTCGTTCAATAATTTTCAAATGTCATGACTCTTTGTATATCACTTTAAAACCTATTGAAACAAATCATTTGATCTAAGTTCCAGATTTTTTAAATTAACTTAATATGAAACATTCCTAAGTTTTTCCTTATTAAATATTGCTTTACAAAATACGAATAAATAAAAGAATCATTTATGGTTCTTACAATTAGAAGATTCATGACACATAAGTCGGCGTTTTATAAAGTGTCCAGTAGAATAGGATGACCTTTAATGACCATGTTAAAGTTGTTTTTACTATACTTCCACTTGTACTTTACATAAGATTTAAGAACAGTAAAATCATGTAACTATCTCTATGTATTGTAAAAATGATCTATTTTGTGTTTTATACCCTCATTTACTATATATTTTTAGAGTCTGTGGATAATATGCCCAAAATTACTATCTTCTTTAGTCAAGAGTAAGACAATCAGTGAACGACCAGCAAAAGGCTCTTCCAACTTATGGTACATTTAGAAGTGCTTTTATAAGAAGTAGCATAACCTCCGATTACAAAACTCTCGTATGAGAGCATTCACATGCAAACTCAACTTGTACTGACGTTGACAAACTAACAAAGAAACTTCGTCAATGTATCAAACAAACTTAAAACCAAAATCAACACTAAGCTCAATTGAAACGCTTTCTTCTTGTGACTGTATTTTAAACCGTTCATTAGAACTTTGAAAGCTGCTAGGTGGATTATTTAGCATTCGCAATAAATCGGCCATATTACAAAACCAATACCGTTTGTAAAAGATAAACCGGGAATGTGTAAGAAACTGCATTTAATTAATATGCATTATTATTATAGGATATAAACTTACAAATCGTAATAGTCTTCTCTCGAACCAATTAGAAACATACCAATATTCACTAACTTTAAATTATTACAATTTTTAAAATCCTATTATGCACTCATTCGCAATTCACAGGGCGGCGATGACACTTAATAGTATTACAATAATATTTTGAATAATGTATAAAGTTCTTAATAATATGTACAGTTATATGAGGCATAGAAAATACTCCAGCCCGTACAAAGATGAGATGAGTTTCCGCTCCTATGAGATTATCAAACGACGAGGTCTTTACATCCTGTACTCTCTCCTAACATTACGATAAAAATATCAGCAGTCAGCTGAACTTTGTCCGACAGTCAATCACTTAAAAGTGCTTTGTCTGCCACTCCCTACCAACAAGTCAGGTGTGCTAATGTCAGCATCCTCACCCACTGTGAGATATGGGGAGAGCAGCAGTCTGTTGTACTTTCCCGGCAGACGATCACTTAAACGCACCATGTAGGGCACTCCCTACCAACAAGTCAGACGTATTATTTTAAGTATCCTCACCCATTGTGAGATATGGGTAGAGCAGCAGTCTGTTGTACTTTCCCGGCAGACGATCACTTAAACGCACCATGTAGGGCACTCCCTACCAACAAGTCAGACGTATTATTTTAAGTATCCTCACCCATTGTGAGATATGGGTAGAGTAGCAGTCTGTTGTACTTTCCCGGCAGACGATCACTTAAACGCACCATGTAGGGCACTCCCTACCAACAAGTCACATGTGTTATTTTCAGTATCCTCACCCACTCTGAGATATGGGGAGAGCAGCAATCTGTTGTACTTTCCCGGCAGACGATCACTTAAACGCACCATGTAGGGCACTCCCTACCAACAAGTCACATGTGTTATTTTCAGTATCCTCACCTACTGTGAGATATGGGGAGAGCAGCAGTCTGTTGTACTTTCCCGGCAGACGATCACTTAAAAGTACTTTGTCTGGCACTCCCTACCAACAAGTCACATGTGTTATTTTCAGTATCCTCACCTACTGTGAGATATGGGGAGAGCAGCAGTCTGTTGTACTTTCCCGGCAGACGATCACTTAAACGCACCATGTAGGGCACTCCCTACCAACAAGTCACATGTGTTATTTTCAGTATCCTCACCCACTGTGAGATATGGGGAGAGCAGCAGTCTGTTGTACTTTCCCGGCAGACGATCACTTAAACGCACCATGTAGGACACTCCCTACCAACAAGTCACATGTGTTATTTTCAGTATCCTCACCCACTCTGAGATATGGGGAGAGCAGCAGTCTGTTGTACTTTCCCGGCAGACGATCACTTAAACGCACCATGTAGGACACTCCCTACCAACAAGTCACATGTGTTATTTTCAGTATCCTCACCCACTCTGAGATATGGGGAGAGCAGCAATCTGTTGTACTTTCCCGGCAGACGATCACTTAAAAGTACTTTGTCTGGCACTCCCTACCAACAAGTCACATGTGTTATTTTCAGTATCCTCACCTACTGTGAGATATGGGGAGAGCAGCAGTCTGTTGTACTTTCCCGGCAGACGATCACTTAAAACGCACCATGTCTGGCACTCCCTACCAACAAGTCACATGTGTTATTTTCAGTATCCTCACCTACTGTGAGATATGGGGAGAGCAGCAGTCTGTTGTACTTTCCCGGCAGACGATCACTTAAACGCACCATGTAGGCACTCCCTACCAACAAGTCACATGTGTTATTTTCAGTATCCTCACCTACTGTGAGATATGGGGAGAGCAGCAGTCTGTTGTACTTTCCCGGCAGACGATCACTTAAACGCACCATGTAGGACACTCCAGTCATATGTGTTATTTTCAGTATCCTCACCCACTCTGAGATATGGGGAGAGCAGCAATCTGTTGTACTTTCCCGGCAGACGATCACTTAAACGCACCATGTAGGGCACTCCCTACCAACAAGTCAGATGTGTTACTTTCATTATTCTCACCTACTTTGAGATATGTGGATAGCAGCAGTCTGTTGCACTTTCCCGGCAGACGATCACTTAAAAGTACTTTGTTTGGCACTCCCTACCAACAAGTCAGATGTGCTTCTATTCAGCAATCTCTCCCACTTTGATATATGGGGAGAGCAGCAATCGGTTGTATTTTCCCGGCAACCGATAACTTAAACGAACTTTGTAGGAAAATCCATACCAAATGGCTGATTTAATTTTCATAGTTTTGTTTTCCATCTTCACGCTGTGTGACGTTAAATTCCTATATAACGAGCGAACCAAAATTTGAAACGAGATTTAACGAATACATAATGTGAAAGTTTCTCTTGTAGTAATGAGTGCTAAATTAAGCAAATGTTACCTTCTCTGATAACTGATGAAAGTAAAGCTCAGGTATGGGGCTTTATGCGTGGATAACTTCATTATTTGATTGAGAACTGGTATTACTACATATTAATTGAATATAAGGAGCCAAACGTATTTATAACAATTATATATGCAATGGTGAATTGATAATCATAACTTATCATTTGATAGGTGTATTTGCGAATATTAAATGAATATATTTTGACATTTATTAAATATATCTTTAAGACACATTCTACAAACTTTGAACGTTGGTGCTCTAGTAGCTATAGAACGAAATACTTATAAATAAAATACAAATAATTTAAAAAAATTGAAGTTTGAGATATTGTATGTTTTGTAATAAGTTAAATATTTTAAATCTTATGTGGTACCCAGGAATTATTTCTTTATTAAAATGAAATTAGTTTTAAATATACACAATTGTTAAACTAACGGTAAAAGTACGATTTTTCTTAATAAATAAAAAAGGTTCTATCGAATAACGAAGAACAAGCATCTCACCTAGTTTACTGGTCTACTATGTAAGGCACATAGGAAAGTTACGGCCACATTAATTATCAAGTTCGAGATGATCCATTGTTACTGTTCTTGAGAATCAGGGTTTTATTGACTTCTCCTTACATTAACTGTTCCTCATTAAAACACATTAATATTATTTTCTGGGATTGAAATCAATCTCTTGCTACCTGTATTGTTATCCTAGTCTTAACTTAAATGTATTACTTGAGATTGAAGATTTGTTAGTTGTAGAGCAACCAGGATAAGAAAATTTAATAAAGTGAAAATAAAGAGCCCCTGTATGGTTTATAGACTGTCCTTAGACATTATGAGCACAACAGCTACACACACATTTTATTTATCACCATTTACAGAAAAAATTGATTTCATATTCATATTAGAGTATAAAGTAACCGTTTATTTAAACGTTTAATAAACATTAAACATTAATATAAATTGAATAAAATAAAGACTATATAGCCAAAATAACTGAAAATATACTACAACATTATTACGTAATGCCTACTCTAGAAGAAGCCAATTCATATTCAAAACTCTTTAAATTTAAATACGTCTTTAAATTTATACATTGTAGAATAATATCCATGCAATTCAAATGAAATTTTAAATTATAATTGAAATATCGTCTGACAATTATTATTGACTTGAACACATTTAAGAATTACTAAAGCGGGCATCGGTGACAGACTGCATTGTTTATTAACATCCCTAATGGTTACTGACTACGATCAAAGTGAAAATTATCCTACAACGAGTGACCAGTTTAAGAAAACAAGCCCATTAAATTGTAAGGCGATGGGAATTTCCGCCTCAGAAAGTAACAGAAGGTCATTCATGTTAGTTTAATTGGAATTATAAAAATGAGTAAAACGAAAGTGTCAAATGAAATACAAAATTGCAGGTGTTTTGAAAATCATCTTGTTTAATTAAGCGTATTTGAAATAACGTTCAATAAAAATCAGTTGAAAAAAGTTATCATTAGAAGACTGGCAGGTCTTCTTGAAAACAGGTTTTTGATTGTCCGTCCACCCACCCACTCCTCTCTCTCTCTCTCTCTCTCTCTCTCTCTCTCTCTCTCTCTCTCTCTCTCTCTCTCTCTCTCTCTCTCTCTCTCTCTCTTTACTTCTCTCTCTCTCATAGTTCGTAACTTGAATCTTAATGTATTACCATTGAAACCGACTTATCATAGGCCTGATACCGAGTCTTGGTTAGATTTAATGATTGTTAGTGATGAAAATAGAGTTAAACAATTTGGAAAAAATATCAGTATCTGGTTTATCATATAATGATTTGATTGTCCGTCCACCCACCCACTCCTCTCTCTCTCTCTCTCTTTCTCTCCCTCTCGAACTATAACAAGAGCTATATATTAATTAAGTAAGAGTGAGATAGTTACAAAATACTAAATGGCAATCAGTCTTACATGAATAGTAACATTAGACACTCAACCCGACACCGCTTGAGGTTGGATAAATATGACACTGCTATGTTTGCGAACCATAACAAGAACTATGTATTAGTTAGGTAGAAGTGAGATAGTTACAAAATAATTAATGGCAATCGTACCTAAATTAATAGTAACATTAGATTACTCAATCCGCCACCGCTTGAGGTTGAATAAAGATGAAACTGTAATGATTGCAAACCATAGGTCGCATTAGTTAGGTAGAAATGTGATAGTTACAAAATACTGAGTGGCCATAAGTTTTACATAAATAGTAACATTAGACTACTCAACCCGACACCGCTTGAGGATAGGGATTGACACTGCAATGATCACAAACTTATACTGTCTCGGGAATTACTGATGACTTTCCACTGTTGCTCACATTGGTGCTGTACGGCAGGCTATCCAACGAGTCTCGAGAATTACTGCTGATTTACTACTCTACCCGATTACTGTGCTGTCTACTCAACCCGACACCGCTTGAGGATAGGGATTGACACTGCAATGATCACAAACTTATACTGTCTCGGTAATTACTGATGACTTTCCACTGTTGCTCACATTGGTGCTGTACGGCAGGCTATCCAACGTGTCTCGAGAATTACTGCTGATTTACTACTCTACCCGACTACTGTGCTGACTACTCAACCCGACACCGCTTGAGGATAGGGATTGACACTGCAATGATCACAAACTTATACTGTCTCGGGAATTACTGATGACTTTCCACTGTTGCTCACATTGGTGCTGTACGGCAGGCTATCCAACGTGTCTCGAGAATTACTGCTGATTTACTACTCTACCCGACTACTGTGCTGACTACTCAACCCGACACCGCTTAAGGATGGAGATTGACACTGCAATGATCACAAACTATAACAAGTGCTAAGTATTAGTTAGAAGCACATTGGTTTCGTAATTGTACGAAAGGCTATCCAACGTGTCTCGAGAATTACTGCTATCTTATTGAGAATATGAGAATAATGATTTATTCCTTCAAAAAATTACAAAAACAGTACAAAAATAAAATCTTAGGAATAGCCCAATCACATGTCCAGTAGCGTGATTAGGATTAACAAAATAAAATAAACTTAATATTACTTTTAGAGTTCAGTTTGCATTAAATTACATGCTGGCCACTCTCCGAGGTGCCTGAAACTACAAATGAAACTAAAAATAAGAATACAAAAAATATAACCAATATAAAAATAACTAGTAATTACTTATCCATATAATGTCACAATAAAAATTATCTAATATTAACAGCAAAAACAACATAACAATTAGTATCCTATTTATACAATTCGAATTAAAAAGAAAACAAAACAAATTAAAAACATAGCAGCAAACATAGTACATTAAAAACAAATCAACATTATAAACATATAAATAACTTCTGTCAAAGAAAAAATCAATGCGCTATTTAGGCACATTCACTATTACAAAATGCATGTACATGCATTCAATAACACACAGTACATTATACATTATATGCAATAACCATCTTTATACAATTTGGTACATGAAACCAAATTAATTTTTATATAAAATAAACAGTAACTTTTAACCTTAGCTAATGACTCTATTAAAAAATCTAACATCATCTATCTCAATTAACCAGTCAAATACACTATTGCTGAAAAGGTTTAATTTATCTATTGATCTAATATTAATAGGTAATTTATTAAAGAATTTTGGACCTACGTACTGAAAGCAAAGTCTAAATATTTCCTTTTTTACTTTTGGTACTCTAAAAATTCTTTTATTTACGTTTCTTGTTCCATATACAAGGAAAGTTGTACCTTCATTGCCACTTCTTCTATAAAACAGTTTCAGCACTTTGTACACATATAAATGTTGAATGGGTAGAGTTCTAATTTGTTGGAATAGGGGGAACGAGCTATCTCTGAGTTTTTTTCCTAGCATTATACGCACTATATGATTTTGTGATACTCTAAGATTATCTATTAGACTTCTGTACGCACCTCCCCAACAGATTATTCCGTACTGAAGTCTTGACTGGACTAAAGAATAGTAGAGGTTTCGCAATAAGAATTTATCACAGAATTGTTTTAAAAAGTAGAATGTTCTTACTGTAGATCGTATTTTGCTGTTCAGCTCCTGAATATGTTTTCCCCAATTCAATTCTTCATCAATAGTGATTCCCAAATACTTAAAATGACTAACCTGTTCTATAGCTTGGCAGGTACACAGACTAGTTTGCGTACAATCCTGTAGGTGATATGTAAGCGGAATTTCAAAAAGAAAGTCTATAAAGCCGAAATTTATATATTTTGTTTTGTTTACATTGATTTGCATTTTATTGTTACAGCACCATCGTTGCATTAAGGATATGTCCGTTGTAATCCTTTGATGCAGAATTTCGATTTCTTTTTCCGCATAAAAATTCGCAATGTCATCTGCAAATGCACTAATTTTACCACGAAAAGTCTGTTCAAGTAGGTCGTTAATAAAAATAAGAAACAAAGTTGCTGATAAAATTGAACCTTGAGGGACGCCTGAATTTATGGTTAGAGGAGGACTACGACAGCTCTCAATTTTTACCTGCTGGTTTCTGCCTGTTAAATAGGTCGTAAACCAATTTAAAGCTATTCCTCTGATTCCTATTGATTCTAGTTTACTTAATAAAATTCTGTGGTTAACTAAGTCGAACGCTTTACGAAAATCAATGAATAGTCCTGTAACTTTATTGCTTTCGTTTAAATTTAAATATATCTTATTAGTGAAGTTTATTAGCGCGTCTTCGGTAGATTTCCCTTTCCTGAACCCGTATTGGTTAATATTAATAAAATTGTTTCTATTAAGGAAATTAACTAAACGTATATTGACTATTTTTTCGAATATTTTAGAGAAAATTGAAAGTAGGCTGATTGGTCTAAGGTTGCTTAATTGTGTGGAGTTTCCTTTTTTTAACAGAGGCACAACAATACTCTGTTTCAGTTTATTTGGAAAAATTCCGGTAGTCATGCTGCAATTTATAAGATAAGTTAATACTGGTGTAATAAATATTTTAATTTCTTTTATAAGTTTGGTACTAAAGGCGTCGAATCCAGTTGATCGTTATTACTGTGGGTCACATTGGTGCAGTAATTGTACGGCTGGCTCACCAACGTGTCTCGAGAATTACTGCTATCTTACTACTGTGGCTCTCACTGGTGCAGTAATTGTACGGCTGGCTCACCAACGTGTCTCGAGAATTACTGCTATCTTATTACTGTGGGTCACATTGGTGCAGTAATTGTACGGCTGGCTCACCAACGTGTCTCGGGAATTACTGCTATCTTACTACTGTGGCTCTCACTGGTGCAGTAATTGTACGGCTGGCTCACCAACGTGTCTCGAGAATTACTGCTATCTTACGACTGTGGCTCACATTGGTGCAGTAATAAATTGTACAGAAGGCTATCCAACGTGTCTCGAGAATTACTGCTATCTTATTACTGTGGGTCACATTGGTGCAGTAATTGTACGGCTGGCTCACCAACGTGTCTCGAGAATTACTGCTATCTTACTACTGTGGCTCATATTTTTGCGGTAATTGTACAGCAGGCTCACCAACGTGTCTCGGCATTTACGTCTGGATAACCAACGTGTCTCGGCAATTAATGCTGACTTACCATTACCGCTGTGGGTCACATTGGTGCTGTATATGTACGACAGGCTAATCAACGTGTCTCGTAAATTACTGCTATCTTACTACTGTGGCTCACATTGGTGCCGTAATTGTATGTCAGGCTAACCAACGTACTCGGGAATTACTGCTATCTTACTACTGTGGCTCTCACTGGTGCAGTAATTGTACGGCTGGCTCACCAACGTGTCTCGGGAATTACTGCTATCTTACTACTGTGGCTCTCACTGGTGCAGTAATTGTACGGCTGGCTCACCAACGTGTCTCGGGAATTACTGCTATCTTACTACTGTGGCTCTCACTGGTGCAGTAATTGTACGGCTGGCTCACCAACGTGTCTCGAGAATTACTGCTATCTTACGACTGTGGCTCACATTGGTGCAGTAATAAATTGTACAGAAGGCTATCCAACGTGTCTCGAGAATTACTGCTATCTTATTACTGTGGGTCACATTGGTGCAGTAATTGTACGGCTGGCTCACCAACGTGTTTCGAGAATTACTGCTATCTTACTACTGTGGCTCATATTTTTGCGGTAATTGTACAGCAGGCTCACCAACGTGTCTCGGCATTTACGTCTGGATAACCAACGTGTCTCGGCAAATAATGCTGACTTACCATTACCGCTGTGGGTCACATTGGTGCTGTATATGTACGACAGGCTAATCAACGTGTCTCGTAAATTACTGCTATCTTACTACTGTGGCTCACATTGGTGCCGTAATTGTATGTCAGGCTAACCAACGTTCTCGGGAATTACTGCTATCTTACTACTGTGGCTCACATTGGTGCAGTAATTGTACGGCTGGCTCACCAACGTGTCTCGAGAATTACTGCTATCTTACTACTGTGGCTCACATTGGTGACATAATTGTATGTCAGGCTAACCAACGTATCTCGGGAATTACTGCTATCTTACTACTTTGGCTCATATTTTTGCGGTAATTGTACAGCAGGCTCACCAACGTGTCTCGGCATTTACGTCTGGATAACCAACGTGTCTCGGCAATTAATGCTGACTTACCATTACCGCTGTGGGTCACATTGGTGCTGTATTTGTACGACAGGCTAACCAACGTGTCTCGTAAATTACTGCTATCTTACTACTGTGGCTCACATTGGTGCCGTAATTGTATGTCAGGCTCACTAACGTGTCTCGGGAATTACTGCTATCTTACTACTGTGGCTCACATTGGTGTCGTAATTGTATGTCAGGCTAACCAACGTGTCTCGGGAATTACTGCTATCTTACTACTGTGGCTCAATACTTACCGCTCGCTCACCACTTAGCGGAATTCAAATACACTTTATTGGTACAATATTGGTATTGTAAAATACGCATAAAGAGGGCTTTAAATAAGTTGTTAATGCAAGAGTGATTTTAAGAGAGTTCCTATATTCCACTACTTTGTTATTTTCTTTGTAATAGTAACTATAAACCTATCAATTTACTGTGTTACACCAATATTGAATATATATTTTAGGGAAACGAATACCACCTTAACTAAAAGCTTTAAGTCTGCAAGTTCGAAGTTCACTAATAGATGTTTGTAATGCATGGTGGGGAGAAATATAAATGTGACAGCATCCTTTTAATCAGTTAATTATGTGTTTTAAACAACAAAAACTTATGACAATCGCTATCTACGATATATTCAACAAACAGAAGGTAACATTTGTAATCGTTTAAAATGACCATTACTCCTTTTACAGATCCTTTTGCTCAGGACAAGTTCCCAAAAGTAAGTAAACATAGAGTAATTAGCAGTATCAACAACGTGTTTAAGCGTAATTCCACGTCGCATTAGAAAACGTTCGCTATTAAACCGTTTCAATTTTAGATAGCATTGTCGAGATACTCAGTAACTTGGATGGATTTATGACTCATTAAAAGAAAGTCTGTACGTTCCGCCTGTCATGACACGAGGCCGTAATAAAACCTTCCATTATCCCCTGCGGGACGATTCTGGAGGTAAATTGGTTCTTTCCGATATTCTAGAAAGCTAATTTAAGTGTGTTATCTATATTCAACTGTAATATTATTTTTTGCAAAACCAACTAAGCTGGCAGTAAGTCATTACCTTAAGTTATAAAATGTAATTGATTGAGTGAATATCGCAAGAGTATTTCTGCAGTTGTATGGCAATGTAAAAAGTAGTGTGGCAATGGCGTCTATGCCTCATTTTTTTATAACTTTCTAGTTGGTCATGACCTATTTACTATTTTTATTGTTTACTCACAGTATCGGCTTTATGATTAATTGAACAACGTTTTAACTTCCTAAAAATACTGGATAGTACGAGGTGATATGGAAGTAAAGTACTGGATAGTACTAGTAGGAGTAAAGAAGTCCTGCAGGCTTACTAGGCTGGTGATAAAATATTGGAAAACTAAGATCAGTAGCTTTGGAAACTAGATGAATACTGGGTGATTATATTCGGTTGGTTAAAGGTTGACTGTTTCTATAAGACTAAATTTTTTTCCAATAAAACGAGTGATAGCTGATTTAATTTTGAAACTGTAATAACAACTTTTTATTAAATCCAGCACTTAAATGTGTGAAAATGTTTTTGTTGTTAAGACACTACTGTAAAATAAAACTTCTCTGCTTAGTCAAACTTTAACAATATAGTTTGGCACACTTTATATTTAAATATAATTAAAAATATTGGGTTAGAAACAAAACACGTAATACCGGAAATCCTTTATTCTTTGCACTAATCAACTATCAACTAAACATTTACGGTAGAAGAATTATTAAATGGAGCATTCCATCAAACAAAATGTTCACGGATGGCCTTAAATTAAATGAAAAATTTCTGTTATTTTTTTAATGGATAGTGTGGGCTAACTCTATCCGATTGGAGTTCTAATTAGAAACTTAGTTTCATTTTTTCTATGTATCTAGTTTTGGCATGGACGGATTTTGCATACCTTCCAACATTATCGTGTTTGATAAAAAGATGTGGTATTTAGATTTTACGTGGAGACTCCATCATCTTAATGTGCAAAGAATACTCTTGTACTAAATCTCTGCTATGGAACAATCTGGTGAATAACTGGAACTATCAGGAATAACCGATGAAAGCGGCGCGTTACCTGATATTGGCAGGGTTGCAGCAAAACGAGCAGTTTTAGGTTATATTGAGGCATACAACAATTCCAATATCCCAAAATTAGGTTTGTTGTTTTACCAACATTAACGTACGTATTATTATTAATGTTACACACCACCAATGTAGCCAAGTATTGGAAATAATGAATCACTGAGTCGGTTCATGTGCAACACGACACGGTCGTTTTAGGGTGAGAGTTCTTTTCACAATTTGTTCACAAGATCCAGCGTCTTGAGGACGACTGCGTTTCTAAGGAATTATTTTATATAGTAGTAGCTGATACCGTCGTTCAGCTGATATGTGTGTTAGGTCTGGCTGAATAAAGAATAATGAATGATAAAGTAAGTAGCAGCATACTTCTCATGATTATATCCATCAGTTTAATAAAAAGTAAAGGGTTGATTTCTGAGGCCAAGTGGTCAGTCTACTTATCGATTCATCAAGGTTTATAGAAAAAATGCTGTTATTACCGCTTACGAATACTTATCCGTTTTCTGTATTTTTATTTTACCTTAAATGTAAAAATTTATAGCATATACTAATTTATAAGGGTACTAGTATACCGTTGGAACTTGTCACTAATATAAACCACTTTGTTTAAATATATTTCATTTCTTGAAGCCCTAGAGAGTGGAAAATGTTCAGTCGTCAAGTCAAATACTAATATTAATTTTGCTCGTCTACTTCAAACTACGATTGATTAGAGAGTTGGCCATTGCAGTCTCTGAAAGTAAAGAAGTGTAAACTCTTAAACTATGCAATTTGGTAACAATAATTTACGAATAAAATATGAGAATATTTATGTAAATAATAAGAAGTATTCGAAAGCAATAAAATAGACCTAACGCAATAATCTCTACCTTATCTTTCCAATAACTGAAACAAGAATCATTCTAGACTAAAAATATTTTGAGAAGCAGAATTAAATCCTAAATCATGTTTAACGGATAATAGTTTTGATTTTTTCAACAATTCTGTTAATGATGAGAACCTATTTTTTGTTTTGGAAGTTTCCCTATACAGATTTTTAAATTTCCCTTTATATAAATAACTATATTATGTCTAAAAATGCAGTTACAAATGAGTCCCCGAGCCTTCTCTCAGTACATATCTAATGAGATCCCTAAAGAAACCTAACGCATATGTCTTCTTTATAAGAATAACTACATTACGACTAAAAATGCAGTTACAAATGAGTCCCTGAGCCTTCTATCAGACATCTCTAATGAGATCCCTAAAGAAACCTAGCGTATATGCCTCCTTTATAAGAATAACTACATTACAACTAAAAATGCAGTTACAAATGAGTCCCTGAGCCTTCTCTCAGTACATCTCTAATGAGATCCCTAAAGAAACCTAACATATATGCCTCCTTTATAAGAATAACTACATTACGACTAAAAATGCAGTTACAAATGAGTCCCTGAGCCTTCTCTCAGTACATCTCTAATGAGATCCTAAAGAAACCTAACGTATATGCCTCCTTTATAAGAATAACTATATTACGACATAAATATGCAGTTACAAATGAGTCCCTGAGCCTTCTCTCAGTACATCTCTAATGAGATCCTAAAGAAACCTAACGTATATGCCTCCTTTATAAGAATAACTATATTACGACTAAAAATGCAGTTACAAATGAGTCCCTGAGCCTTCTCTCAGTACATCTCTAATGAGATCCCTAAAGAAACCTAACGTATATGCATCCTTTATAAGAATAACTACATTACGACTAAAAATGCAGTTACAAATGAGTCCCTGAGCCTTCTCTCAGTACATCTCTAATGAGATCCCTAAAGGAACCTAACGTATATGCATCCTTTATAAGAATAACTACATTACGACTAAAAATGCAGTTACAAATGAGTCCTTGAGCCTTCTCTCAGTACATCTCTAATGAGATCCCTAAAGAAACCTAACGTATATGCCTCTTTTATATGAATAACTATATTACGACTAAAAATGCAGTTGCAAATTAGTCCCTGAACCTTCTCTCAGTACATCTCTAATGAGATCCTAAAGAAACCTAAAGTATATGCCTTCTTTATATGAATAACTATATTAGGACTAAAAATACAGTTACAAAATGAGTCCCCGAGCGTTCTCTCAGTAATCTCTAATGATATCCTTAAAGGAATCTAACGTATATGCCTCTGTTCTAGGTAATTGTTTTGAAAATGTGGACAAACATTATAGTCTTGGGGCTGATTTTATTATGTGGAACATCCAACACGTTACCGGTTTCTAAGGATTCGGTATGCTATTTATTATCCATGAACTTACTCTTAATCAATATTAATGAATAATAATTAATAATAATATTCTTTATTATCAATAAATATTCGTTACTAGTGTTTATTTACTTACAAAAATGTTGGTTTGTACAATAGTAAGTTATTAATACAATAAATAGATTTGCCTTGGTTATTCCTAAAAGAAGATGATGTTTATTTAATAGTGAAACATTGTTATAATCCCTAAATAAAATTACAATAATGTCATAAATATTATATGTCATAAATACTATAATTTGTTGTGTATTATTAAATATAACGCACTACAAATATTATAACTCACATATATAAATATAATTTACGTAATGGTAGCACATTCACTTGGCAAGTGAGAGATACGGGTTTCAGTCCCGGCGGAGGAAGTACTTTTAGTGATTCAATGTTTATATTGAAAAATTGAATAAGTCTATTGCCATGTATACAAATTTGAATTTTATATATATGTATATATATGTGTGTGTGTGTGTGTGTGTGTGTGTGTGTGTGTGTGTGTGTGTGTGTGTGTGTGTGTGTGTGTGTGTGTGTGTGTGTGTGTGTGTGTGTGTGTAATTATATAATTATAAATATCATATTAATATCATAAATATTTTCTCAGTTAACACTAAATAAAGAAATCACGAACAGAATTATTTCAAGATTTGGTTCAACAGTTTCATTCTAAACTTCTTAGTATTTTTAATGATTATGATAACAATCTCAGAAAGTCATCAGGCTCACTACCTCATCAGGCTTACTACCTCATCAGGCTCACATCTATTCATTTTCACTACCTCATCATTCTCACTACCTCATCAGGCTCACTACCTCATCAGGCTCACTACCTCATCATTCTCACTACCTCATCAGGCTCACTACCTCATCATTCTCACTACCTCATCAGGCTCCCTACCTCATCAAGCTCACTACCTCATCAGGTTCAATAACTCATCATTCTCACTACCTCATCAGGCTCACTACCTCATCAATCAGGCTCACTACCTCATCATTCTCACTACCTCATCAGGCTCACTACCTCATCAGGCTCACTACCTCATCATTCTCACTGCCTCATCAGTCTCACTACCTCATACGTATTTGGCCTGACAAAAACTCACAACTAGGCTGTTAATAAAAACTATTTAATTTAATCTGAATTAAAATTTAAATACACATATAATTAACTAACATGGGTTTCTCATAATTACGAAAATTTAAAATTATGGTTAGTGAGACAAATAATAATCTTGAAAAAACAGAGAAAAAAGTAATCATAACTTTTTAATATTATATTCCAAGTACGCAAAAACAGAAATTAAAATGTTTAAACTAATTTTAGATATTTATTATAGCTAAAGCAAATTGAACAATGTGATGCTAATCAATTAATTTTATTATTACAAATCTTCGTAAGCGAACAACGTTTTTTTATTTTCAATGAGATTCCTCAAGACGTGAACATGTGTACTCACAACAAGGTGGGCGGACGCTCATAAATAGGAGGGCTGGTACTATTTTCTTTTTAAATTTCTCTCTTGAAAAGTGCCTGTAATAATTTTGTTTGATTTACTTTACACATAATATACATGCAATTGTAATCACGATTAACATTGTCACAATATATAAGAAATATAAAAATAAAAGGATAACAATAGTTTAGTATGAAAAATATCTTTTCTAGGGAAAATTGACACTTTGTAAATTTTCAGAAACGAATAACAGAGTTGGTAAAAGCAATCGCCCATGTTGTGGCAGAAGACGTGACAATAGCCAGCGAGACATTCTCAGAGAAGGGTCATCTGTTTTCGGAGAAAGAGGCAGCAAACTTTTTCGAGACAGTCGCCGTGACCACTCTTCAGCATCTGGAGAAGTACATCCGAGAGCTGAACACCCTCACCAAGAATGACCAAGAGAAAGCTGGAGAAATCGCTCAGCGAGTAGCCGACGAAGCGGCGAACAACGGGTTCAAGAAAATTTTCAAAAACCATGAAAAATTTGACAATGTCGTGATGCAAGAAGGAGTTTTAGGCATAACGAAACATGTCGCTGAGTTCATTAAGTTGGCACTGACAGACGCCGAACATTGATTCATATTTTTTAGTTGGTTATTTAAATTAAAATTGTAATCAAACTAGTGTTACTGTTTGAGTACACTCCACTAGGTACTGAAATCAATGCACCGCACTGTGTACCAAAGAGTGTATAATATAAAAAAACCTCGTATGAAAATGTTAGCGCTTAAGTAGTAGATATATTTTGGTGGAGTACTTGCCTTAGGTAAATTGATCGAGAATGTGGGTTTTAAATAGTAATAAAAAGTGTAGTCTATAGTCAAAATGGTGTTAAAGGTAAAGGCAATTCCGTTCCAGTTGATGTAACTGTAACTGGGGAGACTGACGAAGACAATAGTAATGCGTTGTCGGACAGAGCGGCGAAATTTTCCTGATAATATATAGTACAGCGTATACAGGAATTAAAATGAGGAAAGATTGGAAGAGTAGCTACATTGTGAACTCATATGTTCTTGGACTTTATGAGTTACGATTACAATGTATTATAACGGATAATATATTATTTCTAATAAAATTGATAGATTTACAGAGTTTGGAAATATCTCTCCATATTAAGGAGATAAATATACGTATACAAAAAACAGGTATTCTTTGAGAAAGATAAATTGCTGAAATAAAGCGTGGCAAGAGTAAACGTACCAAACTCACGTACAGTGGCGTGTTGTCTGTAATGCGAAGCAGGCTCTCTGAGGTTGCATGCAAACTTTAAACCTGTAGACAGGCAGACAGACAATCATACAGGGAAGAACTTATTACGTTCCCGGCAGACCAAGGAGAAATTGGACGCTCATTCTAATGTCATGGAAGGTATTTGAACTCGGTACATTGAAATGACGATTCATGATAAATTTTAAGTATATTTCCTATATTCGTTATCGATATTATTTTTTACAATAAGTACATTTAACCATAAAGCACGAATGTGTGGTATTTATTAATCATGTAGAAGACATATTTCTAAATAAACCTTTAAATTTATCCATTCTTTCTACAATTGGAGACTTTACGAGCAGCTATTGTATGCTCTGACTTTCAATTACAATCAATAAATATTTACTAATTTGAAGCTAAAAGTTTGCACAAACAAAGCCTGATTTTCTTGAATCTTTTAATAATTGGCTGTAATTTATGTATAGACCCAAGAGACTTGATTTAATCTTCATTTAACTCAACTAAGTCCTGTTTGAAGTGGTGGAAGATTAAAGATAATCCGAAATATAGAGAATACAAATATGCAAATCCTCTCTTTACAAAGTTATTATTTCATTAGCATAACTAACCCTCAAGAGGCCCTCTAAGAATTTTACGTATTCCGAAGTTGTTTCCGAAGTTTATGCATTCTTCCGTACTTTAAACCTCCATCAAGGAGTCGCAAACTATTCGACACTTGTCATTTCATATCACTTTATGTTATGAACACTCTCACAATATGCTTAATCCTAAACGTTGTGGGTAGATAAATGGATGGATTTAGGATTATCTCCCATAATTTCAGTGATTACAAAGCTTACAAAGCCATCGTAAATAATGTACCAAGAAAGTGCTGTAAGTAAGACAAAAGTGCTTCAACTATTATAACATATGCCAGTTAAATGTGTACCGTATGACGATAACACATGGGGGTGGTGACTTCTGAGGTCGTAGTAATAAATACTAGAAATACAAAGTGTACTTATAAGTTCAGTTTAATTATGAAAACTTAAAAGCACCACTTTTAGATGGTAAAGAAAAGTTATGTACTGCCACGTTGCTGCCAATTAGACTATAATAACTAAAAAGTATATCTTCTAGGTAGGCCTAAAATATCCAATGTTCTATTGAATTGTGCGTACGACGTTTTACTTTACAAAACAATAATATTTCACTTCCCTTCACAATAGGTAGACTCACAACCCGGGTGTCGGCGTCTTGGCACGAGACATTGAAGCTGTAGTCTAAGAACGGTTATTTCTAGAAGAGGAGTAGAAGTTAGGAAATGGTAGCCATCTATTCAAACAACACGTGAGATACATCAGCTACGTAAACTCGCCTAAAACAAATTCGCGACGGTATTAGCCATTTAATGATACAAATTACTATTTATAACAACGTGCTCGTCGCCATAAGGACGACGCCACAACCTTTATCTATCTCCATCAAGCAAATAAAAGATCTTCAAGGGTAAGTTACTTTACTATTCAGATCTTTACTTTACGTTACATTCATTTTATACGTTTGGCATCAAAGAGCTAATTTAATAATACGAAAAGATAAATTTTACTTACGGACAAAGCGCGCGAGGTCTGATCGGTTACGTAGTTGGGCTGCTACAAAGGGTTAGAAGAAAAAAAATTCATACGCGTGCCAATTAGGTAGTTACTCCGCCCAATAATTTAGTTCCGGAACATTGGATGTAAAATAATATTATATTATACTGGCTGATTAGGTTTCGAAATTTACATTGTATGAAATTTAATTAACTAATTTACGGTACAGAATATCCCCCCTGTTTTGATTTCGCAACCTAATTAGTCGCTTTACTTTAAACATATTCTAAATAAAAAACTTAATTCAACCTTTTATTTATTACATAAATTCAAATTCAACCATAACAATACGATAGCGCGGGGTTTCAAAAGTTTCCTATGAAATCCGCTAGATCGCATGCCAATGCAGTTCTATGACTGCTCGCTTAGGGACCAAAAATATAAAATCAATTTAGGCAAACTATTTTCATGCAGTGCACGTTGCAGCGTTTTAGAATTTGCGGGTCGTTGCAAGAATAAGGGCATTTAAGGCGATTAAATCGTAAACAAGTGTAGTGTAGTGTTTTGTTATATAGGCGCCACATTCATACTTCTTTTTTGCATTCATACCAGTGTTTTGTGTATAGTGTTGTGCCATTAAATACCCTGAGACTTGCGGACAAGTTACCAATATGGATCGAATACTTTGGAATGAAACGTCCCCTCACGAGAAGCTAAGTCTCACATTTCGTATTAATACTGCATCACTCTTAATATATATATTTACATACAACATCCTATATATCTTACATCTACATGAATTTTAACACTTCAAATATATCTACAAAATTCAAAATTCAACATTTCGGCATACCTACAAAACACAGACAATTTTTTTCATATTTGGTTCCCTCATTACAAACAGTCAGGATCAACTTTGTCTCATTTCTTTACACTAAGTCTATTTACAAATTCTTTTTCTATATTTTATTTCCATTGACACATTCGTTAAGAATTCACCAAACAGTTAACTTCCTGGATTTTATCTTATCTTTTAAATTTGGCAGCAAGTGGTTCCTTAAGCTAGGGATGCTACAATTTTTTTTTTATACAGAACAGGTCTTAATTTAATTTTAAATCTACAATATGAACCTCTTTTACATTCAAAACATTTTCAGTGTGTTGTACAATACAAGTTACAGGGCTTAAAAAATATAAAATTCTATAAATTCCTACATATTTTGGTGCTAATTTTGCACAAAACTTTTCTACCTTATTGCTTAAATAGTGGGTTCTAATCCATACTAAGGAATGCAACTTAAAGGGATGTTTTACATTTTGCTCTGAGTACTTTTGTCTATTACTGTTATGTGCTATACTCCTTTTTACATTCACCACAGCTCTCTTTAAATTGTTTACAACAGTTTCCTTGGACAAATTCTCACCAATTAGATCATTTAGCTTCCATAAATTAGATAAAGCATTATTACACGAATGATTAAACATTAAATCAAAGGCAGCAAAACCTGTGCTTTCATTATGGGCGGTGTTTTAAACTTAATTGTATATAGCCTAGGTCATTATCCCAATTACTATGACAGTTGTGATAGAAACTACGTAATAATGTAGATATGTTTCTAATATGCCTGTCTGATTGATTTCCATTAGCCCTGTAAGGCGCTAGTCTACGGTGTTCAATAAAATTCTTAAATAAGAACTTCTTAAAATACAGTGATGTAAAATATGCGGCATTGTCTGACACTATTATTTTAGTTACAGAAAAGTTGTTAAAAATTATGCGGTCTAATTTATTACATATTTCAGCACTCTTACATTCCCTCAAAGGGATTAGCCATAGAAATTTACTGGCGGCATCTACAACTACAAGTAAATATACATTGCTGTTTCTAGTTCTCACTAAGGGACCTAAAAGATCTATGAATAAACAATCCATATTGTTCTTAAATGGCACAGATACTAATTCGCCTTCATATTTTCTTTGGCACACTTTACTCATTTTACAAACATTACATTCTTTGACTTTTGCCTTTATAATTTCGTCTAAATCAGGTCTATAAAAATACTGATTAATTTTTCTTTGCGTTCTAGCAATGCCTAAATGACCTCCTATTAAAGAACTGTGGAAGAATTCATATACTAAATCAACTAACTGTACAGGCAAAAATATCTTACTCTTACTTTTTACATTCCTTTTGTACATCAGTAAATTGTTTTTTATAAAATAACATAAATTGTTACTATTGCTTTTTACAGATTGAATGATTCGCTGAGTTTCTTTATCTTGAAGTTGATATTTTTCTAAATCTTTAAACGCTAATGGCAAATCATTAATTAACAACCACAAATTATCCTTGTTATTGCACTTATTATTTATCTGCATTTTAGGCTTTATATTAGATGTTCGTTTACATGTTTGCCTTCGGGAGGAGTTTGAATGGCAGAAGGAAATCGATAATCTATTTTTATCCTGGTCTGGAACGTTCCGGCAGTCACTGGGGCTCGGATCAGCTGTTCCCGTCGACTCGCCCTCAAACATACGTGAAAGGGCGTCTGCCAGCGCATTATCGGTGGAACTTTTAAATTCCACCTCAAATGGCAAATTCAAAATCCTCTCGATCCACCGGGCAAGTCTTCCTACCTTCCTTTTGTAATTGAGGACATAGGATAAAGCTTGGTTATCAGTTATTAATTTAAAGGTTCTTACTTCTAAAAATTCGTGCCATTTTTCTATGCAAATTAGTGCACTCAAAGCTTCTTTTTCATAAACAGTATATTTTAATTCGGCATCAGTAAATTTCCTAGAGTAATAGGCTATTGGCATTAATTCATTTTGGTCGTTTTCCTGTAACAAACAACCACCTGCGGCTATTCCACTAGCATCTGTCATTACTATAAATTGCTTTGAAAAATCGACTAACTGGAGTACAGGAGGATTCATTATAGCTTCTTTTAACTTTACAAACGAATCTTGACATTCACTTGTCCAAACAAATTTAGCGTTTTTCCTTCTTAAACGATTTAAAGGATTACATAATTCGGCATAATTATTTATAAATTTTGAAAAGAAATTGGTCATACCTAAAAACTGTGAAATTTGTTTGGCGTTCTTAGGCGGCATAAATTCTCTTATACTCCTTGTTCGCTCGGGATCTATAGTTACTGTATTATTTTTTATTAAGTTCCCCAAAAAGGAGATTTCCTCAAAACAAAACTTTGCTTTCTCTAGGTTTGCCGTTAAGCCATGTTTGCTTAGTCTATTTACAATCTCTCTGACATGTCTAAATGCGAATCAAGGTCTTTACTGTACGCTAAGATATCATCACAAAAATTTATCACATATTTAAATTTTATATTGTCTAGGACTTTATCCAGATAGGCGGACAATACAGCACTACCAACATGTAAACCAAAGGGTACTCGTTTAAATTTATATTTACCAAATATAGTGCTAAATGAGGTAAGATCTTGACTATCAGGTGATAATGGACATTGCAAAAAACTTTTTCTTAAATCTATTATTGAAAAATATTTGGCTCCACTAAGATGTTGATAATAATTATTTAAATCACCAATGGGAAAATCAATTTTCTGTAACTTTTTATTTAATTCGGTATAATTGACTACAAGTCTGTCCTTTTTGGTTAAAAAGGCTGGACTGGAGTAGGCTGAAGTACTGGGTTCAATTATTCCTTGGTCCAACCAATCCTGTATTATTGTTTTCATCTTATTTACAGTAGGAGGGCTCATAAAATAAGGCCTAATATTTACAGGTGTGGGGTCATTTAGAACTAATCTCACTTCCAAATCTAGAGCCTCTCCTAATTTTGGATTAAAAGCATTTGGAAAATCCCCTATAAGGTTTTGTATCTCAGCCTCAGCTCTAGTGCACCCTATTTTTACATCAATGCTGTTTACTTCATGTTCAAAAGGCTGTTGTCTGACAATAGTTATTTTCTCATTACAATTGAATTTAAAATAACATGAATCTCCATCAAGATCTAAAATTAATTTGCTATTAGATATAAATGGGTTTCCCAATACAATGTCCCATTTTAAATTATCCAATACAATAAATTTTACTTTCCAACAAAATTTAGAAATTTTTATCTTAGCATAACAGTAACCAAAACATTTTATTTCAGTGTTATTTGCAGCAAACATTCTATCATCTGACTTCATTAATTTAGAAACATTTTTATTCAACAATAGGCTATCATAAAATTCTTTACTAATTATATCTCTTGTAGCACCAGTATCTAATAAGCAGTTTGTTTTTACATTTTTACCCACTATAGCTTCAATTAAAGGCATATTGTTACACTGTCTAACATTTAGTCTTAAATTAGGTTTTCTATAGTTTAATTTACTCCAATTTTTAATTACCTTACCATAGACTCTCATAAAATAGTGTTTTTCTTTTCTTACTGTATTACTATTTATAAAATTATTATTCTTAAACTTATGAAACCGGGGAGGGATATTTTTAGGTGTTGTGTGTAATACCACTCCCCTATCGACTAGTTTTTTGGATTCCTAAAACAATTTTTTGCTAAGTGACCAGGCCTATTACAATTGAAACATAACTTTGGGTTTTTGACAGTAGGCCTACTTTTTCTAAGTTCAACATGTGGTGGATACATGTTGTTAACATATGTCTTACTTAAATTGTCCCTTAAGTTATCATTAAAGGTTATATTGTTACTAGCTATACACACATTTTCCAAATCTGTAAAACAAATGGGATTGTTTTCAAAAATTAACTTATTTCTATCTGTAGGCTTAATACCTCTTTTTATACAAGTTACCAAGTCCTGTTCACTTATGTTACACAATAAAACTTGACTGAGCTCTTTGATGTCATAGATGTATTCATACAGTGGCTCATCAAACCTTTGTGGCCTATAAACTAAATCTAGTCTCAGTCTTTCAATTAGGCCTACAGGGATAAAAGCACTAATTAATTCCCTGTGTAGATAGTTGACATTTGGCATGACAGACTTACAATGTATTATTTTGGCTAAAAGTGGACCTTTTGCATAACATGGTAACAATGCTAAAATTTCATTTTCTGATAGGCTAGTTTCACATTTTAGTTTTAACAAAGTTTTCAAAAAGTTTATTAGCTCAGGTATTACTAAACCATTTGTTACTGTAAAATTTTGTAAATAATGTTCTACAGGGTTGTTTAACTTATTAAACATATTTATACCAGACATAGGTTGACTAATACAATCATTGTTTGCATTATAAATAGGCATTATAGGCAAAGTGGGGGTACTGGCAGTAGGCTGTGATATTGTTGGTGGTTGTACAGAAATAGGGCCTATTTGTTCTTTCACTGCCTGTTCCATAGCCTCATCTTGTTCTAATGATTCATTTAAATTGGCTTCTAACACTTTAAGCTGTTCTAGGTTCACTGTAGGTAGCAAGTTTTTAGCTAACTGTTGTTCAACATTTACTAGCCTACACTGTAAAGCTGATAAAGTTTCACTATGTACAGAACTTAGTTCTAGCTGGTTGTCTAAAAATAAACGGTTTATTAAATGTTTACACTTTTCTTGGAATTGGGTGATTTCTAAAGGTGAACTAGCACTGTTCAATTCACTGCACCCATGTTCTAATAATATCACTTTTTCACTGAGAAGTTTTACTTCCTGATTGTGGTCTATTTTTAATAGGCTACTAGGAGTAGGTAAAATATTGTTTCTCAAACACTGTCTTAAGGACTTTCTGAGTTCATTTACTGTACTGTCACTATTTAATTTAATACCTCTAGATATCAGTTCAAATACCAACTCATCTTTAGACAAATATTCTATTTTAATGGCAGGCATTGTGGCGTTTTCACTCAGTTTCACCCAGTTGATGGCAGAGTAGGCACATCAATAGCAGATTGGCGCAATAAAATTGTGTACCGTATGACGATAACACATGGGGGTGGTGACTTCTGAGGTCGTAGTAATAAATACTAGAAATACAAAGTGTACTTATAAGTTCAGTTTAATTATGAAAACTTAAAAGCACCACTTTTAGATGGTAAAGAAAAGTTATGTACTGCCACGTTGCTGCCAATTAGACTATAATAACTAAAAAGTATATCTTCTAGGTAGGCCTAAAATATCCAATGTTCTATTGAATTGTGCGTACGACGTTTTACTTTACAAAACAATAATATTTCACTTCCCTTCACAATAGGTAGACTCACAACCCGGGTGTCGGCGTCTTGGCACGAGACATTGAAGCTGTAGTCTAAGAACGGTTATTTCTAGAAGAGGAGTAGAAGTTAGGAAATGGTAGCCATCTATTCAAACAACACGTGAGATACATCAGCTACGTAAACTCGCCTAAAACAAATTCGCGACGGTATTAGCCATTTAATGATACAAATTACTATTTATAACAACGTGCTCGTCGCCATAAGGACGACGCCACAACCTTTATCTATCTCCATCAAGCAAATAAAAGATCTTCAAGGGTAAGTTTACTTTACTATTCAGATCTTTACTTTACGTTACATTCATTTTATACGTTTGGCATCAAAGAGCTAATTTAATAATACGAAAAGATAAATTTTACTTACGGACAAAGCGCGCGAGGTCTGATCGGTTACGTAGTTGGGCTGCTACAAAGGGTTAGAAGAAAAAAAAATTCATACGCGTGCCAATTAGGTAGTTACTCCGCCCAATAATTTAGTTCCGGAACATTGGATGTAAAATAATATTATATTATACTGGCTGATTAGGTTTCGAAATTTACATTGTATGAAATTTAATTAACTAATTTACGGTACAAATGTTAAGAGTTATATGGATAGGCACGTACATTAACATTAGGCAATATATTAAATTGGCAATCTCAGTTCGTTCCCACGTTTGTAAATTACCGTGGAATATTCTGGAGCTGTGTTTGTTAAAACTTTACTTAACAAAATTCGTTCCACGAAAGTAAAGGCCTTGGAAGATTATTGAATATATTATTGCCATTCTGAATAACATAACTCGGTCCTAAGTTCCTGACCTGCCTGAATTGACCTGAACAATCATTGAATGTTTTAATTTTACTTTAACTTAACAAAGTTCAAAAACTGCACTGCAAGATTACTAGAAATTATTAATTTGATGTGTTCACTGATGGATTAGGCAGCACCCCAGTCTGACACATACACCTGGGCTAAGACATATAAATAAAATACTGGCATAGAAAACGCTATAATAATAAATTAACAAAAATATTTTAACTGATACTTATTATAAAAGAGTTAAATGGGAAGTTATGATTTAAAAGAAAAGTTACGTTTCCAAAGCAACTGAATTTGATAGGAAAATTGTGTTGTATACTATTTATTTTTTTATTTTAGAAATTCCACAGCCACAATATTTGTATTGAGTTCAGAAAATATTCTTTTGGTAAACTCAAACTCACTAATGTTATTTTATAATTTACAATTACATTAAGACCTACTGATCGGAAAAATTTCAGCCAAACGTACGGTCTGCATTAGATATAATGTTCAATTCAAAAGTTCCCTGTAAGCGCACCGAATAGACGGCTATTGCGGGTTGATACATGTCATGAGTTTATGTATCCTACAAGTTCGCTGAGGTCGCTCCGAACAGCCAGCTACTGTGTGTTATTGCATGTCATGAGAATTTAATCTCGAACAGGTTTACTGTAGTCGCACCAAATAGACGGCTATTGCGGGTTGATGCATGTCATGAGTTTATGTATCCTACAAGTTCGCTGAGGTCGCTCCGAACAGCCAGCTACTGTGTGTTATTGCATGTCATGAGCCTTTAAATCTGAAACAGGTTTGCTGTAGTCGCACCAAATAAACGGCTATTGCGGGTTGATGCAAGTCATGAGTTTATGTATACTACAAGTTTCTGTAGTCGCTCCGAACAGCCAGTTACTGTGTGTTATTGCATGTCAGGAGACTTTAAATCTGAACAGGTTTGCAGTAGTCGCACCAAATAGACGGCTATTGCGAGTTGATGCATGTCATGAGTTTTTTGTATCCTACAAGTTTGCTGTAGTCGCTCCGAACAGACATATAATATGTTTTGTTGCATGTTATGAATGTTTTCCATTACGAAAAGTTCGCTGTGTTAACACCAAATAGACGGCTATTGCGTGTTGATGCATGTCATGAGTTTTTGTATCCTACAAGTTTGCTGTAGTCGCTCCGAACAGACAGATAATATGTTTTGTTGCATGTCATGAATGTTTTTCCATTACGACAAGTTCGCTGTATTAACACCAAATAGACGGCTATTGCGTGTTGTTGCATGTCATGAGTTTTTGTATCCTACAAGTTTGCTGTAGTCGCTCCGAACAGACAGATAATATGTTTTGTTGTATGCCATGAATGTTTTCAATTACGACAAGTTCGCTGTATTAACACCAAATAGACGGCTATTGCGGGTTGATGCATGTCATGAGATTTGTATCCTACAAGTTTGCTGTAGTCGCTCCGAACAGACAGATACTAAGTTTTGTTACTTGTCAAGAATGTTTTCCATTACGACAAGATCGCTGTATTAACACCAAATAGACGGCTATTGCGGGTTGATGCACGTCATGAGTTTTTGTATCCTACAAGTTTGCTGTAGTCGCTCCGAACAGACAGATAATATGTTTTGTTGCATGTCATTAATGTTTTCCATTACGACAAGTTCGCTGTATTAACACCAAAAAGACGGCTATTGCGTGTTGTTGCATGTCATGAGTTTTTGTATCCATCAAGTTTGTTGTAGTCGCTCCGAACAGACAGATAATATGTTTTGTTGCATGTCATGAATGTTTTCTATTACGACAAGTTCGCTGTATTAACAGCAAATAGATAGCTATTGCGTGTTGTTGCATGTCATGAGTTTTTGTATCCTACAAGTTTGCTGTAGTCGCTCCGAACAGACAGATAATATGTTTTGTTGCATTTCATGAATGTTTTCCATTACGAGAAAGTTCGCTGTGTTAACACCAAATAGACGGCTATTGCGTGGTATTGCATGTCATGAGTTTTGTATCCTTTGTATCCTACAAGTTTGCTGTAGTCGCTCCGAACAGACAGATAATATGTTTTGTTGCATGTCATGAATGTTTTCCATTACGACAAGTTCGCTGTATTAACACCAAATAGACGGCTATTGCGTGTTGTTGCATGTCATGAGTTTTTGTATCCTACAAGTTTGCTGTAGTCGCTCCGAACAGACAGATAATATGTTTTGTTGCATGTCATGAATGTTTTCCATTACGACAAGTTCGCTGTATTAACACCAAATAGACGGCTATTGCGTGTTGATGCATGTCATGAGAGTTTTTGTATCCTACAAGTTTGCTGTAGTCGCTCCGAACAGACAGATAATATGTTTTGTTGCATGTCATGAATGTTTTCCATTACGACAAGTTCGCTGTATTAACACCAAATAGACGGCTATTGCGTGTTGATGCATGTCATGAGTTTTTGTATCCTACAAGTTTGCTGTAGTCGCTCCGAACAGACAGATAATATGTTTTGTTGCATGTCATGAATGTTTTCCATTACGACAAGTTCGCTGTATTAACACCAAATAGACGGCTATTGCGGGTTGATGCATGTCATGAGTTTTTGTATCCTACAAGTTTGCTGTAGTCGCTCCGAACAGACAGATAATATGTTTTGTTGCATGTCATGAATGTTTTCCATTACGACAAGTTCGCTGTATTAACAACCAAATAGACGGCTATTGCGTGTTGATGCATGTCATGAGTTTTTGTATCCTACAAGTTTGCTGTAGTCGCTCCGAACAGACAGATAATATGTTTTGTTGCATGTCATTAATGTTTTCCATTACGACAAGTTCGCTGTATTAACACCAAATAGACGGCTATTGCGTGTTGTTGCATGTCATGAGTTTTTGTATCCTACAAGTTTGCTGTAGTCGCTCCGAACAGACAGATAATATGTTTTGTTGCATGTCATGAATGTTTTCCATTACGACAAGTTCGCTGTATTAACACCAAATAGACGGCTATTGCGTGTTGTTGCATGTCATGAGTTTTTGTATCCTACAAGTTTGCTGTAGTCGCTCCGAACAGACAGATAATATGTTTTGTTGCATGTCATGAATGTTTTCCATTACGACAAGTTCGCTGTGTATTAACACCAAATAGACGGCTATTGCGTGTTGATGCATGTCATGAGTTTTTGTATCCTACAAGTTTGCTGTAGTCGCTCCGAACAGACAGATAATATGTTTTGTTGCATGTCATGAATGTTTTCCATTACGACAAGTTCGCTGTATTAACACCAAATAGACGGCTATTGCGTGTTGATGCATGTCATGAGTTTTTGTATCCTACAAGTTTGCTGTAGTCGCTCCGAACAGACAGATAATATGTTTTGTTGCATGTCATGAATGTTTTCCATTACGACAAGTTCGCTGTATTAACACCAAATAGACGGCTATTGCGTGTTGTTGCATGTCATGAGTTTTTGTATCCTACAAGTTTGCTGTAGTCGCTCCGAACAGACAGATAATATGTTTTGTTGCATGTCATGAATGTTTTCCATTACGACAAGTTCGCTGTATTAACACCAAATAGACGGCTATTGCGTGTTGATGCATGTCATGAGTTTTTGTATCCTACAAGTTTGCTGTAGTCGCTCCGAACAGACAGATAATATGTTTTGTTGCATGTCATGAATGTTTTCCATTACGACAAGTTCGCTGTATTAACACCAAATAGACGGCTATTGCGGGTTGATGCATGTCATGAGTTTTTGTATCCTACAAGTTTGCTGTAGTCGCTCCGAACAGACAGATAATATGTTTTGTTGCATGTCATGAATGTTTTCCATTACGACAAGTTCGCTGTATTAACACCAAATAGACGGCTATTGCGTGTTGTTGCATGTCATGAGTTTTTGTATCCTACAAGTTTGCTGTAGTCGCTCCGAACAGACAGATAATATGTTTTGTTGCATGTCATGAATGTTTTCCATTACGACAAGTTCGCTGTATTAACACAAATAGACGGCTATTGCGTGTTGTTGCATGTCATGAGTTTTTTGTATCCTACAAGTTTGCTGTAGTCGCTCCGAACAGACAGATAATATGTTTTGTTGCATGTCATGAATGTTTTCCATTACGACAAGTTCGCTGTATTAACACCAAATAGACGGCTATTGCGTGTTGTTGCATGTCATGAGTTTTTGTATCCTACAAGTTTGCTGTAGTCGCTCCGAACAGACAGATAATATGTTTTGTTGCATGTCATGAATGTTTTCCATTACGACAAGTTCGCTGTATTAACACCAAATAGACGGCTATTGCGTGTTGTTGCATGTCATGAGTTTTTGTATCCTACAAGTTTGCTGTAGTCGCTCCGAACAGACAGATAATATGTTTTGTTGCATGTCATGAATGTTTTCCATTACGACAAGTTCGCTGTATTAACACCAAATAGACGGCTATTGCGTGTTGTTGCATGTCATGAGTTTTTGTATCCTACAAGTTTGCTGTAGTCGCTCCGAACAGACAGATAATATGTTTTGTTGCATGTCATGAATGTTTTCCATTACGACAAGTTCGCTGTATTAACACCAAATAGACGGCTATTGCGTGTTGATGCATGTCATGAGTTTTTGTATCCTACAAGTTTGCTGTAGTCGCTCCGAACAGACAGATAATATGTTTTGTTGCATGTCATGAATGTTTTCCATTACGACAAGTTCGCTGTATTAACACCAAATAGACGGCTATTGCGTGTTGATGCATGTCATGAGTTTTTGTATCCTACAAGTTTGCTGTAGTCGCTCCGAACAGACAGATAATATGTTTTGTTGCATGTCATGAATGTTTTCCATTACGACAAGTTCGCTGTATTAACACCAAATAGACGGCTATTGCGTGTTGTTGCATGTCATGAGTTTTTGTATCCTACAAGTTTGCTGTAGTCGCTCCGAACAGACAGATAATATGTTTTGTTGCATGTCATGAATGTTTTCCATTACGACAAGTTCGCTGTATTAACACCAAATAGACGGCTATTGCGTGTTGTTGCATGTCATGAGTTTTTGTATCCTACAAGTTTGCTGTAGTCGCTCCGAACAGACAGATAATATGTTTTGTTGCATGTCATGAATGTTTTCCATTACGACAAGTTCGCTGTATTAACACCAAATAGACGGCTATTGCGGGTTGATGCATGTCATGAGTTTTTGTATCCTACAAGTTTGCTGTAGTCGCTCCGAACAGACAGATAATATGTTTTGTTGCATGTCATGAATGTTTTCCATTACGACAAGTTCGCTGTATTAACACCAAATAGACGGCTATTGCGTGTTGTTGCATGTCATGAGTTTTTGTATCCTACAAGTTTGCTGTAGTCGCTCCGAACAGACAGATAATATGTTTTTGTTGCATGTCATGAATGTTTTCCATTACGACAAGTTCGCTGTATTAACACCAAATAGACGGCTATTGCGTGTTATTGCATGTCATGAGTTTTTGTATCCTACAAGTTTGCTGTAGTCGCTCCGAACAGACAGATAATATGTTTTGTTGCATGTCATGAATGTTTTCCATTACGACAAGTTCGCTGTATTAACACCAAATAGACGGCTATTTGCGTGTTGATGCATGTCATGAGTTTTTGTATCCTACAAGTTTGCTGTAGTCGCTCCGAACAGACAGATAATATGTTTTGTTGCATGTCATGAATGTTTTCCATTACGACAAGTTCGCTGTATTAACACCAAATAGACGGCTATTGCGTGTTGTTGCATGTCATGAGTTTTTGTATCCTACAAGTTTGCTGTAGTCGCTCCGAACAGACAGATAATATGTTTTGTTGCATGTCATGAATGTTTTCCATTACGACAAGTTCGCTGTATTAACACCAAATAGACGGCTATTGCGTGTTGTTGCATGTCATGAGTTTTTGTATCCTACAAGTTTGCTGTAGTCGCTCCGAACAGACAGATAATATGTTTTGTTGCATGTCATGAATGTTTTCCATTACGACAAGTTCGCTGTATTAACACCAAATAGACGGCTATTGCGTGTTGATGCATGTCATGAGTTTTTGTATCCTACAAGTTTGCTGTAGTCGCTCCGAACAGACAGATAATATGTTTTGTTGCATGTCCATGAATGTTTTCCATTACGACAAGTTCGCTGTATTAACACCAAATAGACGGCTATTGCGTGTTGATGCATGTCATGAGTTTTTGTATCCTACAAGTTTGCTGTAGTCGCTCCGAACAGACAGATAATATGTTTTGTTGCATGTCATGAATGTTTTCCATTACGACAAGTTCGCTGTATTAACACCAAATAGACGGCTATTGCGTGTTGTTGCATGTCATGAGTTTTTTGTATCCTACAAGTTTGCTGTAGTCGCTCCGAACAGACAGATAATATGTTTTGTTGCATGTCATGAATGTTTTCCATTACGACAAGTTCGCTGTATTAACACCAAATAGACGGCTATTGCGTGTTGATGCATGTCATGAGTTTTTTGTATCCTACAAGTTTGCTGTAGTCGCTCCGAACAGACAGATAATATGTTTTGTTGCATGTCATGAATGTTTTCCATTACGACAAGTTCGCTGTATTAACACCAAATAGACGGCTATTGCGGTGTTGATGCATGTCATGAGTTTTTGTATCCTACAAGTTTGCTGTAGTCGCTCCGAACAGACAGATAATATGTTTTGTTGCATGTCATGAATGTTTTCCATTACGACAAGTTCGCTGTATTAACACCAAATAGACGGCTATTGCGTGTTGTTGCATGTCATGAGTTTTTGTATCCTACAAGTTTGCTGTAGTCGCTCCGAACAGACAGATAATATGTTTTGTTGCATGTCATGAATGTTTTCCATTACGACAAGTTCGCTGTATTAACACCAAATAGACGGCTATTGCGTGTTGTTGCATGTCATGAGTTTTTGTATCCTACAAGTTTGCTGTAGTCGCTCCGAACAGACAGATAATATGTTTTGTTGCATGTCATGAATGTTTTCCATTACGACAAGTTCGCTGTATTAACACCAAATAGACGGCTATTGCGTGTTGATGCATGTCATGAGTTTTTGTATCCTACAAGTTTGCTGTAGTCGCTCCGAACAGACAGATAATATGTTTTGTTGCATGTCATGAATGTTTTCCATTACGACAAGTTCGCTGTATTAACACCAAATAGACGGCTATTGCGTGTTGTTGCATGTCATGAGTTTTTGTATCCTACAAGTTTGCTGTAGTCGCTCCGAACAGACAGATAATATGTTTTGTTGCATGTCATGAATGTTTTCCATTACGACAAGTTCGCTGTATTAACACCAAATAGACGGCTATTGCGTGTTGATGCATGTCATGAGTTTTTGTATCCTACAAGTTTGCTGTAGTCGCTCCGAACAGACAGATAATATGTTTTGTTGCATGTCATGAATGTTTTCCATTACGACAATGTTCGCTGTATTAACACCAAATAGACGGCTATTGCGTGTTGTTGCATGTCATGAGTTTTTGTATCCTACAAGTTTGCTGTAGTCGCTCCGAACAGACAGATAATATGTTTTGTTGCATGTCATGAATGTTTTCCATTACGACAAGTTCGCTGTATTAACACCAAATAGACGGCTATTGCGTGGTTGATGCATGTCATGAGTTTTTGTATCCTACAAGTTTGCTGTAGTCGCTCCGAACAGACAGATAATATGTTTTGTTGCATGTCATAAATGTTTTCCATTACGACAAGTTCGCTGTATTAACACCAAATAGACGGCTATTGCGTGTTGATGCATGTCATGAGTTTTTGTATCCTACAAGTTTTGCTGTAGTCGCTCCGAACAGACAGATAATATGTTTTTGTTGCATGTCATGAATGTTTTCCATTACGACAAGTTCGCTGTATTAACACCAAATAGACGGCTATTGCGTGTTGATGCATGTCATGAGTTTTTGTATCCTACAAGTTTGCTGTAGTCGCTCCGAACAGACAGATAATATGTTTTGTTGCATGTCATGAATGTTTTCCATTACGACAAGTTCGCTGTATTAACACCAAATAGACGGCTATTGCGTGTTGTTGCATGTCATGAGTTTTTGTATCCTACAAGTTTGCTGTAGTCGCTCCGAACAGACAGATAATATGTTTTGTTGCATGTCATGAATGTTTTCCATTACGACAAGTTCGCTGTATTAACACCAAATAGACGGCTATTGCGTGTTGATGCATGTCATGAGTTTTTGTATCCTACAAGTTTGCTGTAGTCGCTCCGAACAGACAGATAATATGTTTTGTTGCATGTCATGAATGTTTTCCATTACGACAAGTTCGCTGTATTAACACCAAATAGACGGCTATTGCGTGTTGTTGCATGTCATGAGATTTTTTTGTATCCTACAAGTTTGCTGTAGTCGCTCCGAACAGACAGATAATATGTTTTGTTGCATGTCATGAATGTTTTTCATTACGACAAGTTCGCTGTATTAACACCAAATAGACGGCTATTGCGGTGTTGAGTTGCATGTCATGAGTTTTTGTATCCTACAAGTTTGCTGTAGTCGCTCCGAACAGACAGATAATATGTTTTGTTGCATGTCATTAATGTTTTCCATTACGACAAGTTTGCTGTATTAACACCAAATAGACGGCTATTGCGATTTGATGCATGTCATGAGTTTTTTGTATCCTACAAGTTTGCTGTAGTCGCTCCGAACAGACAGATAATATGTTTTGTTGCATGTCATAAATGTTTTCCATTACGACAAGTTTCGCTGTATTAACACCAAATAGACGGCTATTGCGTGTTATTGCATGTCATGAGTTTTTGTATCCTACAAGTTTGCTGTAGTCGCTCCGAACAGACAGATAATATGTTTTGTTGCATGTCATGAATGTTTTCCATTACGACAAGTTCGCTGTATTAACACCAAATAGACAGCTATTGCGTGTTTTGCATGTCCATGAGTGTTTTTTATCCATCAAGTTTGCTGTAGTCCAGCTCCGAACAGACAGATAATATGTTTTGTTGCATGTCATGAATGTTTTCCATTACGACAAGTTGCTGTATTAACACCAAATAGACGGCTATTGCGTGTTGTTGCATGTCATGAGTTTTTGTATCCTACAAGTTTTGTAGTCGCTCCGAACAGACAGATAATTATGTTTTGTTGCATATGTCATGAATGTTTTCCATTACGACAAGTTCGCTGTATTAACACCAAATAGACGGCTATTGCGTGTTATTGCATGTCATGAGTTTTTGTATCCCTACAAGTTTGCTGTAGTCGCTCCGAACAGACAGATAATATGTTTTGTTGCATGTCATGAATGTTTTCCATTACGACATGTTCGCTGTATTAATCACCAAATAGACGGCTATTGCGTGTTGTTGCATGTCATGAGTTTTTGTATCCTACAAGTTTGCTGTAGTCGCTCCGAACAGACAGATAATATGTTGTTTGTGCATGTCATGAATGTTTTCCATTACGACAAGTTCGCTGTATTAACACCAAATAGAACGGCTATTGCGGGTTGATGCATGTCATGAGTTTTTGTATCCTACAAGTTTGCTGTAGTCGCTTCCGAACAGACAGATAATATGTTTTGTTGCATGTCATGAATGTTTTCCATTACGACAAGTTCGCTGTATTAACACCAAATAGACGGCTTATTGCGTGTTGATGCATGTCCATGAGTTTTTGTATCCTACAAGTTTGCTGTAGTTCCGAACAGACAGATAATATGTTTTTGTTTGCATGTCATTAATGTTTTCCATTACGACAAGTTCACTGTATTAACACCAAATAGACGGCTATTGCGGTTGATGCATGTCATGAGTATATCAAGTTTGCTGTAGTCGCTCCGAACAGACATGTTTGCATGTACATAATAAGTTCGCTTGAACACCAAATAGACGGCTATTGTTTGCATGTCATGAGTTTTGTATCCTACAAGTTTCTGCAGTCGCTCCGAACACAGATTAACCATTTCAAGATCGAACATTGAATGTTTGTTAGTCACACCAAATAGACGGCTAATAGACGCTATTGCGTGTTATTGCATGTCATGAGTTTTTGTATCCTACAAGTTTGCTGTAGTCGCTCGAACAGACAGATAATATGTTGTTGTTGCTTAGTCATTGAATGTTTTCCATTACGACAAAGTTCGCTGTATTAAACACACAATAGACGGCTATTGCGTGTTGTTGCATGTCATGAGTTTTTGTATCCTACAAGTTTGCTGTAGTCGCTCCGAACAGAACAGATAAATATGTTTTGTTGCATGTCATGAATGTTTTCCATTACGACAAGTTCGCTGATATTAAAACACCAAATAGACGGCTATTGCGTGTTGTTGCATGTCATGAGTTTTTGTATCCTACAAGTTTGCTGTAGTCGCTCCGAACAGACAGATAATATGTTTTGTTGCATGTCATGAATGTTTTCCATTACGACAAGTTCGCTGTATTAACACCAAATAGACGGCTATTGCGGGTTGATTGCATGTCATGAGTTTTTGTATTCCATACAAGTTTGCTGTAGTCGCTCCGAACAGACAGATATATATGTTTTTTGTTGCATGTCATGAATGTTTTCCATTACGACAAGTTCGCTGTATTTAACACCAAATAGACGGCTATTGCGTGTTGATGCATGTCATGAGTTTTTTGTATCCTACAAGTTTGCTGTAGTCGCTCCGAACAGACAGATAATATGTTTTGTTGCATGTCATGAATGTTTTCCATTACGACAAGTTCGCTGTATTAACACCCAATAGACGGCTATTGCGTGTTGATGCATGTCATGAGTTTTTGTATCCTACAAGTTTGCTGTAGTCGCTCCGAACAGACAGATAATATGTTTGTTTGCATGTCATGAGATTAAATTTTCCATTACGGACAAGTTCGCTGTGTATTAACACCAAATAGACGGCTATTGCGTGTTGATGCATGTCATGAGTTTTTGTATCCTACAAGTTTGCTGTAGTCGCTCGGAACAGACAGATAATATGTTTTGTTGCATGTTCATAATGTTTTCCATTACGACAAGTTCGCTGTATTAACACCAAATAGACGGCTATTGCGTGAGTGTTGCATGTCATGAGTTTTTGTATCCTACAAGTTTGCTGTAGTCGCTCCGAACAGACAGATAATATGTTTTGTTGTGTCATGAATGTCATTTCATGTTTTCCATTACGACAAGTTCGCTGTTATTAACACCAAATAGACGGCTATTGCGTGTTGTTGCATGTCATGAGTTTTTGTATCCTACAAGTTTGCTGTAGTCGCTCCGAACAGACAGATAATATGTTTTGTTGTATGTCATGAATGTTTTCCCATTACGACAAAGTTCGCTGTATTAACACCAAATAGATGGCTATTGCGTTTGTCAATTGCATGTCATGAGTTTTTGTTTCCTACAAGTTTGCTGTAGTCGCTCCGAACAGACAGATAATATGTTTTTGTTGTATGTCATAAATGTTTTCCATTACGACAAGTTCGCTTGTATTAACACCAAATAGACGGCTATTGCGTGTTATTGATGTCATGAGTTTTTGTATCCTACAAAGTTTTGCTGTAGTCGCTCCGAACAGACAGATATAATATGTTTTGTTGCATTGTCATGAATGTTTTCCATTACGACAAGTTCGCTTGTATTAACACCAAATAGACCGGCTATTGCGTGTTGTTGCATGTCCTTGAGTTTTTGTATCCTACAAGTTTGCTGTAGTCGCTCCGAACAGACAGATAATATGTTTTGTTGTGCATGTCAGGAATGTTTTCCATACGACAAGTTCGCTGTATTATCGACCAAATAGACGGCTATTGCGGGTTGATGCATGTCATGAGTTTTTGTATCCTACAAGTTTGCTGTAGTCGCTTCCGAACAGACAGATAATAATGTTTTGTTGCATGTCAGAGACTTTAAATCCATTACGAACAAGTTCGCTGTATTAACACCAAATAGACGGCTATTGCGTGTTGATGCATGTCATGAGTTTTTGTATCCTACAAGTTTGCTGTGAGTCGCTCCGAACAGACAGATAATATGTTTTGTTGCATGTCATGAATGTTTTTCCATTACGACAAGTTCGCTGTATTAACACCAAATAGACGGCTATTGCGTGTTGATGCATGTCATGAGTTTTTGTATCCTACAAGTTTGCTGTAGTCGCTCCGAACAGACAGATAATATGTTTTGTTGCATGTCATGAATGTTTTCCATTACGACAAGTTCGCGATATATTAACACCAAATAGACGGCTATTGCGGGTTGATGTGCATGTCATGAGATTTTTGTATCCTACAAGTTTGCTGTAGTCGCTCCGAACAGACAGATAATATGTTTTGTTGCATGGTCATGAATGTTTTTCCATTACGACAAGTTTCGCTGTATTAACACCAAATAGACGGCTATTGCGTGTTGTTGCATGTCATGAGTTTTTGTATCCTACAAGTTTGCTGTAGTCGCTCCGAACAGACAGATAATATGTTTTGTTGCATGTCATGAATGTTTTCCATTACGACAAGTTCGCTGTATTAACACCAAATAGACGGCTATTGGGGGGTTTTTGAAATGCCCAGATTTTTTTGTTCTCCACCCCCCCCCCCCCCCACCCCCCCCCCCCCCCACCCCCCCCCCCCCCCACCCCCCCCCCCCCCCACCCCCCCCCCCCCCCACCCCCCCCCCCCCCCAATTCAAAATAAAATCCATATTAATGTCCCCCAGACAAACTGATGTGTTCCCTTGCGTTTTTAGGCCTATAAACAAATAAAAAGAGCTGACAGCGAAGTGTGCCTCATGCCTGTAAATCAAGTCATCCAACACCCTCCCTCGCATACAAGACCACATTTATGACTGTGATTTCAATAAACGGTTATTTCCAGATGACCGTCACGTTGCTCACTTTATACCAAAGGTATTCCGTACCCAGCAAATGATGTCCCAAAATGCAGCTAGGTATCTGAAACACAAAGGTATTTCATTTTCAGTACCTCACCTTTTACCCCCTTGTTTAACTTATTTCCCAACAATTAATAAGAATGCCCAGACTTTCTCGTATTTTAAAATTACAATTTAAAAAGTTCTGGTCACTTATATTATCGGAAAAAATATTTTTGTTTTTTAACGATAAGTAGCTATTTGAAGTATTCCTTAAAGGAGAAAATTACAGTCATAAAATATTCTTACTATTTATAAGTTATGAACCAATATAGAACAAGTAACGTACTTAAAATTCAATTAATCTATTACTTAAGTGCTAATAGCAGTTAAGTTTTGTTAAGATGAAGGTGGTGCTTCCAAATTTAAGACAGTATCATTCATGCATACAACAAAACAACGGTCATACCTTCAACATAGCAAAATGTAACCTTCAACATATTTTTTAATTAATGAACTTTCTGTTTATATTTCGAAATGATACTGACACATTAAATCTTGCTGTATTTTAACTGTTGTGTTGGAGATATTAATTACGATTCATATTATACGTAACAGAGCTATATTGAAGGTGCAATACATGTAAGTATGTCGGATTCACTTTACCTGAACAACAAAGGCTGCCTTCCTCATTGTTCTAGACAATGCAGCACAATGGCTCAGGGGAAACAATAAGACAATAAGTTGGGAAGCCTAATCCAATGTACAAACGTTTAATCGTACAAAGGTGGTTATAGTCAATATACGATTTAAACTGCAGCCAATACATATAACTCTGCTTTTCATCCCTGTGAGATCCTAGAATTCACGATAAATCCCAAAACTTTACCTTATTTTTATATATAAAGTCAATTAAACATTAATGGTGGTTAAATATACGATGGTCCAAAATTAACCTTCCGTAATTATTAATACAAAACAAACATTTTAGTTTCTTTTGTAATAGATAACTCTTTATTAGCAATCATCACTTAAATGTCTAGTGTTTAAATTTGAAGTAGCTATCAAGTAAAAACTTTATATTTAAATTTAAAGTGAAGTGTTTTATTTTAAGGCCGTGAAGCCGGGGGGTGAAGCGGTTTTTACAGTATCTGTGAAGTAGGCCTAACACGAATTCCAATCTAATATTACACTTACAAGTGCTGTGTGTAGTTTTAATACATGGTAGGGGTGTGTTTAGTTCAGATACATGACAAGCATATTTTGAGTAAATATTATTACAGTATTCATGGTTAAAGTCTTCGGATGTTAAGCTAAATGGCGAATGGTTTTTTATTGCAATACATATGAATGTGCACTTTTCGTTCACATGAATTATATTTACTACACCATTGTTGAGTTTGTGATGTTTTCTGATGAAGAAAGTTGTATCCTAACAATGAGCATATACATACAACCAAGGCCGCACTATACACCAGGCCGGAGCCATCCACGTGTGACGTCACAGTAGCAGCCGTACCGGCTTGGAGCAGCCGTTACATTCAATTGCAAAATACGCAACTTACAACCTGTCATTTGACAGCTTAAAATCTGGAGTAAAATTATGTATGTTATATCAAATTAAAGCTTCCATCATCCTCTTTAAATATATGGCAATATTGTCTTATTTCGGCATGTATAAAAATAATAACATTGATTTGAAAGACACGTACTAAAATTAGAACATTTCACTTCATGCTGTTTATAAAGCTACTTGATGGCTTAAACTATCAAAAGACTTATTAATTGTTTCAATATTTGGAAGTTGGGGTATAAATAAAGATTAAAAAATGAGTTCAAAAACTTATTTTAATTTATAATAGTATGCTTATTTTGAGTAGGTAGTCATAATATTAGTTGCAAAGGTAAAAATGACATATTAGTAAAACAGTGTATGTAGGTATCATCAGATATTACAAAGAATTATAAATACCAAATAAACATAAACAATACTTATTACTTGTTAGAATAAAATTTCACAAATTCAATTTTGTTTAGTGTTTTACACATTTTAGTTTGAACTTAACTTAGAAACTTTTCTCTTTTTGTTAGATTTTGTTTTTACACTACAATTCTTTTTAGATTATTACAAAATAAAAAAATGAATTGTACTGTAAGTCTACTTTTTTTCTACATTACAACTGTTACAATTTTCATTCTCATTTAAGGCCAAACATTCTAAGATAGTCTGTTTTCAATACTGCTCTCTGATTATTTCTCAGAAGAAATTTACTTTCATATCCATCATATTAAACAAACTTTAAAAGATATAACTATAACCTGCATAATGAAATCAGAGTGGTATTTCAAGACACCCTTATCAATTAAGTTAAAAGTAAACATTATCCTTCCGTAAAGGACCGATAGAACAATTTGAGTCAGAACCAAGGGTTAACAATTCCTTGCACGATTTATATGATAAATAATATGGCTTACATAGCCACCAATGTATACTAAAACTTAACATATCATTCTCTGTAACTTTAACTTCATTCAGATCTACTTGAAACTCGTCAAAAACTGGATTAACGATTTCTTTTTCACATTTCTCTAAATCATATTTCTGAGAGAATATATATGATATACATATTTCTGAATGTTTTGCAGAGTATAAGTTAATGAGACTTAATATTTTCAAGATTCAATATTTTCAGATTGTATTACAGGCCCCACTCATATGCCTAAATTGGCCAAAACGTTTAGGCATTTATCTGTTTGAAATTTCTCTAGTAAGATGTAGGACAATTTTAGGTTCTTAGTTAAGAATTCGACTATTTCTAACAGAGTTTTTGTCGTATGTACAAAGCTCCTTGAGTTTCTTTAGATAATTTACCATTCCTACTACCTACTTTTTCTCCTTGAATCTCTACCTCATTCCACTTAACTAACCACGAACAAAAGTTTTCTAAATATAAACTGGTTTTGTCTGTCATTCAGTTAATTGGCTTGTAATATTCATAATTATATCTTACCCATTTATAAGCTTGTTTTTACATTCACAACTTTCCACCATTTTAAAATGATGTCCATGAAATAAGCAGTACTAGAGTTTATATCGTATTTTTTGGAGCTGCAATATTTTTTCGTCAAATTATTTAAAACAAAGGTAAAACATTTTGCCTTTCTATCGAAGTAGGATAGAGAACTTTCAGAGACAAAGCAGGTGCTAATTTTACATTTTCATTTTGTTCTTTTCTTATGTAACATTTCAGAGACACATGCAGTTTGTTTAATATTATAATTGTCGAAATTTGGAAACGTAAATGTCTGTTTGCTATCACATTAATTCAGCCAATTTTTTCCTTATACATTTAAATAAATGAACTGGATCAAAAAGAGTATATATATTTTTGTGACTCACAGTATGGGATAGAAAATTTAGACATCAACTGTGTTTCATGTGTTCTTCTGTTGTGCTATTTTCTGTAACAAAATCAACATTTTTTTTTCAAATACTGTTTTTTCAACAAAAACGTAAGTTTTTTCACAAGAGTTTAAAAATTTAAACCACCTAAAATTCCTGCAACCTTAGGATGAGTATTTATCACAATATTATTACAATACACTTCCGTCCGGCCTAGTTACTGAGTCTTCTCTTACAAGATAACGTTCATAAAAGTGTTTGATGCATACTACCAAGCTCTTACTTGGTACATTCTTTTCTATATGAATGGAACGAAGCCATTGTTGCCTAAACTTAACATAATTAGGGATTTTAAAAAACTGCAATCCTACCGCATCTTTTGCAATTTCTGTCACAGCCAGGTACACAGCAGGAAAGTGGGCATATTTAATATTCACAGTTGTGTAATAAAATCTAACGATACGAATCAATTTAGATATTTCGATACATTTTTATCTTCATACTTACACACTGTCAACTTAATAAGCACTAGGTGTATGTGGTTTAATAAGCGAAATAATGCAACAGTTTGCGACACTACACATATCATCCAAATAAATAACCACAGCCAGTTAATCACGTGCAAGCGCAGGGTGAATGTTTGGTGTTGCCTTGAGCTACTCAGCCAGGCGCCGTGCGGCTTGTCTCAGCTGATGCGGGCCGGCCATTGCGATGACGTGGCGCGCTAAAAGGAGGGGATGACTCCGGCCTGGTGTATAGTGCGGCCTTGATACAACCCTTGTATATTACTTCCGGTTTAAATTAGTTCTAATGATATAGTTGAGTTTGTCGCGTTTCAGAGATCAAGACAACACACACACACACACACACACACACACACACACACACACACACACACACACACACACACACACACACACACACACACACACACACACAGTGGTATGAGAACTCTGCTTCAGCCATAAAGCGTCTACTTTCGGTAATTGTAATTTAGTTCCTGTTTAAGGCATTTCCGGTGGCTTAGTTTATTTTCCTTTGCTACCCTGATCAAGAAAATACATAAGCAGTTCTAAGAATTATAACTGTGTAAATAACTAACAGTATTAAAGTCTATATTCAAAGTTAGACATGAACTTTGTCTTTATCATCTGCATTACACTACTGACCAAGTACTGCGTACTTAATGTTTACTAGAATTTAAAGTGAAAGTAAATTTTTACTAAAGAATTTTATTATTCAAAGGAAATGTTAAATTAATGTAATGTATTGTTACTTAAGTTTACTCTGTAGTTAAAAGACTATAAGTGAGCACAAATATAAAATTGGTATTACCGGTACATTAATTTACCACTGTATTCCAAACATAATTACAGAAAAGATTGAAATAAGAATTAATGTATTTCTCTGCTTACTCTATGCCTTCAATACTATATTAAAGGTAAATAAATTTAAAATGTTACTTAAATAAATTACATATATGATTAAGTTGTATTAGGTTTAAATAGAATAGATTACAATTTAACAGGTTATTTTAATAAATAATATGTTCCCTGCAATACATTATGATAATTTTCACAATTTTAAAGGCCAGTTGTTGGAACCCTGATGTTATGAAAAACACATTCCTTATTGCATTTATAAGGAACAAGATAAACGAATATACCAAAGTTCACGTTTCTGTTTATTTTTAATGTTTTCCAACATTATCTTCTTGGATTTTCCTGTGTATTGAAGAATCAGTCAGGACATCTCTTTTTATGTAAATGGATTATTATTTATATTCTAGCACCCGGAATTCTAGCGTCCTTAAATGAAATAATTACAAATATAGTGTAATGTCGAACTTTTTGTGGACTTGGAACTTGTTTAAAGTATTTTGGAATAAATTATATACATTACCTCTACAGCAGATAGAGTATATCGGTGGGGGAATGGAGATTTCTTTACAATATTCCAAACCTGTATAAAATCAATATTACTGAGTTGGATGAAAACCGAAAAGATGTGCAATATTTAAAGTTGATGATAAACGTAACATTTTCTTGACTTAAGAATATAAAATTTGACCAAGGTTTGCTGCAGTTTTGTATAAAAGATCTGCTATCAGTTTCTTACTACAAGATCATATTATGAGTTATGCAAAAGTATTGGTAGTGATTTTACTGATGATTTGTGTTTTTGCTGTTATATTGGTATTTGAATTTTGGACTATTAGTTTTGTGGTATGGCTATTTGTCACTTTAAATATTTTTATCTATGCGCAAGAAGAGAACAGGATACGGCTCTTGCGAATGCGAAGAATGAGATACTTCAATCCTGCAACATATAACGTTGACATAAGTTCATAAACATAATTTAATACACTATAAGCTCGTAGCATCATTATTACAAACACGATAGTCACAACGTGAACCTATTACCTACATTATAACAGCATTCAATTGAATGTGAAACATCGTATTCTCCTCCATGTGTAGACGTGGTTCAGCGAGTAACTATTTATAGTTCAGTTATAGTATATAGTTCAACCTATATTATAACAGCATTCAATTGAATGTGAAACATCGTATTCTCCTCCATGCGTAGACGTGGTCCTACGAGTAACTATTTATAGTTCAGTTATAGTATATAGTTCAACCTATATTATAACAGCATTCAATTGAATGTGAAACATCGTATTCTCCTCCATGCGTAGACGTGGTCCTACGAGTAACTATTTATAGTTCAGTTATAGTATATAGTTCAACCTATATTATAACAGCATTCAATTGAATGTGAAACATCGTATTCTCCTCCATGCGTAGACGTGGTCCTACGAGTAACTATTTATAGTTCAGTTATAGTATATAGTTCAACCTATAATATAACAGCATTCAATTGAATGTCAAACATCGTATTCTCCTCCATGCGTAGACGTGGTCCTACGAGTAACTATTTATAGTTCAGTTATAGTATATAGTTCAACCTATATTATAACAGCATTCAATTGAATGTGAAACATCGTATTCTCCTCCATGCGTAGACGTGGTCCTACGAGTAACTATTTATAGTTCAGTTATAGTATATAGTTCAACCTATATTATAACAGCATTCAATTGAATGTCAAACATCGTATTCTCCTCCATGCGTAGACGTGGTCCTACGAGTAACTATTTATAGTTCAGTTATAGTATATAGTTCAACCTATATTATAACAGCATTCAATTGAATGTGAAACATCGTATTCTCCTCCATGCGTAGACGTGGTCCTACGAGTAACTATTTATAGTTCAGTTATAGTATATAGTTCAACCTATATTATAACAGCATTCAATTGAATGTGAAACATCGTATTCTCCTCCATGCGTAGACGTGGTCCTACGAGTAACTATTTATAGTTCAGTTATAGTATATAGTAGTTCAACCTATATTATAACAGCATTCAATTGAATGTGAAACATCGTATTCTCCTCCATGCGTAGACGTGGTCCTACGAGTAACTATTTATAGTTCAGTTATAGTATATAGTTCAACCTATATTATAACAGCATTCAATTGAATGTGAAACATCGTATTCTCCTCCATGCGTAGACGTGGTCCTACGAGTAACTATTTATAGTTCAGTTATAGTATATAGTTCAACCTATATTATAACAGCATTCAATTGAATGTCAAACATCGTATTCTCCTCCATGCGTAGACGTGGTCCTACGAGTAACTATTTATAGTTCAGTTATAGTATATAGTTCAACCTATATTATAACAGCATTCAATTGAATGTGAAACATCGTATTCTCCTCCATGCGTAGACGTGGTCCTACGAGTAACTATTTATAGTTCAGTTATAGTATATAGTTCAACCTATATTATAACAGCATTCAATTGAATGTCAAACATCGTATTCTCCTCCATGCGTAGACGTGGTCCTACGAGTAACTATTTATAGTTCAGTTATAGTATATAGTTCAACCTATATTATAACAGCATTCAATTGAATGTGAAACATCGTATTCTCCTCCATGCGTAGACGTGGTCCTACGAGTAACTATTTATAGTTCAGTTATAGTATATAGTTCAACCTATATTATAACAGCATTCAATTGAATGTGAAACATCGTATTCTCCTCCATGCGTAGACGTGGTCCTACGAGTAACTATTTATAGTTCAGTTATAGTATATAGTTCAACCTATATTATAACAGCATTCAATTGAATGTGAAACATCGTATTCTCCTCCATGCGTAGACGTGGTCCTACGAGTAACTATTTATAGTTCAGTTATAGTATATAGTTCAACCTATATTATAACAGCATTCAATTGAATGTGAAACATCGTATTCTCCTCCATGCGTAGACGTGGTCCTACGAGTAACTATTTATAGTTCAGTTATAGTATATAGTTCAACCTATATTATAACAGCATTCAATTGAATGTGAAACATCGTATTCTCCTCCATGCGTAGACGTGGTCCTACGAGTAACTATTTATAGTTCAGTTATAGTATATAGTTCAACCTATATTATAACAGCATTCAATTGAATGTGAAACATCGTATTCTCCTCCATGCGTAGACGTGGTTCAGCGAGTATCTGTTAGTTCAGACACACGCACCCAGAGTTGTTACTAGCCAAAAGTATACTAAAACGAATTATATTGTTCAAAAGTAGAATAAACTAAAAAGTACTTTAATAACTATACAAACCAAAATATGATTACCTCAAACAGATGTTACATTCAGGAAAGTTTGTACAAGTTACACTGGACTTTATAAAAATACAAAACCAAATGTACAGTTTAAAGAGCAAACATGCCATGTTGTTTTCCGTTGGTAAACTCGGCCGAAGTGTTTTCAGGTGTAGCAAACATCTGAATAATTCAGTATTGTTGCTCTAAACGTAATGTGCCCCACCAGAGCGCATACCTCGGTGTTATATTTACATTATCCATGTAATGTCTACTTAACATAATAAATCAAACATAAAGTTTAAATCATACGAATTACCTGGTCGGAAATGTCACTAATACCACAAAAAAACTAGAAACAAATCAAAAATATTTAATTGGACTATGTTAGTTGTACTAAAAAAATTTAATAATTTCAAGCACAAAATAAAAATATTATTTTGTTAATAACATAAAAGCAAGCATAAAAGATAAAGGAAAAGTGATGTAACAAGGAAAGTATGATAGAAAAGGAACTGCCACCTGTATGTATTCAGCCACATTTCATAAACTAAAAGTCTGAAGTCATGGAGTGAACGAATGTTCCCTAGTTGTTTCTACTCAGTAGCTTCATGAGGACAGTTGCACCAAACACCGCTAGTCTCAAATGAGATGGCAGCCTTGTGAATACCTATGTTTGGAAACTCGTGCGATAAGCTCCACAAGCCAAAGTGGAGCCATATCCCACTAGAAACGAATGTTCTTCAGTTGTTTCTATTCAGTAGCTTCATGAGGACAGTTGCACCAAACACCGCTAGTCTCAAACGTGATTGCAGCCTTGTGAATATATGTGGTGGAAAACTCGTGCGACAAGCTCCACAAGCCAAAGTGGAGCCATATCCCACTAGTAACGAATGTTCTTCAATTGTTTCTACTCAGTAGCTTGATGAGAACAGTTGCACTATACACCACTAGTCTCAACGTGAGATTGCAGTCTTGGAGATACCTATGTGGTGGAAAACTCATGCGACAAGCTCCACAAGCCAAAGTGGAGCCATATCCCACTAGTAACGAATGTTCTTCAATTGTTTCTACTCAGTAGCTTGATGAGAACAGTTGCACTATACACCACTAGTCTCAGACGTGATTGCAGTCTTGGAGATATATGTGGTGGAAAACTCATGCGACAAGCTCCACAAGCCTAAGTGGAGCCATATCCCACTAGTAACGAATGTTCTTCAATTGTTTCTACTCAGTAGCTTGATGAGAACAGTTGCACTATACACCACTAGTCTCAGACGTGATTGCAGTCTTGGAGATATATGTGGTGGAAAACTCATGCGACAAGCTCCACAAGCCTAAGTGGAGCCATATCCCACTAGTAACGAATGTTCTTCAATTGTTTCTACTCAGTAGCTTGATGAGAACAGTTGCACTATACACCACTAGTCTCAGACGTGATTGCAGTCTTGGAGATATATGTGGTGGAAAACTCATGCGACAAGCTCCACAAGCCTAAGTGGAGCCATATCCCACTAGTAACGAATGTTCTTCAATTGTTTCTACTCAGTAGCTTGATGAGAAACAGTTGCACTATACACCACTAGTCTCAGACGTGATTGCAGTCTTGGAGATATATGTGGTGGAAAAACTCATGCGACAAGCTCCACAAGCCTAAGTGGAGCCATATCCCACTAGTAACGAATGGTTCTTCAATTGTTTCTACTCAGTAGCTTGATGAGAACAGTTTGCAACTATACACCACTAGTCTCAGACGTGATTGCAGTCTTGGAGATATATGTGGTGGAAAACTCATGCGACAAAGCTCCACAAGCCAAAGTGGAGCATATCCCACAATTAAACGAATGTTTCTTCAATTGTTTCTACTCAGTAGCTTGAGTGAGAACAGTTGCACTATACACCACTAGTCTCAGACCGATTTGCAGTCTATGCAGTCTTTGGAGATAAAAGTGGTGGAAAACTCATGCGACAAGCCTCCACAAGCCAAAGTCGGAGGCCAATATCCCACTAGTAACGAATGGTTCTTCAATTGTTTCTACTCAGTAGCTTGATGAGAACAGTTGCACTATACACCACTAGTCTCAGAACGTGATTGCAGTCTTGGAGATATATGTGGTGGAAAACTCATGCCGACAAGCTCCACCACAATCCCAAGAGAAAGTGGAGCCATATCCCACTATAACGAATGTTTCTTCAATATGTTTTCTATTCAGTAGCTTGATGAGAACAGTTGCACTATACACCACTAGTCCCTCAGACGTGATGCAGTCTTGGAGATAATATCGTGGTGGAAAACTCATGCGACAAGCTCCACAAGCCTAAGTGGAGCCATATCCCACTAGTAACGAATGTTCATCAATTGTTTCTACTCAGTAGCTTGTATGAGAACAGTTTGCACTATACACCACTAGTCTCAGACGTGATTGCAGTCTTGGAGATATATGTGGTTGGAAAACTCATGCGACAAGCTCCACAAGCCTAAGTAGGAGCCATATCCCACTAAGTAACGAATGTTCTTCAATTGTTTCTACTCAGTAGCTTGATGAGAAACATTTTGCACACTATACACTCACTAGTCTCAGACGTGATTGCAGTCTTGGAGATATATGTGGTGGAAAACTCATGCGACAAGCTCCACAAGTCCTAAGTGGAGCCATATCCCACTAGTAACGAATGTTTCTTCAATTGTTTCTACTCAGTAGCTTGATGAGAACAGTTGCACTATAACACCACTAGTCCCTTCAGACGTGAAATTTGCAGTCTTGGAGGATATAGTGTGGTGGAAAACTCATGCGACAAGCTCCACAAGCCTAAGTGGAGCCATATCCCACTAGTAACGAATGTTCTTCATTGTTTACTACTCAGTAGCTTTGATGAGAAACAGTTGCACTATACACCACTAGTCCTCTCAGACGTGATTCGCAGTCTTGGAGATATATGTGGAGGAAAACTCATGCGACAAGCTCCACAAGCCTAAGTGGAGCCATAATCCCACTAGTAACGAATGTTCTTCAATTGTTTTCTACTCAGTAAGCTTGATGAGAACAGTTGCACTATACACCACTAGTCTCGAGACGTGATTGCAGTCCTTTCTTGGAGATATATGTTAGGTGGAAAACTCATGCGACCAAGCTCCACAAGCCTAAGTGGAGCCCATCCCACTACATGGAGTAACCGAATGTTCTTCAACCCTTTCTACTCAGTAGCTTGATGAGAACAGGTTGCACCTAAAACACCACTAGTCCTCAGAACGTGATTTGCATCCTTGGAGATATATAATTGGTGGAAAAACTCATTTAGCGACAAAGCTCCACAAGCCTAAGTGGAGCCTTTATCCCCACTAGTAACGAAATGTTCTATCAAATGTTCCTACTCAGTAGCTTAGAATGAGAACAGTTGCACTATACACCACTAGTCTCAGGACGTGGAATTTGCAGTCTTTGGAGATATATGTGGTGGAAAACTCATGCGACACAGCTCCACAAGCCTAAGTGGAGCCATACTCCCCACTAGTAACGAATGTTCTTCAATTGGTTTCTACTCAGTAGCTTGATGAGAATGATTGCACTATACACCACGTAGTCCCTCAGACGTGATTGCCAAAGTCTTGGAAGATATTATATGGTGGAAAACTCATGCGAACCAAGCTCCACAAGCCTAAGTGGAGCCATATCCCCACTAGTTAAACGAATGTTTCTTCAATTGTTTCTACTCCAGTAGGCTTGATGAGAACATTGGCACTATACACCACTAGTCCAGACGGATTGCAGTCTTGGAGATATATGTGGTGGAAAACTAGCGATAAGCTCCACAAGCCTAAGTGGAGCCATATCCCACTAGTAACGAATGTTCTTCAATTGTTTTCTACTCAGTAGCTTGGATGAGACACACACATATGATTGCACTATAACACCACTAGTGACTCCAGACGTGATGAGCAGTCCTTGGAGATATATGTGGTGGTAAACTCATAGCGACAAGCTCCACAAGCCTAAGTGGAGCTCATATCCCAACTGAGTAACGAATGTTTCTCAATTGTTTCTACTCAGTACTTGAATGACAACAGTTGGCACTATACACGCACTAGTTCTCTGACGGTGATTGCCGTCTTGGAGATATATGTGGTGGAAAACTCATGCGAACAAAGCTCCCACAAGCCTAAGTGGAGCCAAATCCCCACTAGTAACGATGTTTCTTCAATTGGTTTCTACTCAGTAACTTGATGAGAACAGTTGCACTATACACCACTAGTCTCAGACGTGGATTGCAGTCTTTGGAGATATATGTGGTGGAAAACCTCCATGCGACAGACTCCACAAGCCTCCATATCCCTACAGTAAGCCTACTCATAAGCTTGATGAGCACTGTTTTGCCCTATACACCCCTAGTCTCAGACGTGATTGCCTCTTGGAGATATATATGGTAAATCGACAAGCTCCGACAAGCCGAATGTTCTGCAATACGAATGTTCTTCTTGTTTCTAACTCAGTAGCTTGATGAGAACAGTTGCACTATACACCACTAGTCTCAGACGTGATTGCAGTCTTGGAGATATCTCGTGTAGTGAATATATTTTTGCTTATTATATTGTGGTTACATAACAGACTCAGGATTATTCAGTATTTCTCGTCGGCAAGATCTTCAGAAAGTCTGTGGTATTCGCTTCACTCGACAGCATTGTCGACTAATTACGGGATCGGCCAGCGGGTTGTGTTGACAGGCAGAAACAGTGTCCTGTGCAGTAAATATAATTGTGAAAGTGATTATGTAGTTACTAGACACTGTCTAATCACACTCAGTATTCAAAAACACGAAGAACTTCGATCTTTCTCAGTCGAAGTCGGAAATCGCTTCTTTATAAAATAAGAAAAGTCCATTCTGGCAAAAGTTATTGTCACAGAAGGATATTTTAGATGTATTATTCTAATTTTAAGGAATTAAACTTAGGCTGCAGAACAGAGATTTTAAATTTATCTTGTAATTTTGTTGATCACCTCCAATTAAATGCTAAAAAATTGCTCTGTTCCCTTAACGGGATCGCTGACACTAACGCCGAGGGTTTGGTTAAGCTGCTGGGGTTTTGGCTTGATTCAGGATTATCCTGGACTCACCATATTTCACAAGTTTGTACTATAGTTTCCAGAGTGCTGTGGCTTCTTAGGAAATTGCAATCACAAATAACTGAGCCATACTTACTTGCATTTTACCATCCTCTTTTTCATAGCCACATCAGTTACAGATTTTTATTATGGGACCCCTCAAGAGCATTTGTGGAAATCCTAAAACTGCAAAAGAAAGTCAATCGCATTATTAGCTCTGCCTGGTATATGGAACATTGCAGACAGATCTTCGCCAGCCTTCAGGCACTAAATTTTTACAGGCAACATGTATACACTTCTGCACTGTCTGTGAGAGAAAGTTTAGATTATACCCCAGGTAGAGAAGTAATACTCACAGTTACAGTCTCCGTAGCGCTCAACAACTAGACGCCCCCAGGTGCAGGGTTTCGAAAACACTCAGGAGTTTCTAGAGTTCGGTATCAGGCTTTATAACTTACCTTCGGACATCAGGGATCTGGAGAAAGAGAGGTTAAGGGTTATCCTGCATGAAAAACGTCTAAACATTCTAATTTCCAAGAAGCAATAAAGACTATAAGAAACCGAACAGCTTGCATATAAACACATAAATATATAAAAAATAATTGCATCTAATTATAATGTGGTGGACACAAGACGGCGGCCGAAAATATTAACTTAATCAAAATGAAGAACTTGATATTCAAGAATCAACTACCAGCGTTAGTCTGGAGGACATATCTAAATAAATGTAAAAAAGTAGGGCAGAATATTTTAAATTCAACCTATACTATAAATAATTAATCAAATAATAGAAATACCTATGTCTATCTTTTTCAACTGTTTCTCCTATATAAAATCAATAGTGTCAAAAAGAGTTTATTGAAAACCACTCGTGACACTGGTGATTAACTTTTGAATCCAAATGGTCCATACAACGGAACAAACAAAAATAATTTAGTTACCATACCTATCTGATATCAGATACTTAGTATAATTAGTATTAGAATAGATTAGAAAAACACGAAAACACGTTTCTCAAACACTTACACTTCCTGTAGAATATTACATGATTGCCTTGTTTATTTATCATGAAATTGGACCATTTAAGTACGCGTATACAAACACTGTTGTGTGTGTACAGTTATGTTTCACCGTGTTTGGCTGTTTCATCGCCCGACCCACAAAACTTAGCAGGAATTGTGTTTGTTTGTTTGTTACAAATCAATTAGACTCCAACTTTTGGACTGTAACTCCGCGTATACAAACACTGTTGTGTGTGTACAGTTATGTTTCACCGTGTTTGGCTGTTTCATCGCCCGACCCACAAAACTTAGCAGGAATTGTGTTTGTTTGTTTGTTACAAATCAATTAGACTCCAACTTTTGGACTGTAACTCCGCGTATACAAACACTGTTGTGTGTGTACAGTTATGTTTCACCGTGTTTGGCTGTTTCATCGCCCGACCCACAAAACTTAGCAGGAATTGTGTTTGTTTGTTTGTTACAAATCAATTAGACTCCAACTTTTGGACTGTAACTCCGCGTATACAAACACTGTTGTGTGTGTACAGTTATGTTTCACCGTGTTTGGCTGTTTCATCGCCCGACCCACAAAACTTAGCAGGAATTGTGTTTGTTTGTTTGTTACAAATCAATTAGACTCCAACTTTTGGACTGTAACTCCGCGTATACAAACACTGTTGTGTGTGTACAGTTATGTTCCACCGTGTTTGTTCTGTTTGATCGCCTGACCCATAAAACCAAGCAGGAAGTGTGTTTTTTTGTTTGTTACAAATCAATTAGACTCCAACTTTTGGACTGTAACTCCGCGTAAACAAACACTGTAACGTGTGTGTAAAGTTATGTTCCACCGTGTTTGTTCTGTTTGATCGCCCGACCCACAAAACCAAGCAGGAATTGTGTTACTTTTGTACCAACGTTTACATTACTCTTTCTCTACACATTCCAGAAACAGTGAACTCCTCTACAATGGTTTGCTTCTTATATAACTTAACCATTTACTGCAAACTCTAGTAAACTTTATTTTTGTAGTATTTTTTTATGTAATTTTAAGCAAGGTTGATATTTTAAGACAAATATTTTCACCAGTCGGCTTATAACCTTACAATAATCAAACGAACTCTGCAGCTTTTTTAATGTCGAAAAGCTTAAGCTTTTATATTACATAAATTTTACAATATAATTTTTATATTGAGAAATTAACAAATAGTTTACACATTTAACTTTATTCATAAATTTATCGTACTTTCTAGCAAACGTATTATATATATATATATATATATATATATATATATATATATATATATATATATATATTCTTTACAGCTGGGATGTTGTATTTATAGTTATGAGCAATAAATTCCAATTTAATTTGTAATGAAGAAATTCAAGTTTAAAGATTATGATATCTATCAATAACCTTTATAGTCCAAAATAGCTGTTCATTCTGAATCGTAAGGAGAGTTGTAAATGAATGGTATTTAGATAAAAAAAGCCTAATTAGGAACAACAGATCACGTCTTGCATCTAGATACAGTCACTGCCCTCACACAATAGTCCCTCCTCATAACATAACACGTTTACCATTTATCAGACACATTTACTTTACAGTACCATGGCCATCAACTCGCCTGTATTTAAGCTTGCGCGTTAAATTGACAGACTTATTTTATAATTAGCTTCTGTTTAACATTAATTTACTCAATTTGAATCTTCTCAGAGAGACTAGGCAACGAATTCCGTAAATAGTGATGAGGAGAGAAGCGGACAACTTTGACGATAGTCATCTCACAGGACATGCGAGAAAGATTGTTCCTTCATACTCTAGTGTAACAAATGTTCTTACTTTACGCTTTTAATTAAAAAAATAAAAAAGCTCAAGCTATTAATAGTATCACCTCGTCATACTAACGGCTGGTTCTGCAAAATGTATTCTGGACTAAAAGATTGGTTCGAACAAATACAAGTTACGTTTACGTTTAAAAATGCCCTGCCTATCTGATTGCAGTGAAATTAAGTCCACATTTGAGAAATCGTGCATTCGCTTACATTATTTACCTCTGGCAAAATCTCTAGGTTATGGACGTTCTACAATTTGTTAAAGTGTTACGAGTATATTTACATGCCGACCAATAATGTGTCGCCGTACCCTCAGTGACGTACACACTAATATTCAAATATAATAATTAATTTTCAGTTTGATATATCGAGAATACCAATGCACATGGAAAACAAATATGAAATCTAATTTTCCCCATTAGAGCCTTATGGGATATTTGTATATTACTTGCATGACAGGCTAGTCACATATACTTATATAAAACACTACAGCAATTCTGACACAGGAGGGAATTGTATACTAAACAAAAGAAGACTATATGTAATTCAATTTTGGTCTTCTTTGAGAATTATTTTCGTTGTACTTTATTTTACTTTAAAATATCTCATTCAAGGGAAAAGTGGAACTTTTAAAGGATAAAACGTAAAGGCTAAAATATCAGTTTATTGAGGTTAGACATGTAGTAGATCAATAAAATAATTGAATTAATTGTGTCATCCAATAAACAAATTCAAGGCTAGACTATTGTTTAATTTGTATTACTGTCTTTTCATTTGAATCATATTGAAGTTATTTGTAGTTTACTTGCTTCTTTCAACATTTTTCATGACAATCATATGTAATTTGTTCTAATTGGAGTTCAGTCATGGAGATGGGTTTTCCAAGCTCAAAACTCTGAAGATGCATATTCTAACTTTATAGGGACTTGGACTACAGCTCTTAATGTTATATATTCACCTTTAACAAAAAGTATAACTAAAAAAAGAACTAAAGTTGTTTTGAATCTTGAAGTAAATGAGCTGCGAAGATCTATTATTATTTTAGTTACTGGCCAAAATGAAGACAAAGCTGCACAACAATTTATGACTAAAAATTAAAAAGTTTATGTAAAATTAGGTCGTTCCAGATTCTAACTGAAGGTTGAAAATTGCTGACGATTCCATAGAAGATCTTTTTACTATAGCCGAACAGTTTAACTCTTATTTTACAACAATCACAGAAGAAACCCTTAAATGTAATATGAACACAAGTACTACTAATTTTTATACACACAAAAAAGAACTACTTTCATTTAACGTAACATCCAATTATATAGTGTTGAACATCATCAATTCTCTAAAACCTTCCTTCTTCTCAGGCTACGATGAAATTTCATAAAACATCTTAAAGTTCTGCAAGCATGTGACTTGTCAACCTTTAACTGACGTCATCAATAAATCCTTGACGCAGGGGGGAGGGTTTCCTTAAAATTGAAATTATCTAAGGTTTATCCACTACACAAAAAAGGAAGCAAGCATGACATAAAAAACTTGAGACCGATTTCCTTAGTTCCAACTGTGTCTAAGGTACTGAAAAAGTAGTGCTTTCAAGAATACTAGAACACCTTAAACATAATGACCGGATACCAAAAGGACAACATTTGTTTATCCCAGGGAAATCAACTATCACTGCTCTCACTGAACTCATCGAAGAAATAATTGATAATATCGACCTTGGAAACACTGACACTACTGTATTTCTTCGCACAGTAAAGCTTTTTACTCCTTGTCTCATGAACTTATCAAGATCGGTGCCCTTGGAATAAAAGGAATAGCTCTTAGCCGATTTAAAAGTTACCTTACCAGGCGAGAACATATAATCGATATCAAGCAGAGTGCGAATGGTATCACTGAAGTTTCCAAGTCAAGACCTCAACATAATACAGTAGGAGTCCCACAAGGGTCAATATTGGGAGCTGTTTTGTTCATAATGGTTACATGCGACCTCTCTGACAAACTTGAAGTCTATAGCCACCATGTCATGTACACAGATGATACTGCAACTAGTGACCTGCGATAAGTCAGTAGAATCTTATATCAGTTAACGTAGCACAACAGTATTGTTTAAACAATGGCCTGGTGTTTAATTAATTTAAATCCAAACCCCTTGCAATGGGAAGGCGTAAAAACCACGTAACAGGACCACCTTAATTATAGAGAGAGAGAGTGGATGAACTAAAACATCTAGGTGTGTTTCTTGACCAAAGACTGTCAAGGAGCTGCCATATAATATTTGCTCAAAACTAAGCTGTGCCATCTTTGCCCTTAGAAGAATTAAAGCAATTGGCACATCCTCCTTCAGGATTACCTTTTTTACCCTTTTGACTGTCATCTGCGATATGGAATAACTCTATAGGGTGGCTCCTCGATTGGCAACCTCCAGAGGATATTAATTCTTCAAAAGCGAGCAATAAGAGTTATGGCCGACTTTTCTCATGTTGACAGCTTTAGAGAAGCTTTTAAGGACCTAGAAATCGTTATAGTTACCTCAATATACATAATAGAGGTAATTATTTATGCTTCAAAACAAAACTTGTTGAGAAATTAGGAGGTGCACACTCATCAAACTACAGTTGAACTCAACTGTAGAAGAACTCAGGCATATCACCTACCAGCTTACAGAACCACTCTCTACACCAAAAGTAATGGTACCTGATTTATTATTATTAGTGGCTCCTGATTTGAAATTATAATTCATATAGTGGTTACTGAGTTTCTTTTAATAGTCCTCAAATTTATATAATGAAAAAGCCGTCGTTTGGTGGAGCCAAGCTTTTTAACAAACTTCCTGAAGACCTTAAAAGTTGTAACGTGAAGACACTAAAAAGACAAGTACACGATTGGCTGGTGAAGAAGTCTATCTGCAGTATGGAAGAAATCTATTGTATCCTCGACCTTTAACTTTTGTCCTCCCGTTTAAATTAATTTTATTGTAATTTGTAACCAATTAATTCTTTTCATTATTAATTAACCTTGTGAAAAATATTCTGTTATCAATGATTATGAATAAACATTTCTCTATTCTCAACAGTTAACGGAATTTGAATGTATGTTTATAAAAAGTAAAATTACAAACATTTCTTAATTTTTGTTATTTATATTATATTACATTGAAGCGACAAAAAAGCTGAATATTCGATTTTTACATTTATTCATTTATAAGAGCTACGCATTGTACACAAAAGAAGTTTTGTAACATGCAAAATATTTTTTTAAATGCATTGACTTTTCAAGACTTAAACATTAAATTGAAGGCCTGTAATGATAGAAAGTAAATACTTAACTTTAAATGTACCGGTGTTTTATGTACTCAGTATTAAATTTACAATTAAAAAGTTTGTGTTAAAATTTTACGGCTTTTGTGTTTAAACAAAATTATTTTATATAAAGAAAATGTTTATTGTGAAAATACTATTGTCTTAATTGTACAGTTAAATACTTTTTATGTCCACTTTAATACGAGTAGAATAGATTAATAACTATTAAAAATGAGTTCAACAATACTGTAAACAAGATTCTGTAAATAATTCAATTTCAACCTACGTGTTTCACCGGTTTGTTTACTTCGCAAAGGAATTCGGTTACTATAGCGTATTCAAACTCACCGTTACGTGTTTGCACAATTATCTTCCACCGTTTCCATCCCACACAACCAACCAGGAAGTGTTTTACTTCTGTACCAAAGTTTGTTTACTTCGCACAGGAATTCGGACACTATAGCGTATACAAAGTATCTTCTGGCGGAACAATAACTTTGAAGTTTGGAAAGTCGTTTTAAGATTAGCCATATGTGATATCTGTATCATACATTATTTTACAGCGAGCTTTTAATCAAAGTAAGTGGTATCCAAAGTATTTTATATTGAGTGCGCTGGGGATATTTGTTACATATATGGATTCTATTGTTTATAACTGACATCATTGATTAATTTGTCAGTGTAACAGTTTGTACCGTATGACGATAACACATGGGGGGTGGTGACTTCTGAGGTCGTAGTAATAAATACTCGAATGGCAAAGTTTACTCATAAGTTCAATTTAATTATGAAAACTTACAAGCGCCACTTTTAGATGGTAAAGGAAATGTATGTAATGCCACGTTGCTGCCATTTAGAATAAAAGAACTAAAAATGTATATCTTCTAGGTGGGCCTAAAATATCTAATGTTCTCTGAAATTATGTCTACGATGTTTTACCTTATAAGGCATTTAGATTTTACTTCCCTTCGCAATGTGTAGACTCACAACCCGGGTGTCGGCGTCTTGGCACGAGACAATGGCGCTGCAGTCTAAGAAGGGCTATTTCTAGTCGGTGGTTACTAGAAGATGAGTAGGAGTTATGAAACTGGTAGCCATCTACTCAAATAATATGTGCCCTGTGAGCCGTGAGACACGTGGGAGACGTAAACTCGCGGACAAAGCGCGCGAGGTCTGATCGGTCACGTAGTTAGGCTGCTACCAAGGGTTAGAAGAAAATATTCATACGCGTGCCAATTAGGTAGTTACTCTGCCCAATAATTTAGTTCCAGAACATTGGATAAAAATAATATTAAATTATGCTGGCTGACTAGGTTGTGAAATTTACATTATATGAAATATAATTAACTAATTAACGGTACAAGTTAATACATAATTATTACTAATAATCTGAGTATTAGGCTAAATCACATATACTAATTTATTTTGAATACTGATATGAATCTGTCATTGGATTAATTCCAACGCTTAACCCGTATTGCAGTGATGGAAAACAAACAAACAAAATAATATATTCTGTTGATATTAGCAACTGAAGTTTTAGTCACAATGATGAAATTCATTGTTACGTGGATGAACGGATGGTATTTAATTTGAAACAAACAAAGATTGAAAACAAACAACATTGATTTGTTTTAAAATCAGTGATTCTAAATATCATTCTTTTATTCGTCATATGTGGTTCTCGACATTAAACATGATTTTCATAAACTATTCCAACCTTAATTTATTAAAAGGGAGGTCCCATCTCCAGCATGTTTAATTCCTTACTTCGAGGTATTTTTTGTTTGTTTTATTCCTTATATCTCTCTGTTTATATAAAAATAGAAGTTTTATATATCATGATAATCATAATTTTAATTTTTGTAAGAAAATAACATCTGAATAAACACTGCACATTACAACCCAAGGAAATGTTACAAATACACTCATGGGCATATCCTACGCTCATATTAAAGGTAGATTTACAAGAAGCTCATAAAAAAATTGAAATATCTTGTTTTTATGTGATGTACTTTAGTAAAACTTTTTTGGGAAATCAGTTGTTTCCGATTACACCAACATCTCATTATATAAATTTGTAAACTATCCTCAATAGTAGGGGCATAATAAGGATTAGATAGGTCAACTGCCTTTTCTAATGCATTCTCTAGTCTTTTTTAGTCCAAAGCAGCCTGTTTACTTTACTTTTATCATATTTTTGGAAGTTTTTATACTCCTTTTTGATATGCGTTTCATGTTTCAAGTATCGTCATCATAAGCTTGACTCAGTTGCTTCCTGGTGATATTCTCAATTTAGCCAGAAAGTCACGTTTGATAATATTTGCTTTGTTAATAAGGATATGGCTCAATTCAAGGGTCGTCCTCAACACAAATACAGACGTGAATATACACGAATAAATTATATTGTTCGCACGATTATATAAAATTTGCACGAAATTTGAGTTCCACCATGCAGTATCGTCAAAGGTGGTGTGCTCTCGATAGATCTTTAAATGTTAACTTGGTATCAGTCATTACAGTGTTAAGTAATTAGACATGTTTAATACGGTAAGAAAGGCTCTTCATTAATGATATATGTTTCATATTTAAAACATGTGTCAGGCTCTTTAGGGCACCTATTATGAATTTAGGTGTTACCTATTAGGCTAAAATACGAACATATTCAGCCTATACAGCTATTTTCATATCTTATAGTCTTGAACAATTCCTCATTATGTTATTCCAAGGTCCATAATATATGGTGTGGGTTTTATTTATTACCACACCAGTAAAACCACCACGACCACCAATTGTTTTACCGTCCTTGGCGGTTTTCTTTCAGAGTTCATAGCCTATTATCCATTATTTTTCAACATGGCGACTGACGTTTAAAGCAAAATGTTTAGTCCATAAGAATTTTGAGCAACAACCATTGGGAATAAGGCGGAACTCTCATTGCATAAATAGTACTTCATGTGTATCTAATGTCATACGTTTCTCGTTGCCCGAATAGTACTTACATGTGTATCTAATGTCATACGTTTCTCGTTGCCTAAATAGTACTTACATGTGTATCTAATGTCATACGCTTTCTCGTTGCCTAAATAGTACTTACATGTGTATATAATGTCATACGTTTCTCGTTGCCTAAATAGTACTTACATGTGTATCTAATGTCATACGCTTTCTCGTTGCCTAAATAGTACTTACATGTGTATCTAATGTCATACGCTTTCTCGTTGCCTAAATAGTACTTACATGTGTATCTAATGTCATACGCTTTCTCGTTGCCTAAATAGTACTTACATGTGTATCTAATGTCATACGCTTTCTCGTTGCCTAAATAGTACTTACATGTGTATCTAATGTCATACGCTTTCTCGTTGCCTAAATAGTACTTACATGTGTATATAATGTCATACGTTTCTCGTTGCCTAAATAGTACTTACATGTGTATCTAATGTCATACGCTTTCTCGTTGCCTAAATAGTACTTACATGTGTATCTAATGTCATACGCTTTCTCGTTGCCTAAATAGTACTTACATGTGTATCTAATGTCATACGCTTTCTCGTTGCCTAAATAGTACTTACATGTGTATATAATGTCATACGTTTCTCGTTGCCTAAATAGTACTTACATGTGTATCTAATGTCATACGCTTTCTCGTTGCCTAAATAGTACTTACATGTGTATCTAATGTCATACGCTTTCTCGTTGCCTAAATAGTACTTACATGTGTATCTAATGTCATACGTTTCTCGTTGCCTAAATAGTACTTACATGTGTATCTAATGTCATACGCTTTCTCGTTGCCTAAATAGTACTTACATGTGTATCTAATGTCATACGCTTTCTCGTTGCCTAAATAGTACTTACATGTGTATCTAATGTCATACGCTTTCTCGTTGCCTAAATAGTACTTACATGTGTATCTAATGTCATACGCTTTCTCGTTGCCTAAATAGTACTTACATGTGTATCTAATGTCATACGCTTTCTCGTTGCCTAAATAGTACTTACATGTGTATCTAATGTCATACGTTTCTCGTTGCCTAAATAGTACTTACATGTGTATCTAATGTCATACGCTTTCTCGTTGCCTAAATAGTACTTACATGTGTATCTAATGTCATACGTTTCTCGTTGCCTAAATAGTACTTACATGTGTATCTAATGTCATACGTTTCTCGTTGCCTAAATAGTACTTACATGTGTATCTAATGTCATACGTTTCTCGTTGCCTAAATAGTACTTACATGTGTATCTAATGTCATACGTTTCTCGTTGCCTAAATAGTACTTACATGTGTATCTAATGTCATACGTTTCTCGTTGCCTAAATAGTACTTACATGTGTATCTAATGTCATACGTTTCTCGTTGCCTAAATAGTACTTACATGTGTATCTAATGTCATACGTTTCTCGTTGCCTAAATAGTACTTACATGTGTATCTAATGTCATACGTTTCTCGTTGCCTAAATAGTACTTACATGTGTATCTAATGTCATACGTTTCTCGTTGCCTAAATAGTACTTACATGTGTATCTAATGCCATACGTTTCTCGTTGCCTAAATAGTACTTACATGTGTATCTAATGTCATACGTTTCTCGTTGCCTAAATAGTACTTACATGTGTATCTAATGTCATACGCTTTCTCGTTGCCTAAATAGTACTTACATGTGTATCTAATGTCATACGTTTCTCGTTGCCTAAATAGTACTTACATGTGTATCTAATGTCATACGTTTCTCGTTGCCTAAATAGTACTTACATGTGTATCTAATGCCATACGTTTCTCGTTGCCTAAATAGTACTTACATGTGTATCTAATGCCATACGTTTCTCGTTGCCTAAATAGTACTTACATGTGTATCTAATGCCATACGTTTCTCGTTGCCTAAATAGTACTTACATGTGTATCTAATGCCATACGTTTCTCGTTGCCTAAATAGTACTTACATGTGTATCTAATGCCATACGTTTCTCGTTGCCTAAATAGTACTTACATGTGTATCTAATGCCATACGTTTTTCGTTGCCTAAATAGTACTTACATGTGTATCTAATGCCATACGTTTCTCGTTGCCTAAATAGTACTTACATGTGTATCTAATGCCATACGTTTCTCGTTGCCTAAATAGTACTTACATGTGTATCTAATGCCATACGTTTCTCGTTGCCTAAATAGTACTTACATGTGTATCTAATGCCATACGTTTCTCGTTGCCTAAATAGTACTTACATGTGTATCTAATGTCATACGTTTCTCGTTGCCTAAATAGTACTTACATGTGTATCTAATGTCATACGTTTCTCGTTGCCTAAATAGTACTTACATGTGTATCTAATGTCATACGCTTTCTCGTTGCCTAAATAGTACTTACATGTGTATATAATGTCATACGTTTCTCGTTGCCTAAATAGTACTTACATGTGTATCTAATGTCATACGCTTTCTCGTTGCCTAAATAGTACTTACATGTGTATCTAATGTCATACGCTTTCTCGTTGCCTAAATAGTACTTACATGTGTATCTAATGTCATACGCTTTCTCGTTGCCTAAATAGTACTTACATGTGTATCTAATGTCATACGCTTTCTCGTTGCCTAAATAGTACTTACATGTGTATCTAATGCCATACGTTTCTCGTTGCCTAAATAGTACTTACATGTGTATCTAATGCCATACGTTTCTCGTTGCCTAAATAGTACTTACATGTGTATCTAATGCCATACGTTTCTCGTTGCCTAAATAGTACTTACATGTGTATCTAATGCCATACGTTTCTCGTTGCCTAAATAGTACTTACATGAATATCTAATGCCATACGTTTCTCGTTGCCTAAATAGTACTTACATGTGTATCTAATGCCATACGTTTCTCGTTGCCTAAATAGTACTTACATGTGTATCTAATGCCATACGTTTCTCGTTGCCTAAATAGTACTTACATGTGTATCTAATGCCATACGTTTCTCGTTGCCTAAATAGTACTTACATGTGTATCTAATGCCATACGTTTCTCGTTGCCTAAATAGTACTTACATGTGTATCTAATGCCATACGTTTCTCGTTGCCTAAATAGTACTTACATGTGTATCTAATGCCATACGTTTCTCGTTGCCTAAATAGTACTTACATGTGTATCTAATGCCATACGTTTCTCGTTGCCTAAATAGTACTTACATGTGTATCTAATGCCATACGTTTCTCGTTGCCTAAATAGTACTTACATGTGTATCTAATGCCATACGTTTTCTCGTTGCCTAAATAGTACTTACATGTGTATCTAATGCCATACGTTTCTCGTTGCCTAAATAGTACTTACATGTGTATCTAATGCCATACGTTTCTCGTTGCCTAAATAGTACTTACATGTGTATCTAATGCCATACGTTTCTCGTTGCCTAAATAGTACTTACATGTGAATATCTAATGCCATACGTTTCTCGTTGCCTAAATAGTACTTACATGTGTATCTAATGTCATACGTTTCTCGTTGCCTAAATAGTACTTACATGTGTATCTAATGTCATACGTTTCTCGTTGCCTAAATAGTACTTACATGTGTATTTAATGTCATACGCTTTCTCGTTGCCTAAATAGTACTTACATGTGTAAATATATAATGTCATACGTTTCTCGTTGCCTAAATAGTACTTACATGTGTATCTAATGTCATACGCTTTCTCGTTGCCTAAATAGTACTTACATGAGTATCTAATGTCATACGCTTTCTCGTTGCCTAAATAGTACTTACATGTGTATAATGTTAGTTAAATAGTACTTACATGTGTATCGTCATACGCCTAAAAAGTACTTACATGTACTTACATGTGTATATATGTCATACGCTTTCTCGTTGCCTAAATAGTACTTACATTACATGTGTATCTAATGCCATACGTACGTTTCTCGTTGCCTAAATAGTACTTACATGTGTATCTAATGCCATACGTTTCTCGTTGCCTAAATAGTACTTACATGAGTATCTAATGCCATACGTTTCTCGTTGCCTAAATAGTACTTACATGTGTATCTAATGCCATACGTTTCTCGTTGCCTAAATAGTACTTACATGAATATCTAATGCCATACGTTTCTCGTTGCCTAAATAGTACTTACATGTGTATCTAATGCCATACGTTTCTCGTTGCCTAAATAGTACTTACATGTGTATCTAATGCCATACGTTTCTCGTTGCCTAAATAGTACTTACATGTGTATCTAATGCCATACGTTTCTCGTTGCCTAAATAGTACTTACATGTGTATCTAATGCCATACGTTTCTCGTTGCCTAAATAGTACTTACATGTGTATCTAATGCCATACGTTTCTCGTTGCCTAAATAGTACTTACATGTGTATCTAATGCCATACGTTTCTCGTTGCCTAAATAGTACTTACATGTGTATCTAATGCCATACGTTTCTCGTTGCCTAAATAGTACTTACATGTGTATCTAATGCCATACGTTTCTCGTTGCCTAAATAGTACTTACATGTGTATCTAATGCCATACGTTTCTCGTTGCCTAAATAGTACTTACATGTGTATCTAATGCCATACGTTTCTCGTTGCCTAAATAGTACTTACATGTGTATCTAATGTCATACCTTTCTTCCGACATCTTCCTGACACATCGACAACTCATTCTACTTCCATTCCTCCACTACTGGCAGAACTATTGGCAATAAATGTCCCAATATGATTATTTTGAAGCCTTCCCTTACACCTTGATTTTAATACTTATTTATATCTCTGTAATCAGTTACATCTCTATTAACCCCACGTTACAGTTATAACGCCATTTAGACAAGAATGTCCCATGAAATAATGCTGTATATCTTTGTTGCCTTCATTTATTTTAGTAGTCTCTGTAGAACATCTATGAAACGCCCTTTACATAACTCTGTGGCAGCTTTACTGAAAATATTCTAAAAGTTTCTGAACTCCACTCGTTGACTCTTTCAAATGCATTTAAATACAAAAGGTTACCTTACAAATTCACTTCCGATTGCCCTTTGCGTATTTTAATAAGGTTACCCATGGATACTTTGTATTTACAACCATTACAAATTGTATTTACTGTACAACTCTATCCTTTCATATTACTGGTAAGCTTTACAAGTAAGCCCGTATTTGTTTAACGTTGCCCACGGATTCTTTGTGTTTACAACCATTACCAATTATACTTACTGTACAACTCTATCCTTTCATATTACTGGTAAGCTTTACAAGTAAGCCCGTATTTTTTTTAACGTTGCCCACGGATTCTTTGTGTTTACAACCATTACCAATTATACTTACTGTACAACTCTATCCTTTCATATTACTGGTAAGCTTTACAAGTAAGCCCGTATTTTTTTTAACGTTGCCCACGGATTCTTTGTGTTTACAACCATTACCAATTATACTTACTGTACAACTCTATCCTTTCATATTACTGGTAAGCTTTACAAGTAAGCCCGTATTTTTTTAACGTTGCCCACGGATTCTTTGTGTTTAAAACCATTACCAATTATACTTACTGTACAACTCTATCCTTTCATATTACTGGTAAGCATTACGGGTGAGCCCTGACAGTGTGACCACACAGAGATCTTGTTTACCAAAGCTTCACTTGTTCATATACGCCTGTGTGTTAATCTTCAACAGTGCGTAAATCATACTTACGTAACATAAAACCTGACGTTTTTTGACGAGCTTTTCTTCTTTACACGTGACTTAGGCTTAGGCTCTGAAACACTTGGTCCACTATCCTGAACCTGAGAATAACGTTATTCCTTGTTTGTTGGATATCTTTGCAAAACACTAAACAAAGTATTACGTTTTTACACATTTTTGCTGCAGAAATAGCCATTTTCATGAAATAACAAACAAATGTCTCTTAAAAAATCAAATAACACTTTATAAAAAAACAACATAATATTTAGGTTACCAACCCATTATACAGAAGTAATTTTAAACAAAATATGTCAGGTGCAGAAGGCAGAAAACTAAGCACACTATTAAAGTACAACACCAAACAAGAATAAGGGAACAATAAATAAAACTTCTAGCTGCACTATAACAAAAAATAAAAAATTTGGCGAAGAGAAGCTTTGCTTTCAGACACTCTTAGGCATTTTTGTCACGACATGAATGAAGGATAAGCCTGTTATTTTTTGTTATTATACTCGAAAACTGATCATTTTTCAACCAAAATCACTGTGACGATATTTGTAAGAATATTAGCAATAACACATGTTCAATTTTAACCCAAATTGCCCCTGAATCTCCTAAGCAGTACTTTTTTATGAATTAACAAGGATAAAAGTAAAAATCTTAGTTACTTGTCTGTTATATTTAATAGTTGTTATGGGCCCATACAAACATGCTTATCATTAAAAAGAACTTTATTGCATAAGATATTAATAAATAAAGAAGTGAATATAGGCCTACATCTACTTAAGACACCAATCATTGTAAGTGTTGCTGGAGTCAGAAAAGGCATTTCAAAAGCAAAACTAGTATAGAAAAAGATTGCATATTTATTTCAATTTAGACGTAAAACACTTTTTTAACTGACCATGGATCTTCCAAAAGTTTTGGAAAGATTTGGAGAATTGGAAAGCCAGTTCGTTATGTTGAAGCACACCACCTATGCTTTTCTGAAATTGATAACATAATTTCCTTTAAGGCAGCAATCGTTCTCTTTGTTAGGTGACGATTACAGGAAATCTAGGTGATAATCGATTTATTTGCTTAGTGACTATCGATTATGTAAAATCTAGGTTATGATCGATTTCCTTGTTAAGTAACTATCGAATACACAACAACTAGGCGATAATAGACGAGCAGTAGGCGATTACATATTTATTAGTTTCGAATACACGAAAACTAGATGGTTATCGATTTCTTTGATTCAAATACACGAAAACTACATTGTGATGGATTTCTTTGTTTCAAATACACGTAAACAAGAGGTTGATGGTTTTCATTGTTTAGAATACACAAAAACTAAATGGTGAGAGATTTATTTCTTTAAATTGCATGATATCTATTTGATGATCAATTTATTTGCTAGATGAATATCGATTACTTAAAATACAGGATTGAAAATTTTACAAAGTAAATTGGTCCTAAGTTTTAAAACTACTATAAAACAATACACATTTACTTTACTATATAAGAGTAGATAAAGAGAAAAATAAACCGTTGTTGCTATTGTAATTTATATAGTATTAAGTATATAACGTTATGTATGTATGTATGTGTAAGGAAAGAGTTTAACAGCAATGTTTGTGCAGGACAGTCGACTGAACAACACAAACATTGGTGCAGTAGCGGCGTACCGTACACTCACCCTGTCTTTGTATATGAACAAACTCTGGAGTCTCATTTATTTTAAAAGTAAATAACACAGAAAAGAGCACTTTAAGAGTAAATCTTAACCAATGTGGCATTATCCTAACTTACTATAAATTATTTTGAGCAATGAATTTCTTTATATAATCGTAAATCTTTGTATCTAAAGCATTGTTTATTTAAAATTGAAATCAAACAATAGTTTTGATATGGAGATTTGTTTACTTATTATCATTACAAAACAAATAAGTAGCTTAGTGATATAAGGTTACTGGCAGACGACGTAAACAGCTGAGGTGGTCAGTAAGGCAAGACGTTTGTGGCCACCAATGAGACAGTATAGGGACAAGTATTGCCTACCGTTTAAGTTGACACGGTTCTCAGTGCAAACAATATATAAGTAGATTAGTGATATAAGGTTACTGGCAGACTTGGACACCTGAGGTGGTCAGTAAGATAAGACGATCGTGGCCACCAATGAGACAGTATAGAAACAAGCACTGCCTACCGTTTAAGTTGACACGGTTCTCAGTGCAAATAAAATAAGCAGATTAGTGATATAAGGTTACTGGCAGACTTGGACACCTGAGGTGGTCAGTAAGATAAGACGATTGTGGCCACCAAAAAGACAGTATAGAGACAAGCACTGCCTACTGTTTAAGTTGACACAGTTCTCAGTTCAAATAATATAAGTAGCTTAATGATATAAGGTTACTGGCAGACGTGGACACCTGAAGAAATAATCTGCCCAAATCTAAGATGGCGGAGTTCAATATGGTCACCGGACATAATTTTTATTGTTTTCACAGTTTGACTTTTCTAAGAGTTTACTTTCTGCTGGGCTCCTCCAAGCGTTGGTGGTGTCTCTATACTCGGTGGAGTCTATCTATATACGCGGAGTGCTGTCTCGGTAGAAAACGACGTTGGAAGTTCATTTCTACAGTTTGAACTAAAAACGTAGTTTATACTGCTGTTTATGTCAATTACCGATCTATAGAAAGAGTACAGCAAGAGATGTTCATTTTCTATTGTCCCCTGAAGCGGCATTCAGTTATAAGCTACATTATAATTTCTTGTATATTTGATTTTTTAAACTATTTGCAGTTCATACCCCACGATTTTGTTTAGATTCAATGGTGTTTTACTTTGTGGTTGTAAATATAGACAGCACCAAATAGAATCCTGCACTACCTACTTTATTTTTTGTAGGTTACTCACACCTAAGTAGATTATTAGTGTAAAATGTTAGACTAGTGTTTTGTATAAGCTATACAGTATATTTTATTCCAATAGTAAACCAATATTATAATCAAAATTGTATAACCATACAGGATAGAACTAATTGTCTAATATATTTATATCTACATTAAAATAAAAAAAAATGATTTTAACTTTTCTTTGTAGTCATATAGTCAAAGATTTCAAAATATAAATGATCATTCATAATATACTTCATATAGCACGTTAGCAGTGTGCAATAACTCGAGAACAAATTGATATATACGTAATATTTAGGATATAGCTCTACTGTTATACATGCAAGATCAAGTTAGACGATTGGGCTTGTAACATGGGGAATTTTGGTTGGGCTAACGTTATGATGCCAACGTTAGCAGTGTGCAATAACTCGAGAACAAATTGATATATACGTAATATTTAGGATATAGCTCTACTGCTATACATGCAAGATAAAGTTAGACGATTGGGCTTGTAACATGGGGAATTTTGTTTGGGCTAACGTTATGATGCCAACGTTAGCAGTGTGCAATAACTCGAGAACAAATTGATATATACGTAATATTTAGGATATGGCTCTACTGCTATACATGCAAGATCAAGTTAGACGATTGGGCTTGTAACATGGGGAATTTTGGTTGGGCTAACGTTATGATGCCAACGTTAGCAGTGTGCAATAACTCGAGAACAAATTGATATATACGTAATATTTAGGATATGGCTCTACTGCTATACATGCAAGATCAAGTTAGACGATTGGGCTTGTAACATGGGGAATTTTGGTTGGGCTAACGTTATGATGCCAACGTTAGCAGTGTGCAATAACTCGAGAACAAATTGATATATACGTAATATTTAGGATATGGCTCTACTGCTATACATGCAAGATCAAGTTAGACGATTGGGCTTGTAACATGGGGAATTTTGGTTGGGCTAACGTTATGATGCCAACGTTAGCAGTGTGCAATAACTCGAGAACAAATTGATATATACGTAATATTTAGGATATGGCTCTACTGCTATACATGCAAGATCAAGTTAGACGATTGGGCTTGTAACATGGGGAATTTTGGTTGGGCTAACGTTATGATGCCAACGTCAGCAGTGTGCAATAACTCGAGAACAAATTGATATATACGTAATATTTAGGATATGGCTCTACTGCTATACATGCAAGATCAAGTTAGACGATTGGGCTTGTAACATGGGGAATTTTGGTTGGGCTAACGTTATGATGCCAACGTTAGCAGTGTGCAATAACTCGAGAACAAATTGATATATACGTAATATTTAGGATATGGCTCTACTGCTATACATGCAAGATCAAGTTAGACGATTGGGCTTGGAGGAATTTTGGTTGGGCTAACGTTATGATGCCAACGTTAGCAGTGTGCAATAACTCGAGAACAAATTGATATATACGTAATATTTAGGATATGGCTCTACTGCTATACATGCAAGATCAAGTTAGACGATTGGGCTTGTAACATGGGGAATTTTGGTTGGGCTAACGTTATGATGCCAACGTTAGCAGTGTGCAATAACTCGAGAACAAATTGATATATACGTAATATTTAGGATATGGCTCTACTGCTATACATGCAAAATCAAGTTAGACGATTGGGCTTGTAACATGAGGAATTTTGGTTGGGCTAACGTTATGATGCCAACGTTAGCAGTGTGCAATAACTCGAGAACAAATTGATATATACGTAATATTTAGGATATAGCTCTACTGCTATACATGCAAAATCAAGTTAGACGATTGGGCTTGTAACATGGGGAATTTTGGTTGGGCTAACGTTATGATGCCAACGTTAGCAGTGTGCAATAACTCGAGAACAAATTGATATATACGTAATATTTAGGATATGGCTCTACTGCTATACATGCAAGATCAAGTTAGACGATGGGGCTTGTAACATAGGGAATTTTGGTTGGGCTAACGTTATGATGCCAACGTTAGCAGTGTGCAATAACTCGAGAACAAATTGATATATACGTAATATTTAGGATATGGCTCTACTGCTATACATGCAAGATCAAGTAAGACGATTGGGCTTGTAACATGGGGAATTTTGGTTGGGCTAACGTTATGATGCCAACGTTAGCAGTGTGCAATAACTCGAGAACAAATTGATATATACGTAATATTTAGGATATGGCTCTACTGCTATACATGCAAGATCAAGTTAGACGATGGGGGCTTGTAACATAGGGAATTTTGGTTGGGCTAACGTTATGATGCCAACGTTAGCAGTGTGCAATAACTCGAGAACAAATTGATATATACGTAATATTTAGGATATGGCTCTACTGCTATACATGCAAGATCAAGTAAGACGATTGGGCTTGTAACATGGGGAATTTTGGTTGGGCTAACGTTATGATGCCAACGTTAGCAGTGTGCAATAACTCGAGAACAAATTGATATATACGTAATATTTAGGATATGGCTCTACTGCTATACATGCAAGATCAAGATAGACGATGGGGCTTGTAACTTGTGGGGTTATGGTTGGGCGAACAGTATGATGCCAACGTTAGTAGTGTGCAATATGTTGAGAACAAATAGATATATACATAATATGTTGGATGTGGCTTTACTGCTGTACACGCAGCATTAAGTTAGACGATGGGGCTTGTAACTTGGAGGGTTATGGTTGGGCGAACAGTATGATGCCAACGTTAGTAGTTTGCAATATGTTGAGAACAAATAGATACATACATAATATGTTGGATGTGGCTTTACTGCTGTACACGCAGCATTAAGTTAGACGATGGGGCTTGTAACTTGGAGGGTTATGGTTGGGCGAACAGTATGATGCCAACCTTAGTAGTGTGCAATATGTTGAGAACAAATAGATATATACATAATTATGTTGGATGTGGCTTTACTGCTGTACACGCAGCATTAAGTTAGATGATGGGGCTTGTAACTTGGAGGGTTATGGTTGGGCGAACAGTATGATGCCAACGTTAGTAGTGTGCAATATGTTGAGAACAAATAGATATATACATAATATGTTGGATGTGGCTTTACTGCTGTACACGCAGCATTAAGTTAGACGATGGGGCTTGTAACTTGGAGGGTTATGGTTGGGCAAACAGTATGATGCCAACGTTAGTAGTGTGCAATATGTTGAGAACAAATAGATATATACATAATATGTTGGATGTGGCTTTACTGCTGTACACGCAGCATTAAGTTAGACGATGGGGCTTGTAACTTGGAGGGTTATGGTTGGGCGAACAGTATGGTGCCAACGAAAAAATCGCATACGAAACAGGTTTAAAAGTAAAATAAGTACAATCAAAGGACATGATGCTATGTGTTGTTGTACTTAAAGTATTTATATTAAAATATAGACCAATGTAATCATTTTTTCCGTTTTTACATAAAAATATGTTATCCAACGAATTTGAAAAGACCAACGTTTTAAGGTAGTCAATTTTATTGTACGGTCCGTTTTTATTTAATTGAAAGTAATAAATTTGTAATAAACTAAATGTTTTACAATGGTATATATTTGTATTCTAAATGTAACGTTTTTATCATTGTTTTATTTGAGAAGGAAAAGTGTATTTGTTTTATACAGTAAACTTATGATACCAATATGAAAACAAGCACAACTAATATAAATATATAATTTTGAAATAATACTTAATTATATTATTATGTCGTATAGTCCTTGTAGGTGTTAATAATTTTAAGCGTAATCTAGAAATTAAATTCGTTATTAAATAAAAAGAGTAAAAGAGGTAATTCGGGACCGTAAATATATTTAGCGAAGCAGCCTCCAGACTACGCAATTCCCATCGCATTATCACAACAGGTAGTAATTAATTGGTTCTTTTCCTTAGGGTCTCTTGAACGTCTAATTAATTAAAAAATTAAAAGAAATCTTATAGACCTCTATAAATTATTCTACTCGAATTCTTACTATTCTAAAAATACCAGGGTATGAGTTCGCCACACCACCTACAAACACAATGGCAAGGTCGTGACTCTTGTTTCCTCGTTAGATTCATACCTTGGTTCTAATTCTCACCATTCTATACAATAACAAGGTATGAGTTCGCCACACCACGTACAAACACAATGACCAGGTCATGACCCTTGTTTTCTCGTCAGATTCATAACTTGGTTCTAATTCTCACATTCTATAAAATAACAAGGTATGGGTTCACCACGCCACGTACAAACACAATGGTCAGGTCGTGACCCTTGTTTCCTCGTTAGATTCATAACTTGGTTCTAATTCTCACATTCTATAAAATAACAAGGTATGAGTTCACCACACCACGTACAAACACAATGATCAGGTCGTCATGACTCGTCAGATTCATAACTTGGATAAACTTTCTAATTCTCACATTCTATAAAATAACAAGGTATGGGTTCACCACGCCACGTACAAACACAATGGTCAGGTCGTGACCCTTGTTTCCTCGTTAGATTCATAACTTGGTTCTAATTCTCACATTCTATAAAATAACAAGGTATGAGTTCACCACACCACGTACAAACACAATGGTCAGGTCGTGACCCTTGTTTCCTCGTTAGATTCATAACTTGGTTCTAATTCTCACATTCTATAAAATAACAAGGTATGAGTTCGCCACACCACCTACAAACCCAATACTTAGGTCATGTAGTACTCACCCTTGTAGCCTCTTGAGATAACTTGGTTCTGAATTCTCACCATTCTATACAATAACAAGGTATGAGTTCGCCACACCACGTACAAACACAATGGTCAGGTCGTGACCCTTGTTTTCCTCGTTAGATTCATAACTTGGTTCTAATTCTCACCATTCTATAAAATAACAAGGTATGAGTTCGCCACACCACGTACAAACACAATGATCAGGTCGTGACCCTTGTTTTCTCGTTAGATTCATAACTTGGTTCTAATTCTCACATTCTATAAAATAACAAGGTATGAGTTCGCCACACCACGTACAAACCCAATACTTAGGTCATGTAGTACTCACCCTTGTAGCCTCTTGAGATAACTTGGTTTGAATTCTCACCATTCTATACAATAACAAGGTATGAGTTCGCCACACTACGTACTAACACAATGACCAGGTCATGACCTTTGTTGCTTCGTTAGATACATAACTTGGCTTGACCCCCACACACAGCAGCACACTGACTGATATGTTTCAATGACGCTAGCCAAAGCCTTTGGTAGATATGCATTACTATACAATAACAAGGTATGAGTTCGCCACACTACGTACTAACACAATGACCAGGTCATGACCTTTGTTGCTTCGTTAGATACATAACTTGGCTTGACCCCCACACACAGCAGCACACTGACTGATATGTTTCAATGACGCCTAGCCAAAGCCTTTGGTAGATATGCATTACTATACAATAACAAGGTATGAGTTCGCCACACTACGTACTAACACAATGACCAGGTCTAACCTTTGTTGCTTCGTTAGATACATAACTTGGCTTGACCCCCACACACAGCAGCACACTGACTGATATGTTTCAATGACGCTAGCCAAAGCCTTTGGTAGATATGCATTACTATACAATAACAAGGTATGAGTTCGCCACACTACGTACTAACACAATGACCAGGTCATGACCTTTGTTGCTTCGTTAGATACATAACTTGGCTTGACCCCACACACAGCAGCACACTGACTGATATGTTTCAATGACGCTAGCCAAAGCCTTTGGTAGATATGCATTACTATACAATAACAAGGTATGAGTTCGCCACACTACGTACTAACACAATGACCAGGTCATGACCTTTGTTGCTTCGTTAGATACATAACTTGGCTTGACCCCCACACACAGCAGCACACTGACTGATATGTTTCAATGACGCTAGCCAAAGCCTTTGGTAGATATGCATTACTATACAATAACAAGGTATGAGTTCGCCACACCACGTACCAACACAATGACCAGGTCATGACCTTTGTTGCTTCGTTAGATACATAACTTGGCTTGACCCCCACACACAGCAGCACACTGACTGATATGTTTCAATGACAGCCAAAGCCTTTGGTAGATATGCATTACTATACAATAACAAGGTATGAGTTCGCCACACTACGTACTAACACAATGACCAGGTCATGACCTTTGTTGCTTCGTTAGATACATAACTTGGCTTGACCCCCACACACAGCAGCACACTTGATATGTTTCAACTTGGTAGATGTGCATTACTATACAATAACAAGGTATGAGTTCGCCACACTACGTACTAACACAATGACCAGGTCATACTTTGTTGCTTCGTTAGATACATAACTTGGCTTCATAACTTGGACATTCTAACAAGGTATGAGTTCGCCACACACACGTACTAAACACACACTTGTACAGATACATAATAGCCATGAGTTCGCCACACTACGTACTAACACAATGACCAGGTCTAACCTTTGTTGCTTCGTTAGATACATACTTGGCTTTGACTGATATGTTTCAATGACGCTAGCCAAAGCCTTTGGTAGATATGCATTACTATACAATAACAAGGTATGAGTTCGCCACACTACGTACTAACACAATGACCAGGTCATGACCTTTGTTGCTTCGTTAGATACATAACTTGGCTTGACCCCCACACACAGCAGCACACTGACTGATATGTTTCAATGACGCCAGCCAAAGCCTTTGGTAGATATGCATTACTATACAATAACAAGGTATGAGTTCGCCACACTACGTACTAACACAATGACCAGGTCATGACCTTTGTTGCTTCGTTAGATACATAACTTGGCTTGACCCCCACACACAGCAGCACACTGACTGATATGTTTCAATGACGCCAGCCAAAGCCTTTGGTAGATATGCATTACTATACAATAACAAGGTATGAGTTCGCCACACTACGTACTAACACAATGACCAGGTCATGACCTTTGTTGCTTCGTTAGATACATAACTTGGCTTGACCCCACACACACAGCACACTGATATGCAATGAACAAAGCTGCATTACTATACAATAACAAGGTATGAGTTCGCCACACCACTAACAAACAAATACTGTACTTGTAGTAGATAATTGACTGATATGTTTCAATGACGCTAGCCAAAGCCTTTGGTAGATATGCATTACTATACAATAACAAGGTATGAGTTCGCCACACTACGTACTAACACAATGACCAGGTCATGACCTTTGTTGCTTCGTTAGATACATAACTTGGCTTGACCCCCACACACAGCAGCACACTGACTGATATGTTTCAATGACGCCAGCCAAAGCCTTTGGTAGATATGCATTACTATACAATAACAAGGTATGAGTTCGCCACACTACGTACTAACACAATGACCAGGTCATAACCTTTGTTGCTTCGTTAGATACATAACTTGGCTTGACCCCCACACACAGCAGCACACTGACTGATATGTTTCAATGACGCTAGCCAAAGCCTTTGGTAGATATGCATTACTATACAATAACAAGGTATGAGTTCGCCACACTACGTACTAACACAATGACCAGGTCATGACCTTTGTTGCTTCGTTAGATACATAACTTGGCTTGACCCCCACACACAGCAGCACACTGACTGATATGTTTCAATGACGCCAGCCAAAGCCTTTGGTAGATATGCATTACTATACAATAACAAGGTATGAGTTCGCCACACTACGTACTAACACAATGACCAGGTCATGACCTTTGTTGCTTCGTTAGATACATAACTTGGCTTGACCCCCACACACAGCAGCACACTGACTGATATGTTTCAATGACGCTAGCCAAAGCCTTTGGTAGATATGCATTACTATACAATAACAAGGTATGAGTTCGCCACACTACGTACTAACACAATGACCAGGTCATGACCTTTGTTGCTTCGTTAGATACATAACTTGGCTTGACCCCCACACACAGCAGCACACTGACTGATATGTTTCAATGACGCCAGCCAAAGCCTTTGGTAGATATGCATTACTATACAATAACAAGGTATGAGTTCGCCACACTACGTACTAACACAATGACCAGGTCATGACCTTTGTTGCTTCGTTAGATACATAACTTGGCTTGACCCCCACACACAGCAGCACACTGACTGATATGTTTCAATGACGCTAGCCAAAGCCTTTGGTAGATATGCATTACTATACAATAACAAGGTATGAGTTCGCCACACTACGTACTAACACAATGACCAGGTCATGACCTTTGTTGCTTCGTTAGATACATAACTTGGCTTGACCCCCACACACAGCAGCACACTGACTGATATGTTTCAATGACGCTAGCCAAAGCCTTTGGTAGATATGCATTACTATACAATAACAAGGTATGAGTTCGCCACACTACGTACTAACACAATGACCAGGTCATGACCTTTGTTGCTTCGTTAGATACATAACTTGGCTTGACCCCCACACACAGCAGCACACTGACTGATATGTTTCAATGACGCCAGCCAAAGCCTTTGGTAGATATGCATTACTATACAATAACAAGGTATGAGTTCGCCACACTACGTACTAACACAATGACCAGGTCATGACCTTTGTTGCTTCGTTAGATACATAACTTGGCTTGACCCCCACACACAGCAGCACACTGACTGATATGTTTCAATGACGCCAGCCAAAGCCTTTAGTAGATATGCATTACTATACAATAACAAGGTATGAGTTCGCCACACTACGTACTAACACAATGACCAGGTCATGACCTTTGTTGCTTCGTTAGATACATAACTTGGCTTGACCCCCACACACAGCAGCACACTGACTGATATGTTTCAATGACGCTAGCCAAAGCCTTTGGTAGATATGCATTACTATACAATAACAAGGTATGAGTTCGCCACACTACGTACTAACACAATGACCAGGTCATGACCTTTGTTGCTTCGTTAGATACATAACTTGGCTTGACCCCCACACACAGCAGCACACTGACTGATATGTTTCAATGACGCCAGCCAAAGCCTTTGGTAGATATGCATTACTATACAATAACAAGGTATGAGTTCGCCACACTACGTACTAACACAATGACCAGGTCATGACCTTTGTTGCTTCGTTAGATACATAACTTGGCTTGACCCCCACACACAGCAGCACACTGACTGATATGTTTCAATGACGCCAGCCAAAGCCTTTGGTAGATATGCATTACTATACAATAACAAGGTATGAGTTCGCCACACTACGTACTAACACAATGACCAGGTCATGACCTTTGTTGCTTCGTTAGATACATAACTTGGCTTGACCCCCACACACAGCAGCACACTGACTGATATGTTTCAATGACGCCAGCCAAAGCCTTTGGTAGATATGCATTACTATACAATAACAAGGTATGAGTTCGCCACACTACGTACTAACACAATGACCAGGTCATGACCTTTGTTGCTTCGTTAGATACATAACTTGGCTTGACCCCCACACACAGCAGCACACTGACTGATATGTTTCAATGACGCCAGCCAAAGCCTTTGGTAGATATGCATTACTATACAATAACAAGGTATGAGTTCGCCACACTACGTACTAACACAATGACCAGGTCTAACCTTTGTTGCTTCGTTAGATACATAACTTGGCTTGACCCCCACACACAGCAGCACACTGACTGATATGTTTCAATGACGCCAGCCAAAGCCTTTGCTAGATGTGCATTACTATACAATTTATTCGTATCTGTATAAAATTGAAGTTTCGTGGAAAGCTAAATATATCACATGAATGAAGCAATATTTCCAAATGATAATTTCACACTTTTATTTTATAAATTATTATTCATTGCATTTTAAAATATAAAATAAACTTCTGGTGAGCTAACGACGCTACTAAAATACAACATTACGCTCAAACAAAATCTCATTACCGATTTTTTATGTGAACTCTCTAAAATGTTATTTTTATTTTACTCGACGGATACAACTTTCACATGTTACAATATCATATGTTTTTTTTCAAATTTATTTCTCCTACAATTTTTTCGTTACTATCATTGTTATCCATAAAAGGTATTTAAAAATGTTCACTCACACTCAGCAGACATATAGACATACAGGCAATAATTATGTTTTACAGCCCCCTTCGCTAACGATCAGCCAATGTTGGTGTTCGAGTCTATGATATAGATTTCACCTTCCTAAAAACTTTTATACTTTATCAGTAAAAAAATCTTATATTAAGATTACAGTGAGGATAATCAACATTTTATACCTCAGCCACAGAAACACAACTGGGCACAACCATCAACAATTCAGTGTCACCTTAGTTGTGAAGGTCAATTATGAGTTAATGTATGCTAACAATGAGTTTAATACCTCTATTTGTAATGGTTAAATACTAAGGAGAGATATAGTGCAGGAAATACTTCCTGATTTTGTTTACTAATTTTATTGTGTAATGTGTCACAAAGTTCAATTGGTTTGGGTGCTTTTTGTTAAAAACTGTTACTATAAGGAAACCGCTTTCTTAGCTTTCCGAGATTTTGTTGTGACTTACAATCATAATATACAGGATTTTTTTCGGACATTTACCATCGTTCAGTGAAATATTAAAATCAGTAACACTACGTTTCGAAATCTGCAATCTGATCTCTTCTTCAGGTAAATAACTAACCTAATACATAATTATAAACTAGGTTAAAATAAACAAACAATACCTCAGCGTTGTGGCACGCCTAAGTCAGTTACACAACCTACAGTCCCAACCTAGTTTGTAATTATGTATTAGGTTAGTTATTAACCTGAAGAAGAGATCAGATTACAGATCTCAAAATGTGGGGTTACTTATTTTTTGTTTCACTGAATGATGGAAAATGTCCGGAGAATTCATGTTTCCTTCACAATCCTTCCATCGAAAAATGGATACCAATATCAACACGTACCAATTGATGATCTGTACTCCAAACTTGAACTAGAACATATTGAGACTCGCAGGACTGTAGCTGACTTAGTAGTTCTCCACAAGTTGGTGAATGGTGAGATGGTTTGCCCAGAGTCCTTCAACTCCTCCATTTCAAGACACCATCCAGCACTTGTTCCAATGACCTCTTCATCAGGCAACACTATAGGATAATCTATGCAGCAAATAGCACGGTGTCACGCCTGTAGAGGGCCGGCAACAACCTGCCTTCTACTGTCGACTTGTTCCACGATGGTGTGAGAACATTGAAGTGGAAAGTGAAAGTCGCAGTGCTACCAACCTAAATGATCACATATTATACCACCATCGGTTTTTGTTTTCTTCGCTGCTAACTTGCTGTCTACATATTCATATTCATATTCTTTGTTATTTTATGCCATAGATTTTCACATCATTATTGCTATAGTTACTGTTTTACTGTTGCTGTTTTGAAACACTGTTATGATTATTCTTGTTATGTAATAGTTTATTATGTTATTTCTATTGTTATGGTTTATTTATTGTTGTTGTTTTCCTGTTGGTATTGTTACAGTTTTAAAACATAAATATATATGGTTATGAAGAATATATTGGTATTAGGAAAAATATACTTTTAGATTGATTGGTTAACTTTTATGCAACGTAAATACAATGTACTGACACAAATTGCATGATAGCGAGTACACTGGTTTATAAGAATCGGTATAGATTGTCATGCTGCATTTATGAGAGATACGGTAATGATATAAATAGATGAGTACATGGGTAGAACATCATATACACTCTACATAATATAATATATCTGTAAACCTCTACCGGAGACTTAAATGTACGTACGTTCAGGAATATTTCACAGAAATGTGCCCAATGCATCATCTGTGCAATGTGCATCATGACAGAATAAAATAGAAAAAATAGAACGGCTTAGTTTGTCAATTTAGGAGGTTTTTTATCCGTAAGACATGAATAATGTTCCAAAAACTCTATGAATTTACCTGAAATTGATAGGAAGTATTTCAAAGTACACAAATTTAAGTGAATTTACACTTCATTTGTTAAATCCTGTAGAACCAAGATAGTATCGGAGAGTATTTCAAAAGCTGTTTCACTTAACTCAATTACTTGTCCATTAGCATCTCGAGATTACTTACACTGCAATTATTTTTTACTTTTCTTTGATCTAAATAAACTAGCATTGTGTTTTATCTTCATTTCAAATATTGAAACTAAAATAAGTGTTATAGTTTTCTAGACGCATATTACATAATAATGATTATTTAAATGTTTCATGAATATGAACATTTATATGGGGCTCCCGGACACCCATAATTTAGCAAACATCCCATCTTTACACATTAACACGAAACGTATTTCACTTAAGGGTCTTCAAGTAAAACCTTAAAATGGTTTGAATGTATATTATAGAAATACGAGCTGTACAGTAATTGATCAAGTATTCAGTAGCATACTTAAAATGGAAATACCTATTCTTGGCCTACTACATACCTTAGTTCCTATAAAATGTGTGTATTGGGGATAGTAAGGCTACATGTGCTAATATTTTACATGTTGGAATCTGTTATGAGTGTAATGATTTTGCTTACAAATCTATTGACACTGACATGTTATCGCTGCCATCATCGTCACACATAATAAAAAGGTAAAAATTTCCAATAACGCTCATACAAATCCCATAGAGTAATAAGTACCATAAACTAACTCAGTGTTTGTTATATACAACAGAAACAGCTTCATACACGATTTCACGTTTTTATGTAATTTCGTTTCCGAGATAATAGTGCGAAAAGATAGACAGACAGTCAGAAAAATATAAAGAAATTAAATGTTTCCAGCTCTACGAGTAATATATTTAGATAAAACTCAGCCAATAACCATTATTATAAATGGGTATGTTGAGATTATGTGTAAAATTTATTCCAGCATTGATTTACGTTTAAAATAAATATTCATATTTCCTCCTCAAAATTATTCTAGTCCTCTACCTTTGCACATTGTTGGTGTGCATTATGCAGTCTCTTTAGTACAACCTCAGGGCTTCACCTCAGTTTTATTTGATAAAAATAACGAAACCGTACTCACAATTAACCAAACCTGATCTTTGCACATTGTTGGTGTGCATTATGCAGTCTCTTTAGTACAACCTCAGGGCTTCACATCATAGTTTTATTTGATAAAAATAACGAAACAGTACTCACAATTAACCAAACCTGATCTTTGCACATTGTTGGTGTGCATTATGCAGTCTCTTTAGTACAACCTCAGGGCTTCACCTCAGTTTTATTTGATAAAAATAACGAAACCGTACTCACAATTAACCAAACCTGATCTTTGCATATTGTTGGTGTGCATTATGCAGTCTCTTTAGTACAACCTCAGGGCTTCACCTCAGTTTTATTTGATAAAAACAATGAAACCGTACTCACAATTAACCAAACCTGATCTTTGCACATTGTTGGTGTGCATTATGCAGTCTCTTTAGTACAACCTCAGGGCTTCACCTCATAGTTTTATTTGATAAAAATAACGAAACCGTACTCACAATTAACCAAACCTGATCTTTGCACATTGTTGGTGTGCATTATGCAGTCTCTTTAGTACAACCTCAGGGCTTCACCTCATAGTTTTATTTGATAAAAATAACGAAACCGTACTCACAATTAACCAAACCTGATCTTTGCACATTGTTGGTGTGCATTATGCAGTCTCTTTAGTACAACCTCAGGGCTTCACCTCATAGTTTTATTTTATAAAAATAACGAAACCGTACTCACAATTAACCAAACCTGATCTTTGCATATTGTTGGTGTGCATTATGCAGTCTCTTTAGTACAACCTCAGGGATTCACCTCATAGTTTTATTTGATAAAAATAACGAAACGGTACTCACAATTAACCAAACCTGATCTTTGCATATTGTTGGTGTGCATTATGCAGTCTCTTTAGTACAACCTCAGGGCTTCACCTCATAGTTTTATTTGATAAAAATAACGAAACCGTACTCACAATCAACTAAACCTGATCTTTGCATATTGGAGTTTCTTAAATAGTGCTCAGAAAAATCTGTTCTCTGATTTCAAAACTATAACGCTCTTTCTTCTAAACATGAATATAAACATAACCCAATGGCATGACTCGCTTTTACTGACCATCATAAGCAAAGCAAAAATGTTTGCGGAGCTTAGAAAAAACACCCAAGAAAATAGTGAACAGCGTGATTTAGTGAGTTTTCTGTCAAATCCTGTTGACAAGAACAACGATCTTATGAACGCTGTCATGAAAGAGCTGAAGAAGACCCAAGAAGAAAATCTTCAACTTAAAAAGGAAAATGCCCAGCTCAGTGAGTCAGTCAGCCACCTAGGAATACGAGTCAGGAACCTGGAGCAGTACTCTAGAGGACAGAACATCGAGATCGATGGGGTGCCAGATACACAGGGTGAAAACGTCACTGCACATGAAGATGTTGCGAAGGCGATAGGAGTGGAGATGAAGCACGAGAAAAAAGTCGCCGCACTCCGCATACCATCCTACAACAAGCGCAGGACGGCTCCCCATCGCTACCTACGAGGAGAGAGATGTCTGGATCTCGAACTTCAAGGCAGTACGACCTCTAACAAGCAAGTAAGGTGAACCCTAGCTTTAACAGTTCCGAGAAGATCTTCATCAATGAACATCTTTCTCCAGAAAACAAACAACTACTAGCTAGAGCCAAGGAAAGTGCGAGGGACAAAAACTACAAGTATATGTGGAGTAGAGACGGTAAAATTTTTATGCGAAAAGAAAACGGGGGAAAACGCAAAAAAATTGACTCGTTCGATGACTTAGACAGATTGTAAAGTAATCTCAAGCAATCTCTTAGTTAAATTGGCGTTATTAAATAGGCCTACCTCGTGTAACATACGGTACACTATGATTTGGACAAAAACTTTTTCCCCAATAAAGAATGTAATAATCTGTCTCTAATCCACCAAAACATAAGAAGTCTTCGGAAAAATTTGACATGTTCCTAGTATATCTACATAAATTAAACAGAAACATAGACATTATTATTTTAACAGAAACGTGGATTTTCGATGAGGAGAAAGTACTTTATTTCAATTCCGAATTATACTGCTTTCTTTAATTGCAATGATACATACAGAGCGGGAGGGATAGTTATATTTATTAGTAATTGCGTTAAAGCTAAGCAAATAGATTGTACCATGCAGTAATTTTATTACTAGAAATAAGTCATGGTCAGTCAATTATGTACCTTTTCGGGTTATACAGAAAACACGACTTTTCAGAACAAGTATTTTTATCAGAACTCGAACCAACATTAAATAAGTTTAAGACTAATTGCGTGTTTGTAGGCGATACAAATATAGATATTAAAAAATGTTCAACAGACTCCCAAAAATATTTATCTCTATTGCTTAACAATGGTTTCAGTTCACTTATAAATGAATACACTAGAATAACACATATCTCTTCTTCTTGTCTAGACCACATTTTTATAAGGCATAAAAATTTGAAAATATTTAAGACCGGAATTTTTCATATTAATATTACAGATCACAGTTTAACAGCTCTAATTGTCTTAGATTTTGAGAAAGTAAAAGATAAGTTGCTTGTTGAAAATTGGAACGATGTTTACGTGGCTGAGGGTGTAGATGAGGCCATGGATGAATTTTATAAAACCATGAACAGAGCTATATTAGAAAGTACAGAAGTTAAAATAATTCCCCCAAAACTACGTAAAGCAAATATTGAAAGTCCTTGGATTACTGAATCCCTACTAAATAAAATAAATAAAAAAACATAATATGTATCGCACTATAAAGAAAAGGCCTTACAATGTTCCTTTAATCCAATACTTTAATAAATTTAAGACCAACCATGAAACAGAAATAAACGAAACTAAGAAAAAAATATTATGGTGATTTACTTGAAAGACACTCAGGAAATTCGGCTAAGCAGTGGGAGGTTATTAAACCATTGTCAACGAATCCGATAAAAAGGAAATAACAAGGATAAGCTTAGAAGGAGGCCATGTGGTGGACTCACAGGAAACAATAGCGAACCTGTTCAATGAGTACTTTGTGTCTGCGCCACTGCAACTGGTGCGTGCTAGCCCGGACCCGGACCCGGCCACCCTTGCCCGCTGTTATCACCAACAGCGCTCGGTGTTCTTGACACCCGTGACTCAAGCTGAAGTCACAGGCATTATTAAAAAATTAAAAAATAAAAAATCTACTGGGATTGATAACATTTCTGTCGCTCTTGTAAAATTCATTGAGACATCAATCTCCAAAGTTTTATCATTTATTATAAATTTAAGTTTTTCTAGCGGCAAATTTCCCACTCACCTAAAGCAAGCTATTGTTGTTCCTGTTTACAAAAAAGGAGACCGGGAAATTTTACAGAATCACAGACCGATAGCTCTGTTATCAGTGTTATCTAAGATATTTGAGAGGTGCATGAGAAGCAGACTGTTATCGTTTTTAAATTAAACAGAATTTTTCTCAAATTGCCAATTCGGTTTTACAGAAGATAAAAGCACTGAAAAAGCAATTACAAAGTTTATTGAAGGCATACTAAACAGTATGAATAATAGTAAAAAATCTACAGGATTATTCATTAACTTCTCGAAAGCTTTTGACTTGGTTGATCACAATATTCTTTTAAATAAACTACAGATTTCAGGAATAAGAGGCTTAGCTTTGGATTGGTTTCAAAGCTTTTTAACTGGAAGGACACAACGGGTGAAAGTGGGTAAGTTCTTAAGTGACTCGAAGGCCATCTCTATTGGTGTACCACAAGGCTCAGTACTATCAGCTTCATTATTTATAATTTTTATCAATGATTTACTAAAAAGAAATTTTTATGGAAAGATAATCGCTTTTGCTAATGACATAGCTTTACAATATATAGATTATTATTGGGTTAATATTTTAGATTATATTAAAAACGATTTGAACTTGTTACAATCATGGTGTATAAATAATGAAATGTTGGTGAATGTTGACAAGACAAAATTCATAAATTTTGATTCAAAGCACTCTGGTTTTGACAACCCTTTAAAATTTCATTCAAGCACCGATTGTGAGCAAAATAATTATGATTGCAATTGTGCCGTAATTGAACAAGTAAACAATATAAAATATCTTGGATTAGTTATAGATGAAAATTTGTCTTAGAAACAACATGCACATGCAATACATTCCCAAATTCGTAAAAGTATAAGAACTTTTTATTTTTTAAGAAATGTTTTAAACGAAAACCTGTTGCGTGTACTCTACTTTTCTTTAATTCATTCTAGGTTAATTTATGGAATTGAACTCTGGTGAGGGGCAAATGATTTTGTATTAAAACCGGTTGAGGTAACACAAAAACATCTTATCAGAATAATATTACATAAAGCAAAACGAGAACCCTCTTTACCCCTTTTCAAATCCTTAAAGATTTTCCCCCTAAAGTATTTATTTGTCTTTAAAGTTCTTAAAACTTTTTACGAAAGAAGCGGAAACAATAGTTATAAACAATTTCAGTACTATACAAGAGAGTCTACACAAGGTGATTACATTAGACCAAAAGTAAATAAAATTATCTTTAGGAAATCTTTTGTATTTCTAGGCCCAAAAATATTCAATCACCTTCCTACTTCTATAAAAAGTGCTGAAAACATCAAATTATTTCAAAAAAATTAAAAAACGTGGCTTTTTGAAAATGACAAAATTAGTGAATTGCTTGAGATTATTGCTTAGGTGGACTATTAAAATATATATTTGTGCCACAATCGGTAATGTAAATAATGATGAAATGTGAGGTTTGGGAAACAAACAATCGGCCGGGAACTGGAACTAAATTAAACATACCTTTATCTTCAAAATATGACTTTCTTCATTACTGTTTCATGAATTCAAGACTATATTACATACAACTAATATACCGCAGGTTACAATATTAGTGCCTATTTAATTGTATTTAAAGAGAAGAAAATTCAAAGTTTAATATCCTATACATCTTGTTTGTTTGAGTGAATTGTACGCCAACTAAGCATAGTGTTTTGATAAATTCAAGGTTTTATTTATTAAGGTAAAAATTTAAGTATTAATAATTCAAATTTAATTTAATTTAACCATAAGAGGAATATATGTAATTCTAAATATTAAATAATTACACTTTTTAGAAATTTTGTTGCGATGGCAACAACGTGACCATTTCCAACTTTTAAATTGGCAACAGGAAATTGTGTGATTACAACCTTTAGTATATAAATAAGATTTACTGTCGATTATTTTAAACCTACATCGAATAAATTATATACATGACCTAAGTATACTTTCAATAGCTATTGAAAATGTAAAACTTTTTAGTTCCTATTAAGCAAACATTTATACATGGTATGTGCGTTTTATTCTGTTAACTAGTTGTTAGCTGCAATAGTCTCCTATTTTCCAAAGCAAATGAGACATTTAAATTAATGTTTTTGCAATCAAAATGAACTTATTTTAAAATTACTAACTGTAGCACATGCAACAAAATAGCCATAGAAAATGGAATCTCCGATCTAACTTTTACAGTAGTATTTTCATCTAGGCTAACATATTTTAGTTTTATCCACCAAGTTTTATTCACCATCGTAATTGTTTAGACTTGGGACGAACGCACAGTTGAACCCGATATTTCCAAACCAGTGATGGAATGGAATTCACTATAAATACATTTCAGTTATCAATGGAAATAAAATGTGGGAATTTGCCTCAGCCTGTTTTAGGCTTGTTTTTGTCTGTAATAAAAATACCACGTGAAAATAATGAGCGTTTTCTGCGAACTGTCTGAAAAAAGAGAGTTTTAATTGATTTCACTTGCAGTCCAAAATCGTTTTCTCTTTTACAGTATTTATTATTCCTAGACGTCATAGAACATGAAAATAAGGTTTAGGGAATCATTTAGTGAAATATAAAATTGGTTTAGAATTTTCTTAATGTATTGAGAACAAATTGCAAAATATATTGTGGGCGTTTTAACAGCGTTTTATATACATACTTTTTGTATTAATCTATTATAATAATATAATATTTATAAGACAAAGACTGTTTATATTAAAATTACGTTTGAGGAAACATTTATTCATAAAATTTGATTTAATTTAATGTAACTTAACAAAATTAAAAGAAGTGTTTTGTTACATACCAATGGATATATCAACAGTAACATGACAAACTTTAACGACATTTCCCCAACGGGACTGCTGGAATAATGAAAAACGTTCGTACATATATAATTCTGACAATCTGTGAAAAACTCAAAGCAGCCACTTTTATAGGCAATGGAATGTGTTTAAACAAATACTGTACGGATGAAAAATCATTTACTTAATTCAAAAGTAATCTTTTTTACAGGATGAATTTTAATACCAATGATATGCTAAAATAACCCCATTGCTTATTTATTTATTTACATTCCCACGGTATAACCATTTTGCAAAATTACAATACTTACGATGACTAGAACAGTAATAAATTCTCATAAAAAAAGTATAGTATGAAAAATCAAGGTCAGCAATTGACCATGCCTACGATAACAAGATAACACTAAAAAATTGTGAAACATAACGAAAGTGATACCAATAACAATAGTGCAATAACAATAACAAGTAGTGAATAGCAAGTAATAAAAAATAATAATACAATAACAATAATGATAACAGTAATAGACTAAAACATCAAAGATAACAATGGAGTAACTATTGTAATACTGTAACACTGTGCAGGACTCGGCAAGCTCACTCTGACTCAAATTTCTCCAGCCTCACTGTCAACACAGCACGTCTCAAAGCTCCCAGTCGATTGCAGAAAAAGTCTACTTCACTGCACACCTCGTTGCCAAGGCGAAGTATTCTTGGGACAGAGCTGAACTGGAGATAGTTTTTGGGGGGCAGACTACTACAAAGTTGAGAATCTTATAAAGAAAGACAACATCTGCAACCTCCCTTCTAACGACCAGTGGATGTAGCCGAAGCAAGTTCAGAGGCCTATCAGGCTCTCTCCAGTGCAGATACCTAAGGAATTTATTTTGCACGGACTGCAGTCTGCCAATGAGGCCCACCTGGTAAGGGGAAAAAACAACTGAAGCGTACTCGAGCAGCTGGAGGACAAGGGACTTGTAGAGGAGTATAAGAGCATTAGAGCCGAGGCCATGCCTAGCAGTTCTCATAATCAGCCCCATCATACCAGACGCTCGGCAGCATAATTGGTCAATATGGAGACTGTAGCCAAAAGAGGAGTCGAGAACTATTCCAAGATCTTTGATGGATGTACAATGATGAAGAAGCTTGTCATCAAGGGAGTAGTTGAAATCAATTGAGGAGGTGGTTCTCTTGAATGTCATAAGCTTGGTCTTGCTGGCATTAATGGACATCCCGTTGCGACACCATTTCGATATACAGTTAACAGCTTGCTGAAGAAGTTCGCAGTCTGCGCTGGAGGATACTTCAAGAAAAAGTGTTATGTCGTCAGCAAACAGTAAGAAAGGAACTTTGGTGACCTCCTTGATGTCATTAATAAATATGGAAAATAAAAGCGGGCCAAGGTGGGAGCCCTGAGGCACACCAGAAGATGGGACAAAGGCGTCAGAAGTCTGATTTGCAAAGCGAACCACCAGCTTGCGGTCGGTAAGATAGCTACGGAACCATGCCTGCATAGTTCCCAAGACACCATAGCCCTCAAGTTTATTAAGTAGGTGATTGTGGCTGATCCTGTCGAACGCCTTGCTAAAATCAATGTACACAGCATCAACTTGGCGCCTACGACTGAAAGCCTCAAGAACATAACCTTGGAATACGAGAAGATTAGTCACGGTGGATCTCCCCGCCATGAAGCCATGCTGTTCTTCAATGATGATGTTCTTAAAGAGCGGCTGAAGGATGTCCAGTACCAAACCCTCGAATACCTTGCCCAACACTGAGAGGATCACAATCGGCCGGTAATTAGTTATGTTCTGCCTGTCACCAGACTTGAAAATGGGTACGACGTAACCCTCCTTCAGGATTTCAGGAAAAACTCCCTTGGCCAGGCTCAGGTTAAACAAAAAGAGAAGGATGGGGGCTAATTCGGCGCGGCAATGCTTCAGGACTCCAGGAGTAATGTTATCTGGGCCGCATCCCTTAGAAGCGTCGAGAGCTTTCAGCCTTTTATTGATTGCTTCAGCAGTAACTAAGACCTCGGAAAAGGTAAAAGGAGTCTCATATGCTTTTGTTGGTGGTTAACTGTTGTCAGCAGGCGCTTACACCGAAGAGAAAATTGTGCTGAACCTATTACACATCGTTCCTGGATGGGAAGACACTGAGTCACCGAAGTTCATCTCACTCGGAACAGAAGATTTTCGTCTTAAATCGTTGACTAAGCTCCAAAAGACTTTTACATTAGATGAGATAGCTAAGTCAACAAAGTGGACGTAGTTAGCCTTAGAAGCTCTAGAAAGGATCTTACATTGATCACGCACACTGCTAAATGCACAGTAGTCGAAGTCCGTGAGGGTTTTCTTATATTGTGCATGCAATATTTTCTTGAGGACAACCATGTCTTTTAACTCCTTGGTAAACCATTTTGGAAACGGGGAGCTCCCAACTCTCTTCAAGGGGGAATTCAATTTTATACAGTTACCGAGTTGAGAGCAGAAACTGGAAAAGACACAGTTCACATCTTTGCTGTCGTAGTCAATAACAATTGCGCCGCCCAAGATTTCATTCTTGACATTCTCGAGGTTACATTTCCTCGTATCGTGAACATATTGTGGGCGTTGAATAAGGGGATTGATACTGCCCATGGTGCCTGTAAAACAAAGGGGAGGATGATAGTCTTCGAATGGCAGAAGAGGATCACTAGCGAAAGTGACAGAGAAATCTTGCCGAGTGGCAAACACTAGGTCTAACTGAACTCCTCTTCCATTCAGAACTCCACTCATCTGCCTAATGCCAAGCGACGAGGCCATATCCAAGACGGTTCTGTGTGAGGCAGAAGCAGACTGTTGAGTGTCCGACATCCAGTTGAAATCAGGAAGATTGAAGTCCCCAATTATAAGGATAGATTGAAATTCTCTAGAGGTTGCAATGATCTCATCAAGCATAGCAGAGAAATTAATATAATCTTGAGAGGATGAGTGAGGAGGTATGTAGACGCCACAAACAAGGAGCCTAGTAGAATTGTCAAACTTCAGTTCCACAAATAGAGCTTCACAAACTGAATTAGCGTATGATATTTCATTGGACTGAAATGTATTACAAACTGCTACTAAAACCCCACCACCGTCTCCCTTGCGGCTGGTAAGCTCCGATCTGTCTTTGCGATATATAGTGTGATGAGTGAAGCCCAGCTCAGAAGAAGCAACGTGTTGATTTAGGTTTGTCTCCGTAAATATAATTATGTCATAGACGCATTGAAGCAAATTTTCAGATAAAGTGTGAGTCTTCGAGCGAATGCCATTTACGTTCCGATACAGTCCTGTAACTGTATAGGGTTTACCGTGGGAAGCTACTCGTTTTTTGACTGCGTAATCTTAGGAATACCATTTAAGTATCTTATGGTCAAGTTGACCACCTTCCTTCAAACGGCGTGATAGTTCCTTCCTCAAGTGATCCAGATGGGCCAACTCCTGCGTAGTCTTGTCTCTGGCCAAACTTATGTTTGAGAAGTCCGGACCTAGTCCTCGAATGACATCTTTAGTGCAAGCTTTCAAAATCTTGTTAACTCTTTCTGCGCAACCAATAATAACTTAAGAGGTCTGGGCTTTGAAGCTGATCCTTTACCCACACGAAAAAATCTCAAGCTGCTCGAATTGCTGTTTGGGTCAGCTGATGACAAAATAGCCTCAATATTACGCTTGTCACTCTCACGTTTTTCATTTGGATTTGTCATAAGGCTTTCAGGTAGACCAAATAGCATTATATTTTTCGAGCGTAACAACCTCTCATTCACCTCCTCGACCACAAATTACGTCAACTTGACTGCTGCCTGCCAGAGACTTTGCGCTTTTCTACGCTAGAAGCAATTCCAGATTCAATGCTGTCTACTCTGTCTCCTATATCCATGACCTGCTGTTCAACGGTAGAAACACGGGATTCAAGGGTCGAGAGACTTGTGTTAATGGCTACAATTTCTGATTTAATGGAAACAACGTCTCTAGATATTGAATAAATTTTGTTTACTTTCTCTAATAAATCATCCAACTTAGAGAGGGCCGAATTCATTTGAGTTGATAGCTGATTGAGTGGTTGGTTCGAGAGATTTTTACAATCATTTCTATTGCAGTACTATTTAATATTAGTGTTGCCGCTAATTCGTTGATATTCGGCGTTGGTCATTTTAGCGCATTCTCTGTGAAACCAACGTTCACAAGGGCCGTCACAAGAGACTCCTTCCTCGGTATCCAAGACAGATTTGACACAGACAGGACAGGTATTCATTGTTTCTTGGTTATGGTAATGTAATATGTAGCGGGGTAGATTATTTAAGATTGATGTTATTTGAGGTATTGCTGGTACAAGGCTGGAAAGTATCTAAGCTCCAGTCACTGTAAGCTACTCGATCCACCCACAGTGAGATGAAGCAATAGACACTTGTTATAGTATCAGTTTGTAGATCTAGAAGGCTGTGGATTTTGAACGAACAGGGCTTCCTCTATGTAATCTCTAGCAGACGATAAACATAGGTGAGTTGACACAGACGACAGGTGGAATGAGAGAGACAGTTAAATTGGAATACATTTAATCAGGACGAGACTCGGAAGTTTATCAGGCCAGGCTAGTTATTTGTGTGGATGACAATTTAGTGCGGAAGCGGAGACACAAAACACATAGACAAAACTACTCACGGACAAGAACAGATCACGCGATAACAAAAGCACAATTAACAGGTAGTATGCAGACTAGAAATATAAGTTTTATGAAGAGTGAACACAAGTTATAATCCATCAGTTAGCCATCTTGAAGAAGAAAAAAATTACTTAGAAGATGTATGTGATTGTAATAGTTTACATTTATCTATGAACAAATAAGCAATATAAACTGAAGTCCCTTGAATGAAATTTGTTTGTTGCTTAGATATTGCTTAAAAACCAACACCCCCGTGATCACGGTACATTCAACCACTAATATCTTTGATGAGACGATCTGTTCAATGACCATGAGGACCTCCACTACACAACTCGCAGGGTTGAATTATTGAGTTAGTGTATTAACTTATAACATTTAGTCTATTTAGTGAGACAGAAGTAAACTGGAGAGACAACAAACACATTCAACCACTAAATCTTTGATGAGACGATCTGTTCAATGACCATGAGGACCTACGCTACACAACTCGCAGGGTTGAATTATTGAGTTAGTGTATTAACTTATAACATTTTAGTCTATTTAGTGAGACAGAAGTAAACTGGAGAGACAACAAACACATTCAACCACTATATCTTTGATGAGACGATCTGTTCAATGACCATGAGGACCTACGCTACACAACTCGCAGGGTTGAATTATTGAGTTAGTGTATTAACTTATAACATTTAGTCTATTTAGTGAGACAGAAGTAAACTGGAGAGACAACAAACTGATATTGCTTTCTTAAACATTTTTCATAAGATAATAAATATTTCTGTCGTACAAAACCCATAAGACTTTCTAATAAATATGACTTCAAACCAAGTAAATTATTTGTTTTAAAATTTCAGCCTAAATTGGGACCTTAGAGTTTACACAGAGAAGACGTGGGAAGGGTTTAGAAATAGACACATCCAATACATGTTTCCATCTGTAAAGTCACAGTTTGCGATATTTTAGTCGAGTGGAGAGCAATATTGACTGCTAACATTTACTCCATTATCCCTGCTAATCGATAGTGATATAATGCAACGAGTTCCTCAAAACCATACACATTCTTGGTAATATATAATTACAAGGTGCTTTGAGGAAATTTTACAATTTAATTCAGTGGAAAATTGTACCACGTCACTCGTCGTGCTATTAAAAGGAGACAATTATATTGTATTTTGAGTTTATAAATAAACGTAGATATACAGAAAAGCAGTGTGAACCACAATTTCAAACTTGTAAGTATTCTTTTAGTAATTTAAGGAAAGAGACTCCTTTAACGCAGCTAATATAACCGTCTAGTGTGATAATGCTTACGTCACGAAGCCAAGCACATCCTCTCAATAAGGAAGGAACAATTTCCTGGAAACCTTTCAAGGTCTGTGCCTTGTATATGTAATAAAGTGAATTGGCTTCGAATTAGATAAGCACTGCAGGTATTTCTTATTCACTCAAGATAATGTATAGTCTATAGTGATTCGTCCCTCACAAAATATATTTGAAAAATAATAAAAGATAATTATCAGTATATTATAAGTTATGATGTGAAACATATCTACTTCTAATGCATGCATTCATATGAGACAGTTTAATGTAAAAAGAGGATTTATCGAAAATAAATTAAAGTTCTGAATTTTCGTTCTGTGTTCTATTTCGAGTTTATATTTTTACTAATTGTAAGCACCTATTTCGAAATTAAAATTAATTGAACTATGTATTATAAGTAATTGTATACATCCATGTTACAAATGAATATAGTAACTTTTGCAATACTTCCTTGTTTAAGGGTTAAAATCAAATACATTGGGTGTTGAAATTGCTACAAAAGAGACAAAAGCAACTTAAACATGAACATACAAATTTTGTGTATATTATTAAGAAGTATTAAAAACAGGAAGTCTGATGTAAAAAATGAAATTTCTTTGAAAAAATCAGCCAGTTACTTTAATACATAAATCCGTTTTGAACTAGAATTGGTGCATTATTTAGCTCTTAAGAGAAGTGCAAGTGAGGTGTAACAAGATTTAACCCTGTACTATAACCTATTGCCTTTATTTATAGTTATCTGAAAGAAATTAAAATATAATACTTTGCTTTGTTTTGTTGAAATATATTCCAACAAATTATTCCTTAAAAAGTGTTAATAAAGTCATTTTCATTCCTATCCAGCAACACGTGTATATATATATATATATATATATATATATATATATATATATATAGCAAAAAATATATAATTACAAAAGTACTTTCCCGCTGGGACTCGAACTCGAATCTCTTCGAGTCCCAGCAGAGCAAGTACGTTTAGCGATTCAATGTTTATTGAAGTTAAATTAAGTTAATGCCACTTATACAAATTTGCACCTAACTATTACAATATAATATGTATACTAAATTGATAAATAGAAAAAACACAAGACAACTATTTATTTATTCTAATAGAAACTGAATTTCCGTTTAGAATATTTCTTGATAAAAGAGAGGAAATATTCCAACAAAATAAGCAGTTGATATAGATGAAATACATGTTGTGTCAACAAAACTGTCTCTACTCTCTCCGAAAATAGCCTCGGCTGTAAGAACGAGTTTAGTGATATCATGAATTAATATACATGTATAATTAAGAATTAAAAAAAACTTAAAAAATATATAATATCACTATTTCTTCAATACATTATTATGATATTGTATATTTTATTAATTACTTATAATGCAACGCAAAGTTATATTTACCACACAATGTTTTTTTTTAACAGAAAATAGGTTTCTTGATTCGGGAAACTTTAAACACTTTCTACTCTGCTCAAGTGTTTATGTATCAAAGTTTGATTTCAGTATTTTTTATCAACTTTTACTAAGGAAATCCTTTTTTATGACATTTTTGAAAGTAGGTATTGTCCATAGTAGTTGCTGATAGCGGAAATGGTACCGGAAGTAGTATTTTCGCGATGTAGCATCTACTACGCGATGTAGCAAAAAAGATTGAGAGAACAGATGAAGATTTTCCCCATACTGTTAGTAGATATACATTCTCGCTAGCAGCATATTACATATTAATTATTAGTGATGTGTAATGTGCTTGAAATACATATTAACTTAGTATACATATACATTAGCAGAAATGTAAAAATTATTATTGGCATTGTTTTCTAACAAATATTTCTTGTAACGAAATAATGACAAAATTCTAATGATCACTGGAATTATACAATTTTAAGTAAAATTAACAACTTACTCTTAACTACTTATAGAAAAATCATAATATACGAAGGCGAAAACAATTAGGTCTTGATTATTAAAACTGGGGGTCTACGTGAAGAGTTAATAAGGTTCTTATGGGAAGCGGTGGTGGCAACGTGATGTATGTAGCCCTTGCATTCAGTTTCAGTGAAGTCTGTTACGGAACGTAGTGTACCGTATAGTACTTCTACCTTTTTTAATGAAGCAGTATAATCTGTCATAAGGGACATATCATGACTTAGTTGGCTTGACTAAACTTTATTATTACTACATTACGCTACACATTACGTAACTATGGTGGGAAGGGTTGATTGAATAGCCGGTTAGTGCTATTGCTGCTAATCAAGTACTGCTATTTCTACAATACTTTCAGTCACAGATGTTTATTGTATGTTACTCTGAGCTATAAAAATGATATCCAATGAAAACATATTTATTAATGTTCAGCTAAATCCCATAAAGTGACATACACCATCATCTAACTCAGTATTCCTAACATAGAAATGAAGCTTCATGCACAATTCCATGTTTATCGGTAATTTCGTTTTCAAGATGTCGTGCGGGCAGACAGACAGAAATTAAATTCTTCCATCTCCACGAATGATATGCTTTACCAGTTATGATTTACAATGTGATGGCACTCGATCGATTTCATATGCAGATAATAAGGTAAGTAAATATTGTGAAAAGTATCCGAATGCTTGCCTTCGTTATTAGGCTCAAGCTAGGTGGCTTCAGAGGCTGCGTTCATTTTAAAGGCGTATATTTTAATAACATACATATCAGTCCCCTCAACTCCTAAATATTTCGGGGGTTTGCTTCCTTCAACCCTTTTTACCACTCTCTTACCAACTTTGCGACTTCATAATAAAAGTAAAAGGTTTCACTACTGTAGTCCGTTACCTAACCAAGTGAGGCTTTTCTCTGTTAAGTAGGGCAAAATGTTGACTTGAAATGCTAATTTAACTGAATTTATACTGTCTTATTTTTTATGATTAAAATTTAGAAAAAATAAACGAGGAATAATGGAGAATGATGAAGAATGATACATATAAAAATAAAAGTATGAATTGTTTTTTATTTATGATACAAAATACATTAATCACTTAATTCTATTTTTACACTTATTTTTAAATATATCTAACTTTATTTCAATACTGGATTTTAATATAATGCACAATACCCCTAAATATAAGTAAATAAAAATCTGTGAACTTGCTTTAAATACATTGTTATTGTACATCATATAAAGACAACCGAAGTTAAATATTGTAATTGGATTTTTTGCATTAACTATATTATTCTCCAGTAATAATATTAACTTAATCGTATTTTGTAAACAAAGTTAAGGGAGTAAAAATCATACGGTTCAGTTGAGTACGAATTGAAGTCAGACAAGTTTTGTGGTGTCAAGCTGAATCAATCAATCACCCACCATCCCGGACCGAAACTGCAACACGATTGCCAACTGCTTGTTGTGCTTTGTTCCAAATAAATTTTTCCCATATGCCGTATTCTAAATCAATATTTATCATTATTTCCAGACAAACCAGATTAATTTTTACGTTGCAAAGTTTTTACGTCAACATTCATACTCCATTAATATTTATTGTAACTCCCAAAGTGCTTTTAGCTTCAACAACCTCTATAACTGATTGGGTTTGCAGTAGGATGTAGTTGAGTAAGTATTTGCATTAATAAGGTAAACAAAACAAAGCCTACAGTCTTAATAACATCACATTGCAAACAAGCTATGTACATATCAGGAAGGACATATTAATTTTATTACGAAGTGTACGAATACAAATGCATGATGGATTTAAAAATACTTCTATTATTGTAGCTATGGTGGGAGAGGTTTATACTGTTTTTCTTCGTCTTAATGTCGGGGGTTCGGTAGGCCCTATCCTTACAATGCTATATTCCTATATTTTATGTACCTTTTTCTCAGGAACAACTGGTTCGATTACAGTAAAATTTTTATGTGTTATTTTTTAGGTCCTTATCATAAAAAAGAGCGCAAAACATTTTGGTTTTTAAGAAAATTTCATTAAAAAATAATTTTTTTTTAAATACATGTTTTTTTTTGAAAAAATTTTGTTATTTATTTTTTTGCGTAATTATTAAAGATTTTTTTACAATTTTACGCGCTTAAAATGCGTATATTGGTGGCATGTACAAGTGGTTTTTTTTTTCATAATGATCCATCTAATACTTCCTGAGATAAAGGTACATAAGTAAGAAAAAAATTAAATTCCGGGAAATCAACGTTAAAGTTAAAATATACATTTGGTCTTACTTGGTAATATGTAACTGAAGACTTAATGGCATCCTGCTCCATAACTGGGATCATCAGGATCCTCCAAATCTTCCCATTCATTTCCAACTTCCTTTTAGCACTTTCACGGGATTGTCTGCTTCTTTTTGCAACTTCCGAGATCATGCGCTGAGCCTTTTTTAGCCGGGATATATCTTTATTTTTCATAATTTCAGTTTCTACTGTCTTCTTACAAAATACTCGTTTCCTTTTCTTGAAAACACTAGTACTCCTAGGCATTTTGAATAATATATTCTTCTAAAACACTAGACACAACACTTTAGAAAAATAATTGTAATGTGTATTTACTTTTGAGTTTTCACAATAAAGAATAAACTCATGAATGTAAACAAACAATGTTTTCTTACTTCTCTTGTCTGCTGTTTATTGGCACAATACTTCAGGTTAGCCAACCATTGAAAGAAAAACAACTGTTTCTGGATGCTAGTTATTATAACAAATAAATAATAGTACTGTCGTTACCATAGATACAATTCTGGTAAAAACTGCAGCTGTGCAGACAATATGTTGTATATATATTTTTTTTAATACTTCCCATTGTCAGAATTAAATAATTTTTATGTCAAAATGTTCAGAAAACAACACAGAAAAATAAATTGAAATAAAAAAAAAATGTATAATTTTTTAATTTTTAACCTACCCCCTTGGGGTGCACAATTCTGTCCAACACGTTGTATTAGATACAGCATCTAAGCACAGTGGAGCAGCCGAGGTTTGCACACATAACAATATTATATTAGGAAGTGTGGTTTTAATGTGATTGATGATTTAGCTCCAGTACACCTTTCTCTTCGACGCTGATGTCGAAATGATGTATAATTAATTCCTTCTTTTTCGCCAACCTTTTTTATCTCTTCAGACGAGCACGACTCCAAATTCCAGGAGTCAAATCTGTGACAGCATTAGGTCCCAGACGATGCTCTAAGAGGAAGGTAAATTGGAGCTAAAATTAACATTTACACTATTACTGTCCTACTCCCATCATAGAGTATATGGAATTTATGACATAGATGGATCTCGTGCTTTGATACAACAGCGCTAGTTCAAATATTGTTGACTCAAAACTTTTGCTAAGTTGCCTCAGTGGTACAAATTACCAGTTAGATATGCGTCAGGATAAAATAGTCTACTCGTTTTGTATACTGCAGAAGCCTTTTCCTATAATTCACTATTCCTCGATAAATTTTCTTTGTAACAATTATATACTTCGAATATTATAGTAAACTTTTACAAATACGTTTGTTAGTTTTTATCTTCATCCTCTGCAGTTACAAGCTGACCAGCACCACCTGGACTTAGGGGGGAAATGAACAAAATTGTGTCTAATGGGGTGAGAATTCAAATATCAAGAATTATGAGTTAATTTAATTCAATCGTTATGAAATAAACAATTTTATATTATGAAATATTTCATTATTTTAATATTAGAAGTTTGATAATGAAAAGTAATGTTTAAAAAATCAAATTTATCACTTATTCAATACAGGCCGTTTAGTAAGAGAATTTAGTTGCGGTTATACTACTTTACACGGATATATAAAGTATTTAGCTAAAAAAATTACACTTTTCATATTATAGTAGGCCTATATAAAACATTATTTTATGTAGAATACTATTTCGAGAACATTGGTTGTAAAACATATTTCTATCGTCAAATTAATTTTAATTGTACTAAAACATATTGGTATAAGCAAGGAGAACTCTTTTCCACGAACATGCTATTACATCTGTCAGGATACAGGAACAGGACGAGCTACGCGTTTGTGTCAGGATGGATTAAGCTTTTGTCAGAAACGGACAACAAAACCATTCTATTTAAACATCTCTCTTTTATTATAGTGACGCTAATTAAAACTATTATATTCTGTTAATATGTATATAAAAATAAATTTCTTTCATTTTTTAACTGTTATAGCTTATTTAAATATACTACAATGCAGCGAATTCCATACTGAATAATTGGAATTTTCCGAAATTAGTGGTATAAGGATACTTAGAGTAAATCCCTAAAGGTATAAATGGTTGCTACGGTGTACATCTATATCCACAGTTTTTCATTAGCATTTACCTAAGTAATCTCCTCGCTAAAGACACGCTGAGCGATAATATGCGAAATTATTTCATGTAAATGAGTTTGTAAGGTTTTAAGGAGAGTAGGCAGTAAAATATATTCATAGTTCAGTCCAATTAGTATGTTAATATAACGTTGCGATTCTGAACATGGTTATATGGTTTATGTACTTGTTAAGTTATTTGGTAGGCCTGGTTCTATTTGATTACAATTGAAAATCATGGTGCTCCGAATTAATTATAAAAATTGACAAGTGTTCTTTTAATAATCAAGCTATAAAGTTACTGCGGAAAATGACGGTTTCCATTTGCCGGAACCGGAACCTCGGCTGCAGGTGATTGAGTTGTGTTAATTACAACGATAAGTTTTAAAGACTGACCTTTCTATAAACCATGTTATCGTACCCGTCATGATAACAGCAAGTACAGGCCATTTTCGACTGAAGTTTGAGTTCGCGCCTGAGCACTGGTTACCCAGGTTTGCAGTATCAGGGGCAAGGTCACGCACAAAAGTTTCTCGTGCAAAATTATCTGCTGGCCAAATATTGAAGCTCCTTCACTTATGAGTACGCTACCTGCTTACAGTTTCGTAATAACATTGCATGTCGAATATTGTGAAGTATTGAAGCTCCTTCACTTATGAGTACGCTACCTGCTTACAGTTTCGTAATAACATTGCATGACGAATATTGTGAAGTATTGAAGCTCCTTCACTTATGAGTACGCTACCTGCTTACAGTTTCGTAATAACATTGCATGTCGAATATTGTGAAGTATTGAAGCTCCTTCACTTATGAGTACGCTACCTGCTTACAGTTTCGTAATAACATTGCATGACGAATATTGTGAAGTATTGAAGCTCCTTCACTTATGAGTACGCTACCTGCTTACAGTTTCGTAATAACATTGCATGACGAATATTGTGAAGGATAACCATAGACACTTTCTTGATACAGAACGGGAGTACGGGACTACGAAAACTATATAACTCGGCGAATACGCAATAATCCCAAGAAAACGACTGAGAATAATCTGAAGGTTATACCAGAGGACTTGGCGCACGATGAAGTGTATGAATCGGCAGTAAACGCTTTATAAATATTTCAACGTTATTTCGAATAAATATACCTCAGACTCTACTATAGATATAATACCAGAAATCGTAGAGCTGCTAAATAGATTGGATGTTACTCTTAAATTGAAGGAAGACGTGACACAACAACTGAAGGATACCAGACAGGAAAATATATGGATAAAAAATTCACTACAAAAAGAAAAGTGCTCTAGACAGGATATTATGGACTTGTCCCTAAACCGTGAACAATACATATCACGTGAGAAGTCTTCTCTCGAAAAAGAGTTGATGTCTATTAAAGCGTTCAACAAAAGGTTGCTAGAAGAAGTGAAAGGTAAAGAGGAAATTCTTTGTTTGAAGTTTATTTTTGTCGATGGAAGATTGTGAAGGAAACATGATTTCTCCGGACATCTGCCATTGTTCAATGAAACAAAATGGCCTTGAAACAAAAAATCAGTAACGTTACGTTTCGAAATCTTCAATCTGATCTCTTTTTCAGGTAAACAACTAACCTAACACATAATTACAAATTAGGCAAAAATAAGGTCAGAATGTTATCTTTTTTTATTTTAAATCCAAATTATATTTTTTTATCTGCATTCGCCGATCAACCACCTACGACTGATGCAATCAGTTCAACATCCAGTTTCCTTCAAAAAGGAAATAATAAGGCTTTTATCGGTAGGAAGGGACGAGCTGACTCTTAAATTAATAAGAAAAGAAGTCAATTTCTCTTCAATAATTTTAGCTATAGAAGAAGCATTTCAGCTTCCGAAGTGTCCCAATAAAAAGTCTGAAAGTCCTTTTAGAGTCCGAATCAAAACTGGAAACCAGCAATAAGCATTCTGCATTACTAAATGATGATGCGATATATCTACCAGGCACTACAGTAACAGTGCAAGCTCTCGTTTATGAAGCTGAGAATAAATCGCAGAAGGAATCATATAAGACAACTGCAGCAAACTGTTTCAGGAGGAAATAAAAGTGAGAAATAAACCAATTAGTCCATCTCAGACAGCCTTGGAAGAGAATTGAGTCGTCAACTTTTAAAAGCCGTGGACGATTTCAGTGTCACGGTCTAAACCGAAACACATCAATAGAGAAGGCGATTATCTCGCAAATCTCCGTTCAAATGACTTTGTTATTATAATGGAGGACACAAATAACACGTAAAGTGTTGAGCCTGGTCAGTTTACTATCCAGCGATGACGGACCTGTTCTCTTGGAACATCGACGCAAATATAATGATCAAAACACTCCTAAACGGTACGATGAACCGTTTCTCCACAGTGATATTTCATATTTAAACGGTAAAAATAAAAAACCTTCCATAGAGACTATACGGGAAATTAGCAAATCTGTAAGGGTGACGTGACGGAATATGAAGTTATTACACGAAGTATGGACTTCATTTCAACAAGGCAGGAAAACACCTAGTCAGCGAGGAGATGGCTCGTCTAATGAAACATACGAATCCTTCTGCACCTCCTAATTTGAAGTCTCAACTAGGACCCTGACACAGCCATGTACAGACTGCTCACCCACCACCATCTGACATTGATAATAATCAGACTGTGTTTGGCACGATGTGTTCGCCGACTCTGAGTCACCAGCAGCAGCCTAATGACATTTCTATCATCGTCAGAGACAGTACCAGTGTGGAGCTGTGCAATATCTCACAGCATGAGTTCCCACCACTGCCTCCGAGCCCAAGAGAACCGACCTGCAACTATCACGTTGGATCTAGGGAAGAACCGATTGTGCTGCCTTTTTTGGGAGAGAAGAGAAACTGCTCGGTGATAGAGTGGGGAGTGTCTGTCTACCGACCTCCAAATAATAATAAAGTTCATATTGAAACTTTCCTTAACAGCTTGGACAGTATCCTGCGTGGGATTATCTTAAAGGTTAAAAATCCTTTACTTCTTATTACTAGTGACTTTAATATTAATATGTTTAAAAGCAATAGTATTAAGAAAGATTTTATTACCGGACTGAGGTTGTATGAATTTATATCAAACGTAAATGAAGCAACCCGTATAGCAGCTGTAAATCTTGTATTGACAATGTATTCACTAACTTTTCTCCAGAGTATGTCAGTATTTCTGAATCAGGCCTCTCAGACTGTCTGTCTCATACTGTAATATTTACTCGTTAAAGCCAACAAAATCACCTGCAAAATGGATGGATCATATAAGAAAATGGAATTTTCAGATGAGTCGATTTCAATGTTTCAATGTGATGTAATAAATAGACACTGGTCAGAGGTCTTCCATGTTGTAAAAATAATAGTAATGTAAATAGTGTGTGCAAAAGTTTTCTTGAAAACGTTAAGCTAGCCTTTTGTAAAGCATTCCCTCGCAAAGCAATAAAAATATCAAACTACAAATATCAAATAACAAACATTTAATTTTGCACAAAACGTAGACATTTTGGGAAGATGCAAATCAATGTAAATATTTGAGATGATCACCAATATTAACCCTCCTCTTAGCCCGCCTTTTCAATCTGAAACTGTCACAGACAATTGCTGCAATCTAATCTCTGCGTTCGTTTTCACAGGTCCAAACGTTTCGGTAACGAAAACGTTCAAAACAACTCTGAATCTCTTCGATATCTAAGACACATGGGTTACAAAGGAACGCAGTCTGATTTCCCAGAATTCATCCAGAAGACGATGACGAGTTATTCTCACTGCCTCAGAAGGTGCACAATTGAGTGCACTACGATGTTAAAGACACGATCCTACAGACCGACGAAACTACTTGTTGTGGGTTTTGTGATACCTAATCTAACTGGGTTTAGTTATTGGTTGTTGATGTTCTAAGCTCTTGTTTGGTGAAGTCCTTATTCCTAACCTTAAAATTATTTTCTTATATTTCAATTGCTTCTTAATTTTTTTTGTTTTCCAAAAAACAAACTATGTTCAGGAATAAATTTTACTGTCACACTTGAAAAATTTCAAGTTAAGTTTGACGTTACAATTTGAGACAGTGGTTTTTTTTCTTCGATTTCTTTTTATTCACTCATATAGTATAAACAAAAACTAAATTAGTTATTAAAACTTACATTTACAAGGATTTATATAAATAGGACCACTTGGTTCTAAAGTACAAAGCTAAAAATAATATAAAACAGAATAGTATTTTGGTGAATCATCAGTAAGGACTGGTTTTGTTTTACCAAACTAGCTCCGGAAGCGTAATTTGCGAAAATAAACTGTTTTGAGCCCTTATATCTTATCTTTATAACTAATAATGGTGGGCTTGAAGGCCCACAGTTGCTTTATAATAACTAGTAATAGTGGGCTTGAAGCCTACAGCTGCTTTATAATAACTAGTCATAGTGGGCTTGAAGGCCTACAGTTGCTTTATAATAACTAGTCATAGTGGGCTTGAAGGCCTACAGCTGCTTTATAATAACTAGTAATGGTGGGCTTGAAGGCCTACAGCTGCTTTATAATAACTAGTAATAGTGGGCTTGAAGGCCTACAGCTGCTTTATAATAACTAGTAATGGTGGGTTTGAAGGCCTACAGCTGCTTTATAATAACTAGTAATGGTGGGTTTGAAGGCCTACAGCTGCTTTATAATTATTAATAATGGTGGGCTTGAAGGCGTACAGCTGCTTTATAATAAACGCCACATCGAAGGAAAGCCACACGCTGAATATACAGGGCTGTTTACAGTTGAATCAGTCATTTGAGAAACACCTCATGTCCATTTTTTAATGTTAGTAAAGTTAAAATCAAAAAGCTCATCAGTGTATTTTGTTACATTAACCTAAGTTGCAAACTCTAGCCATCTTTGAACGGTTGTCATTTTTTGACTCGATTATCCGTTTGAGGTCGGGTTTGCGGCTCTGTACTCTACTAATAAAGACCTTTTATTTGATATGCATATCAACCTATGCTTACATTTAAGATTTTCTTCTGACTCCTAGCGGGCCAGCCCCTGAGGAAGTAGCGGATCGCTGAATATGTGATAAAATAGATTTTTATGTCCAGTACCTTTTTGTAGGGTTTTGCAGCTCTATTTTTAATATTTTGAAAAATATTTAACCGACCCGGGACTTTTTGGACACCCTGTATATAATATATGTCAATATATATATATATATATATATATATATATATATATATATCCATATATCCATATATTTTGACACTTATTCACTGTTACATTCATTGGCTGAGTGTTAGGAAAGCCAATCACTTGAAGGGCTGGACTAAAGTTATTTGTGTCTGGCTGTCGGTGTGTAAACGACATGTAAAGGAAGAGTGTTTGATACACTTAGATTTGTCCATTAAATTTATTTCTATATAGGCAACATCGTGTTCAATGTTGGTGGAGTTCAATATAATATGCAATATATATATATATATATATATATATATATATATATATATATAAAACATGTGAAATAGTAACATATTAAGAGTAAATATCCAAGAAAAGTCTCAAGAAATGTGTTCAATTCCGCATAACTGCGTGTCTGTCAATCTGTACGCAGGACATCTCGATAATGAAATGAGCTATATATTTGAAGTTTTATTTGCAAGCTCATCGAAGCAGTCGAAGAAGAATGTAAATGTCTCGGTAAAGTCTGCTACTTAACACATGTTGTGGCTAAGCACGATTGAAGAATGTAAATATCTCGGCAAAGTCTGCTACTTAACACATTGTGTGGCTAAGCACGATTGAAGAAAGTAAATATCTCGGTAATGTCTGCTACTTAACACATTGTGTGGCTAAGGACGATTGAAGAAAGTAAATGTCTCGGTAATGTCTGCTACTTAACACATGGTGTGGCTAAGCACGATTGAAGAAAGTAAATGTCTCGGTAATGTCTGCTACTTAACACATGGTGTGGCTAAGCACGATTGAAGAAAGTAAATGTCTCGGTAATGTCTGCTACTTAACACATGGTGTGGCTAAGGACGATTGAAGAAAGTAAATGTCTCGGTAATGTCTGCTACTTAACACATGGTGTGGCTAAGCACGATTGAAGAAAGTAAATGTCTCGGTAATGTCTGCTACTTAACACATGGTGTGGCTAAGCACGATTGAAGAAAGTAAATGTCTCGGTAATGTCTGCTACTTAACACATGGTGTGGCTAAGCACGATTGAAGAAAGTAAATGTCTCGGTAATGTCTGCTACTTAACACATTGTGTGGCTAAGGACGATTAAAGAAAGTAAATGTCTCGGTAATGTCTGCTACTTAACACATGGTGTGGCTAAGTACGATTGAAGAATGTAAATGTCTCGGTAATGTCTGCTACTTAACACATTGTGTGGCTAAGGACGATTGAAGAAAGTAAATGTCTCGGTAATGTCTGCTACTTAACACATTGTGTGGCTAAGGACGATTGAAGAAAGTAAATGTCTCGGTAATGTCTGCTACTTAGCACATGGTGTGGCTAAGCACGATTGAAGAATGTAAATGTCTCTGTAATGTCTGCTACTTAACACATTGTGTGGCTAAGCACGATTGAAGAAAGTAAATATCTCGGTAATGTCTGCTACTTAACACATTGTGTGGCTAAGGACGATTGAAGAAAGTAAATGTCTCGGTAATGTCTGCTACTTAACACATTGTGTGGCTAAGGACGATTGAAGAAAGTAAATATCTCGGTAATGTCTGCTACTTAACACATTGTGTGGCTAAGGGCGATTGAAGAATGTAAATGTCATGGTAAATTCTGCTAATTAACACATTTTGTGGCTAAGCACGATTGAAGAAAGTAAATATCTCGGTAAATTCTGCTAATTAACACATTGTGTGGCTAAGCATGATCGTTGAATGTTAATATCTCAGTAAAGTCTTCTACTTAAACATGGTGTGGTTAAGCACGATTTAAGTATGTTAATATCTCGGTATAGTCTGGTACTTAACACAGTGTGTGTGTAAGCACGATTAAAGAATGTAAATATCTCGGTAGAGTCTGCAACTTAACACATTGTGTGGCTAAGCACGATTGAATAATGTATATACTCGTATCTCTTTAAAGCATGCTACGTAACACATGGTGTGGCAAAGCACGATTGAAGATAGTAAATATCTCGGTAAATTCTGCTAATTAACACATTGTGTAGCTAAGCATGATCGTTGAATGTTAATATCTCAGTAAAGTCTTCTACTTAAACATGATGTGGTTAAGCACGATTTAAGAATGTTAATATCTCGGTATAGTCTCGTACTTAACACAGTGTGTGTCTAAGCACGATTGAAGAATGTAAATATCTCGGTAGAGTTTGCAACTTAACACATTGTGTGGCTAAGGACGATTGAATAATGTATATATCTCGGTAAAACATGCTACGTAACACATTGTGTGGCTAAGCACGATTGAAGATAGTAGGCTAAATATCTCGTTAAAGTCTGTTACACATTACTTGGTTTGATATAAACAATCAAAGAAAATATAATCCAACTGTACAGATAACATTTCTTCATACATTATAACTACAACAAGATGTGTTAGTTATAATCAAACCTTATAATTTTAATTCATAAATACTTGTAATCGTATATATATATATATATATATATATATATATATATATGTATAATGTTATATATATATATATGTATATTATTCTATATATATAATGTTATATATATATATATATATATATATGTTCTATAAAATTTAGGTATTCAAATACTTACATAAAATAATAAGTAATTCCCGTATATAATATTTTAAAGGTAAAATCGAACGTTAATCGGAAAGTTACATAAGAGAAGAGTACATAAGACAATTATGAAGACTGTAGGACTCCTTTATCTGATGACTGCTTAAAAGAAAAGTGATTTCTGTGATAAACTCAAGTGTTTATCTTAAAAGTTAAGCTCCCAAACTACTCTGAATATTATTTATTTTGGTTTTGGTATCGTTAAAATTAAAAGGTAATAAGATCCGATAAATACAAGCTTTATCTCGTTTGTATATTGCTTTGTATATCTATCTATCTGTGTATTGCTTCAAAATACAAACTTGTATTTGTTAAAAGCAAATAATTTATATACGTTCAGATACGTGCGATAAGTTCCTATATGCAGATTAATATTTTTAATGAATGCTTTGAGATTTATTCCTTCATTAATGACTTTAATATTGTGTGTTTAATGATCGGCTGATCGGAATATTACAGTTTGACTATATTCTATAACAGAGGGAAACCAAAGAGCCCTTTGTCTAGGTTCCCAAACACCCTTTGATCCTCTGATAACTGACCCATTTCCTCCTCATAGGCTAATTAATATTGAACCAAATTGACTACTATGAACGTTTATTTGAAACAAGTGTGACAATATTGTGTTGTATCGTTGTGTTGTTAATGAAGGGTTCAAAATATCGTGTATAGTTCTTTTGGAGTACCATGTCATAAGGCACGATCTTCAAACATTAACACCACCTAATACTTACTTATGAGCTAGGTTAGTTCTAAAGGTAGAATAGATTGGATCCAAAAATCTTCAAGGCATTTTTTTATAATTCATGAATTAGTACTGTATATCAAATCCTTATAAATCGTAAAGCATATTCTTAACCTGAGACCGTCCGATTAAAACTGTCAGGGGCAAATCTGTTTACCGGTATAGCATGAATATCAAGTATCATGGAATGTATATTATTGGGTATTAAGTGTGTTGTAGTGTTGTAAAACGTTTGTCCTAAGCAAGTTCAGGGGATTGAGATATCCCTGAGATAATTTAACTGTATGGTATGTTTTTCTAGTGACAGTCCATTGCAGCACGTTGTTGGTTTCAATTTGAATTCTCCAAATGTAGTGTTATATATTTTGTAACAAATAATGACAGAACTTAAAATTTCAGTACACAAAACTACAGTCTATAATGATATTTTAAACACTATATTTTTAATAATAAACTTTATATCACATTACTTTTGGCTCTGAATATAGCACTACTTATAGCAACATCTACAATAATGTTTTATTGACTTTAAAACTGTAAATATAAAACACGTTCAAGGAAAAGTTGGCGCCTATATTTTAGAAGCGCGTTATAAAATTAAGAGACATTGTAGACAATTAACAGCCCTCCTAACAGTTTTAAATGATAGAAAAATAAAGAATTATTACGGGGCTCAGGATAAAACATTGATTCAAAATTTCCTACAATTTATGGGGATACCATTAAACATGATTATCCATTGTGTGTGAAGAAGGCATCCTCACAGATTTCATTAAACCAGATTATCCATTGTGTGTAGACAAGACATCCTCATGGATTTCATTAAACCAGATTATCCATTGTGTGTGAAGAAGTAGACAAGACATCCTCATGGATTTCATTAAACCAGATTATCCATTGTGTGTAGACAAGACATCCTCATGGATTTCATTAAACCAGATTATCCATTGTGTGTAGACAAGATATCCTCATGGATTTCATTAAACCAGATTATCCATTGTGTGTAGACAAGACATCCTCATGGATTTCATTAAACCAGATTATCCATTGTGTGTAGACAAGACATCCTCATGGATTTCATTAAACCAGATTATCCATTGTGTGTAGACAAGACATCCTCATGGATTTCATTAAACCAGATTATCCATTGTGTGTAGACAAGACATCCTCATGGATTTCATTAAACCAGATTATCCATTGTGTGTAGACAAGATATCCTCATGGATTTCATTAAACCAGATTATCCATTGTGTGTAGACAAGACATCCTCATGGATTTCATTAAACCAGATTATCCATTGTGTGTAGACAAGACATCCTCATGGATTTCATTAAACTAGATTATCCATTGCGTGTAGACAAGACATCCTCATGGATTTCAATAAACCAATTATCCTTTATTTGTAGACAAGATATCCTCATGGGTTTCATTAAATCATAGTATCGATTGTGTGTAGACAAGACATCCTCATGGAATGTAACAAACCAGATTATCCATTGTGTGTGGATAAGACATCCTCATGGATTTTAATAAACCAATTATCCATTGTGTGTAGGCAAAGACATCCTCATGGATTTCATCAAACTAGATTATCCATTGCGTGTAGACAAGACATCCTCATGGATTTCAATAAACCAATTATCCTTTATTTGTAGACAAGATATCCTCATGGATTTCATTAAATCATAGTATCGATTGTGTGTAGACAAGACATCCTCATGGATTTCATTAAATCATAGTATCGATTGTGTGTAGACAAGATATCCTCATGGATTTCATTAAACCAGATTATCCATTGTGTGTAGACAAGACATCCTCATGGATTTCAATAAACCAATTATCCTTTATTTGTAGACAAGATATCCTCATGGATTTCATTAAATCATAGTATCGATTGTGTGTAGACAAGACATCCTCATGGATTTCAATAAACCAATTATCCTTTATTTGTAGACAAGATATCCTCATGGATTTCATTAAATCATAGTATCGATTGTGTGTAGACAAGACATCCTCATGGATTTCAATAAACCAATTATCCTTTATTTGTAGACAAGATATCCTCATGGATTTCATTAAATCATAGTATCGATTGTGTGTAGACAAGACATCCTCATGGATTTCAATAAACCAATTATCCTTTATTTGTAGACAAGATATCCTCATGGATTTCATTAAATCATAGTATCGATTGTGTGTAGACAAGACATCCTCATGGATTTCAATAAACCAATTATCCTTTATTTGTAGACAAGATATCCTCATGGATTTCATTAAATCATAGTATCGATTGTGTGTAGACAAGACATCCTCATGGATTTCAATAAACCAATTATCCTTTATTTGTAGACAAGATATCCTCATGGATTTCATTAAATCATAGTATCGATTGTGTGTAGACAAGACATCCTCATGGATTTCAATAAACCAATTATCCTTTATTTGTAGACAAGATATCCTCATGGATTTCATTAAATCATAGTATCGATTGTGTGTAGACAAGATATCCTCATGGATTTCATTAAATCATAGTATCGATTGTGTGTAGACAAGATATCCTCATGGATTTCATTAAATCATAGTATCGATTGTGTGTAGACAAGATATCCTCATGGATTTCATTAAATCATAGTATCGATTGTGTGTAGACAAGACATCCTCATGGATTTCATGGGTCCGTCATTCGGTAGTTATAGAGTTGAAAACATTCTATTTCAACAGGAAAGGCAAAATCTTCTATCATCTGACGTGGTGATCAAATAAGCCACAGGTTATTAATACTATGAGCCGGAAAACCCCGTTCTACGATTTTGACGTCTCACAGGATGTGTCAAAAACTTTATGACTCTAGACTCCGAGAATCTATAGTAACTCCGTCTAGTTCCATAATGCTAGTACTTGTGAGACATAGGATTGCCCGTAACTGGGCAGATCTACGGGAATCCTATTCATATACTCATCTTATATGTATTGAGCATTCATGCGTGTTAACTATAACTCTAGATGCTAAGAACCTATAGTATCTGGACTAGTTCCAGAATGCCTGTTCCAGACATAGGATTTGAACTAGACCAAAAATTGCTTATGGAGTTCTAGGGAATGACCTTGTTGTTTGAATTAATAAATGGGACATCTTATTTTCGTTACCTTCATCCTTAGTTCTTTTGCGAGGGTTAGGTCCAGTTGCGGGAATCGTTAGTACATAAAAAAGGAAAACTAGTTTCTTAAGAACGCGTGCTCCATTTTGATAAAAATTCATATGTCTTAAACGATATAATTTATAGCATTTTAAAGGTTTTTTTATGTTATATTTAAGATAGTTATTTCCATTTTAATATTAAGACGTTTGATGGTTTGTTACCTAAGTGGAAATATTTTATGAAGTTTAATTTATGCTCTTTCAATGGAAGTATAATAACGTCATATGTAATTAAGTTAAACAGTTTGTACGTACTCAGAGGTGTGGGATATGAATTTGTGATTTCAAAATTTTATAGTCCATCATTGCCATTCACTACAAAACTAAGACACGTAACAGTTTATGTCTTCCATATGTGGTTATTATCAGAAAGTCATAAAACTGGTTATACAGTGGGAGCAAACAATTGTCATTGAAAACCTGAAATAACACCTAGTTGAAATTAGCGATAAGAAACAAACTGTCATTTAGTCATTTATCTCAGGCACCAACACTACGGTAACGTATTTACATCTATTATAGTGTTATTACATTAATTGTGTTCTACATTATTGGTCTTAAACTAAAGTTAATTTCAGCCAATCTTTTGGAAATATATAATCAGTGATAAGCCAATAATATAAATTAAATTATGTCAGAAATGATTGAATTTTTAAAACATAATCAATGATATGCTGTATATCATGGTACTCTGTACAGCTTTTAAGATGCTTAATAATCGTAAATCATATATAATTGTATATATGTAAGATTTTGAACTGTGAAATAGTATCTATTTGGCTGTTGCAAATTTTTTTAATAATTTTTAATTACCTTATTTCACTCTGTAAATGCCCTCCAATCAGAGAGACAGACAGACATCAGCCAGAAAATATATTGTAAAACCAAACGCAAACAAACAAGTATGTGTCAGTCTACTAAGTGAAGGGCTTTAATGACGTTCAGCCAATCTCCAAGGTCGGACATTAACCACAACATACAGTAGCTCATTCTTGTCTATGTAGAAATGGAGTTTCATGCAAACCCATATATCTAACCATATATAGTTCTAAACCTATGTATATCTTTATCGAGATGTTTTGACGCATGACATTTACACATTTTTGTTTATTGAGCTTCATTGTAGGGTTTAAGTGACCGCCTTTTATAATTGACTCTCACTTAATAGTTTTTTTTTCACTATGTAAATATAGTACTATGCTAGTATATCACACATTAAAATCTCATAAAACGGTGGTTAGCTTGTTCAAAATATGTTTATTCTACAATTTTCTCGTTACCACCATCGTTACCCATAAGACCGAAGTGAAAATATTTGTAACGCTCAGCCAAATCCCATGTATATGAAGGTTCATGCAAAATTTAAAAAATCTGTAGCTCAGTTAATTTAAGAGATATTGTGTGGACACGCAGATACAGATTAGCTTACGCTCAGCCAATAATTATAAGTGAAATTGGCTTCACGGATATTTACTGATGTCAATACTAAAGAAATGTAAGTTAAACAGAGGTTCAGTGAGTTCAGCAGCTGTTTTAGCTCCTGTCATGAGAGCCTGTCAGGTTAAACCTGTTACAACTTTACTGATGTCGATACTAAACAAATGTAAGCTAAACAGAGGTTCAGTGAGTTCAGCAGCTGTTTTAGCCCCTGTCACGAGAGCCTGTCAGGTTAAACCTGTTACAACTTTACTGGTGTCAATACTAAACAAATGTAAGTTAAACAGAGGTTCAGTGAGTTCAGCAGCTGTTTTAGCCCCTGTCACGAGAGCCTGTCAGGTTAAACCTGTTACAACTTTACTGATGTCGATACTAAACAAATGTAAGTTAAACAGAGGTTCAGTGAGTTCAGCAGCTGTTTTAGCCCCTGTCACGAGAGCTTGTCAGGTTAAACCTGTTACAACTTTACTGATGTCGATACTAAACAAATGTAAGCTAAACAGAGGTTCAGTGAGTTCAGCAGCTGTTTTAGCCCCTGTCACGAGAGCCTGTCAGGTTAAACCTGTTACAACTTTACTGATGTCGATACTAAACAAATGTAAGCTAAACAGAGGTTCAGTGAGTTCAGCAGCTGTTTTAGCCCCTGTCACGAGAGCCTGTCAGGTTAAACCTGTTACAACTTTACTGATGTCGATACTAAACAAATGTAAGCTAAACAGAGGTTCAGTGAGTTCAGCAGCTGTTTTAGCCCCTGTCACGAGAGCCTGTCAGGTTAAACCTGTTACAACTTTACTGATGTCAATACTAAACAAATGTAAGATAAACAGAGGTTCAGTGAGTTCAGCAGCTGTTTTAGCTCCTGTCACGAGAGCCTGTCAGGTTAAACCTGTTACAACTTTACTGGTGTCAATACTAAACAAATGTAAGTTAAACAGAGGTTCAGTGAGTTCAGCAGCTGTTTTAGCCCCTGTCACGAGAGCCTGTCAGGTTAAACCTGTTACAACTTTACTGATGTCGATACTAAACAAATGTAAGCTAAACAGAGGTTCAGTGAGTTCAGCAGCTGTTTTAGCCCCTGTCACGAGAGCCTGTCAGGTTAAACCTGTTACAACTTTACTGATGTCGATACTAAACAAATGTAAGCTAAACAGAGGTTCAGTGAGTTCAGCAGCTGTTTTAGCCCCTGTCACGAGAGCCTGTCAGGTTAAACCTGTTACAACTTTACTGATGTCGATACTAAACAAATGTAAGCTAAACAGAGGTTCAGTGAGTTCAGCAGCTGTTTTAGCCCCTGTCACGAGAGCCTGTCAGGTTAAACCTGTTACAACTTTACTGATGTCGATACTAAACAAATGTAAGCTAAACAGAGGTTCAGTGAGTTCAGCAGCTGTTTTAGCCCCTGTCACGAGAGCCTGTCAGGTTAAACCTGTTACAACTTTACTGATGTCGATACTAAACAAATGTAAGCTAAACAGAGGTTCAGTGAGTTCAGCAGCTGTTTTAGCCCCTGTCACGAGAGCCTGTCAGGTTAAACCTGTTACAACTTTACTGATGTCGATACTAAACAAATGTAAGCTAAACAGAGGTTCAGTGAGTTCAGCAGCTGTTTTAGCCCCTGTCACGAGAGCCTGTCAGGTTAAACCTGTTACAACTTTACTGATGTCGATACTAAACAAATGTAAGTTAAACAGAGGTTCAGTGAGTTCAGCAGCTGTTTTAGCCCCTGTCACGAGAGCCTGTCAGGTTAAACCTGTTACAACTTTACTGATGTCGATACTAAACAAATGTAAGCTAAACAGAGGTTCAGTGAGTTCAGCAGCTGTTTTAGCCCCTGTCACGAGAGCCTGTCAGGTTAAACCTGTTACAACTTTACTGATGTCAATACTAAACAAATGTAAGTTAAACAGAGGTTCAGTGAGTTCAGCAGCTGTTTTAGCCCCTGTCACGAGAGCCTGTCAGGTTAAACCTGTTACAACTTTACTGATGTCAATACTAAAGAAATGTAAGTTAAACAGAGGTTCAGTGAGTTCAGCAGCTGTTTTAGCCCATGTCACGAGAGCCTGTCAGGTTAAACCTGTTACAACTTTACTGGTGTCAATAGTAAAGAAATGTAAGTTAAACAGAGGTTCAGTGAGTTCAGCAGCTGTTTTAGCTCCTGTCACGAGAGCCTGTCAGGTTAAACCTGTTACAACTTTACTGATGTCAATACTAAACAAATGTAAGCTAAACAGAGGTTCAGTGAGTTCAGCAGCTGTTTTAGCCCTGTCACGAGAGCCTGTCAGGTTAAACCTGTTACAACTTTACTGATGTCAATACTAAACAAATGTAAGTTAAACAGAGGTTCAGTGAGTTCAGCAGCTGTTTTAGCCCCTGTCACGAGAGCCTGTCAGGTTAAACCTGTTACAACTTTACTGATGTCGATACTAAACAAATGTAAGTTAAACAGAGGTTCAGTGAGTTCAGCAGCTGTTTTAGCCCCTGTCACGAGAGCCTGTCAGGTTAAACCTGTTACAACTTTACTGATGTCGATACTAAACAAATGTAAGTTAAACAGAGGTTCAGTGAGTTCAGCAGCTGTTTTAGCCCCTGTCACGAGAGCCTGTCAGGTTAAACCTGTTACAACTTTACTGATGTCGATACTAAACAAATGTAAGTTAAACAGAGGTTCAGTGAGTTCAGCAGCTGTTTTAGCCCCTGTCACGAGAGCCTGTCAGGTTAAACCTGTTACAACTTTACTGATGTCGATACTAAACAAATGTAAGCTAAACAGAGGTTCAGTGAGTTCAGCAGCTGTTTTAGCCCCTGTCACGAGAGCCTGTCAGGTTAAACCTGTTACAACTTTACTGATGTCGATACTAAACAAATGTAAGTTAAACAGAGGTTCAGTGAGTTCAGCAGCTGTTTTAGCCCCTGTCACGAGAGCCTGTCAGGTTAAACCTGTTACAACTTTACTGATGTCAATACTAAACAAATGTAAGTTAAACAGAGGTTCAGTGAGTTCAGCAGCTGTTTTAGCCCTGTCACGAGAGCCTGTCAGGTTAAACCTGTTACAACTTTACTGATGTCAATACTAAACAAATGTAAGTTAAACAGAGGTTCAGTGAGTTCAGCAGCTGTTTTAGCCCCTGTCACGAGAGCCTGTCAGGTTAAACCTGTTACAACTTTACTGATGTCAATACTAAACAAATGTAAGTTAAACAGAGGTTCAGTGAGTTCAGCAGCTGTTTTAGCCCCTGTCACGAGAGCCTGTCAGGTTAAACCTGTTACAACTTTACTGATGTCAATACTAAACAAATGTAAGTTAAACAGAGGTTCAGTGAGTTCAGCAGCTGTTTTAGCCCCTGTCACGAGAGCCTGTCAGGTTAAACCTGTTACAACTTTACTGATGTCAATACTAAACAAATGTAAGTTAAACAGAGGTTCAGTGAGTTCAGCAGCTGTTTTAGCCCCTGTCACGAGAGCCTGTCAGGTTAAACCTGTTACAACTTTACTGATGTCAATACTAAAGAAATGTAAGTTAAACAGAGGTTCAGTGAGTTCAGCAGCTGTTTTAGCCCCTGTCACGAGAGCCTGTCAGGTTAAACCTGTTACAACTTTCGAGCACTACTTAACTCTGAGTTTCTGAGCCTATTACATGGCAGTTACAAAACAGCCCTGGACAATGATACTCGACAGTGCATTATAATAAGGGGATTTCTAACCTTTCCTAATATTACGTACAGATAAAATTCGTAATTTAAGACTGGAATATTTGGATGAATATAAAATGTAATATATTTTTCTAGATTAGGGACGAAATAAATAATAATCTTAACTGCCCAGAAAGTAATCACATTTAAGTAGCAATTGGTTTGATAAATTGACATCGGTTGCTTATATATTTTGAAGACATAAATCTGAATAATAACTTTCGCTTAAAGCTCAAATTCTTTTCAATTAATTTGTTTGTTATTTATTTATTTTATCGCTGAAAAGGGTGTTGAGTTCATATCATATAATAGTAGTAATTCCTTTTAAGGAAATTTTATATGTAAATAAACTATTTATTAATGGACTAAGTAAGTTGAAGCTGTAATAAAGAACTGAAAAGCTGGGTGGTCACAGCAGCATTTCCACCCACTAAAGACTAAACATGTGTAGAGTAGAGGTAATCAGCAGGTTAGAAGCGCCTCATAGCGATCGGAAAGTAGTGAAGAAGATCAAAGTAATATCGCGCAGGAGAGTTAACCAGTGACGTTGCGAGGATTTCTTGATGGGAGAAGGGTTAAGGGAAGTTTTTACATGTGTTATTTCATAGATTTAGTAGTCTACTTTGTGCAGTAGATTAAATCTTACGACAGAGTTGTAACAGCTACAAAGCCTCCTTGGGTGCGTTACTGCATTATTACACAGTTATTGTAACCAAAGAAGTTTTCACGTGATTTTTAGTTTAAAGTAATCAAGCGCGTTCATACAAGTAGATGGCAGTATATTAGGTACTTTTCTATTGTACGGAGGCCTCTCTCCTTATCTATTGTCTTTTATTATGTGATATTATTAGGTTATATTACGTTACCATAAATATGTAACTAGTAGTACCAAAGTCAACGTTAAAATTTACGAGAGCTCACGTTATCTGAGCTTAAATTAGGGTATTATCTCTGGGGACGTTTTTATTTTAATAGCCAGATGCAAGGGGTGGCGTTTAAGGCCCTACGAAGGGCTAGGGGAACGGGATGGCGCCGACGGCCCTATGGAAGCTCCTACTGATGGCTAGGGGCACGGGGTGGTGCAGAAGGCCCTACGGAAGCTCCTACTGATGGCTAGGGGCACGGGGTGGTGCAGAAGGCCCTACGGAAGCTCCTACTAATGGCTAGGGGTAAAGGTGATGCCGACGGCCCTACGGAAGCTCCTACTGATGGCTAGGGGCACGGGGTGGCGGAGAAGGCCCTACGGAAGCTCCTACTAATGGCTAGGGGTAAAGGTGATGCCGACGGCCCTACGGAAGCTCCTACTGATGGCTAGGGGCACGAGGTGGTGCAGAAGGCCCTACGGAAGCTCCTACTAATGGCTAGGGGTAAAGGTGATGCCGACGGCCCTACGGAAGCTCCTACTGATGGCTAGGGGCACGGGATGGCGCCGACGGCCCTATGGAAGCTCCTACTGATGGCTAGGGGCACGGGGTGGTGCAGAAGGCCCTACGGAAGCTCCTACTAATGGCTAGGAGTAAAGTTGATCCCGACGGCCCTACAGAAGCTCCTACTGATGGCTAGGGGCACGGGGTGGTGCAGAAGGCCCTACGGAAGCTCCTACTAATGGCTAGGGGTAAAGGTGATCCCGACGGCCCTACAGAAGCTCCTACTGATGGCTAGGGGCACGGGGTGGTGCAGAAGGCCCTACGGAAGCTCCTACTAATGGCTAGGGGTAAAGGTGATGCCGACGGCCCTACAGAAGCTCCTACTGATGGCTAGGGGCACGGGGTGGTGCAGAAGGCCCTACGGAAGCTCCTACTAATGGCTAGGGGTAAAGGTGATGCCGACGGCCCTACAGAAGCTCCTACTGATGGCTAGGGGCACGGGGTGGTGCAGAAGGCCCTACGGAAGCTCCTACTAATGGCTAGGGGTAAAGGTGATGCCGACGGCCCTACAGAAGCTCCTACTGATGGCTAGGGCACGGGGTGGCGCAGAAGGCCCATACAGAAGCTCCTACCGATGGCTAGGGACATGGGAATTGCAGCTCAGTACTTTCCCGACCTCAAATCACGTACCAGACTTTCCTACGCGATCTGAGGTCGGAAGAGTAGCGATCGAGAATGCATCTGACCATGAGAGCTGACTTCTGTGGCGCCACCCCGCACTACTAGCGATAAAAAGAAATACATGCCCTGTTTCAAACTTTAAGCTCAAAAAACTTTAACTTTGGTACTAGTTACATATTTAAACATCCCTCGAGATAACACCTAAATTAAAACCCAGTTCACGTAGGCGCTCGTAAAGGTTATCTTTATTCTGCAGAGGAGGGCTCTTGTGATCGTCTGGGGCCTTGGCAGGGGGGGCAGTTGCGGGGAGCGTTATGTCGTATCAATGTTGCCCTCACCACTTATTTATCACACCCTCATATTTGTCTTTCAGCACCAACATCTTTTTCTTACTATAAAACATAATTACGATACTCGAATAGATCCGAGCTTACTAGCTCGGACAATTTATATTATTTTTGTTTAAACAGTCACTATATTTCTTTGGTCCAAAATATTTGACTCTATGCCCGAAGAAACCATACAGTTTTGACGACGCTGCCCCCATCATCGTATGAAATATCTGTAAAGTTAATTTGGTTTAGACTAGAAATATAGTAATTACCTGGCGCGATGTTTTAATGTTATTGTGACGTTTACACAAAACTGTACTGTTATAATTGTGCCAATAGATGATTTGATTTGAATTGGCTGAAACGTGGTAATCGCGTAGGTATCGACCGATACAAATAGTAAAACAGATTTTGCTTTCATCGTGCCGTAAGTTGGTTGAAGGAATTCTCTTCTAATAAACAAAGGATACTCTGCAACAACGTACCACCTTACAAGGCGACTTATTAAAGTAAAGCCGCACGCAAAGTTGTAGCCCTATAAAATACGTAGTTTATTCACTGCCTTTCGTAAGGCTAGGATAGTTAATTGTATAACTTGTAAATATCGAGTGATTGAATAAATGCACCTAATACCGTTAATACCAGTGTATGTGGTCCTAGCATACATATGACAATTTCAGTTATTAGTTTTAATATTTAATACAATATTTTATAATTTATTGTTGTTTAATTATAATTTTATATGCTTATTAATGTCGTAGAAAAGTAACTGAAGTTGAGTGGGAAATCTTCTGTCGTAGTATAAAAACGTATTCTTATGACAAATATTCGTATTTAGCATAACTGTAAACCATGAAAAATACGTAATCATATCCATTAATAATTTTAAAATGTTTAATATCGGTTTTTACTGTTATTTATTTCACGGCGGTTTTTTTATAATTTCTGTATTCCTATTAAGAGGTCAGTAACATAAACAACTGTAAGGCACTACACAACATCGAAGTATGTTTAGAGAAATAAAAAAGTAACATAGTTATAGAATTTTTGCAATATTAAAAATAACGGAATCAATAGGATGATAAAAGGAGATGAAGCATGGCTGGGAAAATCCGATCAGCCATGAGATCAGAATCCTGATATATTGGCAACTAACGTCGTAGCTCAGCCTTCTGCTTCAGATTAATATCTGTTGTACGATAATTTAAAATATTTGGACTGAATCAACATACTTACTAGCCTAACTTCATCAAGATAAAGTATATTCTTAGGGATAACTGAACCATACCCGGGTCAGCGTGAATAAACATCTCTTTATACTGTCTCATAACAAAATGTTAGCACCTGAATACTTGAATAATAAACATTCTTTATTTTCTTACAGATGGTGCAGACGATCAGTGTCCGTGTGGTTTTTCTATTTTTAAGTCTTAACTTGATTGTATCGTCTACAAATCTGGTACGTACACAATTCTAAAAATCACGCATTTTAAAATAAATTAAATGTTTTTTTTAAGTGAAGAGTATAAGTTACCACATCATTTTGGTAAATTTAAACATATACTTTATAGATTGTACGAGTTCTTTCAGGAAGATAAGAACTACTAGTCTTGCTCCATAATAACTTTTTTCTGTATGTAATTTGTGCCCCTGATATGCAGGGAAACATATAATACGTTCTAACCAATTTCAAATAAAGGTTGAGAATCAAGCATAGTGAAATAATGATTCCACTATAAAGTCATATTTTTATATAAATTGCATCAATTTCAAGAAATAAATATAACCCATAATATAACTTATAATATAACATAAACTAAATCCCTTCTTGCACGATGAGGCAAGCCAAAACAGAAAAACTTGACAAAAATAAAATATTTTTAAATAAAGGTTTATGGTAAGTCAAAAATCAACAAATAACACTAAAATACACAAAAACGTTAATATTTTCTTTTAGCAAGTCAAAAAATCTTCCTGACCTTAAACTATAACTTCAACAAGGCATCCTTAAAATATTAATTAACTCTAATAATTGAAAATTATTTTAATGTAAGAAACTAGGAATAGAAATACTTTTTAAATAATTTATATTCAAATTTAAATTTGTTGAAAAGGATTAATAACAAACTATAGGTCAACCGCTATTAAAGAAACCTGCGCAGAAGAAAATTTCTGAGCAGTACCGCGCAGGAGGGGCCCCCCTCCGGCGGGGAGTTGGGGTGGGGAGTGGGACCAGCACCTTCTTGTATCTGTTTATCAGCTGTGTGGATCGTGTCTCGTTCTTACAGTTTTGTTTACACTTCAGCTACTTTACCTGTTCTATAACTATATATTTTTGTGTGTAGGCATATACAAGCTTAAAATATTAATTAAACAGATTAATGTAGCCATAGATGTATCCAGGAAGCATTGTTGTTTTGAGGTTAGCCGTGAAGTGGCAGTGGCCATTAGAGATGTGTCGTTCAATTCGAACGGGTCAGTTAGGTGAACGAGTGATCCGGATCAGAGTGTTTCAAAAGACCGTTCACTTTAAGAATTTGGTTCAATTTTGCCTGACAACTGAATAAATTTGATGCTTTTTTCCAAATCAAGTATATGAAAGGAAATAAAAATGGCTTATTTTCCCAAAAATAGTACAATAAAACACATATACGAGAACATATACACGTAGTGCAACAAACGTATGCATATACATACAATGTCTGAAACCATGTATCAGAGTGTAACAATACGGAACTTATACGTAGTTTGTTATTTCTTAATATATAAACCTTGTAGTAATTATATTTAATTCAATTGAAATTTGAAAAAAAAGAATTGTATTACCTGGGAAGAGCCTACATAGGCCTAGGGCCTGTGCTTGGCTCTGATCGTGAATATTGGAACTCAAAACTAAGAATAGAACAAATGATATTATAAGTAAAAAATATATATATATATATATATATATATATATATATATATATATATATTTGTAATTTTGATATTATTAAATGGTTATAGAATGTATTTTTACTCCGGCTGGATGGCAATGACAACAGTGACCACGCAGGTAATTGATAAGTCACATTGATAATGATACGTAACCCAGTATAAATCTAGTTTTGCTGCACTGTCGTATGAAGTATTAGTTATGGTAATTATAGTGAAGGACAAACCGAATAACAATAAATAGTGAGGAAGGGTTAGAAGTTCAGCGATAATAAGGGACAACAAGTCTATACGAGTATAATTCTTCGCCATCTAACGATAGTAACCAATCCTTCACGCGTTTTTTAAACCAGTAAAGATTAGGTAATTGAAACACATAAGCGAATTTGTAACTCAAACACACGTTACGGCACAAAACATGAGAAATATAATACAAATCTGTTACGCTGAATGTTTTTTAATCTATCTTCATTTAATCTAATATATTAATTAATTGTTACATATCTATCCATTTACTGTAAGATGTGTTGTTTCTTCCTATATTCGAACACTTTTTTGCAAGCGGATCCTTTCGTTCACTTGGTCATTCCGTTCAGTCGTTCATTTTGTTGAACACGATGACCGGTAAAACACGCTCTAGCGGAAAGGCTTAGTAACTCTGTACTGACCGGTTCAACTGAACGGGTCGCAGCAGTGAACGATACCGACCGAGCCGGATTAGTCAGCTGATCAAATAGAGGGGCGGCGGAGGGGTATTTACCCCACCCTGCGTGAACTCAACAAGGTTTTATTGCTAGCGGTTTACCTATAATACATAAGCGCGTCTTTTCCCGCAACTACTATGCAACATGCCGTGTATTTGTTTGGGCAGCTCCCGCGATTTCAGTAACACACTAACTATTTTATATCAATGTAGAGAAAATTCGAAGTGGAAGTTAAGAGCATTCTTAGTGAATTCACCTGTGATGTACTTTGATAGGGTCCTGTGATATTTTTTAAATGAAATTAGCCAAATACCATCCATCAGGTACCCATTACTCAGTGTTGATGATTAAGAGGCCCAGAAGTTAAGCAAAATTGTGAGTAATTCTTATTTCCGGTTTTGCACTCCTAGTTCAAGTTATTTATATTTCCAACGCAAAATTCGAGTAAGTATTTTGCCCCGAGAAACAATATTAATAGATATTTTTGTAATGAGACCCAGTTCAATGCAGTGCAGTTCTATAAATTGTATGGATGTAGGTATTGTTATTGAAAATTGAAACTAAAACCAACTTCAGGAATACTTTCACATTCCAATACTTACATTATGGCAGTCATTCATATGTAAAGGTGATACATGATACAGTAAAGTACATGTTCTTGCTTCTCAATATCATACTATTTCCTCGGTCCAGGGTAGGAATTATATCAGTATTTGTGTATCTAATCAGTATGGTACACCTCATCAGTGAGAAATGGATGCAAAGTTACCTCGACGATTTTCTTTCGTAAAAATTGAATTTAAAACTCAATTATTGCTTTGTGATTCTACTTTATAAACGGATTCACTGCTCCAGATTGTTTCCTTGCATTTTAGTCTTGAGCGAATAGCTTGTTGTATCAAGTTAATGCCCAGTCCCTCTGTTTTTGGTCCTTCAGCTATTGTAAATAGGCCGTCCCATGTTGTCCAGGGTCACAAAATTGAACACTTTACATGAACACATTACAAATTCTGTTCAGTAAATAATACCCAGAATAAATCAATAGGTATGCCTTGTACCCACGATGTTCAAATAAGAAGTGATGTTATTGTCTTATGTTTTTACTCTATAAGTATATACAAACTGAAAATATTGATTGAATTAATTAAACGTATGACATGCTGTCATACTTTCACTATGAATTGTTGCACGTTGATGAGGTTATAAACATAGTTTCATTTTATAAACTTGCTTATTTATTGTAGTTTTTTCGTACCTGTTCAATGTTGTGTTTACGGGTTTTTTTATTTCTTTGTTCGTGTGTTGACTACATCGATTGTCGCTGTCCCAGTACGTGAGGACCCATTTAATTGTGCGGCACGCGAACTTTATTGCTCGTTTAGTATTATTGACTCCCGAAAATGGGTGCACCTAACAACGTTTATGATACTGAGGACTATCCTCAATATGTCCCTCCGGCGAAGAAAAGGAAGGCTGCTATCCCTCTCTCTGACCCTCCTCGCTATTATCCTAGCTCCGTCTCATGATTGAGTTTGTCCGCTGAGATGGACACGATACCGTCTCAACTCGACCCGGGATCCCGCCGCTTTACATTTACCAGATTCCAGACCGGCTTGCCCATCCTTCTGACCATCATCGTCTGACTGGTGGGAATTTACCGTCCGCTTTTCGAAGGCTGGGTCTATTGTCACCACGACAGGCATCCCCGAACGCACTCTTACTTTCGTACAATTCAAGATTACATAACAGAACGGAATGTCAGTTTTTTCACACGTTCTCTGCCCGGCACCCAGCTCACAAAGGTGGTTTTTCTGGAACAGCGTTTCTTTGTGGGCGATGATTTCCAACTCCGCACGACGGGGAAAAGAATACTTTGGGTCTTCTTTAATAAACCTAATAAGCGACCATTTAACCGTGAATTGAAATAACAATACTTTGATCTTTGACAAAACTGAACTAACCTGTAAAATTTCCAAAGTGAAAATATTATAGAACGAAATCAAATGAGACAAAAAGGGATCCAGAATTATTTCGTAGTATCATAAATATGTTACCTGAAAGAGCCAACACCGAGAAATGGTTTCCCATTACAAAGCATCTTCCAGAAGACATCATGAATCCAATGCTCTTAAAACAAGTTTCCAAAGATTTTAATATTTTCCCCCGCCATTGGAATAACCTGGCAAAAGAGATAGACATAGGAGGGGATTCTGACTAGACACTGGACACTGTGTACCGTTTCGGAACAAGATGTACTACGACAGGTGACTGCACTTAGGAAAGGATCTACCCGGGGCTGGATGGGGTCTCAGCTAATCTTCTTAAAAGTAATATTCACTTTATCCTGAACCTTTTGACGCATTTAATTAATACAAGTATTTCAACAGGAATTTTCCCTGATACATTTAAATTGGCAAAAATAATTCCCATATACAAATCTAACGAATTTGCAGATACAATAAAATTCAATGCGATCTCTTTGTCAAGCGTGTTCTCTAAAAAAATAGAACATAATAATTATATCTTACCTAGAAAACGATTAAATTTTAAGTTAGAGTCAGTATGGATTTAGGCGTGAAAATATATAAATGATGCTTTATTTGAATTAAATAACGATTTAAATACCAGTCTATATAAAAACAATAGATGTATGCTCATATTCTTAGACCTGAAAAAGGCGTTCGACTCAATTGGTCACAATATTGTATTGGACAAATTAGTAGCTACATGCGTCTCTGGCACTGCTTTGGCTTGGTTTAGTAATTAATTTAAAGAAAGGCGTCAAGTAGTTTCAATCTGTGGGTGAAATAGTATACAACAAACCGTCGATTACGGGGTAATCCAGGGCAGTACGTTATGACCACTTTTCTTTCTAGGATTAATTTATTTGGGAAGCTTTATCTGTTTGCCGATGACAGTTTCATTTTCATTTCCTGTAAAAACTAGCGATATGTTAAATTAAATGCAATGAGTGACTTAAAAACGTTAAAAAATGGCTTGACTAAAATCTAAATTTATTTGAATCAGGTACTACTGCAAATTCTAAAAATAATGTAACAGAGCTGTTTTTACAAATTGGAGTGCAAGGATCCGAGACTTTCGTTCACTCTGACTGGGGACCAACCTGGCCTTGACCCCTCATATCACGGTCTTATGTATGTGGTTTTACTTCCACCGATGGTTTTGTCTGGTGCAACAATATTATCTCTTAACTCTTTCATCACACAACAAAATATTTCTACATCGGTTTATACCCTAAAACACACCAACATGTAACGGTAACAAAGTTTCTAGTTGTTATCTAGTGTTTCCGACATTTAGACAACACTAAACTTTTTAATACGAATCTAGCCTATGCACAGACTGCTTGCCCGTGTAGGCTAATATAGTTAAATAACTCATATTCAAATTATATCAATAATATTTATCTAACGACTGTACTTAAATTTAAACTGTATTATTTTATCTCCGCTTAGTAAGTATTGTAAAAGGGGAACTTATAATTTTGAACTGTATATGACTGTATTTTTTTCATTTTGAGCATCCTAGAAGCTCATTACTCAATATGCAGATGCAATTTCTTTATGTTTACATGGGGAATGTAAATATATGTTTTCCATCTGTCAATAACGCCATAAGCTACTGACTTGGCATGTAGCATTGGACCTCAACGAGGCCTGTTACCGGGTAATTAAATATATGTTTTTCATCTGTCAATAATGCCATAAGTTACAGACTTGGCATGTAGCATTGGACCTCAACGAGGCCTGTTACCGGGTAATGTAAATATATGTTTTTCATCTGTCAATAATGCCATAAGTTACAGACTTGGCATGTAGCATTGGACCTCAACGAGGCCTGTTACCGGGTAATGTAAATATATGTTTTTCATCTGTCATTAATGCCATAAGTTACAGACTTGGCATGTAGCATTGGACCTCAATGAGGCCTGTTACCGGGTAATGTAAATATATGTTTTTCATCTGTCATTAATGCCATAAGTTACAGACTTGGCATGTAGCATTGGACCTCAATGAGGCCTGTTACCGGGTAATGTAAATATATGTTTTTCATCTGTCATTAATGCCATAAGTTACAGACTTGGCATGTAGCATTGGACCTCAATGAGGCCTGTTACCGGGTAATGTAAATATATGTTTTTCATCTGTCATTAATGCCATAAGTTACAGACTTGGCATGTAGCATTGGACCTCAATGAGGCCTGTTACCGGGTAATGTAAATATATGTTTTTCATCTGTCATTAATGCCATAAGTTACAGACTTGGCATGTAGCATTGGATCTCAACGAGACCTGTTACCGGGTAATGTAAATATATGTTTTTCATCTGTCAATAATGCCATAAGTTACAGACTTGGCATTTAGCATTGGACCTCAGCGAGACCTGTTACGCGACACTTTGTGTGAGGTACTCCTACCATGTATTTAATAAAATCTAAAAGTGGTATAAATATGTATCTTTTAATTCCTTATGATTTGAAGTGAATACTGTAGCTTGTTAAAAATGTATAAAATAGTGTCATATGTCATTCAATGTGACATCAAATATCAATAAATATTATTGTTGATGATAATCTAAACTGGGGACCTCATAATGTCGCTTTGTTACCAAAAATATCCAGAATTGTTTACTTACTAAGAATGAGAAGACTAACTAATTTTTCTTATCTTTGGAATTTGCCATATGTTTTCTGTTTTAGAATATGTTTTGTTTGTTGAAACATTGAGACTTAAAAGGTATGTATAATGTTTAACAGCAAACATTATAACATTATAAACACATAAGTGCCCATAAGATGTTAACTGTTGTAAATAATTTTTATTTGATTTTGCAGTTCAAACTTTTAGTTAGATCAGAGGTACAATCTTGTTGTACAAGAACTAGAACAAATTTTATATACAATTTCATGGACTAAATAAAACAAATAATCATATCTGTTTTAACTCTTTTAACTCTTAAGTTCAAACGTTTCTCTTTTAATATGTAAAATTTCAAATTGTATAACTAAATAATTAACGATAAAATTTAGTCTGTGATTTTTTTTTTTTTGTTCCATCATGTAGCGTAATCTAGTTTAGTAGGGTTTTCTCTTTTACCAAGAATGTTATTTTTCTTCTATTCAATTATTGATATTGTTCGTTGCAGATACATTCTTAACTGCAATACAAAGTTATTCCGATTCTTATTATTTAGTAGTTTCTTATTGTAGTTGATGATATTAAACTTCTAGGATGAGTGGCTAAGCCTTTTAGTTCGAAAATTGTATAATGTTTTACTAAGCAGATATTTAGGACGACTACGCAATATAGGTTAAGTGCTGTTATATGCCTTAAGAATTAACTTTTTATGTAAAGAAAAATAACAGAAAAGTTAAAAATATTTTAATAATAATATTGTACAATCGCGTAAATACGTCAATCTTGTATGTGGGCTAATCTTTTTGGATGATTCTAAATTGGATAAATCTAAAAGAGGCTTAAAGATTTTCTCAAGTAACATCGTAAAAATCATTGTTGACCGAGTTCCCTACCTCTACCCATCTAAACCTGTGTATCTTGAAATCACTAAGAGATATAACGCGTTCATCATGTAACTTATATAAACTTACGGGTTTGGAGCATTGCAATTAGGTTTACTGAAACAAAAGTTACTTGGTTCATTTCACTAAAGCAGTGTTGACAGTTAAATGTTTATGTAGGGATTTTCAAAAACCTGCTTGATCCTTTAGCTTACACCATGTATTTAAAACTGATTAACATTATAGATTACTTCCACTTTTTTCCAATAATTGGGGAGTTAATTTTAAGTATTACAATACATTTAACATAACTATTGTGATTACGAATAATGGGCACAAACACTTGTCTATACTAAGTCAAATTCAATCCTTTATATAAGCTAAAAAAGTCATAAGTATGTGTTTTAGGCTGAAGAAAACTCACTAATAAATGATATATCAAGTGAAATAGCTGAAGCAGCGGCAAACGCCGGGGTCGTTTTGGTGGGAAAATGGAGCAAAAACGAAAATAAAGACGAAAAATCAGTTAATCAGTTTTTGGATGAAGTTGTCAAAGAGTCTTCCATGAAAATAGAGTCCAATGTCAGAAAGCTTGCAGCGACTCGAGAAAAGACAACCAATGCTGAAGGTACTCCGCTGTTCTCGGTTATAATGAAGTTATCTGGCAGTCACTTGAAAAGATTGACTTTACAGCGAGCAAACTCTCTGACAACTGGCACAAAGTTTGTTGGAACTGTCAATTACAGCGATGAGGTAAGTCCAACTCTTAACAGTTTTTTTTATTTGAGCTCTTCAATGTAAATGTTAAAACCCCTCTTTCTGTTATAATTTTTAAACTTGTTGTAAAACTTGCTTACGTTTTCAACTATTTCAGCTAATCGAGTCTAATAATTTGTTAAGTTGCAACTTTTAAACGTGCTTAAGTGAGTTTGGTAGTCTTTTGCCCCTTCGGACAAGAAGCTGAGAAATTATACGGATTGCTAAAGAGGCATTTGCTCTGTTTCCGAAGTGACAAGATTTTCTGGATGCGAAAGGTTATGGCTAGGGCTAACTTCCTGTAGAGATTCCTGAGGAAGGATTTTAGGCATTACAATAAGTTTTCAATGCAGAGTAGACATGTTGATCTACCTTTGCAGACTCATATCTCGAAAACTTGCTCCAGATAAGTAGGTTCGCTAAACCAACACCCTAAAATAGTTACGTGCGTAAGGGTAACACAATAAATTAATTCATTAACACTCCTGTAATGCTTATAACCGATTGCAGCCAGACAAGCTAGAGCCTCAACTAGATAATAGGGTCACTCTTATCTGTACTTCATTATCCATCGTCATTATCACACACTAAAATAGGTACGTGGATAAAAGTAACACTGGATATTAATTAAATAACACTCCTGTAATGTCTATAACCCATTGCAGCCAGACAAGCTAGAGCCTCAACTAGATAATAGGGTCACTCTTATCTGTACTTCATTATCCATCGTCATTATCACACACTAAAATAGGTACGTGGATAAAAGTAACACTGTATATTAATTAAATAACACTCCTGTAATGTCTATAACAGATTGCATCAGGGCAAGCTGGAGCATGACCTTGATAAGTAGACTCGCTCTTATCTATACCTCCTTATCCATCGGCGGTCCAATAGCAACTGATGAAAATTTTTCTTTTTCACCAAAAATAACTTTACGACAGGAAAACTTGATTGAGAGGTATTAAATTATGACTGACAGCAGATGTAACACCCTATATCTTACAAGCAAAAAACTCAACTCTTTCAATAATCCACTAATTAACTCTCCAGCTATCTATATTAACATCTAATGCTATTCCTGCATCTATCTTTGATGTTGTTTATTCAAAGAAACTATTTATTTGTAACATGAAGATTGATTGTAATGGATTACGTGAAACCTGTATTTTTTGGGTAGTAAATTGAAATGATAATATTATACATAATTGGATACATTTTAAGATACATTCTCTGAAAATTATGTGAATATTTGATCCGCTCTCTATAAAATTTAGTGGAATGCTTAACAAACGCGTTATCTTGATAGAAAATTTAATCATTAACATTGTGTTTCATTCAAGGTTTCTAGAAAGGTTACCATAGTAGTAGCGGAGGTTTCCATTACATGTATGAAAACATAGTCTGACAGACTTTTGTTAATTTTTTAAAGAATTCTCAAGTATTATGAGAGATTTTGCACAATTATTATACAGATTTTATTTGTAGCGATACAATCAAGCAAATTCATATATTGAATCAAGTAAGCACTTCTTATTGCTTATAAAAAAGTATGATAGTTTATATTAAATATTTTAAGAATTTAACTTTACGAGTTCATGTTAAAATTAAATATAAACTGCCAACAGAAGTATATTACAGATTCAGTTTAGGTTTAATCGAATATAATTGTTTCACTAGTAAAGGCGGAACACTGTTTATAACAATAATTGAGTCCGTATTGCTTATATTTTATATTTCGTTAAGTTGATTGAGAAAGGAAACCTTACTTTATAACATTGCGTTAAAGTTCGATAAGTGCGAAACATAAAGTAGAATAATAAAATAAAAATACAGGTACAATAATTGATTTTTTTTACTCAACGATTTGTATTTTTAATTTTATGTACTAAGCATTGTTTTCTAAATTCATTCAAAATCATAAAATATACAGTTTTTTACATTTTTAATACAAAAATAATTAGTTTATTTAATTTATTAAAAAACTTAAATAAGTTATAGTTTTTTAGTTTTTAGTTTTTTAGTTTTAGTTTTTTTTTCATATACTTCACATAATAAATGGAATCCGACTTAAACTGTACTTGTAAATTAAATTTTACTCTATAAATTTATACTTTATGGATTATAACCTTTTAATTTTGCCTCACTGATCAGTATTTTTAAATATACTTGCATTAAAAATCATAATTAATTAAAAGATAATGAAAATGATGGTCATGAAAATGGCTAAGATACGTCAATAACCTTTGCAGCTACAAATCAAATCATTTTGAGTCAGCATGTTTTTAATTTTCAACACTTCAACACTATATCTACGTCATTAGCTAGTCTTCAAGTTAGCTTGCATTCTTAAGAAGACAGATTAACCCTAATAAAAGATATTAGTGATAGTAATAGTAGACGAAATGCGGCACTGAGTAGCTTCAAGTTATTTTCTCATCATTTAGAAGCCAGATTATGTGTTACATTTCCAATTATTTAATTGGAATCATTTTGTATTTACATTAAATGATTGTGGACTAACTAATATCATAGATTCTCTTGATTCCCTCCCTCAAAATTTCTAACGAAAGAGCTGATGTAATATTGGACTGAATGACGTAATTTAATTGTAATCAGTTACATCTTGTCCTTTTTACCAGCCAGAGTAATCGGTACATTTCTAAAAAAAGCTTAAGTGATAGTGGACTAAAGACGTTATTGTGGCTTTAAGTTCTCGTGCATCCTTCTAAAAGCCAGTTTGATCTTTACATTTATGGTTATAGTGCACGTAATTATTAACTATTAAGGATAACGCAGAAGAAATTGAAGTTCACTTTATATTATTACAACCAAAGGTCTTAGCATTAAAAGCGTTTGAATCTCGTTAATAATTTTCGAGTTACTCATACACCCTTATGTTACAGATGAAAGAGAACAATCTTCTGGAAGCCATTTCAAACTCTTTAACAAACGAGTATGAAAAGGAACCACCGAATAAGACCGATAAAGTAGAATCTCTCGACTCGGCCAAGACCGAGGGGAAAAGTTTCGACGTGAATCTCGCTAACCTGGTGGCCTTCGAAGACAATATTAAAGGTCGTGGAGGAAACTTGAGTGACTTAGCGACCAGATCTATCGAGCGAGATGCCTTTGTAGTGGCAAAAAAAATGACTCGGCAAGTTCACAAAAAATACACTCACACAACTACAAAAACCTTTACTTCTAGTTCTGGGGAGTCGACAAGTGTCTCTGATAGCAAATCGATCACGGTGCCAGATGCATCAGAGATCGGTTCGGACCTACAGGGAAGGTCTTTTTTTGGAAACGACCAAGGCATTCTAGATCACAGAGATTATCAGATCGTGTCAAATAGCGATATGCAAAATCGTGAAATCGGTAAATACGGTAGTCACTCGACCGATGGTTTTGGAACCAATATAAAAAGTCCCATCCAAACCGTGTCCCTCAACGGAAACGCGGGTGTAAGTGGTCAGTTCGGTCAGAAGAGCCAATACGCTCTCGGTTATAACAGTGCCTACGAGAAAGCTCATAGTAGTGGATTCAGTACAGGATCGAGTTCTTCTAATTACAATGCTAACGGTAACTCTCATATTGGATATCCGTGTGTTCACTGCGGGAGAGACGATTCGGAACTTGGAAATGAGAATCCCATTTATGTATTCCATAGCAACGTGAATCGTGGTGTAGTCGACTTAAATACCGGTTCAGGCAGAGGTGGTTACTTCCGGAGTTCCAACCGACAGCAAAGTTCCTCCAGCAAGGCTCGAGTCAGTGATTCCAGTAGTTCTCAAAGTAGTAGTAGTGGTTACAACAGTTACGGCAATTCCGGAAATGTAAATGGATTGGATTCCGTCGTTATGGGTACTTCAAACCTTCCTTTGCAATCCAATATTCACCGTACAATCCAATATGGTCCATACGAAAGCTCTGTTATCGGTTCTCACGGAAACCAGTACAGAAATATGGAATTTGGAGAAAATGGTGGAAACAACATATACAGCAGTAGCAGCTACCAGAGCGCCATGAGTAACAAAAAGAGCAGCGGGGATTCTAAGAGTTCTCTGAGTAGTAGCAGTAGTAGTTACAATTACGGCACTGGAGGCATGAATAACTTATATGACAGTAAACACATGCTGAATGGCAACAATCAAGAAGGAACTTTGAGCTACGGAGGTATTGGCAACATTGGCTTCAATGGTTACAGCTCCGGTGCTGGGAGCCAATACAGTAAGATTGCCAGCAGCAGCAGTAAGAAAGCAGCTAGAAGCAGCAGTAGTAGTAGCAGCAGCAGCAGTAGCGGTTCTTTAAACGGTTATAATAGTAACTCTTTCAATGGGATGAGGCCTTTATACTAATTTAAAGTATTGCAACTAAAATTATTACATTATAAACATAATGTTTTATATTTCAATCTCTTAAAATGTTTAAAAGGAATAGTGTTACATTATTTGCAATGAGACTAGTTTTCATCTAGAATTCTCTCCTGTTTATATTGATACATGTGCTTTAAATAAGTCTATTAAAATATATGAATTTAAAGTTGTCCATCCCACCTTATTTAACCTTATAAGTAGTCAGTTGAACATTATATAGTCCGTAATTCAACATACAGGTAAGGTCTTGTTCAATGTACCATAAATGAATCCGATAAATAACACAGCAAATCTCAATGAAAAAATAACCGAATCTATAGATGTTTTACTGTAGGCTTCTACTTTCTTGAGCTATCTATTGTAAACTTAGGCAAATCTGCTTTGAATCAATCGATTGGAAATGTTGTCAAATCTGCTACAAATAAACGAAAATCTTCGAATTCTTTTGAAAAATGTATAATGAAAAAAAGATTTTCTAACAATCACTCGAGAAGTCAGGCGAATGTGAGTAAACCTCATTCTTTCACGAGGTTCTTCATTTACTTTCTTCAAATGTACTATGAAATCATCAAAACTTTCTGGTTCAAACTCATAATCAAACTTTAAGTCTAAATAATAAAATATCAGAGGTAATATCTGTTCATAGTAAATATGCTTATTGAGACCAACAAATCTAACATATTCTACAAATAATATCTTGATTTTTCAATTTCTTCAAGAGATAGGCTAATTCAAAATTTTTATTCTTTGATCGAAATTCTGAGACAAATTTTATTTTCTTCTTGTCTCCATATTGCAACTTTATAACGAGATTATTCAAATGTGTTAATTTATTTTGATGTTTCTGTGGTTTAGGTCTTTCATACAAAATTAAATTACAATATCTACAAAATTGTATCAATTATTACTCCTCTATTATCGCACTGGTAGCAGTTGAGACTATACAGTTCTATATTTATTTATATAGAACGAATTTTGTTATAAATGGAAATTATAGAACTAAATCTACCAAGATATAAGTTTTTCAGCGCAAATTTTTGTGTATATATTTCTACAACTGTGATAAATAGATACGATTTTATTGTATTATACAGCTAATGAGGATATTATGTTTACGAAGAGTATATTTTTGAAGTTTTAAAAAGAATGCAAGAGAATAACGTGAATTTAATCAATTATTGAAGCTTTTTAAAGTTTTTGAAGCATTTTTTGGTCAACCTTTTCTCCTCCCTCTTTCTCTTTCTCTCTCTCTTTTATGCCTATGACATGATCACTTTTACCGTTTATAGGCTAGGATTCAGGCGAGAGAGAGAGAGAGAGAGAGAGAGAGAGAGAGAGAGAGAGAGAGAGAGAGAGAGAGAGAGAGAGAGAGAGAGAGAGAGAGAATAGCGAGATATGGATAGAAAAATGTTTCCGGAGTGCGTACTGGATACTTCTGAACTTTGTGTTTCTCCGCTATGGCCACTCGCATTGAAACAGTTCAGAAGTAAACTTCCTAACCGACCAAACCGAATTCGTTGGTATATATACTGAGCAAAACAATACAACATCCAATCGAGAAGTAAAATTTAAGAAAATAATTTAAAAAATCATTTGAAAATTACAAGTAACTAAATGTATGCATATTTAAAATAGGTAAAATTATCTTTAATTTTAATAATAAACAGTTTTTAAATGAACTTAAACACAATTTTTATCCTTAAAAGCTATGATTAAGAATCTACATTACCGAAATTTTAGTTCATAACAGTTCCGAAAGATAGCAATACATAAATACAAAAAACCGATGATCAATATCGAAGCTTCTTCATTCGATAGTAAAACAACTAAAATTCAACTTAATTCAATTTAATTTTAATCCAATGTATAAGATTTATTATGGTCTTCCAAGTGAACCTGTGTCTTAAAAACTTAATATGTCTAAAGTTGTATCTCAAAAACTACTTAACCGATTTCATGAAATTTGGTACACATATGGCAAAGACTTAAACTCTTTGAACTTAACTCATCCATAAGGGTGAAATCATCCCCTATTTCTTAATATTCATAGAAAAATAAAAACAATTATCTGAAAAATCTGAAACTTCAAAAACAAGCGAGTTCTACTCAAAATTTCATGAAAATAACAACATTTTCTAAATCAACTCCATTCTACCCTTATCTTTAAACTCTTACACCTCGAGAAATATTTAGAATTTCTTTGATGAAATTTGGTATATAGGATCAGTAACTATTAAAGTATTTTTGAAAATCATCACTTCCGGTCCATGATCTTGGAATAGTTTTTCCTTAATATCACCCCTATTTTTCAAATTTTTTTATATAATTTTAATTCAATACTTTTATCAATGTCTTTATTAATTCTGTAAAGTTTTAAAATTTTATTATCTGATGAATAATATAGAGAATAGAAATTTTTTTGAAACAATTTACTGAATTTCTCTAATATCGCTCTTTATTTACATCATATGATAAACATTTCTCAGAAACCACAACTACATAACAAATCGCATTTGTAACAGCATTTTTAAAATCCATATTTATGATTATATCGTTCTGTGAACCAGAAATATTTGTCAAACTCTTTGTTGTATCAATGACATAAATGGGTCTATTTGCTATAAATTCTTTGGGATTGTAATACATTTCCATATTTTGTTGTAAACTACCTTAAGATCTTGATACATCTGATACATAATTCTGAAAAGACCTCAGGAAGTGTTTAAATTTTTTAATTCATCTGTATAATAATAACCATTCAATTTTACTCTGATAATGTTACAGTCAAACTATCAAACTCTGAAGGATTGTTTTCTTGATTATTCTGTATATCTGTTTGAAAACAAATATTTTATCCAGTAAACCCCAGATCATTATTTATATTAGAAAATGTATTCAAATATTTACCATTTTTAGGCTTTAGAGACAGATTAATTGTTAAAAATCCAGTCTTCTTTCCAAATTTTATCGCATGACTCGTTAAATGGATCAAAACGCATATCAGATCCAACATAATTGTTGTAAATTTTTCTAGTACAGTGATCATTTTGTTTAAAGACACACAACATATTCAAATTACTTCTTATAACTTGTTTATCAACCTTTGAAAAGCATTGAGAAACAAGAGATATTTTTGTGGCGAGACATTACGAAATACCCTTTAATAACGTCATGATTTTCAAAAATACAGTCATCAAATGAAACTATATTCTCAGAAGCATTATAAAAATGTGATTTTTTCCTAACTTTTCTCAATGTTTTTAAATCTTTCTTGCAATTTTTGTACGCGTCTTGTTCCAAAGATTTACTAAAAACAAACAAATTTAAATAAGGAATCAACCTATTGTAGATGAAATTTAATAATAAAGTTGTTTTTACACATCCAATTGAACGAACAATTAACAATCTAATAGATTTATCTTTCTTGTTTTCTTCAAAAGTTTGTAGTTTCATCTGATCTTTTTGTTTTTCCATTTTAATAGCGAAAATGAAACTGTCCAAGTTGACTTCAGAAAGCTCTAAATTAGTTTTCAACTTAGAACATCCTATTCATTTAGAGGAAAACTCTAATTATTTTATCGGTTTAAGTGGTGTTTATTCTAATAATTTTATAACAAATATTAGCGAAAATTCTCCTTATTGTATAGGATTTATGGAAGAAAACATGACAAAATATAATGGTTTTAAAAAAGGATATTACAATTTCGATCAAATAAAAATTCCTATAAAATTTCATGAAAACATGTCAAATAACTCTTTAAAATTTGACGAAAACAAATTTGAAATGCAAACAGTCTTTAAACAAATTAAAATAAAATCACCAGTAAGAATAATTTTTTCAGCAATTATAGTAAATTTGTTAAGGCAAAAATTTGTTCAAGCAAAAATAGAACCGAATGAGATATATTTAGGCGATAGAACACCAAAATTTAGACCATTCGATATAATTGAAGTACATTGTAATCTTGTTAAACCAAGTTTTGAAAGTCATTCCGAACTTCTTCACAAAGAATCTGAAATATTGTAAACTTTTTTCCAAAATGTTGCTTATGGATCAAAAAATAGTGAAAAACCGAATGAAATCGATTATATTCCAATTAGAAGAAATATTGAATGAAGTCAAAAAATCGCCTTAACTATTCAAGTCTCTGAAGGAAATGTGAAAAATGAAAGTAAAACAAGAATTTATTTATGATTACAAATTACTAGTTAAATTTTTTCTATCTAAATGGGGTCTCAATTATATTAATATAATTATAATATAGTTATAAAAAATATATTAAGTTTGGGAATAGATTTTTAGCAGGTTAAAACCAATGAGTCGTTACCAAACAGAATATCGTTATATCCTCTGAAAAATCCGATAAGTAAAGGGTTAGCATTCAATTGTGAGTGAAAATGCAAAAAGAATTTAAATATACTGCAAATGGGTGTCTACAATGTCTAATCCATATAAATAAGTTGTTGTACAGTATTGGACTCATACAAAACCTTACACAATATACAGAATGTTTTAGAGTGTAGAATAAGCGAAAGGCAGTTTTCTTACTTAACAGTCCACTATTTTATAATATTTAAGAATATTACTTTTTGTCACATTTTAAAGTTAAATTCACAGTATAAGTGTATTTAAATACAAATACACTTATACTGTGAATTTCTTCACTGCAAGTATGTTTAAGAATCATGTCGTTGTTTTATATGTACTTTGTTCTTCAATAGTGAGATGCGGATCCACAGCATATCATTGAAAAATAAAATATTTATATTATATTACATTCCATGGTGGTGATTTATTTGTCTACTGTGGCAAAAGTTTCCAAGTAACTAAATCAGGTTTAACTGATTCGGTCTTGAAGCTAATTTAGAATTCTACAGGCGACACCTTACTAGAGCCTTTACCTTAAAAGGTTTCTTGAGTCACACTTTCCTTGTTCTAGACGAATATCGGGTCACATCGCTATTATCCTGTCGTGTACGTGAGGCGTATAGTAAACAGAGAACAAAGAATGTCTCTACGCAAAGTAAGTCAACGATCACTTTAGGACATGGATGAAATAACTAATTTGTCTTTGTATCACAGACGATTTACTGAACATTGCTTTGTCATGTATACGCTAGTAACAAACAGAAACACAAAATTAATTTTTACTATCAATAGAAAATTGATGAATAACTTTGAAATAGCTACAATTCTTTCGTATGTTAAGAATTATTTGTATAAACATCTATTTAACGTACATAAACATGTATCGTCAATCTATTTAAATCCATTAAATATAGTTTTTCATTTCCTTCTTTGTCTAATAATCTACTATTACAATAATATAAAGCTGTATACATTATTAACTCAACTATTACTAACTTTCAATAGTTTTTACGCTGGAAAACCACAAATATCCGAGTAACTTCTTTCGTGGTACTGTATTTATGATTAAGTCAATACCCAAAAAACAATATCCTTACTTGCTTCCTGCGATCGTCTTGTACGGTTGTTTGTAACTGAGGAAGTAGTAGTTTATGTCCGTACTTTCCGAACTCTGTTCATTGCATTTCGCTGTGTTCTTGGTTTTCAGATGTTAAAACGATACCAATGTACATTTGGTTACTAGTGTACCCCATAATTAAAACACAAGCTCGCTGCACCCAGTACTATCCATGCCTCTCGATAATGCACTTTAGCCTGTGACGTTATCCCATATGCCCTTTGAAATTGTAATATGATCTGTTCACTGTACAGCAGATCCACAGATACACCACCGTCAGTAACATGCAATGTGTTGATAGTGGTCAATGAGTTTTGCGTTTCCTAGTACACACTTTAACAGTTCTGTTATGTTGTGTTGTGTAATGTTTTGTTAGGGACAGGCCGATCCCCATTATGGTGCCCAGTCTCCTCTGATAGGGCACTGGCGTATGCGAGGATACGATAAGGGGGAGAATCGATCCAGTAACGGTCACAGCTATCTCTAGCTCAGATTCATAGTCCAATTCTTAGACCGCTCTTTCCACAATGCATTAAATTATTCAAACACCCCATAGGTGTCATTTCAATACTAATGTTAGGCAAAAATAATTTGGTCATATAATTTTTTTCTAAACATGCTTAGTATAGATTTAAACTGCATTTAAATTATTTTTCAAGAATACTCAGTTAAAGAATCTGAAAATAAAATATCGAGCTGAAAGAAGAAGTAATTCTACATCCAAAGCTTGAACTGGTAACATATATTTCAACCTTACAACAGTGGAGCCAATAAGGGTCTATCATAATAATTTAGATAATTGCATGGACATCTCATACATTATTTCAAGGATAACACTAAAACAATATAACATTTAACTCAATACATTTTAAACGATGGAAAATACATGTCCACATTTTTATTCTAGTAGCGAGATTTCCGTAGCAAAACGACATATATAGTGTAGAGAAAGAATTACAGGTCTGTCAACTTGTGTAAGTTTAGGAAACAAAGTCTCAAATATTAGACCAACAACTATAGTTCTAAATACAAGCATTATGGAAGATTGGAAATGAAATATCGTTTTAGATATAGATTTACATATATTCACTAGTTTTCTTTAGGTGTAAACTTTTATCTATAAACCAGGAGAGTTGACCTCAACGTGCTGGTGAGCTCAAACAGTATCAGTTACGTAACAATCTGCGTGTATTTGGTGTAGAAGTGAAGCAAGGGGTGGTTTAAAATGTGTATCTCCCAGGTATCGGAGATAGTGTCTGCCACACGTAATTCGCTGGCAAAGATTGAGTCTCTGAAAGCTGAAGGGGGAGCTTGAAGAACAGCGAACAGTTGTGAACAGGAGTTGACCTCAACTGCTGGTGAGTTTAAACAGTATCAGTTACGTAACAATATGCGTGTATTTGGTGTAGAACAGAAGTTAGTGCTGGTTGGTGGTAGAGTTGTTCAGAGCTAAGCTTTATTGAATAGCTAAATTCCACGTAACTTAAGGACGTACATGGACCTCCCTTCCAGCTTCTACAAATTTTTGGGAGAGCAGCGATCGGTTTTCTTCGGCTGTCAGGCCTTACTTCTTGCAGCGGATGGCGGGGCTTTAGGAGATTAGGAGTAGGCTTGGTTAGTAACAGAACAAATAAATATTTGATTACGGCTTCTCTAATTAAAGTTTTTTTTCTACAAATGTCAGTAATACCATTTATAATATAAACAATATGAGATATGTGTTAAAAATTAAAACGAAATTAAAGTAAATATTGAGAAAGAAGCCTATATATATATATATATATATATATATATATATATATATATATATATATATATATATATATACAACCACCACCCACCCACCCACCCACACACACACACACACACACACACACACACACACACACACACACACACACACACACACACACACACACACACACACACACACACACACACACACACACACACACACACACACACACACACACACACACACACACACACACACACACACACACACACACACACACACACACACACATAATTTCTATATATTTTTCGGCTATAAAGTTATAATAATTTAACGTTTAAGTTTTATTTTAATTAAGTCAATTTCTCTTTTTTACTTGTTTATGGTCTTTAATATCAATAGTTTATTTTGTTACAAATTGTTTTGTATTTGTACTTATTGACACAGGTTAAGTGTAAGAAAGGATTTAATTGTCCTAACTTTGGCCGTCGTAATAAAGAGTTTAATCAATCAATCAATTCCTCCGAGAATAGAATTCGCACAACTCATAATCAAACTAGCTCACGGCGTTTACAACTTTTACTGTTTCCACTGAATTTGTGAATAATACAACATTCGAGCTACTCAAGTATTGGACCAAATAGAAGAACGAGTATAATACAATTATTTGTAAAGAAGCTACTTTGTGGAGAGTGACGGTGACTTCTTGCAAGGAAAAGAAAGAATTTTAAATAAACTTCTTTATACTAGATTGAATATTTTGAAGATATATAATTGTATATAAATCAAAATAATGAAAAATATTCCTATAGTGTTACAAAATATTATTTTGATTCTTCCACATAAAAAATACTTCATATGAAATATGGCTTATTAATGATTTAATTTTTAATTTGCATTCACTGGGCAAATGTGATTTTATGCATTCTAAAATTGACCCTCCTGTCACGTTTACTGATTTATCACGTTTTTGGTTAGTTGATTTACATACACAAAAAAGATACAAAGGTCATTCTTAATTATGTTTGAAACAATTTATTTTACCACATATACTATACCCATGAACGTGTTTCTCAGTTTAGCAGATTTATACCCAAAATCTTTTATCTTTCAGTTAGAAAAGCCACTTTTTTGACAAACAATAATCATATATTAAACATAATAATGATACATTTATCTATAATAATGACAAATATATTGGATATGGCATCTGGTATTGTATATATTTTTTTACAGTAAATTTCCGAGATGGTTGATAGAGTTGGAAGCTATATCCCTTATAGTGTGAACCACAGAAACTTTTGAAATTTGTCTTCATTTATCCTTATAAATTCTTAACCTATTCGGATTTTGAAATATCGATCAGCTGGTAGACTATCCGTATGTTTTAATTTGTACATAAATAAGGTAAGATCTGGTGAGTGAGATAACTGAGGAACCAGAGGGATTTGATTACAGTCCCAAACAAAACTTATTGAAATTGATGTGTGTGGAAGGCAACGACACTTATTGATAAATATATATTATGACATCGAACTCAATAATTATCGCGACTCGATGAAAACAAAATGTTGCACATCGGTGCTATTTACTATTTAAGTAAATACGTTTTTATAACTCTTCGCCAACTGGACACCAGGCCACGATGAATTGCTGGAAAATGTTTAGGAATTTTATACCAAGATGAAAAGTAGTTGATACCAGACGCTGCAACAAAAGGAAGGTGAACTGGAACTAAACTGAAAGTTTAATTGAATCAACCCTTCCCATACCTACGTTTTGGGTGGAAAACTCGGTTGCTCCACCGAGCTTAGAGATCAAGTCTATCACATCGTAGTGAACTTAATTCGGTACCAGATGAGACCATGAGACTACCACTTTACCTATTTATAGATGTCTCTGATGTCGAAACATAAAAATGTTTCGTTTTGAGCTTCTTTGTTGTTAAATTTCTTTCGCTCTCTGCAGACGAACATGATTCCAGAATCCAGGAGTCAAGTCTAAGACAGCGTCTGATACCGGACAATGCAATAAAAGGAAGGTTAACTTGTTCTAAACTCAAAATTGAAAATAACGGTCATTTAAATATTGGGACATCGCATCTAGTCATCAGTTTTTCTTCTAGTTTTTGTAATTTTTTTACTATATTTAAAATTGTAACATGTTAAATACTATAAACATTTCTTTACTTCAGAACTCTCACCACCAAAGGTGAGGTTATACCAAAGGGCTGCACGTAACGTATTTACCTCGCAATATACTAATTTAATTTTTCATTTCTTTTATTGGTACCTCTTTTAAATAAGGTTTAGGGAATATTTAGTTTTTAATATTGAATGATCGGTAATACCTGCTGTACATAGACAATCTACATATCATATTTATTTTATTGTCTTATGGGAATCCTTAATATTGCATGCAAGATGGATGCAATAATCTCCTGTAGGAGGTCAACAAACTTTAATAATGAGATTACGTGCTGCATTTATGTACAATATTTTGACATTTAGTTAAATGTATCTGTGTATATTTTATGTTGACTAAACCATTGCATTTGAAATAATGTATCAAACCACCCTTGGACTTTTGCCAACCCCTATATACTATAAACCTTAGGTCATTATAGACTTTACAGATACTTAAATACACTTTACAGTCATGTACGCAATAATGACGATTGCACTAAGCGTATAGTGAATAAAGTAGATGAATAGAAACAAAATGAGAGTGCGAAAGGTGGTATTCAAGCTGATGCAATACCTTACCTTAGAGTTGATCGGTCCCACCACTACATCCAAATGATGAAGAATTACTACAGATAATGGGGTTGGAGAGTGGTATCCACACCATTATTATCGCCATTTTATAATATTTTGAGGTTTCAACTTCATGGATTGCCAAAAAATTGTGTCTCGTGTAACGACGTACCATGGAGGATAGTAATTGGGATTTGTATGCTTATTTATGATGAGAGTTGGAGGGTTAAGTTATTCATCTAGTGTATATTTATGAACCAATCTTACGTGAAGTAAGACCTTCAGACCTTTTTATAACATTTCATGCTGGTTTTAGCAGTACAGTAGTATTAATCATATGCGTAAAATGGAGACGACAATTTGTGTTATTGCCTTATAAGGTACTGAAATTACTTTGCAATTATATTTTTAATAACGGTTTCCTATAAGTATGAATAATTGATTATTCCTTCGTTTCTCAATCAATTTAGGGTTACTAGAATTATTTGATACAAAATAAATTCGTCTACTTTTATAACTTCATAAATTACATATAAATACAAAGAAATGTAATAGCAAAATAAGGTATGATAATGGGCTATCAGTATTTATATTTTTTAATGATAGTACACACGGGGTCATCTAACATATTATTCTTTAGTGACATCGTTTTAGTAGTAAATACGACATATGAAGTAAGTTTCATTTCTTATAAAAAATTATTAAACAAAACTATCACAGTTATTCGGACATCAATCAAGCATTAGAACTGGTTTTACTGCAGCTTTTCTTTTACAAAAAAAAGTTACAATCATAGAATATTAATTATTTCATAGAGAAAATATATCTTTCTAACACTTAGTAACAAATTTGTAACACTTTGTATGGATGGAATTAAAATTACATTTCTCTTTCTTTTTTAAAAATGTTTTAATATTGAAATAAGTGAGGTTCAAATTTATTTTATGCTACAATTTCAACGTTGATAATATTTTTAGGCAACCGGTTTATTCTAACTGTTTTTGTATTCTTAGTAATGGATTTTGTTTCTATAACAGTTTCAAAAACGCTACTATCATTTTCTGTAGCTTTTAAACCTTGTGATAAATCAGGTTCCACAGTAATAGCTTCATAATCCATCCATTCTTTTGAATTTTCTTTCGATTGCCCCTTGTCTAGTAAATAATTGACTAAATTTGAGTCAGCATGCACACGAATTTGTGGCTCATCACGTTTATCATTAGAAGGCTTACTTACAAAATTACTCATTGAGATTTTAGTATACATTTTAGATGGATCAGATTTTGCATCTTTTATTTCTTTCTTAAACGTGACTATTTTTCTAGCATTATCAGCAGAGGATGTAGTGTAATATTTAATATTGTCCTTCAGAGCTCCAGACCTTCTGTTCGTATCTATAATTTTATTATTTGGATTCAAACCCAGAAAGGGTGAATAATCATGAAGTTCACACATGTCTGTAACATTTGGTTCCGTTGTAACATATGCATCTTTAAATTCATCTGTGTTGTCCATATTCTCATTTGTATTGCCCTCCGAATAATCTTGAGTTTTTTCCCTTTCGGGTTTGATATGAATACGTTTTTCTACAAGTTTGTCTTGTACGTGATCTGTAGTATTGGTAGTAAGGAATGTGTGTATGACTGGACTATCTGTTTTGCTCTCCTTTGAACTATTTAATATTAGTTCTTTTAAACTGTCTTCATAATTTTGTAGCGTAACTATATGCTGTGTACTCTGGTTGAGGGGCGTCTCTCTAGTGACAGTACTTTGATCTTTTGTTAATAATGTACTATTATCATTTCTATTATTATTGGTTGGAATGAAAGTTGTTTCATTTTTTATTGTTTCCGCAGATATTTCGTTAACATCAAGTGTAGTTGTATTTTCTAAAACTGGCAGTGTAATAATTTCCTCATGAGAAGAGTCAGATGTATTTGGTTTCATGTGGTCCGCTAAAGCTTTTCGCCTCGGTTTCTTAACTCTTCTCTTCCTTATTATTTTTGTAGTAATCATTTTTACGCGCGGTGGAAGTTTGTATAGCGCAAGGGGGAATGAAACATTAAGCTTCCTCAGTATTTCAAAGCCTGAAGAGTTTCTAGGTAGTGGAATATATTTTTCCTTGACGGTATAGTTCAAAGGATATGAAATATGTTCATAACTATGAAGCACTTCACCATCCATGGGTTCAATTTCTAGCCTTCTTTTTGTGTCACTCTTATTTTTACTCGGTAGTGTTAATTCAACAGTTTTATTCATCTCATCCAAAGATATTTTATTGTGTGGATAGATTGATGTTTTAGGATATATGAAGGAAGCATTCGTAGTTTCTGCAATGTTTTTCGAATAATTACTTGTCGTAGGTTTAACACGAGGTTGGTGAGTATCACGTAACACCACAGGAGTACGAGTATATGTTTTAAAATTATAGGTGATATTGTGAATTTCTAAGTTACTACTATTATGTTGTGCAGTTCCAATATTTAACGAGTTGTTACTATTCGTTTCATTATATTGTAAAAAAGGAGTTGGGCCATATTTAATAGCATCTGGAAGCAAACTTGAATTAACATTTTCTGCAGTTTGCAAATCTTCTGTTAAATTATATATCGATTCCGTCGTTGCATGATCAACAGTCTTAGGAGATCTATCACGAGTGTTTAAATGTAGAACTGGAGTTGAACTGTTATTTCGTTTCGAACTATCCAGGATTTTAGCCTCATGTTTATCGGATAACAAATGACCTGATTCAAAATCTTCATCGTGATATGTTCCATTAGAAGCTGGCATTATGTTGTTTAATATTAAATAGTGAGTAATATTTATTGATTCTGCGGAAGTGGATTCGTCTGATACAAGAGTCACAGGTAATGATGCAGTATCTAATGATACATCCATAGGTAATGATGTAGTATGTGATAATACATAAACTGGTAATGACGTAGTATCCGATGAAAAGTCCACAGGTAATGATGTGGTATCCGATACAAAATCCATAGGTAATAATATAGTATCCGATGAAACATCCTCAGGTAATGATCTAGTATCTGATAAAACGTCCATAGGTAATGATGTAGTATCCGATAAAATATCCACAGGTAATGATGTAGTATCCAATGAAAAATCCACAGGTAATGATGTAGTATCCGATAAAACATCCACAGGTAATGATGTAGTATCTGGTAAAACGTCCATAGGTAATGATGTAGTACCCGATGAAAAATACACAGGTAATGATGTAGTATCTGATAAAAGATCCTCAGGTGGTGATTTAGTTTCTGATTTAGTACTTGATGATTGTCCTGGGTAATTAGAACTTGATGTAGATATATCTGCAGAAAGTGGTGCTTCATCTGTACTGTCTAATAAGCTTGGGTTAATTCGATTATCTTTAATGATTGTGGAAATAGGAATACTCAATGCAAGTAAACCATTGTTCTCAGCATATCTGTCTGTATCTGGAGAAGTATAATTTTGTAATTTTCTACTTGAGATCGTTTTTGAATTGATTTTTGGGTTTATTAATACGGTATCTCCACCATAATCGATGATATCAAATCCTAATCTCTTATTCCTATACTTTATCGCAGGTAGCTCAGTAACTTTATCTTGGTTTACTATATCCTGTAATACATTACCGCCGATTAGAACTTCATTATGAGAACGACCTGAATTTAAGAGTTTTGCTTCTTCTGCAACGTAGTATGAATCTTCTTTTCTGTTAGAATTTGAATTATCAGATTCCTTACTCTCTTTATGTAAGTGCAAAGGTTTTTTTATTAGGAAGGTCTTTTTATTACTGGGGTTTCCTTTGCCATACAAGATTTTATTTTTAGTTAAAATGTCTGCTAGATGAACAACTGCAGTTTCTCCAAATGGATGCATGACTTTAGGTTTGTTGTTATAAGAAGATCTTCTGTAGATTTTGTGTTTCTCTAACCCATGGAAAGACTGACTAGACTTGAGACCGGTCTCAAATGACTCATTTTTATTTTTTAATTCCACAACTGATGATATTGGTACGTTGTTATTATTTATTGAGTTAAACGTATAATTGTGAATACGGTTTGTTGGTATAGCATCATGAGTATTTTCTTGCCTCAAGAGTTTATGATTACTTTTTAGAGGCAATGAAGATTTTATTAAGATTTTTTCATTAGTTTCTTCGGTTTTATTTGTACCACTTTTCCTTGACAAAGGAACTGTGGGGAATCCATGAGCTGGTTTGTTTTTAAATTGTTTTTTAATGTTTTGACGAGAGGAATTACTATGTGAAGCTTCTTTATTTGATAATGTTTGAGAATTATGATTACTAATATTATTCCTTGGCACAGGTCCTAACTGAGGGCTTTTGCTTGCGTCGTTTGTTACGTGTGTGACGTTATTATTAGAGATTATTTCTTTCTGTATTGAAGGAAGTCCTAGTTCTTCATCTGTTGTGTCTATTGGAATGACTACCTGAAAAAATTCACAGTTTAGTTGATGGTTGTATTTACTTTTTATATGAGTTTTGTTGAGCCATTTTGATGTTAAGCTACACATACAAAAGTGACTAAAATTCTTCAATACGTTATTGTTTATGAACAGGTTAATCAATTTGGGACATAATCCTATACATGAGAATTACCCACAGCATTAATATTATGCATTTACTTAAATATTCGTACGACACTATAAAAAATCAGAAAAATTACTTATGCTAATGGGTAAGTATCCATTTTTAATTAAAAAAACGCAACCGCTTTAAACATTACTAATTTAATAAATTATGGACTTTTGATAGTTTTTTATTGATTGTTCATAATATCTTGCTGTACACAAAGTTACGGTTTGTATTGCATTTGAGCCCAATTAGTGTTTAACACATGATAAGTTGTATGAGTCTGTTAAAAAAAACGATAGCTGCAGCAAATGAGGTTGATCTTAGATCATATATAAAATGAAGAATATGCACGAAAGTTACGGAGTGTTGAAATGAAACATGTGATGAAAAGTACATGATTGAAGCAAATAACAGCGTACCTTGATTGATAAAATTACACGGAACTAGATCGTTTCAATGTGCACAATTATTACTACAGTTCTAAATTCTAAGTGTACACTGAATTACGCACAATGAGTAGTAAAACAAAACATAATAAATATTTCACATATATAAAAAAAATATTCAACCATAAAGTGCGGAGTGATTTAACAGCATCTTTTACGACAATATTGCGGTGGTTTGTGTTATTATTATTATTATTATTATTATTGAATTTACCACAAATTATTGAAATTAATCTCTATAGCAGGTGTCCATAAAGTGAATACCATTTTTACTGTATGAGAATAAATAAAGTTTTTATGAAAGAGATGTGTCTTAAAAATTTGTTTTAAAGCTATTTGGCAGAGCACTCTATAATCATTTGAATTTTAACATGTGCCATTTGTGAATTTGTCTGTCATAGGATTTAATAATTTCATTCACAACGTATGATGTGTGATTGTCTGTTGGTCCACCTGTCCATAGAACATTTTGAGGATAAAATGAGCTATAGATCTGAAATTTTGCAACCAGCCTCCACGATGACTGTTGGTGTTACGTGCTCGTACCTTGTTTTATTAAATATGAGATCCTGGTATTCTAAGGCAAGAAGCTTGGCAAACATAAACTGCACCTCAACCTAATTGTTCAAACCCACCTTCCAAGGGAATCGGAATGTAAAAACACCACTAGAAAAATAGTTAGTACTCTCCCCGTCATGCTACAGTATGAAACATTTTAACTTTGTTTCCGTGAGGTCATCTCCAGTCAGTTAGATTACCTGATTAACCCTAAATCTTGACATTTCTGGTAATGTGATCCTCCTGGACCACCTCTCTATTGTCAAAACAAATGTTTTATAATATAGGTTTTATATATTCATACCTTGGACGCTGGAGGAATGGTGTTCTCTACAGTAGAACTTGAGTTCTCTGGGTCCTCGAGCATGTAGTGGTGTTTCTCATCCTCGTAATACTCAAAATACTCGTCAGACTGTAGGGACGAATGTGCGGCAGTTAGAAACACAAGAGAGGATACCATGACAGCCCACGTGATCATCTGGAAGTATTAAAACATCAGGAATCGTCTAATAATCCCTTTAGTGTTATGGCGTATACATTTTAATCTAAACAATATATTTCATTGCCAAATGATGTGTTTAAATGGTCGTTCCTGCAAACCGTTGATCTTTGAGCTATAGATATTATAATTTTAAATAATCGACCACAACTAATAGACTTTAGATATAAAACTGAAACTTATCATTGATCGCGCTATTTTTTTTTCTTTTTTTTTGACATACCCACTTAATACTTGCCTATGGTTATAAATTAGATATGGCAGTAAAATTTAAACCAGATATTCATGTTTTTGTAATAAAGATATTTTGCTGAAATATTCTAGGTGAAAGTCCACTTTGGGCTAGAAGCAGCAAACACACACACACACACACACACACACACACATTATATCATTAATAGAGAGTGTTTTTTAAGTAATCCGACTAAAGACACATGTAAAACCAATCATAAAAACAACAGTAATATAATTATTTAAACATAAAATCGTTGTTTTAATTGGTTATTATAATATAATTTGAGTATTTAAATTCTCGTTATAATTGAGTGGTTAGGTCATCAGCCAATTATCACAGTTAAAATCTAGCCAAAGCCTGAGACAGCATGATACATGATTAGAAGCTAGTGCATCATATCATTCACCATACAAACACAATAGTGTAGTACATTATGTAAATTACTATACGATTATAATAATTTATTGAACTAACCGTTAATAAAGAGATTGAATTTTTATCTATGAGGAAAGAATTTTTATAACAACTAATTATTGTGCGTAAATCAGAATGACATTTAATTGACGTAACTATGGTAAATTGAAAATAAAAAAATCATTGTTTTGAATATAAAATAAATATCTAAATATGTTCACAAAAGGATGACACAAACTTCTGTGGGGGGTATTATTTAGCATTTTAAGCAAAAATGTCCTACAAATTATAGGTGAAGAAATGTGTCGTTTAGCCACTAGCTGCTATTTTGTAATTTTTATTAAAGTATATCATTAGAACTATTTAAACTAAGGAATCCAAAGTTTTCAGATAGGGTTGAACAGATAAGAAGAAAGCGTAGACCAATAATTCTGTTATTTATTGAGTATTAACAAAGTGGCGTCTGTTAGAAATATTCCAAGTAAGATACTTTTAATACTTTCAACAGACGTCAATTAATAAATAATTTTTAAAACGCAATTTAATCTCTTACCTTTTTAAACCTACGTGACAAATTTGGTTTCCTTAACTTAAATAGTTCAAGATATATATATTTGTGTTATAAAAAAATACAAAATAGCTAAACGACGCATCTTTCGACCTTTGTTTATAGAAAATGTTTTGCTTGATATGATGGATACTATCAGCCACAGAAGTTGGTGACACCCTTGTGTGAACATATATACATATTTATTTTATATTCCAAACGTTCTGATAAGAATTCATTTCTTAGTTTAAATTTTTTTTTTATAATCGCTTTTTGTAAAATAGTATTTGCCATTTATTGTAATGTAAAATGAAAACCGTATCACTACATTTCGATCTCTTACTCTTGTGATTAACTAAGCTAAGGAGGAGATTGGTGGTACGTAAAAACAATCTCTTCCACTTTTATAGAGTTTTACGTGTTATTGTAATTATATACCTTAGGAGGAGATCAGGTTGTATATCTCCAAATTTAGTGAAACTGCTTTGTATGATACAATGGAAAATGCTCTGTTACCTTAACAAAAACCATTTACTTGAAAAACAATGGAACATTTCAGTAGTGCGTTCACGAAACGTTCGCAGTTATGAAGCAATACAAAATAGTTTTCTTCCAATATAACTTTCTACAATTATTAAATAAAAACTCCCAATATAGTAAAGTATGTCCTGTCAAAATATTCCTGTGTTTTCTAAATATTCAAAACTTGTTTTTATGATCTAATTGAAAATTCTATGGAAAGCAAATTTAGAATCACTGTGCAAAATAAAGTGTAGTATTAAGAAAAATATACGCATTGATATTTCAATTTTATTTATAATTTTACCTACAATCCTTTAAAATGGTGCATTCAAATTTAGTGGCAACTAATTTAGAGAAATTTTGTTTTATTAACAAATCAATTAAAAACTAAAACCCTAAAGTGACACGTCTTATAATACTTATGAGTAATCAATTCAAAATGAAATCAATAAAACGGGAATATTAAACTTACCTTTTTCTTTATACTTAGGCTTGATCTTATTGGATAATATGTGAGAAAATAGCAGAGAGAACTAGATATCCAATTAGTTCATCATGACCTTTAAATAATTATCAGTTTTTCATTGAAGCTGTAAGAAAAGCAACGTATTAAGCAGATCCACTTGGAACGTTTTCTAATGGAATGATATGGTAATCAACTTAACCAATGAACTATAACAATCCTATCACCGGTTTCGTCGATAAATAAGCCGTTGTAGAATTCGATCTGTCGATATTGAAATTAATTTTCCTCTCAAGAGCAAAACCATCTTTAATTTTACAACGTTAACCAATAAAGGAAGTGAATCGTATGATTGCTTGAGTTTTAACTCTAATTTTCTGGTAATAATGATGCAGTCGTTTAACTTAATATTCTCCTTGGTGAATGGAATATAAGGACAGTTTGATGTTAAAATATAGTTCCTTATGTCATGATTTCTAGAATATTCCACTAGATGGCATACTGAACATAGTGAGTATCGTCTGATTTCATTAGAGTGGTAAAATTATGTAACAGCTTTACAAATTAGATTTCGTATGTTTATACACAGGGCGAGTAATTCTGCATTGTGATCTTATTTACGTTTGATACTTATCAATATCGTGGTATAAAAATAAATGTAAGCCGTTTTAATTTTTTTGAATTTCTACCGGTTTTGGAATAACTATAAGAACGATTATGTCATGATATTGCAGCATTATTTATATTTGGAAAACTAATTTATTAACTGATTGATTTTGTTTATATCACATCTCGCACTGATATATTAAAATTAATATACAGCACCACATAATATTAAAATTTTTACACAAAGTCATGTAACAATTTTGTTGTTTATAGCCACTCTATTAAATAGATGTATACTAAAACAGCTTTCTACAAAGTTTAGAATTGATTAATTGAGTTACACATTGCTGTCACCCAGTAATGTGTGGCTGATGTTTTTACGAAAACAGTTATCAATGTTACTTGCTAAGAAAAGTTCAGTGTATTTTTTGGCTATAATACTTTAATTCTGTAATTTTAATGCAAGGTGAGTATCATCAAGTGTTGTATAAACATCTCCCGAAGAGACGCAGAATTCATTTATAAAATAATTTGGATGAAACTGGAAGCTTAATAGACAAAAAGCTGATAGTTAGGCCAAAACAAAGGTGTAGAGAGCGAAAATTTTGTCATGAATTGATATTCCCACATGTATAGACTAAGGGTTTTTCATGAAAAACTTTTATTAATGGTTTTAAACTTTTCTACTCAAGTTTCCAAGCCTGATGACAAATTAGAGGAATGAAAGGTGATGATGTTCTGTATGAAAATAAACTGGATCGATTGAGGTGGGTAGAATAGTTGTTCATGTTTCACCGACCTCGCCCTTTAAAATTTGTATTTTTTAGCTGTTTCAAAAGTAAAGTTTATAGTGAGCATATGTACCGAATGGACAATACACATGGGGATGGATACTGCTGAGGTCGCAGTAATGAATACTCGAAATTCGAAATTTACGTATATGTTTAATATTGGCAAATAAACATAAAAGCACCACTTCTAGTTGGTAAAATAAAATAAAGTATTACCACGTAGCTGCCAAATAGAGTATGAATGAACCGTTTATGAATAGAGTATGATACCGTGGGATGAGCCTAAATATTACAATGTTATGTGGATTGTACCTTCGAAATTAATAAAAACTTTAAATCATCATTAAAACTGTATCATTAAAACTTTAAAAATTGCATCCCTTTACAATGAACTTGACTCACAAACGCGGGCGTCAGCATTCTTGGCTCGACAATGCAGCTGTAGTCAGAAAAGTGGAAGATTAGTAGACTGGAAATCTAAAACATGAACTTATTGGGATTGAGCTCAAGAAGTGAGCTCGAAGAGCGAACTGCAACTCGCCTAAAACAAAATCGTGACTGCATTATCCATTTATCGAGACAAATTTTAATCACGACAACGGGGTCTCCTTAGAAGGACATCGCCACAAATATTATCCAAGTTGATCTGGGAAATAAACCACCTTCAAGATAAGTTACTTTACAAGTTATAATTTAACTTCATATTACATTCAAACTAGATGATTCACATGAAAAGAATAAATTATGATACGAATATATAATTTTTTACTTACGAACAAGGCGCGCGATATGTGGCTTCGGTAACAACGTTCAGTAGCTACAAAGTTCCCGAGAGAAAAAAATTAATACGCGTGCAAATTAGGTTATCAATCCGCCAAGAATTTAGTTTGAAAACTATCGGAAGTAACTTATATTAACCAGTAACAGGTATCTTGGTTGGGAAAATAGGTACTATATCAAGTACAATTAAATAAAGGTACACATGAAAGAAATATGGAACAATAATATCAATCAATGATAGCTGCGATGGAATCGGCTACCCGAGACGAACTGATCAACATATGAAAGGAGATACAAGTTCGCTTGAACGTCTTCAGGGTGCATCATGATGTTCATGGCGAGATCAGATACGCTGACATTAATCGTTTTAATTAATCTTTAATACTTTGTTAATCTCATCATTGCGCTGTATATGCTTGAAAATAAATGTATGTAAAGACCTAACATGACTTTATAGGAGGAGATAAAAGTTCGCTTGAACGTCTACAGGATGCTTCATGATGTTCACGTCGAGCTCAGATACACTGACATGAAACGTTTTTTATTTACTGTTATATCCTATGTTAATATCATTCTTTAGCTGTATATGCTTGCAAATAAATGTATGCAAAGGTCTGACAAGACCAAATGGAAGAAGATACAAGTTCGCTTGAACGTCTTCAGGATGCTTCATGATGTTCACGTCGAGCTCAGATACACTGACATAAAACGTTTTAAAACTACTCTTTAATCCTACGTTAATATCATCCTTGAGCTGTATATGCTTGCAAATAAATTTATGGAAAAGCGTGCCAAGCCTTTATAGGGGGAGAACAAAGTTCGCTTGAACGTTTACAGGATGCGTCATGATGTTCACGTCGAGCTCAGATACACAGACATGAAACGTTTTTAATTACTTTTTAATCTACGTTAATATCATCCTTGAACTATAGATGCTTGCAAATAAATTTATGGAAACGCGTGCCAAGACTTTACGTTGTTGCTCTGTAGGTCTTTAGTCCATTTTGCTGACTGTTAATTTATACTACAATAAGACCATTTATACTAAATATCTGGAAGAGTTTACAGCATTCTCAGGAGTTTTCAGCTTGTTATGTTATACCCATAAAAGTTTATGTTTGTACTGGAGCCAATTTTTAACTTATTTACATTCAAACACATAAACCAATGTTTAAAACTTTTATATTTGTGAGGCCTTTCGATAACTAGGCTATCTTCTAAAACTTTTATGATGTGTCTTACGAAGATAGCCTTGCTATCGAAAGGCCTCACAAAAATGAAAGTTTTAAATATGGGTTTATGTGTTTGAATGTAAATAAGTATTTTATGTTGTTTAGTTTATGTTGTTAATTTATCAACATTTGAACAAAACTTACTTAATAGATTCAAACATGCAGTAATACATTTTTAATTCTACCTGACAATCAATTTAAAGCACTGTTATCATCTAAATCCAGTATGAAAGTGTATTTGTTAACTTTTGTCTTTCATTCAATGGAACTTAATAATTTGTTATAAAAGTATCTTTAAGGCCTTTAATGGCATAAAAAATCAATGAAATAGTTGATGCCTCAACAACTAAAATAACGAATCGTTTTTGTAGAATATAAATGTTTTCAGAGTACCCGAGGTTGAATACAGAGTGATTTTTTTATTTATTGTGAAAAATGCATAGAAACTGTTGGATAAATACTTAACTAAAAGCACTTATTGCATTTTAAATATTAGCAATTTGTAGTTCACATCTGTAATAAATTATTTCGTAATAGTTTTCCCCGGAATTAATACTGCCAATATTTTCACAAGTAATGACTCATGACATGCGGTCAACCCGCAATAGCTGCACTTTCGGTGTTAATACAGCGAACTTGTCGTAATAGAAAACATTTATGGACCATGCAACAAAACATATTATCTGTCTGTCGGAGGACTACAGCAAACTTGTAGATACAAAAACTCATGACATGGTCAACAACACGCAATAGCCGTCTATTTCGGTGTTAATACAGAAAACTTGTCGTAAATGTAAAAAACACTTTCATGACTTGCAACAAAACATATTATTGTCTGTTCGAAACGACTACAGCGAACTTGTAGGAATTCAAAAAACTCAATTTGGTACATGCATTCAAACCCGCAAATGCCGTCTATTTGTGTTAATTCAGCGAACTTGACGTAATGTAAACATTCATGACATGCAACAAAAATACCCCCCTTATTTGTACCGTAAATTGTTAATTAAATTTCATAACAATGTAAATTTCGGCAACCTAATCAGCAGTATAATATAATATTATTTTACATCCAATGTGTTCCGGCAACTAAATTATTGGGTCGGAGTAAAGTAACTACCTAATTGGCTCGGCGTATGAATTTTTTCTATCTAACCCTTTGTAGCAGCCCAACTACGTAACCGATCTGGACCTTCGCGCGCTTTGTCCGTAAGTAAAATTTATCTTTTCCGTATTATAATTAATTTGCCTTTGATGCCAAACGTATTATTATAAATATGAATGTAACGTAAAGTTAAGATGTGGATATGTAAAGTAACTTACCCCTTGAAGATCTTTCATTTGCTTGATTGAGATAGATAAAAGATTGTGCGTCGTCCTTAATGGCGTCCGAGCACGTTGTTATAAATAGTAAGTTGTTATCATTAAATGGCTAATACTCGTTTCACGCGAATTTGTTTTTGGCGGGTTGTACGTAGCTGATTGTATCTCACAGTGTTGTTTGAATAGATGGCTACCACTTCCCCAACTTCTACTCCTCTTCTAGAAATAACCGTTCTTAGACTACAGCTTCAATGTCTCGTGCCAAGGACCGCCGATTATCCGGGTTGTGAGTCCTCTATTTGTGAATGGAAGTGAAATATTATTGTTTTGTAAAGTAAAACGTCGTACGCTAATTCCAATTATTGAACATTGATATTTTAGGCCCACCTAGAGATATACTTTTAGTTATTACATTCTAATTGGCAGCAAATCGTGGCATTACATACTTTTCCTTTACCCCATCTAAAAGTGTTGCTTTTTAAGTTTTGTAATTAAACTGAAACTTCTAAGTAAACTTTGTATTTCTAGTATTTTTTACTACGTACCTCAGAATCACACCCCCATGTGTTATCGTTCATACGGTACACAATTTTATTGCGCCAAATCTGCTATTGTTGTGCCTACTCTGCCTATCAACTGGGTGAAAACTGAGTGAAAAACGCACTAGCCTGCATTTAAAATAGAATATTTTGTCTCAATTAGATGAGTTGGTATTTGAACTGATATCTAGAGGTTTAAATTAAATAGTGGACAGTACAGTAAATGAAACTCAGAAAGTCCTTAAAGCAGTGTTTGAGAAACAATATTTTACCTTCTCCTTAGTAGCCTATAAAAAATAGTCCACCGCCAATCAGGACAGTAAAACCTTCTCAGTGAAAAAGTGGATAATTTATTAGAACATGGGTGCAGTGGAACTTGAACAGTGCTAGTTCACCTTTAGAAATCAACCAAATTCCAAGAAAGTTTAAACATTTAAATAAACCGTTTATTTTTAGACAAACCAGCTTAGAACTAGTTCTGTTACATAGTGAACTTTATCAGCTTTAAAGTGTAGGCTAGTAAATGTTGAACAACAGTTTGCTAAAAACTTGCTTCACTACAGTGAACCTAGAAACAGCTTAAAGTGTTAGAAGCCAATTTAATGAATCTTTAGAAACAAGATGAGGTATGGAACAGGCCAGTTGAAAGAACCAAATAGGGCCCCTATTTATGTACACCACCAACAATATCACAGCCCTACTGCCAGTACCCCCACTTTGCCTTATAATGCCTATTTGATTAATGCAAACAAAATGAATCTGTATTAGACTACAACTATGTCTGGTTTTAAATAGTGTTTAATAAGTTAAACAACCCTTTTAGAATGTTATTTTTACAAAATTTTACTAGTAACAAAATGGCTTAGTAGTACCTGAGGGGCTTAAAAAATAAACTTTTTGAAAACTTTGTTAAAACTAAAATGTGAAACTAGCCTATCAGAAAATGAAATTTTAGCATTGTTACCTATGTTATGCAAAAAGGTCCACTTTTTAGCTCAAAATAATACAGGTGTAAGTCTGTCATGCCCAATGTAAACTATCTACAACAGGGAATTAATTAGTAGCTTTTATAACCTGTAGGCCTAATTGAAAAGACTTTGGGACTAGATTAGTTTATAGGCACAAAGGTTTGATGAGCCACTATTTGAATACATCTATGACATCAAAGAGCTCAGTCAAAGTTTTATTGTGTAACACTAAGTGAACAGGACTTTGTAACTTGTATACAAAAGAGTATTAAGCTACAGATATAAAAAAGTTGATTTTTGAAAACAATCCCATTTGCTTTTCCAGATTGGAAAAATTGCTGTATAGCTAGTAACAATTAATATACCTTTAATGATAACTTAGGGACAATTTAAGTAAGACATATGTTAACAAATGTATCCACACATGTTGAAACCTGGAATAGTTTGCCTACTATCAAAAACCCAATGTTATGTTTCAATTGTAATAGGCCTGGTCATTTAGCAAAAAATTGTTGTAGGGAATTCAAAAAACTAGTTGAAAGGGGAGTGGTGGTATAACACACAACACCTAAAAATATCTCTCCCGGTTTCATAAGTTTTAAGAATTAATCATTTTATAAATAGTATTACAGTAAGAATAGGAAAAACACTATTTGTGAGAGTCTATGGTTAAGGTAATTAAAAAATCTTGGAATGTAATTAAACTATAGAAAACTAATTTAAGACTAAATGTTAGGACGTGTAACAATATGCTTTATAGGAAAGCTATATATGAATCCCCTGTACTTCCAGTTAGCGGATTTTTTCCAAGAGCAAATTTATTGTAATGACAGATGCTAGTGGGAATAGCCGCAGGTGGTTGTTTGTTACAGGAAAAACGACCAAAATGAATTAATGCCAATAGCCTATTACTCTAGGAAATTTACTGATGCCCGAATTAAAATATACTGTTTATGAAAAAGAAGCTTTGTGTGCACTAATTTGCATAGAAAAAATGGCACGAATTTTGTAGAAGTAGAACTTAAAATTAATAACTGAAAAAACCAAGCTTATCCTATGTCCACAATCACAAAAGGAAGGTAGGAAGACTTGCCCGGTGGATCGAGAGGATTTTGAATTTGCCATTTGAGGTAGAATTTAAAAGTTCCACCGATAATGACATGGCAGATGCCGTGACAGTATGTTTGTGGGGCGAAGCCGACGGGAACAAGCTGATCCGAGCCCCAGTGACTGCCGGAACGGGTCCAGCCAGGATAAAAGTGATTATCGATTTCCTTCTGCTTTCAAACTCCTCACGAAGGCAAAAAATGTAACCCAAACATCTAATTGTAAAGCCTAAAATGCAGATAATTATTTAAGTGCAATTTGAAGGATAATTGTGGTTGTTAATTAATGGATTTGCCATTAGCGTTTAAAGATTTAGGAAAAAATATCAAACCTTCAAGATAAAGAAACTCAGCCAAATCATTCATTCTGTAAAAAGCGAATAGTAACTAATTTATGTTATTTTTTTAAAAATACAATTTTTGAATGTACAAAAGGAATGTAAATAAGTATGAGTAAGATATTTTTGACTGTAAAAGTTAATGATTTTGTATACTGATTTCTTCCACAGTTCTTTTATAGGAGGTCATTTAGGCATTGCTAGAACGCAAAGAAAAATTAATCAGTATTTTTATAGACCTTGATTTAGACGGAAATGTAAAGCAAAGTGAAAACATGTAATGTTTGTAAAATGAGTAATGTGTGCCAAAAGAAATATGAAGGCGTATTAGTATCTGTTCCATTTAATAACAATATGGATTGATTTTCATAGATCTTTTAGGATCCCTTTAGTGAGAACTAGAAACAGCAATTGTATATTTACTTGTAGTTGTAGATGCTCGCAGTAAATTTTATGGCTACTAATCCTCTTGAGGGAATGTAAGAGTGCTGAATTATGTAATATATTAGACCGCATATTTTTTAAAAAACTTTTCTGTACCTTAAATAATTGTGTCAAGACAATGCCGCATATTTTACATCACTGTATTTTAAGAAGTTTTATTTAAAGAATTTTATTGAAACACCGTTGGGGGGACTAGCGCCTTACAGGGCTAATGGAAAATCACATCAGAAAGGCATGATTAGAAACATATGTACATTCATTACGTAGTTTCTATCATAACTGTCATAGTAATTGGGATTAATGGACTAGGCTATATAAATTAAGGGTCTTAAACACCGCCATAATGAAAGCACTGTTTTGCTGCCTTTGAGTTTAATGTTTAATTCATTCTGTAATAATGCTTTATCTAATTTATGGAAGCTAAATGATTCTAATTGGTGAGAATTGGTTCCAAAGAAAAACTGTTGTAAACAATTTATAAGTGAGCTGTGGTCAATGTAAAAAGGATTATAGTCACATACCAGTAATAGCCAAAAGTATCAGTGCTAAAATGTAAAACATCCCTTTAAGTTGCTTTCCTTAGTATGGATAAGAAACTCACTATTTAAGCATTAAGGTAGAAAAGTTTTGTTGCAAAATTAGCACCAAAATAGTAAGGAATTTTATAGAATTTCTATATTTTTTAAGCCTGTAACTTGTATTGGTTATAACTCTCTGAAAATGTTTAGAATCGTAAAAAAGGTTCATATTGTAGTTTTAAATTTAAATTAAGACCTGTTCTGTATAAAAAAAAAAAACTTTGTAGGCATCCCTAGCGTTAAGGAACCACTTGCTGCAAATTTAAAAAGATACGATATAAATCCAGGAAGTTAATTGTTTAGTGGAATTTCTTAACGAATGTTTCAATGGAAATAAAAAATATAGAAAAAGAGAATTTGTAGGTAGACCTTGTATAAAGAAATGAGACAGAGTTGATCCTGTTTGTAATATAGGAAACAAATATGAAAAGTTGTGTCTGTCTTTTGTATGTATGTCAAAATATTGAAGTTTGAATTTTGTGGATATATTTGAAGTGGTTAAAATTCATGTAGATGTAAGATGTTTAGGATGTTGTATGTAAATATGTATATTAAGAGTGATGAGTAGTAATAAGAAATTGTGGAGACTTAGCTTATCGTGAGGGACGTTTCATTCCAAAGTATTCGATCCATATTGTAACTTGTCCGCAAGTCTCAGGTAATTTAATGGGCAAAACATATTACACAAAAAACACTGGTATGTAATGCAAAAAAGAAGCATAAGAATGTGGCGCCTAATATAACAATACATACACTACACTTGTTTCACGATTTAATCGCCTTAAATGTCCTTATTCTTGCAACGACCCGCAAATTCTAAAACGCTCTGACAATACTTGCACTGCATGAAAATAGTTTGCCTAAATTGATTTCTATTTTTGGTCCCTTAAGCGAGCCCAGTCTTGGAACTGCATTGGATGCGATCTAGTGGATTTGATAGGAAACTTTTGAAACCCGCGCTATCGTATTGTTTATGGTTGAATTTGAATTTATGTATTTAATAAAGGTGGTTGAATTAAGTTTGTTATTTAGTATATGTTTAAAGTAAAGCGCCTAATTAGGTTGCGATAATCAATAACAGGGGGGATATTCTGTAACCGTAAATTAGTTAATTTAAATTTCTATACAATGTAAATTTCGCAACCTAATCTGCGTATAAATATAATATTATTTTACATCCAATGTTCCGGAACTAAATTATTGGGCGGAGTAACTACACTAATTGGCTACGCGTATGAATTTTTTCTTATAACACTTGTAGCAAGCCCAATACGTAACGATGTGACCTCGCGCGCTTTGTCGTCAAGTAAAAATTTATCTTTTCGTATTATTAAATTAGCCCTTTGATGGCAAAACGTTCCCCTAAAATGTAGAGTAACGTATAAGTAAAGATGTGAATAGTAAAGTAATCTTACCCATGAAGATCTTTCATTGCTTGATTGAGAAAGATAAAGATTTGTGGCAGTCGTCCTTAATGGCGACGGAGCCCGTTGTTATAAATTGTAATTTGTATCATTTAATGACTATACCGTCGCGAATTTGTTTTGGCGGTGTTTTACGTAGCTGATGTGATATCACGTGTTGTTTGAATAGATGGCTACCACTCACCACACTTCTACTTCTCTTCTGAAATAACCGTTCATTTAGGACTACAGCTTCAATGTCTCGTGACCAAGGACGCCGATATCGGGTTGTGAGTTCTTACCTATTTTGTGAAGGAAGTGAAATATTATTGTTTTTGTTAAAGTAAAAGTCGTTACGCAATAATTCCAATTAGAACTATTGGATATTTTAGGCCACCTATGAAGATATACCTTTTAGTTATTTACATTCTAAATTGGCAGCCAAGTGGGCAATTACATAACTTTTTCCTGTACCATCTTAAAAGTCGGTGCTTATTAAGTTTTCGTTAATAATTAAATGAACTATAAGTAAACTTTGTTATTTCTTGTATTTATTACTACGACCTCAGAAGTCACACCCCCATGTGTTATCGTCATACGGTTACACCAATTTTATTTGCGCCAATCTGCTATGATGTGCCTTCTCTGCCATTCAACTGGGTGAAAATGAGTGGAAACACGCTCCACAATGCCTGCCATTTAAAATAGAATATTTTGTCTCAAAGATGAGTTGGTATCTGAACTGGATATCTAGAGGTTTTAAATTAAATTGTGACCAGTACAGTAAAATGAAACTCTGAGTCCTTTAAGGACATTGGTTTGAGAAACAATATTTTTACCTACTCCTAGTAGCCTATTAAAAATAGACCACAATCAAGGAAGTAAAATTCTCAGTGAAAAAAGTGTTATATAGCACATGGGTGCAGTTGAATTGAACAGTGCTAGTTCACCTTTAGAAATCACAAAATTCCAAGAAAAGTGTAAACCTTTAAAAACCGTTTATTTTTAGACAACCAGCTAGAAACTAAAGTTCTGTACTTAGTGAAACTTGTATCAGCTTTAAAGTGTAGGCTAGTAAATGTTGAACAACAGTTAGCTAAAAAATCTTGCTACTACAGTGAACTAGAACAGCTTTAAAGGTTGTTAGAAGCATTTAAATGAATCATTAGAAACAAGATGAGGCCTATGGAAAAGGCAGTGTGAAAAGAAAAAATAGGCCGTATTTCTGTACAACACAACAATTTCACAGCTTACTGCCGGAGTACCCCTCTTTGCATAATTAATGCCTATTTTTTCTAATGCCAAAACAATGATTGTAATTAGTCAACCTTATGTCTGGTTTAAATCTGTATAATAAGTTAACAACCTGTAGAATGTTTATTTACAAAATTTTACAGTATACAAATGGCTTAGTTGTACCTGAGCTAATAACACCTTTTTTGAAAAAACTTTGTTTAAAAACTAAAATGTGAAACTAGCCTATCAGAAAATGAGAATTTTTTAGCATTGTTTACATGTTTTGCAAAAAAGGGTCCTACTTTTAGCCCAAAAAATAATACAGTGTAAGTCGGTCATGCCAGATGTCACAAACCATCTACACAGGGAATTTAATTAGTGCTTTTATCTCCTGTAGGCTAATGAAATGACTTAGACTAGATTTAGTTTATAAGGCCACAATCGGTTTGATGAGCCACTATATGAATACATCTATGACATCAAAGCAGCTCAGTCAAGTTTTAATGTGTAACTTAAGGGTGTACACAGCAGGACTTGGTAACTGTGTATAAAAAGAGGTATTAGCCTACAGATAGAAATAAGTTGATTTTTGAAAACATCCAGCTTGTTTACAGATTTTGGAAAAACATTGTTTCATAGCTAAGTAAACAATATAACCTTTATGATAACTTAAGGGACAATTTAAAGTAAGGGGACATATGTAAACAACATGTATCCACCACATGTTGAAACCTAGGAAATATAGGCCTTCTATCAAAAACCCAAAAGTTTATGTCTTCAATTGTAATAGGCTGGTCATTTAGCAAAAAATTGTTTTAGGAATTCAAAAAACTAGGTTGACAGGGGGGAGTGGTATTTACACACAAACTCCTAAAAAATATCTCTCCCCGGTTTCATTAGTTTAAGAAAAAATATTTTATAAATAGTAATTACAGTAGAAAAGAAAAACACTATTTTGTGAGAGTCTATGGTAAGGTAATTAAAATTTGGAAGAGTAAATTAAAATATAGAAACAATCCTAATTTAAGACTAAATGTTAGACAGTGTTATACAATATGCCTTTAATAGATGCTATAATGAATCTCCCTGTACTCAGTTAGCCGATTTTTCAAAGCATTTATAGTAAATGACAGATGCTAGTGAATAGCCGCAGGTGGTTGTTTGTTACAGGAAAACGACCAAAATGATTAATGCCAAATATGCCTATTTACTCTAGGAAATATACTGATTGCGAATTAAAATATACTGTTTATGAAAAGAAGCTTTGAGGCACTAATTTGCATAGAAAAATGGCACGATTTTTTAGAAGTAAGAACCTTTAAATTTAATTAAATAGATAACAAAGCTCCTTATTTCTATGTCCTCAATCACTAAAGGAAGGTAGGAAACTTGGCCCGGGTGGATCGAAGAGGATTTTGAATTTGCAATTGAGGTTGATTTAAAAGTTCCACCGATAATGCACTGGCCAGATGCCCTATCACGTTTGTTTGAGGGCCGAACGTCGACGGGGAACAGCTGATCTCGAGGCACCCAGTGACTGCCGCGGAACGGTCCAGACCAGGATTAAAAATGAATTATCGATTACACTTCTGTCCATTCCAAACTCCTCGAAGGCAAAAATGTAAACCAACATCTAATGTAAAGCCTAAATGCAGATAAAATAAATAAGTGCTATAAGATAGGATAATTTGTGGTTGTTATTAATGATTTGCCATTCAGCGTTTAATAGATTAGAAAAAATATCTACTTTAGATAAGAAAATAAGCAAATCATTCATCTGTAAAAAGCAATATTAACAATTTATGTTATTTTATATAAAATAAAACGAAAAAATAAAAAAAACAATTTACTGATGTACAAAAGGATGTAATAAGTAAGAGTAAGAGATTTTTGCCTGTACAGTTAATTTGATTAGTATATGAATTCTTCCACAGTTCTTTAATAGGAGGTTCATTTAGGCACTTGCTTAGAACGCAAAGAAAAAATTAATCAGTATTTTTCTATATGACCTTGATTTAGACGAATATTATATAAAGGCAAAAAGTGGAAAACATGTAATGTTTGTAAAATTGAGTAAAGTGACGGCCAAAGAAAATATGAAGGCGATTAGTATCTGTGCCATTTAAGAACAATATGGATTGTTTGTATTCATAGATCTTTTAGGTCCCTTAGTGAGATCTAGAAACAGCAATGTATATTTACTTGTTAGTTGTAGAATGCTGCCAGTAAATTTCTATGGCCTAAGCCCTTTGAGGGAATGTAAGAGTTCTGAATAATGTAATAAATTAGACCGCATAATTTTTAACAACTTTTCTGTACCTAAAATAATAGTTGTCAGACAATGCCGCTTATTTTTACATTCACTGTATTTTTAAGATCATTCTTATTAAGAATTTTATTGAACACCGTAGGACTAGCGACATTACAGGGCTATGGAACTCAATCAGAAAGGCATGATTAGAAACATATCTACATGTATTACGTAGTTTCTATATACTGCATAGTTAATTGGGATAATATGTCCATAGGCTATATAACAATTAAGTTTAACACCGCCCTTAATGAAAGCACTGGTTTTGCTGCCTTTGATTTAATGTTTAATCCATTCCTGTATATAAGGCTTTATCTAATTATGGAAGCTAAATGATCTAATTGGTGAGCAATTGTCCAAGGAAAACTGTTGTAAAACTATTTTAAAGAGAGCTTGGTCAATGTAAAAAGGAGTATAGCACATAAAGTAATAGACAAAAGTACTCAGAGCAAAATCGTAAAACATCCCTTTAAGTTGCCATTCCTTAGTATGGTAAGAAAGCCTCACTATTTAAGCAATAAGGTTTAGACAAGTTTTGTTGCAAAATTAGCACCAAAATTATGTAGGAATTTTATAGGAATTCTATATTTTTTAGCCCTGTACTTGTATTGTTAAACACAATGTAAAATGTTTTGAATGTAAAAAAAGGTTCATATTGTAGATTTTTAAATTAATTTAAGACGTGTTTGTATAAAAAAAAAAACTTTGTAGCATAACCTAGCTATAAGGAACCACTTGCTGCCAATTTAAAAGTTACGATAAATTCAGGAAGGTAATTGTTAGTGAATTCTTAACGAATGTTTCAATGGAAATAAAATATAGAAAAAGAGTTTAGTAGGTAGACTTTGTAATAAGATTGAGACAGAGTTGATTCCTGTTTGTAACTATAGCGAATCCAAATATGAAAAGTTGTGTCTGTCTTTTGTAGTGTATGTCAAAATATTGAAGTTTGAATTTTGGGGATATATTTTGAAGTGTTAAAATTCATCGTTGATGTAAGATGGTATAGGATTGTTGTATGTAAATATGTTATAAGTGTGATATGAGTAGTAATAAGAAATGTGTGACTTAGCTTCTAGTGAGGGGACGTTTCTTTCAAAAGTATTCGATCCATATGGTAACTTGTCCGCAGTTCCTCAGGGTATGTTAATGGAAAAATCATATACACAAAACACTGGTATGAATGCAAAAAAGAAGTATGAATGTGGCGCACTATATAACAAAATCACTACACTACACTTGTTCACGATTTATTCGCCTTATTAATGTCCTTATTCTTGCATCGTCCCCGCAAATTCTAAAACGCTGACAACTTGCACTGCATGGAAAATAGTTTGCTAAATTGATTTTCTATTTTTGGTCCCTAAGCGAGCAGTCATAGAAACTGCATTGGCATGCGATCTAGCGGATTTGATAGGAAACTTTTGAAAACCCGCCGCTATCGTATATGTTCATGGTGAATTTGAATTTATGTTATTATAAAGGTTGAATTTAAGTTTGTTTATTTAGAATATGTTTAAGTAAAGCGACTAATTAGGTTGCGAAATCAAAACAGGGGGGATATTCTGTACCGTAAATTTAGGTAATTAATTCATACCAATGTAATTTTGAACCTAATCAGCCAGGATAATATAAATTATTTTTACATCCAATGTTCCGGAACTAAATTATTGGGCGGAGTAACTTCCTAATTGGCCACGCGTTATGAATTTTTTCTTCTAAACCTTTGTAGCAGCCCAACTACGTAACCGATCTGACCTCGCGGCTTTGTCCGTCTAAGTAAAATTTTATCTTTTCGTATTATTAAATTAGCCCTTTGCGCCTACGTATAAAATGATTTGAAAACGTAAAAGTAAAGATGTGAATAGTAAAGTAACTTACCCTTTGAAGATCTTTCATGTGCTTGATTGAGATAGATAATGATTGTGGCGTCGTCCTTATGGCGACGAGCACGTTGTTATAAATAGAAAATTTGTATCATTAATAATGGCTAATACCGTTCGCGAATTTGTTTTAGGCGAGTTTACGTAGCTGATGTATCTCACGTGTTGTTTGAATAGATGGCTACCACATCCCTAACTTCTACCTCCTCTTCTAGGAAATAACCGTTCTTAGACTACAGCATTCAATGTCTCATTGCCAAGACGCGAGTTATCCGTGGTTGTGTAGTCTACTATTGTGAAGGTAGTGAAATATTATTTTTGGTAATAGTATAACGTCGTACGCATTTATTCAATAGAACTTTGGATATTTTAGGCCCACTAGAAGATCTACTTTTGTTATTACATTCTAATTGGCAGCAAACTGTCGGCTGTACATAACTTTCATTTTACCATCTAATGTGGTGCTTTAGTTTTCGTATTTTAACTGAACTTTTAAGTTAAAACTTTGTTTTTCTACTATTTATTACTACGACCTCAGAAAGTCACCACCCCCTGTGTTATCGTTCATACGGTATCATATTATCTGTATGTTCGTATCGACTACAGCGAACTTGTAGGATTACATAAAACTCATGAATGCAAACAAACACGCAATAAGCCGTCTATTCGGTGTTAATTACAGCGAATTGTCGTTTATGGAAAAAATTCATGACATGCAATACAAAACATAGTATTAGTCCGTTCGGAGCGACTACAGCAAACTTGTAGTATTACAAAAACTCATGACATGCAACAACACGCAATAGCGTCTATTCTGGTGTTAATACAGCGAACTTGTCGTAATGGAAACCATTCATGACATTGCAACAAAAACATATTATCTGTCTGTTCGGAGAGGACTTACTACAGCGTATTATATTGGAAATCAAAACTCATTGTCATGCAACAACATGGCAAATAGCCGTCTATTTGGTGTTTATACAGGAACTTGTCGTAATGGACTACATTCATGACATACAACAAAACCAGTATTATCTGTCTGTTCGGAGCGACTACAGCATACTTTGTAGGGATACAAAAAACTCATGACTTGCAACAATAGCAATAGCCGTCATATTTGTGTTCGTTTATACAGCGATCTTGTCGTAATGGAAAAAACATTCATGACATGCAACAAAAACATATTATCTGTCTGTTCGGAGCGACTACAGCAAACTTGTAGGATACAAAAACTCATGACATGCAACAACACGCAATAGCCGTCTATTTGGTGTTAATACAGCGAACTTGTCGTAATGGAAAACATTCATGACATGCAACAAAACATATTATCTGTCTGTTCGGAGCGACTACAGCAAACTTGTAGGATACAAAAACTCATGACATGCATCAACACGCAATAGCCGTCTATTTGGTGTTAATACAGCGAACTTGTCGTAATGGAAAACATTCATGACATGCAACAAAACATATTATCTGTCTGTTCGGAGCGACTACAGCAAACTTGTAGGATACAAAAACTCATGACATGCAACAACACGCAATAGCCGTCTATTTGGTGTTAATACAGCGAACTTGTCGTAATGGAAAACATTCATGACATGCAACAAAACATATTATCTGTCTGTTCGGAGCGACTACAGCAAACTTGTAGGATACAAAAACTCATGACATGCAACAACACGCAATAGCCGTCTATTTGGTGTTAATACAGCGAACTTGTCGTAATGGAAAACATTCATGACATGCAACAAAACATATTATCTGTCTGTTCGGAGCGACTACAGCAAACTTGTAGGATACAAAAACTCATGACATGCAACAACACGCAATAGCCGTCTATTTGGTGTTAATACAGCGAACTTGTCGTAATGGAAAACATTCATGACATGCAACAAAACATATTATCTGTCTGTTCGGAGCGACTACAGCAAACTTGTAGGATACAAAAACTCATGACATGCAACAACACGCAATAGCCGTCTATTTGGTGTTAATACAGCGAACTTGTCGTAATGGAAAACATTCATGACATGCAACAAAACATATTATCTGTCTGTTCGGAGCGACTACAGCAAACTTGTAGGATACAAAAACTCATGACATGCAACAACACGCAATAGCCGTCTATTTGGTGTTAATACAGCGAACTTGTCGTAATGGAAAACATTAATGACATGCAACAAAACATATTATCAGTCTGTTCGGAGCGACTACAGCAAACTTGTAGGATACAAAAACTCATGACATGCAACAACACGCAATAGCCGTCTATTTGGTGTTAATACAGCGAACTTGTCGTAATGGAAAACATTCATGACATGCAACAAAACATATTATCTGTCTGTTCGGAGCGACTACAGCAAACTTGTAGGATACAAAAACTCATGACATGCAACAACACGCAATAGCCGTCTATTTGGTGTTAATACAGCGAACTTGTCGTAATGGAAAACATTCATGACATGCAACAAAACATATTATCTGTCTGTTCGGAGCGACTACAGCAAACTTGTAGGATACATAAACTCATGACATGCAACAACACGCAATAGCCGTCTATTTGGTGTTAATACAGCGAACTTGTCGTAATGGAAAACATTCATGACATGCAACAAAACATATTATCTGTCTGTTCGGAGCGACTACAGCAAACTTGTAGGATACAAAAACTCATGACATGCAATAACACGCAATAGCCGTCTATTTGGTGTTAATACAGCGAACTTGTCGTAATGGAAAACATTCATGACATGCAACAAAACATATTATCTGTCTGTTCGGAGCGACTACAGCAAACTTGTAGGATACAAAAACTCATGACATGCAACAACACGCAATAGCCGTCTATTTGGTGTTAATACAGCGAACTTGTCGTAATGGAAAACATTCATGACATGCAACAAAACATATTATCTGTCTGTTCGGAGCGACTACAGCAAACTTGTAGGATACAAAAACTCATGACATGCAACAACACGCAATAGCCGTCTATTTGGTGTTAATACAGCGAACTTGTCGTAATGGAAAACATTCATGACATGCAACAAAACATATTATCTGTCTGTTCGGAGCGACTACAGCAAACTTGTAGGATACAAAAACTCATGACATGCAACAACACGCAATAGCCGTCTATTTGGTGTTAATACAGCGAACTTGTCGTAATGGAAAACATTCATGACATGCAACAAAACATATTATCTGTCTGTTCGGAGCGACTACAGCAAACTTGTAGGATACAAAAACTCATGACATGCAACAACACGCAATAGCCGTCTATTTGGTGTTAATACAGCGAACTTGTCGTAATGGAAAACATTCATGACATGCAACAAAACATATTATCTGTCTGTTCGGAGCGACTACAGCAAACTTGTAGGATACAAAAACTCATGACATGCAACAACACGCAATAGCCGTCTATTTGGTGTTAATACAGCGAACTTGTCGTAATGGAAAACATTCATGACATGCAACAAAACATATTATCTGTCTGTTCGGAGCGACTACAGCAAACTTGTAGGATACAAAAACTCATGACATGCAATAACACGCAATAGCCGTCTATTTGGTGTTAATACAGCGAACTTGTCGTAATGGAAAACATTCATGACATGCAACAAAACATATTATCTGTCTGTTCGGAGCGACTACAGCAAACTTGTAGGATACAAAAACTCATGACATGCAACAACACGCAATAGCCGTCTATTTGGTGTTAATACAGCGAACTTGTCGTAATGGAAAACATTCATGACATGCAACAAAACATATTATCTGTCTGTTCGGAGCGACTACAGCAAACTTGTAGGATACAAAAACTCATGACATGCAACAACACGCAATAGCCGTCTATTTGGTGTTAATACAGCGAACTTGTCGTAATGGAAAACATTCATGACATGCAACAAAACATATTATCTGTCTGTTCGGAGCGACTACAGCAAACTTGTAGGATACAAAAACTCATGACATGCAACAACACGCAATAGCCGTCTATTTGGTGTTAATACAGCGAACTTGTCGTAATGGAAAACATTCATGACATGCAACAAAACATATTATCTGTCTGTTCGGAGCGACTACAGCAAACTTGTAGGATACAAAAACTCATGACATGCAACAACACGCAATAGCCGTCTATTTGGTGTTAATACAGCGAACTTGTCGTAATGGAAAACATTCATGACATGCAACAAAACATATTATCTGTCTGTTCGGAGCGACTACAGCAAACTTGTAGGATACAAAAACTCATGACATGCAACAACACGCAATAGCCGTCTATTTGGTGTTAATACAGCGAACTTGTCGTAATGGAAAACATTCATGACATGCAACAAAACATATTATCTGTCTGTTCGGAGCGACTACAGCAAACTTGTAGGATACAAAAACTCATGACATGCAATAACACGCAATAGCCGTCTATTTGGTGTTAATACAGCGAACTTGTCGTAATGGAAAACATTAATGACATGCAACAAAACATATTATCTGTCTGTTCGGAGCGACTACAGCAAACTTGTAGGATACAAAAACTCATGACATGCAACAACACGCAATAGCCGTCTATTTGGTGTTAATACAGCGAACTTGTCGTAATGGAAAACATTCATGACATGCAACAAAACATATTATCTGTCTGTTCGGAGCGACTACAGCAAACTTGTAGGATACAAAAACTCATGACATGCAACAACACGCAATAGCCGTCTATTTGGTGTTAATACAGCGAACTTGTCGTAATGGAAAACATTCATGACATGCAACAAAACATATTATCTGTCTGTTCGGAGCGACTACAGCAAACTTGTAGGATACAAAAACTCATGACATGCAACAACACGCAATAGCCGTCTATTTGGTGTTAATACAGCGAACTTGTCGTAATGGAAAACATTCATGACATGCAACAAAACATATTATCTGTCTGTTCGGAGCGACTACAGCAAACTTGTAGGATACAAAAACTCATGACATGCAACAACACGCAATAGCCGTCTATTTGGTGTTAATACAGCGAACTTGTCGTAATGGAAAACATTCATGACATGCAACAAAACATATTATCTGTCTGTTCGGAGCGACTACAGCAAACTTGTAGGATACAAAAACTCATGACATGCAATAACACGCAATAGCCGTCTATTTGGTGTTAATACAGCGAACTTGTCGTAATGGAAAACATTCATGACATGCAACAAAACATATTATCTGTCTGTTCGGAGCGACTACAGCAAACTTGTAGGATACAAAAACTCATGACATGCAACAACACGCAATAGCCGTCTATTTGGTGTTAATACAGCGAACTTGTCGTAATGGAAAACATTCATGACATGCAACAAAACATATTATCTGTCTGTTCGGAGCGACTACAGCAAACTTGTAGGATACAAAAACTCATGACATGCAACAACACGCAATAGCCGTCTATTTGGTGTTAATACAGCGAACTTGTCGTAATGGAAAACATTCATGACATGCAACAAAACATATTATCTGTCTGTTCGGAGCGACTACAGCAAACTTGTAGGATACAAAAACTCATGACATGCAACAACACGCAATAGCCGTCTATTTGGTGTTAATACAGCGAACTTGTCGTAATGGAAAACATTCATGACATGCAACAAAACATATTATCTGTCTGTTCGGAGCGACTACAGCAAACTTGTAGGATACAAAAACTCATGACATGCAACAACACGCAATAGCCGTCTATTTGGTGTTAATACAGCGAACTTGTCGTAATGGAAAACATTCATGACATGCAACAAAACATATTATCTGTCTGTTCGGAGCGACTACAGCAAACTTGTAGGATACAAAAACTCATGACATGCAATAACACGCAATAGCCGTCTATTTGGTGTTAATACAGCGAACTTGTCGTAATGGAAAACATTCATGACATGCAACAAAACATATTATCTGTCTGTTCGGAGCGACTACAGCAAACTTGTAGGATACAAAAACTCATGACATGCAACAACACGCAATAGCCGTCTATTTGGTGTTAATACAGCGAACTTGTCGTAATGGAAAACATTCATGACATGCAACAAAACATATTATCTGTCTGTTCGGAGCGACTACAGCAAACTTGTAGGATACAAAAACTCATGACATGCATCAACACGCAATAGCCGTCTATTTGGTGTTAATACAGCGAACTTGTCGTAATGGAAAACATTCATGACATGCAACAAAACATATTATCTGTCTGTTCGGAGCGACTACAGCAAACTTGTAGGATACAAAAACTCATGACATGCAACAACACGCAATAGCCGTCTATTTGGTGTTAATACAGCGAACTTGTCGTAATGGAAAACATTCATGACATGCAACAAAACATATTATCTGTCTGTTCGGAGCGACTACAGCAAACTTGTAGGATACAAAAACTCATGACATGCAACAACACGCAATAGCCGTCTATTTGGTGTTAATACAGCGAACTTGTCGTAATGGAAAACATTCATGACATGCAACAAAACATATTATCTGTCTGTTCGGAGCGACTACAGCAAACTTGTAGGATACAAAAACTCATGACATGCAACAACACGCAATAGCCGTCTATTTGGTGTTAATACAGCGAACTTGTCGTAATGGAAAACATTCATGACATGCAACAAAACATATTATCTGTCTGTTCGGAGCGACTACAGCAAACTTGTAGGATACAAAAACTCATGACATGCAACAACACGCAATAGCCGTCTATTTGGTGTTAATACAGCGAACTTGTCGTAATGGAAAACATTCATGACATGCAACAAAACATATTATCTGTCTGTTCGGAGCGACTACAGCAAACTTGTAGGATACAAAAACTCATGACATGCAACAACACGCAATAGCCGTCTATTTGGTGTTAATACAGCGAACTTGTCGTAATGGAAAACATTAATGACATGCAACAAAACATATTATCTGTCTGTTCGGAGCGACTACAGCAAACTTGTAGGATACAAAAACTCATGACATGCAACAACACGCAATAGCCGTCTATTTGGTGTTAATACAGCGAACTTGTCGTAATGGAAAACATTCATGACATGCAACAAAACATATTATCTGTCTGTTCGGAGCGACTACAGCAAACTTGTAGGATACAAAAACTCATGACATGCAATAACACGCAATAGCCGTCTATTTGGTGTTAATACAGCGAACTTGTCGTAATGGAAAACATTAATGACATGCAACAAAACATATTATCAGTCTGTTCGGAGCGACTACAGCAAACTTGTAGGATACAAAAACTCATGACATGCAACAACACGCAATAGCCGTCTATTTGGTGTTAATACAGCGAACTTGTCGTAATGGAAAACATTCATGACATGCAACAAAACATATTATCTGTCTGTTCGGAGCGACTACAGCAAACTTGTAGGATACAAAAACTCATGACATGCAACAACACGCAATAGCCGTCTATTTGGTGTTAATACAGCGAACTTGTCGTAATGGAAAACATTCATGACATGCAACAAAACATATTATCTGTCTGTTCGGAGCGACTACAGCAAACTTGTAGGATACAAAAACTCATGACATGCAACAACACGCAATAGCCGTCTATTTGGTGTTAATACAGCGAACTTGTCGTAATGGAAAACATTCATGACATGCAACAAAACATATTATCTGTCTGTTCGGAGCGACTACAGCAAACTTGTAGGATACAAAAACTCATGACATGCAACAACACGCAATAGCCGTCTATTTGGTGTTAATACAGCGAACTTGTCGTAATGGAAAACATTCATGACATGCAACAAAACATATTATCTGTCTGTTCGGAGCGACTACAGCAAACTTGTAGGATACAAAAACTCATGACATGCAACAACACGCAATAGCCGTCTATTTGGTGTTAATACAGCGAACTTGTCGTAATGGAAAACATTCATGACATGCAACAAAACATATTATCTGTCTGTTCGGAGCGACTACAGCAAACTTGTAGGATACAAAAACTCATGACATGCAACAACACGCAATAGCCGTCTATTTGGTGTTAATACAGCGAACTTGTCGTAATGGAAAACATTCATGACATGCAACAAAACATATTATCTGTCTGTTCGGAGCGACTACAGCAAACTTGTAGGATACAAAAACTCATGACATGCAATAACACGCAATAGCCGTCTATTTGGTGTTAATACAGCGAACTTGTCGTAATGGAAAACATTAATGACATGCAACAAAACATATTATCTGTCTGTTCGGAGCGACTACAGCAAACTTGTAGGATACAAAAACTCATGACATGCAACAACACGCAATAGCCGTCTATTTGGTGTTAATACAGCGAACTTGTCGTAATGGAAAACATTCATGACATGCAACAAAACATATTATCTGTCTGTTCGGAGCGACTACAGCAAACTTGTAGGATACAAAAACTCATGACATGCAACAACACGCAATAGCCGTCTATTTGGTGTTAATACAGCGAACTTGTCGTAATGGAAAACATTCATGACATGCAACAAAACATATTATCTGTCTGTTCGGAGCGACTACAGCAAACTTGTAGGATACAAAAACTCATGACATGCAACAACACGCAATAGCCGTCTATTTGGTGTTAATACAGCGAACTTGTCGTAATGGAAAACATTCATGACATGCAACAAAACATATTATCTGTCTGTTCGGAGCGACTACAGCAAACTTGTAGGATACAAAAACTCATGACATGCAACAACACGCAATAGCCGTCTATTTGGTGTTAATACAGCGAACTTGTCGTAATGGAAAACATTCATGACATGCAACAAAACATATTATCTGTCTGTTCGGAGCGACTACAGCAAACTTGTAGGATACAAAAACTCATGACATGCAATAACACGCAATAGCCGTCTATTTGGTGTTAATACAGCGAACTTGTCGTAATGGAAAACATTAAGAGGAGGCGGTACCCCAGAAAAATATTTTTTTCACATTTTTTTTTTATTTTTTTAAAATGTTAAGCGGCTTTTTCTGCACACAATGATATATAATACATGTATATTTGAAAAATTGTAAACCTACAGAAAAAAAGTTTTAAAATATGCTTACATCATGTTTCAGGAAGAAATTTGTGACAGCGCTTGCGTTTATTCACACATGTACTATTATACATATGACCTTTTATTTTTGTGTGCTATAATTTGCTTTTGTTGTGTTGGCAGGCCTGAACTAACTTCTATTTCATCAGCTTTGAGTTCTGCTTCTGACTTTATACTGTTTGTTTATTGTTTTGCTTAGTGTTTTGGTGCTTTGTGAAGTGATATAGTGAGTGTTAGTTAGTAATTTATATTTATTATTGCTAACAAGATTGTTTATGTATAAATATGCCTCGTGTTAAAAGTAGTTATGCTAAACCCCGTAAAGGAGTTGGTGGTAGGAAAAGAAAACCAGCCAGTCCTAACCCTAATGAGATGTCAAAAGATGAGTCTACCCCTAGGCCTGAAATGTCAACACAATCTCAGTCAAGCTCTTCAAAGAAAATAAACATAGATAAGTATGAGATGTTTTAATTGTGATGAAAACTATGACAATGAAATTATTAACATGCAAATTTTATCAGATCAACTTTTTAGTTCATCACTTTGTAAAAATTGCAAGAAAAGTGGTTTACAAGTGCGTGCTGCTCAACATTTTGGCCTGGCTTTTGAGATGGAGATTTATTGTTGCCATTGTAAATATGTACATAAATTTTAATAGTTCTAGGAATATTAATTTAGAAAAAAAGACTCTATTTGATGTAAATATTAGACTAGTGTATGGACTGAGGTCTATCGGGAAAGGTATGGCTGCAGGCAAAATGTTATGTGGCGTAATGAATCTTCCGCAACCTCCAACAAAACCGTTTCGATATAATAATTTTTAAAAGACAAGGCTAAACAGGTAATGGATGAATCCATGAAAACTGCTGTGGATGAGGCTGTTGAGGAAAATAAAACCTTAGGTAAGAACGAACGCGACTTAAAAGTAGGTATTGATGGCACTTGGCAACGGCGTGGCTTTAGCTCTCTAAACGGAATTGTTACTTGTACAAGTGTTGACACAGGAAAAGTTATGGACATAGAAGTGTTATCTAAATTTTGTAATTGTTTGGACAAACAACAACATGAGGCTATTTGTTCGGCAAATTATCAAGGCTCGAGCGGAGGTATGGAGTCAGCTGGAGCCTTAGCTATTTTTCACCGATCAGTAAATAAGTATAATGTTAGGTACTTAGAGTATTTAGGTGATGGAGATACAAATAGTTTCAAAACTATTGCAGACAGTAAACCTTATGGTGAAGTGGAAATACAGAAACTGGAGTGTATAGGCCATATTCAAAAGAGAATGGGGTCTAGGCTAAGGAAACTAAAAAGAGACTCAAAAGGCGTAACACTTTCTGATGGCGGCAAACTAGGTGGAAAGAATAGACTAACAGATGGCATAATTGATCAATTGCAAACCTATTATGGAAATGCTATTAGGAAAAATACTGATAACCTACAGAACATGAAGGCAGCGGTTTGGGCCATATATTTTCATAAACTTTCGACGGACGACAATCCTCAGCATGGCCTTTGCCCGTCAGGAGAAAATACATGGTGTAAATACAACAAGGCAAAGCACACTAAAGAGCCATATTCTCATAAGAACAGCATTCCTTCAGCTATAATGTTAGCCTTGAAACCAATCTTTCAGGCTTTAGCAAATCCTGACCTTCTTCGAAAATGTTTACACGGTAAGACGCAGAATGTCAATGAAAGCATCAATAATGTCATCTGGTCTAGAGTGCCAAAAAAAGATTTTGTGACATTGAAACACACTTGAGTTTGGTGCTTATGATGCTATTTCTACTTTTAATGATGGCAACATAGCAAAATGCAAAATGCTTAGAGCAGTAGGCATTGAACCTTGCAAGAGGACAATTGACGCAATGAAAAGTTTTGACTACGAGCGAGTGCGACGAGCAAATTGTGCGATAAGTGACTTTCAAAGACAAGCAAGGAGACAAACCAGGAATTTAAAAAGAAGGATTGAGGAGGATTTTGAAGAGGAGCCTGCATATGATCCAGGAATGCACTAATGCTACGGTAAATAAATTGCATGTTTTTTTCTATAATTTTGTTATTGTTTACTCTATTTGTGGCTGGGTATAAGTTCTATTTCATAATTTTCTCTGTTATTTCTCTTATAAATGTATTCTAAACTCAAAAATGTTTGAAATAATATAGCCTAATTTAATTTTTTTTTGTATTATCTTTCACTCCGTTATGACTATAGGCCTAACCCGCATCGCGTTACTTTTGATATACAAATTTTCCAATATAGATTAATTCTAAATATTAAAAGCATATATAGCCTATTCTATTAATATAAAGATCACATTTAATTATAAAAACCAATTACATTATCATATATAGGTTAAAAAATATTATATATAACATAGCTAAATAGGTCATTATATTCGTTTTTTTTTGCGATTTTCCCCGCAAAATTTACTTTTTTACAGTTTTTGCACACAAAGGTACACGTTTCTCAGAAACTACTTGGACAATCAACTTGAAACTTTTACACACATTTATATAGGTATTTTGGCACCTACTGAGTTTTTTTGAGATGCCTCCTATTATAATTAGGTACCTAAAAAAAAATATTCTAAATTCCAAGTTTGATATTTCAATATGGGTTTGAAAAAAAAATCATTAAAAAATTTATTTTTTAAGATACAAGCACCAAAAAAACTCAGTAGTTGCTTAAATACCTATATATGTTGTATAAAAAAATTTCCACCCCCCCCCCCCCCCACCCCCCCCCCCCCCCACCCCCCCCCCCCCCCACCCCCCCCCCCCCCCACCCCCCCCCCCCCCCACCCCCCCCCCCCCCCAACGCCATATTGCAACCATAAATGAGATGTTGACATTTTTCACGATTGTACCTAATGATGCCCACATTATGTGGACCAAAATTAAAGCCTTGTAGCCTAAACTGTATTTTTAAATAAACAAGCATGCATAGTCAGACGGATAAAAAAGCATTTCTGAAATATTGATCATACGGCCGTCATGGATACCTGAATAAGTTGAGTAATTGTTTTGTTATTATTTGATACTTTGGTGTTTACCATCCACGTAAGAAAGTAACATATTTGCTGGTGTTTTTTTTTTGTAAGCACAATATAAAACCAATTATACTTTTTTATCATCTTTGTACATATGCTAAAACTTGATTTCTCTTACCCATTTGTGATCAGACCCTCTAGAATTTGATTATGTTGCTTGAATAGCGTGAAGGCACATCACTTGGCACTTTCTTCGGTGTTAACCGAAGGTGCTGCAAAAAAATACATATTTGAAAATACTTTCTGACCAAAACCACTGATCTACAAAAGTAATTTTCTCTCAAGGAAGGAACTTGGCAAATTCAAATAATCAATAATATAGAATGATTCATATTTACTTTACAAAGTGTAAACCATTTCTTTCTTGCAGATGATGTTGAAGGATGCACCTACAACTATGAGTGTCCTGAGGACTCCGCCTGTATCAACAGGGTATGTGAAGATTCCTTGTTTTGGGCATTTTGTCCAGGATTAACGCGCCACTTGCCAGATGTTCAACCATATCCCGTACTGTTCCTGCAAGCCTGGCTTCTCAGGCAACCCCTTCACTGGCTGTCAGAGAGGTTCGTGATATCATCTATTTGTACATTGCAATAAGTGGAAATTATGAGAGAAAGGGATGTAGGAAAGTAATTATAAGAGGGGCACTAGTATCCACAGTAGTGATAATTTTCAATTCACCCGAACTGAATCACCTTACGAACCACTAGACTGCGCACATCCTCTGCAGATTTGAAGCCCATAATCTCTCCAAATACTGGCTACCTTTTAAAGCCTAATCGTGATTTCTCCAAGAAGCCGAAATGTAAAACTCAAGTTTGCCATTAACTGTTATCATTTTACGATTGGAATTGTGCCTTTAGAATGGTGATCGAGCTTTGAGGCAAATTAATCGTGCCCCCAGCAAATTAGCCGTTCTTTTAAGGCAAGTAATTGTGCTAAGAGCCAATTAATTGTGCCCCGAACCAATTGATCGTGCTCTGAGCTAATTAAATAATAAATTAAATCAATAGAAATGTCTTTATTGGTCGAGGGTTCATCTAAGTACAAACTCTGCTTTTCATGACAACCTCCTGTCAAAGTGTACAAAATGCATTATACGTAGATCACACAATAATAAAATAACGAGTAACATTTATCAATTAAATATGCCTGGTAACACTGTTCTTAAATTTTTAAGAGGCTGAGGTTTTTTATTGCAGTGGGCAGAGCATTATATTTTTTTTGTTTTTTGTTTAAAGTGTCTAAATGCCTTTTTCCCTGTCTCCTGAACTTGTCCTTGGTAGGTTTGATAGACCATCATTCGAGTACAGCGATCGTTACTAGAATCAAGTAATCGTGTAGGTAGGAGATGTTACTGGCCCGAAGTTGTATTATTTAGACAGAACCTTAATTACCGGATATCACGATTTTGTATTTATCAGCACGCAAACCAACGACACCGGAATTCCATTGACCCTCCTGAGTTTCAATAACATGTAGTATTAACTACTTTTTAAAATTATATTTACTAACCATTTCATTTTAATATATAATTTTAATTTCAAAACCACTTATTGTCATTTACTGATAGCAGCAGCTTGGTGTCAACAACCACAATCAAATAACGTACTATCTATGTTACCCAAGTGTAATCTTGTTATTGTAACCATGTTATCGTAATAATAACAACTAATAAGTGCACTTCTTGCGAATTTTACCAATTTAGTCCGTCATCAGATGTATATATGTATGTCCTGAGCCAAGTGATCGTGCCCGGACACAAATGACCGTGTCCTGAGCCATGTGATCGTGTCCGGAGCCAAATGGCCGTTTTCTTGAGCCAAGTGATCGTGCCCGGACACAAATGACCGTGTCCTGAGCCATGTGATCGTGCCGGGAGCCAAATGGCCGTGTCCTGAGCCAAGTGATCGTGTCCGGACACAAATAAACGTGTCTTGAGCCAAGTGATCATATCCCCGAGAAAAGTACTATCAGTAGTTATAAAGTGTAGGTTCTGGGACAGGACCTTTGACCCCTGTTATCTCTCTGCGGGGGGTCCTTATCAGTGATAACCTTTGACATTTCCGCATATTTTAAGATAAGCACGTGCCAGATAACCTTGACCCCAATTAAAAAGCAATTGACCTCAATTAAATAACAATTAGATAAGCCCGCGAGATCGCTACTATTGTTTTACGTTTCGTTATCGGCACGCGCCGGTTCGTATCGCGAATTCTTCACCTCTAGGTCATTGAAGTTGATATTATTGTTTACTTTCATCCCACTTTGGCGGAGAAAAAAACATTAAAATGTCAGAAGAACAAAGAAAAGCTTACAATTTAAGAGTTTTGAGAAATAGGTATCAAATATTCTACGAGAGACGTGAAGGTGAACGAATTCAGAGCTCTTTCGTTTCATCTTCGACTTGGACGTGGGGTGATTCAAAATATTACAAAGCACAGGTTTCACGTCCAACGGATACAAACAACTGCGTACAAGACTCTCAAGTTTCAAGTAGTGGCAGCTAGCTCTAAGGATGAAGATTTGAGACCGGTTACAACTTTTCATAAAACTTATAATTGAGAGTAATAAAAATTTTGTGAAAGATTTACTAGTAAAAAAAAAAAATAATTTTATAATTTTTGTGTTAATGCCTTAATAAAGTTAGAAGAGAGTTTCAGAAGATGATTGGTACAATTCATTCGTAAACTTCAAATTGCAGAGAAAGAAAAAAAGATTGTTGAAGATTTACTAGTAAAACAATTTTATGTATATATATATATATATATATATATATATATATATATATATATATATATATATAAGTAGATAGTAATATGGGGTTCCTGGCGCACTTTCGGAGCCGACCGAAAAGCAATGTAAAATACTGTTCAATGTACCATAAAGGAAGCTGAGAAATAACACAGCAAATCTCAATGAAAAATTAACCGAATCTACAGTCGTTCGTCTCCAAAAGCGATCGGTACATTACTATCTACTCTGTGGAATGAAAAATTAACCAAATCTACAGCTGTTTGCTTCTACTTTCTTAAGCTGTGCTTTGTAAAATGTTGTCAAATCTGCTACGAATAAAGGATTTATCTTAATAAAATTTAATCAATTTAAAACATTTTTACTAAAAACATACTGTAACTTTAATAAAAAACTTTTCTACTAAATAAACAACATGAACTCACCAAGCTCTCTTCAGTTTCTAGCATTTCAAAAACTTACAAAGAAAGACAATTTTAACGAGTTCAACGAATTACCAAAACATTTTAAAGAACAGTTGATACTTTCCTTAAATGATACAGAATTCAAAGAACTTGTAAAGTCTTTTGCAGAAAAAACGTCTAATGGAGTGTTTTACTATCGGCAAAAAACTAAAAAAGTAAGGGAATTACATATTTAATATAATTACGAAAGATATTGAAAAGAAAGTAAAAAATAAACAAACAGAGAGTTTTCATCGTTTTTTTATGACATTTTTCCCATATTATACGTTCTTTCAAGATAATCAAGACTTAATTGATGAATTTCTTAGGAATTTTTGTGAGTATCAAGATTTATCAACACAATTCATTAAAGAGCATTATAGAATTTTTCTTATAGAATATAGCCACATTTTGTGTGAAACAAAAGGTATTACTGTAGATAATATTCCATGTGATTCCTATGAAGAAAGACACCAACTATGGTTATCAAAACAGTACTATGACGTGGGGAGGGACTGCAAGTTTTAGAGTTAAGACTTTATTCTACAAAGTTAATTGTTATAATTTCTTTATCTTTTATAGTCTTCTTTCCAGTAACAATCAAGTGTAATTTTTCATTTTTGTTTAATTCTTTAATCTTTTTCTCATCCAAAACAGTCAAAAATCTGTTCGGCAAGTGTACTTTACAATCTTCCAACTCGGCAATTATTGTAAACCCGAATTTATCTTTCATTTTCTCCAAATTCAAGATTCTATGTTTCTTCCTTTCTTCCAATTCATTTAACTTCTTATACTCTTTAAACTTACATTCTCCAATATCATTTAACTCCTTCAAGAACTCCATTTAAATAGAAAAAATTTAAAGACGGAAAAAATGAAATTCGCTAACCTTCACTCGAGAAGTCGGGGAGAATGTGAGTAAAACCGCATTCTTTTCAAGAGGTTCTTCGTTTAATTTCTCCAAATGTACTATAAAATCATCGAGGATTTCTGGTTCAAAATCATAAACAAATTCAACATCCAGATAATGAAAAAATACAGGTAATATCTTTTCATAATAAACGTGTGTATCGATACCTACAAACCTAATGTATTCTTTGAAAAGGAAAATAATTTTGTCAATGGTTCCAAGAGATAAGTAAAAATTTTTATTCTGTTTTCTAAATTCTGTAACAAATTTTGTTTGCTTCTTGTCTCCATATTGCAATTTTTGTAAGCAGGTTATTCAAATGTGTTAATTTATTTCGAAATTTCTTAGGTTTTAGGTCTTTCTAACAAAATTAAATTACAACCTCTACAAACTAAATATCTTTTATCGATAATTTCTCCTCTATTAGAACACTTGTAACAGTTGGCATTATACTCTTCCATTTAAACAAAAAGATTTTTTTATAAATGGAGATTATGGAACTAAGTCTGCCGAGATATAAATTTTTCAGCGCAAATGTTTTGTGTTTACATTTCTACAACAGAGATAAATAGAAATAATTTCATTCTATTGTACAACTATTTAGGATATTATGTGTACGATTATAAAGATTATTACGGGAGAAATCGGGATTTTTCAGTGGCGAAAAGAGTATATTTTTGAAATATTAGAAGGAATGAAAGAGAATAATATGAACATCATTAACTACTGAATTTCTCTAATATCGTTCTTAATCACATCATAGGCTAAAAATTTCTCAGAGACAACAACAACATAACAAATCGCGTTTGTAACAGCTTTTTGAAAATCCATATTGATAATTATATCGTTCTTTGAACCAGAAATATTTGTCAAACTCTTTGTTGTATCAATGACATAAATAGGTCTATTCGCTAAAAATTCTTTAGGATTGTAATACATTTCCTTATTATTACAGTAAACTTTCTTAAAATCTTGATACATCTGATACATGATTCTGAAAAGACCTCCGGAAATGTTTAAATTTTGTAATTCATCTGGATAATAAGAACCGTTCAATTTTACTCTGATATTTTTTACATCCAAACTATCAAACTTTGAAGGATTTTTTTCTTGATTATTCTGTCTATCTGTTTGAAAACCTATGATAACGAACTTGGGATTGAAGATATTTCTATAAATATTTGTGATATCGAACGAATAAGTTGTTCCGGAAATACCTTTTTGTTCAATACATTGCCAATCTAGAAAATTAAACATAATGTTTTGACTTTTTGTAATTTCATCAATCAACCTAATTTTACTCGTGGTTTTATAATCAATCATTGGAACTCTAATAAAAAAATCTGTAATTGTTATTTTTCCATCAACAGGCATAACATTTCCAGTTGCAGTCTTCAGAATCACATCATCGTCTTCTGCTCTTATAAAACTTAGATAAAATCCTCCTTTATAGATCGGAATAGTAACATTTTCAAAAAATCCTAATCCAAAATGAGATAAATTTCCAGCTGCTTCAAAAACACCAAATTTAAAATCTGATTCAAAGCCATTAGAAGTTTGAGAAATAACATCACTTTTTGAATACGAAATAGTTCCTTTAATCGTGCTTAATTGGCCACAGTTTTCGACTTCTTCTATCAATTTATTGTGTTTTCTTACTTCAATCTTAGAAAATAAAAACGGTATAAAATTATCGATTAATCTAACATTATCAGTTCCAAGATATGCTTGACCATCTTGTTTTGTTAAAGTTCCAGAAATATAAAACTGGAAGTTAGACGAGCAAAAGTTATCTCCAAAATCAATATTAAACTCAGTTCTTTTATTCGGTTCATTCAAATGTTGTTTACTAATTGGATAGAAATTTTTAAACTCCGCCCTTTCAATATCACTAGCATATTTTCTGTAGTCCGCCATTTAATAAGAGAAAATTTAGAAATTTTAAAACATCGTGTATCATTTTTTCATCGATCTAATGTACGTTTTTATAAGAAAAGATATAAATTTTAGTAAAATAATTAAAAAGATTAGAGTCATTTTTAATGATCTACTTCGTCATATTCAGGATTCTCTTCCTTAAATTTTGCGATCTCGGTCACATATTTCAATAAAATCTGCACAGGATAGTAACCGCTATCTATAATATTATTCCAATCAACTGTATCTTTATTTTCATCCAAAAACTTTATACTCAAGTGTTGATAGAGACAAAGAACAGACATATGATCTTTTAATTGATAATGTATATTTTCTTGAATGAACTCTGATGATAAAGTTTGATATTTAGCAATGTTATACCAATTCAATTTGTTTTACGTATAATCTCATCATATCTTCGGATAATTCATATTTTTGAGAAATGTCATCCCAATGTTCTTTTTTCAAATCTCTTTCGTGTTGCATGATAAAAAGATCGAAAGCACTGTAATGTCCCGCCATCTCTATTTATTAAGAAAAAATTTCAAAATCAAGTTTTTATAAATTGGCTCTTTTTGCGTTACATTCAGCACATTTTCCAGAAATTCTCTTAACTCCATTGATGTTTGCATAGTATTTTATATCATTTGTTGCAGTTTTCTCTTTACATCTCACACAATATATGAGCGCCATTTATATAAGGAAAATTAGTCATCATAGCCGCCTAATCCATTAAATCTGTTATCAATATTTTCAAAAGTTTTATTAACATCTTCTTTAAATTTATTAAAGTTTTCTTCTAGTTTATTTACTTTATCGAGATATAAAGAGTATCGATCTTCTATTCTTTTAAGTAATTCATTATTATGTGTTACATTCTCATTGAAACGTGTACTAAAATCTTTAAAAAAGTTTACTTTCTCATTGAAATGTGTATCAAAATCTTCCAGAATTTTGTTAATTACTTCACCAACTAATACATTAACAGTATTTTTATATATATCAAAGTTTTCTTCTAGTTTATTTACTTTATCAAGTAATTCACCAACTTCGTCTACTGATCTTCTATTTCTGGCTTCTAACTTGTCATAGACTTCTGTTGTAAAATCTTTAACATGCTGTTTTATGATTCTCATAATTTTGTTTTAGTTCATTAAACATTTTAATAGGATCTTCTAATTGAATCATTACAACAACATCAAATGGATTAATTCCTTTACTAACACCGCTAATTCTTTTTTCCTTTAAAATCTAAGGCATTTTTAACATTCGGATCATGTAAATCAACAATATCGATGTTTTCTGATAATTTTAGAGGTTTTAAAATTTGTTCTTTAACAACAACATCATGTTTGTCAATACCAGGTCGAACACCGACAATTCTTTTCTTATTAGCCAAACTAACATAATTCTTTTCAACTTTGATTGCTTCAGTAATTTCATCAGCTTTTTCGATGTGAGACATTAAATTGGTAAATAATTTTTTTACACCATCATCAACTTCTTTTTCCAATGTTTTTATTTTATCAGCAACTTCATTTGAACTCATGAAAATTTGCAAGTTTGTTATCATATTCTGCTTTAAAATCTTCAATCTCGACAGCAAACATATCTGAATCTGGAAGGTTTTGTAATAAATTTTCTAACTTGTTATCAAACTCATTTCTCAAACTATCAAAATTGAAACTATTATCTACATTTTGAATAATTTGTGTTCCAAATACGTCAAAAATATTTTGTGAATCCATATTTATTAAGTAATAATTTGTTAACAACTTCTTTAAAATCTTTACCAGTACTCAGTTCATTCAAAACAAAAACACATAAATGACCACAAATTGGGGGATCTTTATAGTCTTGAATCTGAGAATCATTGTAGTAGACGCTTGATTTTTTCAAATATTTGATCAATTCTATAGGTGGTTTGTCCTCAATTCTTCCATACGAATCAAAATAACATGCATTCTTATCATTTTTATAATAACAAATCCAATGCGTTCCACTTCCCATAATCGAGTCTAAATTCACAATTCCACATTCAAATTTCTTAACTTTTTCAGGTAATGTATCTCTCATGAAGATTCCTCTAAAATGTTTAATATTTTTGCAGATTTCTTCCAATTCCCCGAATGTTAAAGGTTTAAATTTTTTTTTCAATGTTTGATTTCACGTAATTCAAAGTTTTTTCATCTAATCCAGATCCTGTAACATCTTCCAACTCTTTATCTAACCAATTTAAAATGTTTCGAACAATAGGAATCACATCCTTTTTAACGATTGGAGCAGCTTTACGAACATAAGGAACAACATTTTTAACAACTGGAATATTTTCTCCAAAATCTAATAAATCTTTCAAAAGTCCACCATTTTTAAGTTCTTTCAACTGATTATAAGAAAAATTCTATTCTGGTTCCTTTATTGTTTTTCTTATGTTTTTCGAGTTTATTGTATTGTCTATTTGTTAAAAATATCTTATCTTCGCCATTTTTTAGTTGATCTATTTTAAATTGAATACTAACGGGTATTTTCTTCTTAAAAGCGGATTTTATTTTTTCTTTCTGATTTTTGCTGAAGTTTACGTTCACCTCCATTTATATAGTTAAAATTTCAAGTTCTCTTCGATTCCCATTCCTAGTTTTCTCTTCAAAAACATTGCTCCAGCTGTTGGAAGCGCAACAAATCTTTCACCTAAACTAGCATCTTTTGATAAAAATCTATCCATTGCCTTATCTTGCAAAACTTTATCTGCGATATGTCTGGAATTTGTGTCTCTATGTTTTGCATAAAAAATATCGTGTTCCATAGCAGCTTGATCTAATTTATTTATACCAGGATCTCCTCTTTTTAGTCTTTTTTCGAGTTTTGTGCCAGGCCCCAGATACTGATAAGTTGGTACGTGTAATTCAAAAGGTAAATTGTTGATAAAATCATTCAAAAGTCCACTACCCTCAATCATAGATGAACTTATTGCCGGCAAAACTCGTTTTAAATATTTAATTCCATCAGGTTTTTCAATCATTTCATCAAGTTTGTTCGAAATAAAATCTTTAATCGCTTTCTTTTCGTTCAAAAAAATTGTTGTTTCCAGCCTTTTCTTGAGCATAAATATAATTAATAATTCCATCGAGTTTTGTCAAATCGTCGATATATCTGTATTCAATCTTATTATCACTGTATTTTCTCACACGCCTGATCCTTCGATTCTTTTTTCCCAAATTGGTTTAATCAAATTGAGATATTTTTTACCTTTACTTGACTTTGGTTTCTTAGTTGATGGATCATTATTTTTGTAAATTGAATCAGATTTCCATAAAATTTCAGTATACTTTTTCAAGTCTTCTTCAGAATATAAACCGTCTTTTGGAAACATCAGTGCCTGTTAATAATCTCCATAAACCTTGAGTTCCTTCATATGTTTTTTCATTAATAATGATATCATTATGCTCAAAATTCACGGGCAAATTTCCAATCATAAAACTTTTCTTTTTTCTGTCCCAATACAAACCAAATTTATCATCCTTTGCTCTAGGAAGAAATTTTTTACCAATTTCACCAATTATTATATCCGTTGTTCCAGGACTTATTGGTTCAACTATGGTAGAGTCTTCAATGATTCGAGGTCTAAATGGTGTTGAAGATGGTAATTTTGGCAATTCAAACTCAGATTCTGGTATCGAAATATCAGCAAATTGTCGTACAACTGGAACCAAATTCATCAAATTTTGATTATCGCTTAAAACATTTTCAATTTTGCCCTCAACATTTTTTATTGCAGATGTTACAGGTTGATTAATTTTTTGAATAAATTCTTGTTCTTTTTCATCAATTCGAATCTGTTCTTTAAATTCTTTGATTAATTTCTTTTCTATTTGATCAAGTTTTTTTGCTTCTTCTGAAGTTACGTTCGCCATTTATTTAGGAAAATTTTGAAACTTAAACGTGGAACGTGGAAACGTGAACACGAAACGTGAACACGGAACGTAAAACGTGAACACGGAACGTAAAACGTGAACGTGGAACGTGGAAACGTGAACACGAAACATGAAAACGAGAACACGAAACGTGAACACGGAACGTAAAACGTGAACGTGGAACGTGGAAACGTGAACACGAAACGAGAACACGGAACGTAAAACGTGAACGTGGAACGTGGAAACGTGAACACGAAACGAGAACACGAAACGTGGAACGTAAAACGTGAACGTGAAAACATGAACGTGAAACATGAACGTGAAACATGAACGTGAACGTGGAACGTGAACGTAAAAACATGAAAACAACTAGATTATCACACGTTTATATTGGAAAATTTATTCAAATATTTGCCATTTTTAGGCTTCAAAGTTAGATTAATAGTTAAAAATCCGTAGTCTTCCTTCCAAATTTTATCACATAACTCAATAAAGTGGTTAAAACTCATATCAGATCCCACATAATTGTTGTAAATCTTTCTCGAATAGTGATCGTCTTGCTTAAAAACACACAACATTTTTTCTAATAACTTGTTTATCAACCTTTGAAAAGCATTGAGAAAGATAGATACAAGAGATATTTTTGTGACGAGACATTACGAAATATTCCTTGATAACGTCCTGATTTTCCAAAATACAATCATCAAAAACGATTAACGAATTGGGTTTACATTCGCTTAACGGAACTATGTCCTCAGAAGCATTATAAAAATGTGATATTTTTTTGTTTAAGTTTTTCTCAATATTTTCAAATCTTTCTTGTAATTTTTTATAGGCGTCTTGTTCTAAAGATTTACTAAAAACATACAAATTGGAATAAGGAATCAACCTATTGTAGATAAAATTCAATAATAAAGTTTGTTTTTTTTTCCACATCCACTTGAACCAACAATTAACAATCTGATTGGTTGATCTTTCTTATTTTCTTCAAACGTTTGAAGTTTTATCTGATCTTTTTGCTTTAAAAATTTCTCCATTTAAATAGAAGATTTTCATCTTGAAGCAACGCTTGCGAAAATGAAGCTGTTCAAGTTGACTTCAGAAAGCTCTAAATTAGTTTTAAACTTGGAACATCCTATACACTTAGAGGAAGAATCAAATTATTTTATCGGTTTTAAGCGGTTTTTATTCTGACAATTTTGTAATAAATATTAGTGAAAGTTCTCCTTATTGTATAGGATTTAGTGAGAAGAACATAACAAAATATTATGGTTTAAACAAAGGATATTATACTTTCGATCAAATTAAAAATTCCCTTAAAAATTATCTGAAAACATTCAAACAATCAGATAAATCTTTAAACTTTGACGAAAACAAGTTTGAAATGCAAAAAAATTATCTCTCTAATAAAATTCAAATAAAATCACCAGTAAGAATAATGTTTTCAGCAATTATTGTAGATTTGTTAGGGTTTGTTCAAGAAACTATTGAGCCAAATCAGGTATATTTAGGAAATAAAACGCCAAAATTTAGACCGTTCGATGTAATTGAAGTGCACTGCAATCTCGTTGAACCTAGTTTTGAAAATCATACCGAACATTTACACAAAGAATCTGAAATTTTGTACACTTTTTTCCCAAATGTTGCTTATGGATCAAAAATCAGTGAAAAACCGAATGAAATCGATTATATTCCAATTAGAAAAAATATTAAAAGAATTCAAAAAATCGTTCTAACTATACAAGACTCTGAGGGAAATTTATTAAATAATGAGAGTAAAACAACAATATATTTAAGATTGAAAAAGGATTAAAATGGACCCCAAAATATAAAAAAAGCTTCGAAAACATACATTCTGAAGGTAGGGGTGATTCGCCCCCGCCTTCAAACTTTCAAAAAAACACTGTTTTTCATTAATGAATCTGGGCTTTATTCTCAAAATAAAAATTACTAGTTAAATTTCTTTTCTATCTAAATGGAGACAGTTGTAGATCCAATAAATAATCAACTTATATTCAATAATAAAGACATTGTAAACGATTGTAGACGAAATCAATGTAATCTGGTTTAAGGCTAAAGATGTTTGTGAAATATTAGGTTATGAAAAAACAAAAAACGCAATTAAATTAAATGTTGATGATGATGACAAAATTCAATATTTTTACTTAAAAAACAAGGGGCTATTCGAATGGCCCCTTAACAATCTTCATCCTGACACTGTTTTTATCAATGAATCTGGACTTTATTCTTTAATTTTGAGATCACATAAAAAAGAGGCAAAAATCTTCAAAAATTGGGTTACAAAAGAAGTTTTGCCAAGTATTCGTAAATTTGGTGAGTACAAACTTGAAAACAAGATTAAATATTTAGAGGACGAAGTTAAACACTTGCAAATTAAAGATGAAATAAAAACGGAAATAATCGCAAAAACAAAGTGTAAAAATTGACTTAATGAAACCAGACCTTGTTTGTAAAGATTTTGCTAAGAAAAAACACCATGTTTTTGTATTAATTAAGAAGAATCACATGTGGGAATATCCTTATTACGTTATCAGAGCTCAAAAGAGAGAAATACCGAAAAGATTGAAAGAACTTGAAATTGATTACCCAGAAATGGAAATTTTATTAAGACAAGGAGATCCAAATAGTATAAATCTCTACAACCAAATGAAAGAATCTTTGAATATTTTATACAACGGAAATCATTTTACTACAAATATGGCAGAATCTCGACTGATTTATAGAATATCTAAATTACACGATGAAAATGTTTCTAAATTTTACTAAAAACTCTCGATTTATTATATTTTGTTTGTAAATGTTTAGCATAACTAGGTAACCATTGTAGAATTCTTTTTTCATATTCACAAGGCATTTCGTTTTTATAACTTTCGCTGAAAATGTTTTTAGCACAATCTTTGCAAAAAGCATCTTTTCTATCTTTACTATACTGCCAGTTATTAAATTCAGAAATATTTTTAATTTCTTTACAAAAGTAACACTTTTTCTCTTCTAAAGTTAATTTGTTCATTTTATCGTATAATTCCTTACAATAACAGTCTTTTCTATTCTCTTCTTGACACTTTGTACATTTCTTTTGAGACTCCATTTATATAGAAAAAATTATTACACGATGAAAATGTTAAACTCTTGAATTATGATATTTTGTTTGTAAATGTTTTTGATAATTATTTAACCATTTTATAGTTCTTCCACATTCACATTGAGTATCTTCATAATATAATCTATGGTGATTCTTCTTTACACAATCTTTACAATATGAGTCTTTCTTATCTCTACTATAGTGATCACTATTAAACTCTGAAATTTTTTTAGTTTCTTTACATTTAAGACATTCTTTATCTTCCAAAGTTAATTTTTCTATTTTATCATATAATTCTTTATGATATTCCCTTTCACAATCTTTGCAATTATAATGCATTCCATCTTTCCTATTTTTTATCTTTATAAAATTCATTTAAATCTTTAAATTCTTTGCACTTTGTACATTTCTTTTGATGCGCCATTTATGTATAGAAAATTTATATTACAGTTTTGACTTCTTCAATTCATATTCATAAAACTTTCCGGTTATTTCTTCATTATTTAAATCTTTTATACTATAAGTTACAGGATCTGTGTTATTAATTTGATAAATCACAAAGATTTCTCTTGACCAATTGTTCTTATATTTGTTCGAAAATGTTTGTTTTTTACTAACAATTCTTACATGATCATTGACTTTAAATTTAGTTTTCGTGTGAATTTCAGGTGGAACATACTTGAAAACCGACTCTAATAACTCTTTTTCTGCATCTTTATCTACGTCTTATTAGGCTTCATTTTGATTGTGCTATGAACAGTATCGTTATATTTCTTTACGATTTCTTGAAGAATATCGATCCATTTAAAGTTTTTATTAATCTCAAAAAGAACCTTCATTCTTTCATTTTGAGTTCTGTTATATCTCTCTACAATACTTGATTTCTCTTCGTTTTCAGTATGATAAATCTTAATGTTGTATTTCCTCAAAAACATCGTTAAATTCTTTATTTTTAAACTCTAAACCCTTATCTGTATGAAGTAGGTTAGGAGGTTTGTGATTGATCCTTATGGCATCTTTTACTATATCTTCGAAAGCTTTTGAAATATCCTTGCCGTTTTTTTCTTTTGATAGCTCTTGACCAAGCATATTTTGAGAAAGTATCAATAACATTTAACATATACTTAAATCCATCATTTTGATCTGAAATAGTTAGACGTTATAACTAAATCTGCTGCCCATAAATCGTCAATTCCTAATGTTATAATTTTTCTCTTTTTAAACTTTTTTCGTACTGGTGCATGAATTTCTCGAGCTTCAATCTCTATCTCATCTTTAGTCTTCAATTCTTGCTTAACAGGTTTTGGATTTGGATTCTTTATAAACTTACTCTTGTTTGTCTTACATTTTGAACATTTTTGCAGCAATTCTATACAATCCATTTTGAGTTTGAACGATTTTTGAATCTATATTTTTCGTTTTCTTTTTACACTTGTGACAGTGAATTAAATCATCTTCCATTTACATATCAAAGTTTCCAAGTTTATTTAATTCGTCTAATATATCAGATTTTGCTTCATTTTTATAGCCATACGGTACTGTATCGATCTTATTTTCTAGGACAATTCTCTTATCATCTTTAGCGTTCAGTGCCAGCTTGTTTATGGTAACAGTGTACAACTCATGTTTATAACTTTTGATGACTGTCATCTCCCTAAATTCTTCTTTATCTTCGAACAAACATCTCTTCAAGTTTTCGATATTTATTGTTTTATTTACAACGCTTTCTCTTAATTCCTTTACACCTAACTGGGTTTTTATCTAGATATTTGTACGAGTACATCTTAGACCTTAAACCACAAAATTCTTCTAAAACTTCGCTATTTAACTCATCTTTGAATTTCCCTATTACCTTCTTATTTTTAGTAGTGAAACATTCGTGATTCTTTTGGATAATCACTTGTATCAAAGTCATCTATATTTTCTTTAATAATTTTAAAAGGATCTCGTTTCAATTCTAGGAAATAACTGTCTGTATCCATGTAACACAGATTCAAATCTGGATCAAACTTCTTTAATTTGTTGTAATAAAACTCGTACATTAGCAATTTTGAGAGGTCGAGAACTGAAAATCCTATGTAAATCGGTTTGTTAAATTTTAACCTTTTGTTTGTACATGTGACTCGCTATACAGTTGTCGTCAAAGATGTTAAAGCATTTGAAATTTGTTTTCTTAGCTTGTTTCATTGAAAATTCTTCATTTCCAAGCTTAATATCACATCTGTTTCTCACATTTTCCATAGATTTTCCAAAAACTGAGTTGTTCATCAGCTTATAAAAAGTCCTTTTCAAAGTCGCTTGTAGCTTTGGTTCTCATGTTTGTGTTAAAATCAATGTATTCTTTCATAAAAGGCTTCTGATCGAATGCAATAACTCTATTCACATGTTTCAAAATCATACCTTGTTCCAAATAGAACTTCAAATTTCTCGAATGAACAACGTATTCAGTTTTATCCAGTAGAGTTGTGCAAAGTTTGTTTTTAAAATGTTCTGGAGCAAGAGGTAAATCCTTGTGATGTTCGTGTAAATTTGTTGGATATCCAAGATCGACTTCGAGAATATAGCCATAATCTTCGTCGCCAGTGAGTTCTAAAATTGTTTCTTGCCACTCTTCTTTTGTATACGTTTTAGGATCCATCCACTTGATATCACTAAACGGCAGTTTTTGCATAAGACCATACCCATAAAGGTTGTTTGCATCGAGATAGAGTAAATAGTTTTCGGGCTTTGTCTTATCAAAATCTTTTAAATATTTGTTATTTGCTTTCACATATCGTTTAATACACTGAGAAATGCCCCCGCGAATGCCTTTTTCAATCATCAAATACATATTATAATCGTTAATTAGCTGAAGCTCAATTTTCGTTAATTTTAACATTGCGTCCCATGCGAGACTGGGAGCTGTTAGATAGTGTGCCGGATCGAGTTTATAACAATTAAGGCAAATGTTTCTGAAATTTTCGAATATATCAGCAAGCAATAAAACATCTTGGATATTGTACAAATCAGAGTAATTTCCTAGATTTTTCTCTTTTAATTTGTTCCAAACATTTAAGTAGTGTTGAAAATCTTTCTCAGATATGCTCTCATCTGTCAAAAGTGAATAGAAATCTTGAATTCTCAATTCTTCTGTGTAATCAAGTTTTTCAATACTGTCGATAAATTTATAGGGAAATATTCCTTTTCCAGATAGAATTTTAAAAATCTCGTCGTCGTCATTTGGCTGTCTTTCTATTATCTCATTCAGTCCATCTTGTATAAAATGATTTGTTATGTTTGAAGTCTTCTCTCTTTAGATTTTTAGCTAACTTTTCTATAGACGAGGCCATGAATCTGAACGTGTCTACAAACGAAAACTTGATGAATTTTCTTGGCTTATCACCTTCGAATTCATAGCCATATCCAGAATTTACAGAATAATTTATATATTTTTCATCGGTGTTTGCAATCAAATCAACATTTCCATATTGTTTAGCCAATTCTTTTATGTACAAATGAGTATCGTAATTTGACATATTGTGGCAGAAAACGGGAATATTCTGAGGAAATTTCAAATTTAGATTGCAACATGCATGAGCTGCGCCTCGAAACTTGCCGGTTAAATGACAATGATCTCTCACTTTATTATAACTCTTATCTTTCCAACTATCAGGAGTAAAACCATACTGAATTGACCCAAACATCATAAGCAGACCATTCACAGATTATGACAAACGTTTGAATTTTGATACGAAATTTCTTCTTCTTCAGTCAATTTCATAGGTTTTTTGTTCTTAGAATTATATTTTGTAGCTATGTATTTCGATAATTTATTGAGTTCTTCAAACAATTTTGTCGGGACGTTTTTCAAATCTTCTTCATTTTTGGCACGATAACATATCGGTTTGTACATGCGATTGGTCACATTCGACACTAAATATAGAGTAAAACCATAAGGAATGTGCCTCTGAATCTTGGTTGTAGTCGATCTTTGTGGATTGTTCTTGCATGTCGGAATTTTTTCTAATATGCTCTCAAAGTCCATATAAATTACGTACGGATGGTTAAATTTCTTTTGATAATTAGTAAATTTAGTTGTTTGACCTGGAAATGGCATAATTGGCTTACAAACTTCATGATTTTTACAAATTTCTAAATGATCTGTTAAATCTCCAGATTTGTAAAAATGGCTTAAACATCTTCTACACAAAAATTTTCTTTCTTTATGTTTAGACAACTGCGAAGAAACAAGCTTATTTAAATCGGTTATCAAAACATAATGAGATTTATCATCTTGTTTAACATACAATAAATCAATGTTTGTTTCAGCGTCATATTTTTCAGAAATTTGTAACGGAACAATGTTAATATTTTCATCAAAACTGTAGACATTGATAGACATTGTTGGATACTTATACTTGGAATTGTAGCTTCGTTTTTCAAATATTTGTATATCTTTCAGAGACATTGGATACTCAAAACCTGAAAATATTTCGTCATTCACAAATTTTTCGTATTGCTTTACACGTTCACAGTCTCTTTCTGGTTTTTCAATAGCACATCTTATTGAGTAAATAAAGCAAAAATCATCTCTATTTTTTATATTTATACAAGCTTTTTTATCTTTGATATTCTTTGGTAAATCGATGTATGATCCTGCATTCATCATTTCGTGTTTGTTAAGGCTCAAAACTAGTTGTTTACAACTTTTAAATGTCCATCCGGAACCTTTATTTGGATTATTCGTTTGTTCTCGATGTGTTAATTTATTAAATTGCTTAGTAATAAAGTCGTTTACGTCGAAGATTTCGTCTGCTTTTATAGTAAAGTACATTGGGCAAGTTTGTCGTTCACCGTTTACTAAAGTTCGTTCGTATTCGCATTCCAAAGAGAGATAACCCTTCATATTTTTAACATTTTCTTGAAATTTCTCGATTAAACTTTTAATTTCTGACCGCATAATTGAAAGATATTTGTAAATTGACATGGAATTGTCGTTCAAGTTTGTTAAAATGTATTGCTTGAAAAGACCGTGTATTGAGGATAAAACTTCTACATCAATGATATTTTCGGATTTTACTTTAAGAGTTTTATCAATTTCTTCGATCATTTCAGACTTGGTTTTATCGTTAGTACCGATAGCCAACTTTTCAGCTATTGAATGAAGTTTTTCATCATTAAATAGGTCGAGATTTTTCTTTTCAACTTTGAAATTTCTCTTTAATTCACGTAATTTCTCAATATTAAACATGTTTTCGTGATCGGCAATTTTATTTTCTCTAGCCCACTGTCTTAAATAATTTAGTTCATTATTGTAAATTTGCTTGTTTTTTTCATGACTTTTAGAATTATAATGACGATCATAGTTTTTTCTTAAAATTTCTATTTTGCAGAACGGACATGATATTTTATCGCGCTCCATTTAGATAGAAAAATTTATTTAACTAAATGGTGCTTGTAAAACCATCGATTGCGCCTCTCACGGCGTGATATCACTACGGATATGACGCAGGCGAAGCGATTATCGTGATGGTCGGTCTGTAGTAGCACACCTCGACTGTCATTGATACACACAGCGCAATCTTTCGGAACTAAAATGTCGGTAATGCAGATTTGCTTTTAAGAATAAAAATTGTGTTCCCGTTTACTATTATAACATTTTCTTTTTCAAAATGTTAGATAATTTTACCTATTTTAAATATGCGTACATTTTGTTACTTGTAATTTTCAAATTATATTTTAAATTAATTTCTTAAATTTTTACTTCTCGATGGGCTGTTGTATTGTGTTGCTGAGTATATATGTCCGCGAATTCGGTTTTGGTCGGTCGGTTAGGAAGTTTACTTCTGAACTGTTTCAATGCGAGTGGCCATAGCGGAGAAACACCAAGTTCAGAAGTATTCAGATCGTATTCCGGAACCATTTCTCTATCCGTATCTCGCTCTTCTCTCTCTCTCTAGCCTGAATATAGATCCTAGCCTATAAACGGCAGAAGTGATCGTGTCATAGGCATAAAAAGAGAGGGAGAGAGAAAGAGACAGAGGGAGGAGAAAAGGTCGACCGAGAAATGGTTTTGCACTTTTTGACTTTGAATTTTTTCTATTTAAATGGAGTTCTTGAAGGAGTTAAATGATATTGGAGAATGTAAGTTTAAAGAGTATAAGAAGTTAAATGAATTGGAAGAAAATAAGAAATACAAAATTTTGAATTTGGAGAAAATGAAAGATAAATTCGGGGGTTTACAATAATTGCCGAGTTGGAAGATTGTAAAGTACACTTGCCGAACAGATTTTTGACTGTTTTGGATGAAAAAAAGATTAAAGAATTAAACAAAAATGATAAATTACACTTGATTGTTACTGGAAAGAAGACTATATAAAAGATAAAGAAATTATAAACAATTAACTTTGTAGAATAAAGTCTTAACTCTAAAACTTGCAGTCCCTCCCCACGTCATAGTACTGTTTTGATAACCATAGTTGGTGTCTTTCTTCATAGGAATCACATGGAATATTATCTACAGTAATACCTTTTGTTTCACACAAAATGTGGCTATATTCTATAAGAAAAATTCTATAATGCTCTTTAATGAATTGTGTTGATAAATCTTGATACTCACAAAAATTCCTAAGAAATTCATCAATTAAGTCTTGATTATCTTGAAAGAACGTATAATATGGGAAAAATGTCATAAAAAAACGATGAAAACTCTCTGTTTGTTTATTTTTTACTTTCTTTTCAATATCTTTCGTAATTATATTAAAATATGTAATCCCTTACTTTTTTAGTTTTTTGCCGATAGTAAAACACTCCATTAGACGTTTTTTTCTGCAAAAGACTTTACAAGTTCTTTGAATTCTGTATCATTTAAGGAAAGTATCAACTGTTCTTTAAAATGTTTTGGTAATTCGTTGAACTCGTTAAAATTGTCTTTCTTTGTAAGTTTTTGAAATGCTAGAAACTGAAGAGAGCTTGGTGAGTTCATGTTGTTTATTTAGTAGAAAAGTTTTTTATTAAAGTACAGTATGTTTTTAGTAAAATGTTTTAAAATTGATTAAATTTTATTAAGATAAATCCTTTATTCGTAACAGATTTGACAACATTTTACAAAGCACAGCTTAAGAAAGTAGAAGCAAACAGCTGTAGATTTGGTTAATTTTTCATTCCACAGAGTAGATAGTAATGTACCGATCGCTTTTGGAGACGAACGACTGTAGATTCGGTTAATTTTTCATTGAGATTTGCTGTGTTATTTCTCAGCTTCCTTTATGGTACATTGAACAGTATTTTACATTGCTTTTCGGTCGGCTCCGAAAGTGCGCCAGGAACCCCATATTACTATCTACTTATATATATATATATATATATATATATATATATATATATATATATATATGTTTAATATAAATATAACTTTTTACTGAGGTATTAATTTTAATTTGTGTTAACATCCCAATAAAGATAGAAGTGTGAAAGATTCAACAGCTCAGAAGATGATTGGTATAATATTCATTATACTAAGCTTTGATATCAATTGACCTGACTCTGATAAATGTTTTATCTAACAACCAATTTAATTTTAAAGTAAGCGGTATTGTTTGATCCACCGCTAACAGTGATTATGCACCGAAACATGCTTGCAACGTCTGCTCTCCTGATAATATCACATTTTTATTTGTCCTTTATTTACCCTTGTTTACTACATTTTGTCGACACGTGGTCACCTTAAACCTTTAGAATGATTAAAACTGTAAATTTCTATCAAACACGTGTTCGCCTTTAACCTCAAACGTCAGTTCTGGATGGGTATATAGCGTTCTCCTCTTCAGAGAGTTGATCAAGTTCAATTTTCGACTTCTACTCGTCCGCTTCTCACTTAACAAGTAAGTACAACTATAAAATAGTGTGATAGAAAATGGAAACCTTGCGGTGTTAACGTAAGTTCTCTGTTTAGCTAGACATACATAATTATTATCATAAACAGCTTTAATTAATGTAAAACTTTTTTTTTTAGTGTCGAAGTCTCAACTAGGGTTCGTGCGTCTAACTGAAAACGCTTTTCCTCCACATAGAAGCTCACCTTCAGCTGCTGGTTTTGATTTATGTAATGCCTATGATTATGTAGTACAGAAATTTGGCAGACAATTAATTAAGACAGATATAGCAATTAAACTACCTGAAAACTGTTATGGTAGAATAGCACCTAGATCCGGTTTGGCTCTACATCATTTCATTGATGTTGGAGCAGGTGTAGTTGACAGGGACTATACGGGGAATGTAGGTGTTGTACTATTTAATCATTCAAATCAAGACTTTGTTATTAAAAAAGGAGACAGGATAGCACAACTAATTTGTGAATTAATACTGTATCCTGAGTTATGTGAGCTTTCTGACGTGGGAGAGACCGTGAGAGGATCACATGGGTTTGGGTCTAGTGGTGTGTAGTATTAAAATAATTATAAACTTTTAAGATTTATTTAAGTTAAAATAAAATATTATATTTTTGTTAACTTTTGCAAGCGTTTAACAGGTTAAACTAATTTTCTTTTTTTCTTTTAATGCAGAAAATGGAGCAAGCCCATCATGTCGTGGAAACCGTGGATTCTGACAATGAATCCATGAGATCTGATGCCGTGGTTGACCAACCAAAGAAAAGCACTTCTTCTTCTTCAAAAGTAGAGGGTGCGTTGATCAGCTTGATAGTTTTGATTCAAAATTTGTATACGATTGGGTTAAATTCTTTGGATATGTGGGAGAAGGCAGTCAACGGACTAAAAAAATGCGAAACTTTGAAAAACAACTTTGACGCTATGGCCCTAGTGTTTGACTTAACACAACTTATGAACGTTTTTTATTCCAATGTACATATTAACCCAGTAGATCTTAGTCAAGAAAAGGTCCCGTTGCTCACTGCAGAAGTTAAAACATACGATGAAGTAATGTCTTTTTTTAAACCAATTTTAAGTAAAAAACCGTTGAAAGGGAAAAAATACACACCTGAAATAGTTAATGCTGTAATTCAATGTTTAAATTATATTCTTTCGGGCTCATCTAAAAAATTAAGAAGAAGAAAAGAAAAGTAGCAAGAGAGGTAGATCAAAACAGTTAAAACAAAAATCTGTTAAAAAACTTAAGAAATCTCGATCAGCCTCAACCTCCTCGTCTTCTTCTTCTTCATCTTCTTCTAGTTCATCGTCTTCATCAGACTCATCTTCTTGCAGTGAAGACACGGAATCTGAATCAGACTTTGATAGTCTTTTTAGAAGTAGGAAAGGGAAGGGTCCAATAGTCTTAAGTCAACAATTTCAATGTTTAAAAAATAAGAAAAGATTAAGGTTTACTTCTCCAGGAGAGCAGGGTACGCATTTAATAAAAATCGAAATTACTAAAACAAAAGACCTAAAGTATTGCAGTTCAAGTAGCATGTATTGGCAGATGGTATCAAAAAAAGGCTTGTTTTTGATTGATTCCACTAAAGGTGATAAAAAGGAAGCTCTAAAAAATCTGTCTTCTATTTTAACTATTTTTGGTAAGAAGGTTAAAAACATTGAAAATACAAAATTAACGGTGATTGATCAGAAAGTAAAGAAGTAAACATATTATGTAAATAGGGTTAGTTAAGTGATATTTCTTTCTTCTATCTTAACCACTTTAGAAATTTTTTTTTTTTTCAGATTAGTTTACATTCAAATTTTACAATGGCTAAGAGATCACACTCCAGTTTAGCCGGTGATGAACAGGCTATGGAAGTAGATGCTCTACCTACAAGATTGACTAAGCGGAGACGTCTTGAAGTTGTTACTCGTGTTGATGAGTTTATCGAGATAAAAAACCGCTTTCAAGGGAATACTTAAAACTTTTTTCCTTAAAAACAGTGATTTGAATTTATTAAATATTTGTGATTTTCTCCAACAACATGAGGATAAACTCGAACGTTTAATTAACAGGGTCATAGCTGAAAGTGATGCTATTAAGTTTAATATTGTGCTTGAGTGTACTTATGTAAAACCTCTTAGCCAAGAGGTAACACCTCGCACATTCAAAACCAGAAACAAGAAGGTTTTGGAAGAAACTTCCATTTCCAGAGTTGTACAAAAAATGTTTAGAAAAATTTGTAGAGAAGAGAGTGAACAGTTAAGCAAAGGGAGTGGGTGGACTCTTCTACATATTGATGGGATTTTAGTACGATTCAGCAGGTACAAACCGCTTAGAGGTAGTACTTTCATACCTTTACCATCAGCAATAGTGCTTAAAAAAGCAGTAATCAATCCGATGAACTTACATGATAACGAGTGCTTTAAGTGGGCAATTTTATATCATTATGTTAAAGGTGTGCACAGGGAGCGCGTAAACAACAGATACTTTGATTTACAACATAAATTTAATTTTAACGGTATTCAGTTTCCAACACCTCTAAATCAAGTCGGTAAATTTGAAAAAAACAATCCAACTGTTAGTATAAACGTATATGGACTTAACAAGAATAATGAGGTGTATCCTCTGAAAGTGGGTAAGACTGAGAAGAAAGATCACATAGATTTGTTGTTATTTTCTAACAATGTAGGAGTAAGCCACTATTGTTATATTAATAATTTTTCTAGATTAGTACGTGTACAAATGACAAAACATGAAGTAAAGGCAGCTTTTTGTAAAAGTTGTTTAAAACATTTTCAAGGCTTACGTGCTAAAAAACTGTTAAAAAAACATAGAAAAGACTGTGTTCCTAACAAACCCGTAAAGGTTGTTATGCCTCATCTTACAGATAATGAGGATGATCCTACTTATTTATCTTTTAATAACTTTCATTTTAAGTATAAAGTACCTATAGTATGTTATTGTGATTTTGAGTCTATTCTAAAAAAACCTAGCTCTGAAGAATGTAACAAACAATCTCAACATGTAACAGTAAAAGAAATACATGAACCAATGAGCTTCTGTGCATATTTTGCTATCAACGAAAATATGTTACCACTAGAAATTGTAAACAGTTTGCCTAATGAGCCCTATCTCTATCGAGGTCCTAATGCCGGTTTAAAATTTGTAGAGTACATTAAATCTATAGCAAATCTGATTGGTGATTTGTTAAATGTAAACGTACCCATGTTACCTCTTACTAGGGAAGAAAGTGATAGATTTAAGTCAGCCACCCACTGTGAATGTTGTAACACAGAATTTAGTGAGGCTCTTAATGCTCCTTGTAGAGACCATTGTCACTTAACTGGTAAATTCAGAGCTGTGTTATGCGGTTCTTGTAATTTAAAAAGACAAGATCAAAAATCTCTTCCCGTTATAATTCACGGTAGTTCTAATTATGATACTCATTTTATTATTAAACATTTAGGACTTGATCAAAATAAAGTTGATGTTGTTCCTAACACCAAAGAGAAATACATTTCTTATGTAAAACACACAGATAGTGGTATTAAATTAAGATTCATAGATAGCTTTAGGTTCATGGCAAGTAGTCTAAGTTCTTTGGTTAAAAATTTGAAAAAATGATCAATTTATTCACACAAAAATGTTTTTTCGTGATGAAGACTTGTGTCTTGTAACGAGAAAAGGAGTGTATTCATATGAGTTTACCGATAGTTGGGAGAAACTTGATGTAACTCAACTCCCTGCTAAAGCGCAATTTTATAATAGTATGGGTTTAAGCGAAATATCGGACACGGACTATGAACATGCTGAAAAAGTATGGAATACATTTAACTGTCAAACCCTCGGTGATTATAGCGATTTGTATCTGAAAACCGATGTGTTGTTACTCTGTGATGTATTTGAAAACTTTAGATTAGTTTGTATAAATAATTATGAATTAGATCCAGCACATTATTTTACCTTACCTAGTCTTACCTTTGATGCTATGCTAAAGTATACTAAAGTTGAACTTGAGCTGATTCATGATTATGATATGTATATGTTTATCGAAAAGGGAATAAGAGGAGGAATTACCCAATGTGTTAAACGCTATGCAAAAGCTAACAATAGTTATTTAGGATCATCTTTTGATGCTGGTAAAGATGTTAGTTTTCTTACTTACATTGATGCAAATAATTTGTATGGTTTTTCAATGTCTCAACCAATACCGAAAGAAAACTTTAGATGGTTAAAAAAGGGAGCGATAAAACATTTTGATGTTATGACAAAGCCTGATGAAGGAGAAAATGGTTACATTCTAGAGTGTGATCTATCTTATCCACAACATCTTCATGAGGAACATAATGATTTACCTTTTCTCCCTGAAAACAAACGTCCTCCAGGATCAAAACAGATCAAGCTGTTAACAACATTAACGGATTAAAAATATATGTTTGTCATTATTTAAACTTAAAACAAGCTTTGCAAAACGGTCTTGTGTTGAAAAAGATTCATAGAATTCTAAAGTTTTCCCAGAGTTGTTGGTAAGGGAACCGTGTAACCAAAAAATCGAAAAATTGTCAATTTTCAGGTTATAATTTAAAATAATTCTACTCTTTTTCCTGTTTAAAATGATGTATAAATTATAAAAATATGATAAGTATAAATGCTTGAAACAATTTTTTGAAGTTTGCTATACACTGAGAAATTTTCCTCATGGAGTAGTCGTGAGCAGCAAAGTTGTGTGTTTGTTATAGTAAGATATATTATAATCAAGACACATCTCTATGCCTTTAGATTTGTTAGTCTTTGGTGTAGTTTAACATAACAAAACTACTGACATTCACTATTGGTCGTCTGCACAGCTGATCACATATTGCAATTACATTATTTACATTTTAAAATAAGATAAGACCATATCTGGTCGTGGCCGCCTAACCAATGTTGCCGTTACCAAATTACAAACCTTTTATGGCCTTGCTATAATAAGGAACACTAACAAAACTTTAGAAGATATGAAGCAGGAAATATGGGCTGGCTTTTTCCATGTGATATCATCTAACGATAAACCAAGCCATGGGCTGTGTCCTAAAGGAGAATCATCATGGTGTAAATATCAGCAAAATAAAGAAAAATATGACCATACTTCACATTTTCATCTGCCTGAAGCTATCATGGAGGTTCTAAAGCCTATATACAAGGATCTAGCTGCACCTGATTTACTAAAAAAAATGCTTGCATGGAAAAAGCCAGAACCCCAATGAATCCTTCAACAATGTAGTATGGAACCGAATTCCGAAGAATACATTTGTTCAACTAAAAACACTTCAACTGGGAGCTTATGATGCAGTTAGTGCCTTCAACAAAGGAAACATCAGCAAGTGCTTCGTTCTGAATAATTTGGGCCTTCAAGTTGGAAAACACTCTGCAAAAGTATTCAAAACCTTTGATGACCAGCGCATATGGAGAGCGGATCGACTAAATGCAGAAATTCAAAAAAAAGCCAGACAGTCAAAACAACTATCTAAAAAGAAACTGGAGGAGTTGTATGCTGAGGAAGAGGGGCCAGACCAACCATCATATGCATCTGGATCGTATTAAATAAATAGGTAATATCAAAAATTCTCTTTGTTTTCTTTCTTTTGCGTTTTCCGAAAGTTTACTTTTTTATTATGTATGTACCTTTTTCTCAGCAACCATACAAGATATCAAGATACAGTATTTTTTGTTGTGTTTGTCTTATAGCCTTCTACATTTTTATAACTTTTGGTTGTTGTAAATTATACCTAAGCATTTTTTACAAAATTAAAACATATTTTCTTAAAATAATTTTGTTTACACTTACAAAAAAAATTAACAAAACTCCTACTATGAACCAATTATTACAAAAAGTTATAAATGTGTACAAAAAGGTGTATAGTACATAGGGTAAAAATTTCAAGCACACATTTTTTATAGTTTTTGAGAAAAAAGTACATAAAGTTGGCAAAATTAACATGGGAAGGATAGAGGTTACGTGGTCCCCTAACCTTACATAGATTTTAATACTAAAAAACGAAAAGAATCAAAAAACGATTTTGAGAAAAGAATTTTACAAATTACTAAACAATGCAATGTTTGGAAAAACAATTGAAAACATTAGGAAAAGAATTGATTTAGAACTAGTTACTAATAGCAAAAGAGTAGATAAGTTAGTTTCAAAGCCTAATTTTAAGAATAGAATAATATATGGTGAAAAATATTGCAGCTATTGAGCTATCCAAAGATAAGATTTGTTTTAACAAACCAATTTATGTAGGATTCACTGTCTTGGAGTTGTCCAAACTTCACATGTATAACTTTCACTACAAACATTGTAAAACCTTTTTATGGTAACAAACAAATCAACATTTTATATCTTGATACAGATTCTTTTTTGTATGAAGTATTTACTGAGGACTTGTATGAAGACTTTGAGAATCCTATTCTAAAGCAACACCTCGACTTATCCAACTATCCTTTTGATCATAAGTGTTTTGATGCATCTAACAAAAAAGCATTAGGCAAATTTAAAGACGAATGTACAGGGATTCCAATTGTAGAGTTTGTAGGTTTACGACCTAAACTTTATGCCTACCGCACAACAAATGATGATTATTTACAAGAATCCAATAATCTAAGATTGAAAAAAGCTAAAGGAATTTCAAAGACTGTCGTGGATAAGACTATAGTTTTTCAAAACTATTTAGATTGTTTGTTTAAAAATGAAAATATGAGAAGAGATGTAAGAACTTTTCAATCAAAGAAGCACAATGTAAAAACTGTAGTAATTAACAAGTTAGCTTTAAGTAATAAGGATGATAAGAGATATGTTTGTCCAAACAACATCAACACCCTAGCATATGGTCATTATAGCTTGTAAGTTCTTGACTTGTCATTTTGTGCTTGTTATTGTGAGAATAAACAGCTTTTTAATCAAAAACTTTGTTTTTAATTCACAACCTTTTCATATATGACATACGCTTGTATGTTTCTTTCAAGGTGATTAGAAAAAGGAAAGAAGAAAAAATCGAAATAGAGTAACATGTTCCTTTATTGATAAATACAGAAATCTACATAATTTTTTTTAACAATACCAGACAATGGTAAATATTGTTTTAACTAACTTTTTTTTAGAAGATGCAGAGGTTGAGTTAAACACCAAGCCCATAGTTATTTTCCTCCTTTCTCTCTAATGTGAACGCGTAAATTAATGTTTTCACCTCTGAAATTAATTAAATCTCCGTTCTGATCTTCTAGTTTTATGTTAAATTCTGATAAATTATTTTGTTTGTAAATTGGAAGATATTGTACTGATTCAGGTCTTTCAACAATTTTAAATCCAGGTCCAACCACTGGATAAAATTCATGTAATACGTGTCCTTCGATTCCGTCTCTATATGAACCTCCTACAATATTACAAGTGATTCGTATGATATCAACTTTGTTAATGGCCACTTGACTTGATGATACATGCCATTTATTTGCATCCAATATCTTGATATCTTTATCTATAAACCCAAGTAACGAACCTAAATTGTGAGGTTTCGAAACGTCTATTCTCTTAGAACACCATATTTCACTTTTAAGTGTATTGTTGTTTGCTTTTAACTTGAATGTTGTAGTCGGATCTATTTCTTTCAATTTATTGTTAATATACTTATGAATGTCTTCTATTTCATAAGATCCTGTTGGAAGAGATATTGTATTGGAGCCGATGTAAAGTACGTTATTGATATTTTCTTCAATATTGGGAATTGAATTGTAAGTCATTAAATCCAAAAAACCCATTTCCCAGTCATTATATCTTGATAAATCTAAAGGAGGAAACAACGTACACTTGAGATCAGACGATCTTCCTGTAACACAAATCATTTCTTCACGAAACAAAAAGTCTAAACACAAATGACCGCAGTTAAAAGTATTTTCCTTCTGCCTCGGAAAGTAATTGTATTTGATTGTAACGTGATGGGGTCCACTGTTAAAATAATCCTCTAACTCGGTCGGCGGTCTTAAATTACCAAAACTGTCAAAGTATTCTACGTTATATCCACGTTTCACATAACATACCCAATGTGTACCTTTTCCATTTATACTATCTAAATTAACAACTGCAGATTCATTATCGTTAATTTTAGGCGGTAACAGGTCTCTCATAAATACTCCTCTAAAGTATGGTAACTTTAGAAGCTTAGCACATTTTTAAAATGTCAAACTGTGATAGCGGTTTACTTGGAAGCTCATCTATTATTTTCGATGAATATTTTTTTTTTTTAATCCTGATCCGGAATGAACAATATTCAACTTGATAACAATATTTATTTATTTTTTCACTACAACGTTTTTTTTGACAATACAGGTTCTAATTCAAGTAGTTCTTCAATGATTGAGTTGATTTCATTTGAATGACCTGTGTTCCCTGCTTGTTGAGATGCTAATAATAACCTCAATCGATCTACAAGTTCATTTGGATCGTCAAAATAGACATAATTAGGTGCGGTGTTTGTTAAATTAATACCGCTCCCGGTAGCTTCTTTATTTACCAAATCAGAATATGTTGACATGTGATGCTCTTCAAGTGTTGGTACTCGATTAATCAGAGGAGCAATTATATTTTTATATTTACTTCCTCTGTTAGATCTAATTTTTCCTGTTGCTGAATAATTCACTCTATAAACGTTAGTTTCTCTCAAAATGTCAGCATATGCATTTAAATCCTCTTCAGTATAAATATAATCGTTTGGAATGTTCATAACTATTAATTCATAAAGACCGGGTGTACCTTTATATCTTTTTCCATCTATTAAAATATCATCAACATGAATATCTATTCGTTTGTCTCCTATCATCCAAGAATCACCATCGATTCGAATACCATAATTATGGTCTAGAGTTTTACCTCCTTGTATAAGTTTTAGAAAATAATCTCTAGCAATTTTCCCCTTAAACTCACGTTCTACAAATTCCTTTGCAAGTTTTTTTTTCCTTGGGGTGTTTTTAATAATTCCTGTCCAGTTGTTGACTCGTATACCATTTCCTCGTCAAATTGCTTTGGCGGCGGTGGTGTATTCATTTCAATATCGTTATTATCATTTGTTAATTCAGTTTCCATATAAGAATCATGACTTGCTAATCGTTTTGCAGAAGGAAGCTCTTCACTATTACCATCATCATATTCATAATCACTCTCATAATCAGGTTGAGTTGGAAGATTTAGGCGAGGCTTTCTCTTAACTCCTTGAGGATGTTGAGGTAAGTAACGTTTCGCAGGTGTTTCTTCATGGTCTTCTAAACTTTTCCTCTTAAGTTCTTTCTTAACTTCTTGTTGTTGTTGTTGAAGCTGTTCACCCTCCTCAACTAGTTTTTTGTAACGGTTCTGATATTGGTTTTAATTTGTTTTTCCACATATCTTCAGTTTCTATAAGGTCACGTTTAAGTGTTCTATGTTTTCGTTTTATATTTTTCCGGAGTTCTTTAATTTCTTTGATAATATCTTCTTTTGTTTTGTTAATTTTTTCATTCTCAATTGGTTCACATTGATCGTCCTCTGCTGCTTTACTCTCCATCTTTACTCCTTGATCGTCAAACATCGACTGAAGGAGTAAATGAAATGCAAAACGATTTGTAACCTCTCCCTTTATAGTGTTACAAACGTATCAAATCCTGATCGATAACGTCCTTTATTAACTTGACTTTCTCTATCGATAACAATAAATTTATTGTTTCCTTGATCCCATACCCTAAAGCAAATAGTTTTAAATGTATCGAAACTCATGTCAGGGTTTACATGATCATGGTAGATATGTTGCAAGTTACGATCATCTTGTTTGAAAACAACTATAAAATTAGCATTATCACGTACCAACTGTTTTGGAATGTAACTGTACGTTTGACAAATATAAAACGTATCAACATCATTATGTCTTCCCATGGAGAAGTAATTTTTTTATATTAGTTTGTTTACCACAAGCTACATCATCAAAAATCATTATGGAATTTCGGTTTCACTTCACTTGGGTGTGGGACTTCATCGTTGTCTGAAAACGAAAAGTATCCAATTTCAGGAAGTTTTTTTAACACACATTCCAAAAACTCATACATTGATTGATACAATGATTTCGAGAATATATAAATATTCTCAAAAAACAGACCTTGCGGAGAAAATAATAAATTTAACATTAAGTTCGTTTTTCCGCAGTTGAAAGGACCGCAAATTATACATCTTATAGAATTAGGTAATAATTTACCATGATGTTTTTTGTATTCTGAATTCTTCTCCTTTATTATCATATCTAAATTTATAACAGAAAAATTATTTTTTTTGTTTTTCAAACTTCATTATAGAAGATTTACTTTATCAATCCAACTGTCATGTGATTTATCAAATCCTAACCAACGCACTAAAACTTTATCACCTTTTTTCCTAACAATCTTTTCTACTAAATACGTGTCTTTGTAATTGGTTTTGCTTAGTTCCTCTTGATAGAATCCTCCTTTAATGACATTTCCTTTATCATCTCTTAATATATATGTAATAGGTTTCGTTAACTGTACTTTATATACAGTATATATTTCATTGCTCCATTGAGGAAAATAACCTTTAGTAAACACTTTAGATTTTTTGCTTACTCTAACTGGATCACCAACTTTGAATCTTTGTTTTAACTGAGGAGTTTTACGGGTTTTAACAATCCTTAATAAAATATCTCTCTCATTTAGATTTGTTACATCAACAGGTTTGACTCCTATAGTTCTGTGAACAGTATTGTTATATACGTTTACAAGCTTTGGTAATAAACCGAGCCAGCGGTAACTACCTTGTTCACTAAACGCTCTCCACATTTTACTTTTCAGTGTGCGGTTAAACCTTTCAACGATTACAGCTTTTTTATCTGAGAATGTATGATAATGATTTATGTTATACTTATTTAGTAACGATTTAACTCTAGAATTGAACCATTCAGTTCCCTGGTCAGTCTGAAAATGTTTCATAGGATATTTTAATAATATTGGTTTTAGAGCTTTCTCAATTTCAATTCCCATTTTAGTCTTCAACGGTATATCAATTGCAAATTTACTGAAACAATTAATAATTGTCATTATATATTTAAAACCCTTATTTTCTTTTTGAAATGGAATCATTTCCACTAAATCTGCTTGATATAGATCATTAATACCCTTAAGTTCAACATGACGAGTATGAAAATTCCTACGTGCTTGTTTATGCAATTCTCTTGCAATACCAGCTCTAACAGCTAATGTATTCATCATGAGTTATACTCTGGTAGTGAAAAATAAAAACAACAATATATCATGATATAGTGTTTTATTTGACAAGTTCACAGAAAGGTGATGCTCTCTTGTGTTCTTCTTGCGGATTGTCTTCCGTGCGGACTGACTCCACTGATCCAAAGTAACACCGCAGCTAACGCAGGTAGTCGAATCACCAGTTCCAATGTAGTAAAACCCGGTGCTCACCATTTCTTCTATTGCAGGATATGATTTAGGCCACATCATAAAAGTCTCTTTCATAACCTTCTCAGTTTCAGCAACAGACCTTTTGTACTTGCAATAGTTGTTATAATCCTCCTTTATAAATTTACTCAGGTCACAATCTGGATTGTTGATTTTATGAACGAAATTTAAATGTCTAATAGTTAGTCTGGTGCTGTCTGACTGCCATCCGCATCCGCAGCAAATAACATTCTCAAAATACTTTGTCCGATAAAATCCAGAGTTTGTTAAGTCCTTTTTAGTACAGTTGAAAATGTTACAACAGCCATTAACGGTATCTACTGACATTGTTGTTGTTGTTAGAACAGCGCACGTACTAAAGACTATTACAAAAGAACAATTATTAAAAATACATTTGTTATCTATGAACTTTGAACAGATAATGATGTCATAACTTTATTTAAACAGTACGTACAATGTCTTTTCTTAACGTTATGCGGGTAGTGTTCTTTACATGTCATGCTTAAGACAATGTCTATATCACATTTCAAATTGCTGGGTAGTTTATCATATATATTTTCCACATCCTCAGAATGATTTACAATGAAATGTTTTGGGATAAACTTGACCATACCAGCTGACATATGTTTGTATCCTTTTTGAAAACACTCCTTAAAGGCTAAATTGACATTTTCCATTTGTTTCTCCACAAGCTTTTGTGCATTGAACCATTGCAACAATACATGTACATTAATATAAGCACAATTGTGTGGACTGTGATTAAAACTACATTCTTTCATCGAACTCGGTTGTACAAATTGAGATCTCAAAATAGACAAATTGGGACAACCGAGATCTTTTATATTAATAACATTAACACAAAAATCTGACAGTAAACTAGTTATAAACTTTTGTTTTTCGTTTCCCTTCACATACACATTTCCGTTTATTTTAACATTTGAAAATATATCTTTCATTGAATTATACTCTGTAAAACCAGATCCCCAATACAGTCCATGGTATTGTCTCTCCAACCACAGCACCTGTTTTTGTATTTGTGGTGTGAGTTCATGAAAATTACACGGTGGCTGAAATAAATGGAGCTCATATATTTGTGCATCAGTTGAAATAAGAGCAAGTTCTTTTACTATAAATTCATTGTTACTATTTTTAAAACCCTTGAAAATCTATTATGAACTCCATCTTCTTCTTCTTCTTCTAGTGATGAGCTGTAAAATCACGTGGTTCTCTGACGTCAATAGACTGCTTCACCATTTGTCGGAATCCATTTTTCTCTAATAAAAAAAAAAGAAATAATTAATAACAAATAAGTGTTACTTACACTAAATATTATTCTAAGTAAAGTTGATTTTTAATCTTTTATACTTTTAGAAAGCGTAAGATTGTAAACAATTGTTATTTTACATCTTTAACGTTTTTTTTTTTTTTCAATATTTAAAATAAAACAACTGTTAAACAGAGAACTTACGTTAACACCGCAAGGTTTCCGTTCTATGCTCAACAGCACTAAGTATATTATTTACAGACTTGTAATTCTTTAAAGTGTAATAGAAAACTTGTGTTAACACCGCAAGGTTTCCATTTTCTATCACACTGACTATAAAGTGAATTTTTATTAATATTTTTAACATAAAACAACTGTTAAACAGAGAACTTACGTTAACACCGCAAGGTTTTCCGTTCTATGCTCAACAGCACTAAGTATATTATTTACAGACTTGTAATTCTTTAAAGTGTAATAGAAAACTTGTGTTAACACCGCAAGGTTTCCATTTTCTATCACACTGACTATAAAGTGAAAGATTACTAATTACTTGTTAAGTGAGAAGCGGACGAGTAGAAGTCGAAAATTGAACTTGATCAACTCTCTGAGGAGGAGAACGCTATATACCCATCCAGAAATGACGTTTGAGGTTAAAGGCGAACACGTGTTGATAGAAAGTTGCAGTTTTAAACATTCTAAAGGTTTAAGGTGACCACGTGTCGACAAAATGTAGTAAACAAGGGTAAATAGAGGACAAATAGCGCTTCGTTTAAAATTAAATTGGTTGTTAGATAAAACATTTATCAGAGGTCAGGTCAATTGATATCAAAGCTTAGTATAATGAATATTATACCAATCATCTTCTGTCTTTATTGGGACGTTAACACAAATAAAATTAATACCTCAGTAAAAAGTTATATTTATATAAAACATATATACATAAAATTGTTTTTCTAGTAAATCTTCTGAACTGTTGATTATTTCTGCTCTTCTAACTTTATTAAGACTTAGACACCACGTCTTAAAATTCCTTTTCTTCTCCGACAGTAACATCTTCGACTTCTATATTTGGGTGACTTCACTTCGTACAATTCCTTGTTTCTTAATTCAGCATCATATTCTAGGACACGAATTGTTGTATTCAATCTTGAGATTTCATTATTTAACTGTCCTATTCTATCGATGTATTCCTCAATGTCTTTTTGTAAAGATTCTTTAACATATGCGCAATCATCAGCTTGCAGACAACAGTCATTTGTTTCATTTAAAATTTCAAGTGTGGTCGTGTCATCACTATAGTTGTCTTCATTAAATGTAGAGTCGTTTTCGTCAAAAGAAAACGTTTCATCACCTTGTTCTGACGGGGCATCATTCATAGTCTCTTCATTAAAAAATGACAACGATTCTTCTCCATCAGATCCACTAGTTGTCTCTTGGCTACTAACATTGAAATAGTTCAAAGTGAACAACGCTTGATGGGGAGATTTAGGTGAGTAATGTAAATCTATCCTTGTTCTGTTTGATATTGCGTGAGCTACAAGTGTACTTCCATTACCCCAGTGTTGTGAAGAGAAATTTTGTTGACTGTACACAACACTCAAAACATAAAGGAAGATTACATATGGCATTGTTACCGACATGATTAACACACATAATAATAATAATAATAAATCAATAGCGAGTCAATCCATTTATATTCTTACAAAATGCATATTAAGCAGAAAAATATAACTCGAAACACTCTCGAGTCAATCGTACTATAGTTAGAAGAATTGTTTTTTTTTTTTTTTTTTTTTTTTTTTTTTTTTTTTTTTTTTTTTTTTTTTGGATATCGTTGCATTATATTATTCATCACCTAGTTTTAAAGAGAAAAAAACCTTATCGGTCTAATGGACTGGTTGGCAGACGCCTGACAGTGATATCAACTTCAATGACCTAGAGGTGAAGAATTCGCGATACGAACCGGCGCGTGCCGATAACGAAACGTAAACAATAGTAGCGACCTCGCGGGCTTATCTAATTGTTATTTAATTGAGGTCAATTGCTTTTTAATTGGGGTCAAGGTTATCTGGCACGTGCTTATCTTAAAATATGCGGAAATGTCAAAGGTTATCACTGATAAGGACCCCCCGCAGAGAGATAACAGGGGTCAAAGGTCCTGTCCCAGAACCTACACTTTATAACTACTACTATCTCATAATATTCTTATACATTTGAAGGTTAGCTTGGAAAACATATGACTTCAATCAAACTTAATTTAATTTGTAAACTACAGTAATTCTACGACTAACTCAAATCTAAAGTTAACGGGATACAATGATTGTAAGATTACACATTGTAATATCAAAACTAAATTAACAATATTTTTAAATGGAACTGATATTGCCTTAATTAAAAAATTCTTCAGCAGGGTGTAACACCTGGTGTTGGACGCGATGCTTTAAGTTATATCTGAAGTTTTTTCAATGTCCGGAAATATTTTAATTCATTGGGGAGCCTATTATACAGTCTTAATACGCATAACGACTTCCTCGTTCGTAATGAAAAATGCCGGGAACCGGATAGTAGTAGGCGAAGTATTTCATGTCTCATACCGATGTTGTACTGCGTTGAAATTAACGCAGGTTAGTCTTGTAACGACAAAATATTCAGAGAATGTAGAATACATTTGAGGGTCAGAATTCTGTTTGGAATAAAATGTGACCTAAAATTCTAAGGCCCAGCCGAAACATAACTCTAACTATTCGTTTTTGAATTTTAAATAATTTATCCGAATCACTCCAAAGAACTCCACCATACCTGTATATCAGATGCAAATAAGAATAATATACAGTTTTTAAGTAAAGTAAAGTAATTTCTTATTTTACAAGGTAAAGTTAAGGCTGAAAAGGGGACTTAACCTGGGGACCAACGGCTTAAAGGTGACTTCCGAACCACCACCAATGGCCGGGCAGGCGGGCTGCTTGCAAGGACAGGATCGCTCAGCGGCCACCCATCCAAGCAGCAGCCACGCTCGACGTTGCTTGATTCGGTTATCTTGCGATAACTGTCGTACCCGTTACACTGCACAATTGGAAGTAGGAGGGGACAGAGAAACGGACTTACAGATAAGGAAAGAACTTTCAGAGAAAAGCATGCAGAACTCAGTTTACATACTTCTCCAGTTAACACGACTGTCCACTAAGAGTCCCACACATTTTGAGGAAGAAGCCATAGTGGACTGATATTATTAATCACTCTCTTCCATTTAATTTATCCTTTGCCCTGTTGCTAGCTGTTGCAGTACTAGCAGGAGACTTACCAGGCAACAACAGCCAGCCCAGGAGAAAAAGGTTCGAAGTGGAGCGCTTCATTAAGGTAAGTCTCAACCTGTGTATTTAAAAATGTGAAATAGAAATTACGTCAGACCGTGGTTAACCAGCAAAAGGCTATTTTTAAGTCTAAAAGTAATAGGTACATTGGGTAATATCCATAAAGATTATTTAATGCCCTAAAACCCATGCCTTATATTTTATATGAACATTGTTTTTTAACTGTTTTGAAAAATCAGAGAGAACGTAGTAAAATATATTATTAAATCACGACTGTGGCAAAATGTTCATATTTTGTTTAAAATCCACTGTAAACTCAATCCACTTAAAAAGCATTAGCACTTCTTTGTTTATTCAATGTACAATGCAAGAGGTTCGGAAATGTAAGAAATCCAAATCGTTACACCAATTATTCCGGTTTAGAACGCTTTTCCAACAATGTCTATTTTACCTGCAAGGATAGGTAACATTCCAATATTATTATGTTGTATTTAAAAATGTTTAAATTTGAATAATTCATTGGGAGACAGACTGTGTGCATTAGATTGTTTACGGGTTTCCTTGTAAACCGTAAAAAAAGGCACATTATTTCTCTTCATTTGATGAACCTTACATAATCACATCGTTTAATATTGTAAATGCGAAGGTGAATTTTTCACGCTTTGACGCCTAAGCTATTCAACTGATCTGACAAATGTTACATGGAAATTTTAAGGGTCCCTGGGATTTAGGCATAATTCGATTTTAAAATCCCTTCAGGCAATACCCCACTGGTTTTTAAAGTTACAAAAATCCTCATACGAATTTATTGGTTCAATCGCATGTTATTAATTAATTGAAAGAGTCTATTACATGTAATCTACTGTTGTATGTAAACCTTGTATTTTGACAAAATTATCACGTGTTAAAATTAATTTAATTCCGATTTGAAATGTGTGTCTATTTATATTTATCAACCCATAGGGAAACTTGAAATTACCACTTGTAATTAATTCAAACTTTTCTCCAGATATGAAACTCAATTTAATGAACAAAATCTGAATTTATCATCTGATAAGACACCTCGAGAAATATTTCATATGTAGAAAAAACATTTTTACACTAAACTTAATATCTACAAAGACAAGAATCAGTTTTATAACGGCGTAAGTCCAACCATGGAATTTGGATGTGAACCACTGAAGGCTATCATTCATACACATACAATTTCTCTTTTCTTTGCCGTTTGATTGTCTGTTGTTCTATTTGTCAATAATTAAATCAGCTACATACTTGGAATTTTACATTAAAACGACTGATACACGACACGTGTTGTGGCGTACTCCTACCTTGTAACAGTTTGGTAACACTGGTGACTTCTTGATCTAACTCTTGTGCAGGTCAACTGGTATGCAGCTTACGCTCACTGCAGGTACCATGGGGATCGCCGGGCCTTATCCCTTTTAACAGTTGGTAACACTGGTGATATCTAGATCTCCTGTGCAGGTCAACTGGTATGCAGCTTACGCTCACTGCAGGTACCATGGAGGTCGCCTGGCCTTATACCTTGTAACAGTTGGTACCACTGGTGTTATCTAGATCTCCTGTGCAGGTCAACTGGTATGCAGCTTACGCTCACTGCAGGTTCCATGGAGGTCGCCTGGCCTTATACCTTGTAACAGTTGGTGACACTGGTGATATCTAGATCTCTTGTGCAGGTCAACTGGTATGCAGCTTACGCTCACTGCAGGTACCATGGGGATCGCCCGGCCTTATCCCTTTTAACAGTTGGTAACACTGGTGATGTGTAGATCTAACTCTTGTGCAGGTCAACTGGTATGCAGCTTACGCTCACTGCAGGTACCATGGAGGTCGCCTGGCCTTATACCTATGTAACAGTTGGTACCACTGGTGTTATCTAGATCTCCTGTTCAGGTCAACTGGTATGCAGCTTACGCTCACTGCAGGTACCATGGGGATCACCTGGCCTTATACCTATTAACAGTTGGTAACACTGGTGATATCTAGATCTAACTCTTGTGCAGGTCAACTGGTATGCAGCTTACGCTCACTGCAGGTACCATGGGGATCGCCTGGCCTTATCCCTATTAACAGTTGGTAACACTGGTGATATCTAGATGTAACTCTTGTGCAGGTCAACTGGTAGGTATGCAGCTTACGCAACTGCAGGTACCATGGGGATCGCCTGGCCTTTAACCTTTTAACAGTTGGTAACACTGGTGATATCTAGATCTAACTCTTGTGCAGGTCAACTGGAAGGTATGCAGCTTACGCTCACTGCAGGTACCATGGGGATCGCTTGGCCTTAAACCTTTTAACAGTTGGTAACACTGGTGATATCTAGATGTAACTCTTGTGCAGGTCAACTGGTAGGTATGCAGCTTACGCAACTGCAGGTACCATGGGGATCGCCTGGCCTTATCCCTTTTAACAGTTGGTAACACTGGTGATGTGTAGATGTAACTCTTGTGCAGGTCAACTGGTAGGTATGCAGCTTACGCAACTGCAGGTACCATGGGGATCGCCTGGCCTTATCCCTTTTAACAGTTGGTAACACTGGTGATATCTAGATGTAACTCTTGTGCAGGTCAACTGGTATGCAGCTTACGCTCACTGCAGGTACCATGGAGGTCGCCTGGCCTTATACCTTGTAAACAGTTGGTACCACTGGTGTTATCTAGATCTCCTGTGCAGGTCAACTGGTATGCAGCTTACGCTCACTGCAGGTGCCATGGAGGTCGCCTGGCCTTATACCTTGTAACAGTTGGTACCACTGGTGTTATCTAGATCTCCTGTGCAGGTCAACTGGTATGCAGCTTACGCTCACTGCAGGTACCACGGAGGTCGCCTGGCCTTATACCTTGTAACAGTTGGTACCACTGGTGTTATCTAGATCTCCTGTGCAGGTCAACTGGTATGCAGCTTACGCTCACTGCAGGTACCACGGAGGTCGCCTGGCCTTATACCTTGTAACAGTTGGTACCACTGGTGTTATCTAGATCTCTTGTGCAGGTCAACTGGTATGCAGCTTACGCTCACTGCAGGTACCACGGAGGTCGCCTGGCCTTATCCCTTGTAACAGTTGGTAACACTGGTGTGTATCTAGATCTCTCTGTGCAGGTCAACTGGTATGCAGCTTACGCTCACTGCAGGTACCACGGAGGTCGACTGGCCTTATACCTATGTAACAGTTGGTAACCACTGGTGATGTGTAGATCTAATCTCTTGTGCAGGTTAACTGGTATGCAGCTTACGCTCACTGCAGGTACCACGGAGGTCGCCTGGCCTTATCCCTTGTAACAGTTGGTAACACTGGTGATGTGTAGATCTAACTCTTGTGCAGGTCAACTGGTATGCAGCTTACGCTCACTGCAGGTACCATGGAGGTCGCCTGGCCTTATACCTTGTAACAGTTGGTACCACTGGTGTTATCTAGATCTCCTGTGCAGGTCAACTGGTATGCAGCTTACGCTCACTGCAGGTACCACGGAGGTCGCCTGGCCTTATCCCTTGTAACAGTTGGTACCACTGGTGTTATCTAGATCTCCTGTGCAGGTCAACTGGTATGCAGCTTACGCTCACTGCAGGTACCACGGAGGTCGCCTGGCCTTATCCCTTGTAACAGTTGGTAACACTGGTGATGTGTAGATCTAACTCTTGTGCAGGTCAACTGGTATGCAGCTTACGCTCACTGCAGGTACCACGGGGATCGCCTGGCCTTATCCCTTGTAACAGTTGGTAACACTGGTGATATCTAGATCTAACTCTTGTGCAGGTCAACTGGTATGCTGCTTACGCTCACTGCAGGTACCATGGAGGTCGCCTGGCCTTATCCCTTGTAACAGTTGGTAACACTGGTGATATCTAGATCTAACTCTTGTGCAGGTCAACTGGTACGCAGCTTACGCTCACTGCAGGTACCACGGAGGTCGCCTGGCCTTATCCCTTGTAACAGTTGGTAACACTGGTGATATCTAGATCTAACTCTTGTGCAGGTCAACTGGTATGCAGCTTACGCTCACTGCAGGTACCATGGGGATCGACTGGCCTTATCCCTATTAACAGTTGGTAACACTGGTGATGTGTAGATCTAACTCTTGTGCAGGTCAACTGGTACGCAGCTTACGCTCACTGCAGGTACCACGGGGGTCGCCTTGCCGTCATCGAGTCAAAGGAACAGAATGAGCAGGTCAAAGAGGCGATACTGAAGACGAGTAAGTCCTGAACTATTCTATATAGTGAAATTATCTTCTATCAATCAATCACAATAATATAATAGGTTTTAAACTGTGCACTTTTATATTTCAATACAACTGCTAGAGAGGAGGTGATTTCTGTGTTCAGAGTGCGCTATATAAAAGAAATGTCTTTTTATTACAACTGCACATGATTAATTGATTTATTGTTTACAAAGTGTTCCTGATGTTGGTAGATTTGTTGTTTTTTGTTTGTATAACTTATTAAGATACACAATTAACTAGACGACTACGTGTCTAAAATAACAGAAGGTTTTCTTCTACGTAAAGGTTAACGTTAGTTCAACCTCTAGTTCTGACAGGTGTATTGTGTAGATGAAAGCGCGCAAAGACATACATTGTCATGTCATCACTTCTTGTTCTTACAATACATGATAGGCTAACTTCAACATAACCGATTCAAGTTTAGGTACATCAGGATGGGCGATTTTCACCTATAACCTTTCAAATTTCTCGCCGACATAATTATTAAAAAAGCATTGTCCACAAATTGACAATATTGACAGTTGAGAGTGACCCACCAGTGAAATTGACTTGAACACAGAACAGTTCTATTCCGACTATATTTGTTAACATTTCGCCGAGTAGAAACTGTCTGCTTTTCAATGATAACTGAAAATTTGAAAATTTTCCCTCAGTAGATTTCTCATTTATGTATGCAAGTAGAAGAAATTACGTTATCAAATTAAAAACCGTAGCACTAAATATTCAGTGGAATATTAATGTATATTTTGTATACTTAACCATAAACAGAAAATGTCACGATGTAATTTTCAAATGGCTGGAAAACATTTATGTGATCTGTTCTCTAGATAAGTCTGCCTTCTAACGTGTATTATGGAATCTCTTTAATCCGTAGAAAGTTTGCCATGCTTTTAAAACATTCAAATCGTCATTGTTTTTGTCTATTTACTACTATTCACACTAAACACACAAGCGCCTGCCATTTGCAACTTTTTAGATTTCACAAATCTAAAAATCTACATCGAATATTACGTATTTAGATCGTAAGTAGAATCCAGATTTTGAAGACCGTATCGAGGCGCATACCTCGTGGTTCATTCATCAATGACGAAACCCATTCTCCCAAAAACTAATTATGCTGACTTCGTTGTACAAATATTTCACTCCAGTATCGTCCAACCGTTACATCGATTGCTATGTAGCGAGCTTGATTCAATATATAAAAAGCAGGAGTACACCAGACTAAAGTAGTCGCTTTACAGGCTTCGATAAGGTTGCCTGCAAAATTCCGAGTCTACAGCTCATTTCATCAGGTTGCACGTATTATACTACGTCACATGTTATCTATATATATATATATATATATATATATATATATATATATATATATATATATATATATATATATATATATAAATGCGAATGTTTGTTTGTATGTTCCGTTATAACTCTGGAACCAATGCACGAAACATCGTGCAATTTTGTACAGTCATTCTACATGTTCCTGGAAGTAACATAGGCATACTTTTAGAGAGGTGGCTGTTTCAAACCTCTTTTCTAAACTTATTTCCTGGAAGTAACATAGGCATATTTTTAGGGAGGTGGCTGCTTCACTGTTGCTGCCAGCTCCATTTCCTCCACACACGCACGCACGCACGCGCGCGCACACACACAAACGCGCGCGCGCGCACACACACACACACACACACACAATTATTAAAATCTGTCATTGTTACATAGTTCCACGACTTGATTCATTGTAAAGATGAAAGGTATAGAATACACAATTATAATTATGAAATTGATAAAAATCTATTTTCAAATTATCAAGCAGTAAAGATATTAATTTTGCAAAAAATTATTGAAATGCGTAGCGAAGCGCGCCGGGTCCGCTAATAATGTTATATTATTGAACTCAGTTTTTTTCCAAATTTATCACTTTAGCGATTTTTTAGTGTTGTCATCGTAGTTACTCAAAAGACCAATACAAAACATTTTGCATTCGCTCACCCAAATCTCATTTAGCCACCATCGTCGTTGGTGCCTATATATAAATTAAGCTTCACGCGAACTATCGAGATAATGTGAGGACAGAAGGACAGAAATGGGATTTTTCCAGTCCCTTTAGTGGTAGGCTTCACTAACGCTCGGCCAATACAACAGTTTTTCCAATACTGGTGGTAGGTTAGAGAAGTACGGACGTGGGCTACAGTAACTATAACTAATGTTTTAAATCTGTTTAAGCAACTGATAGTTTGGAATTAAGAGTACAAATTTTACGTTAAACAAAGACGAAGTCTGAACAAAACAAGAAGGAATAAACTTCGTACGGCCACGTTGTACCCAATGTCAAAGACTCTAAGAACCTAGCTTGACCTTCAGCCAGTGAAAAACGGTCAGGCATAGTCAAGAATTTATTTATTACGCATCACATTTACAATGGTGATAGAAAAATGTAGTATTTGCTAGACGTTTATTGCAAATATTGTTTATATTACGGATATCCTCTATGGGAAATTAAAATTCTTTCTAAATTGTTATCAATATAATCAGAATACAATAAAGACAAAATTAGGTTTAAAACTGAACATGTTATTACATATAATTACTGAACTTGCTTTAGTGCATTATTTTATAGGTAAACCTACTCATCCTCTGAATCGACCCGAATCCCACCCTTCTTTGAAAAGAAGTAAATGACGATTAGGGATAATACTCATAACAATACTCTACTTTTAAAATCCGAAATTCAAGATGTTTCCGGTATATTCACTGAAATGTAAATAATAATAATAATAACTTTTACACGGTGCTAATACCAAATGTTACTTGCTACTACCAAACTATACTTGCTACTATCAAACTATACTTGCTACTATCAAACTATACTTGCCACTACCAAACGATACTTGTTACTATCAAACGATACTTGACGCTATTTTATTTTATTTTACATTTCAACGGACATCTCCATTTTTACAGTTTTGAACAATAATTAAACAATGAAAGTAAACAACTACAGTGACAAATAGAGCAATAACGATTAATAAACTATTTAAGTGACGAAACGGATATAAACTATGAATGACAATAACGTAATTAATTATTAGTGTACCGTGATTTGAACTATGGAAAACAACGAACAATAACAGCAATAAATTAGCACGAAACAATGAGAATAAAACCATGAATAAACAAGAATAGACAAGAATTAACAAGACACAATATATAAATAACAGCAATGAGAGACGTACAGGTAAAGTACAAGAACAAGTGTCTTCCCTCAATATGCAACTACTAGGCAGATAACTCATGCAGACCGGCGATCCTCCTCTTGAGCACTGGTATACTGTCCACAAAAAAGTCAACGATGTCGGCGACGCTATTACCAGAAGTCGGTACATCGTATTGTTTGCTGCGTGGTTGGTGCGATGTTGCTGCTGCCTAGCGAACTATACTTGTTACTATCATGCGAAACTTGCTACTACCACTACAAAACTTGATAGTATCAAAAGACACTTGCTGCTATCAAACTATACTTATTACTATCAAACTATACTTGCTACTTTCAAACTATATCGCTACTATCAAACGATACTTGCTACTACCAAACGATACTTGCTACTACCACTACCAAACGATACTTGCTACTATCAAACGATACTTGCTACTACCAAACTATACTGGCTACTACCACTACCAAACTATATCGCTACTATCAAACTATACTTGCTACTACCACTACCAAACTATACTTGCTACTACCACTACCAAACTATACTTGCTACTATCAAACGATACTTGCTACTACCAAACGATACTTGCTACTACCAAACTATACTTGCTACTATCAAACGATACTTGCTACTACCAAACGATACTTGCTACTACCACTACCAAACTATATCGCTACTATCAAATGATACTTGCTACTACCACTACCAAACTATATCGCTACTACCAAACGGATACTTGCTACTACCAAACTATACTGGCTACTACCACTACCAAACTATACTCGCTACTACCAAACGATACTTGCTACTACCAAACGATACTGGCTACTACCACTACCAAACTATATTTGCTAATACCAAACGGATACTTGCTACTACCAAACGATACTTGTTACTATCAAACTATACTTGCTACTACCAAACGATACTTGCTACTAACAAACTATACGTTTCACATCATTAATTTTATGAATCCACTATTCAAAAACTCGACTTGTGAGTTTATAAAGTTTGTTTGCTAAAATTTGCTTCCTTCTATTATTGTTTCTCTTCCTTCAAGTACACATCTGGAATATTAACAAAAGTTTTGTTTACTTTGTCTATTTCATCTTCAAACTTTCCAGACCTACGGAACGAACAGTTTTGGACATCCGGGACGGACTTTCCTCAGGGACAATGGGTCTGGATGACCTCCGGGAAGCCGTTTTCTGGATTCTCGGACTGGGAGCCTGGAGAACCCTAACAATGCTGGAGACGAGCACTGCCTCCAGTTCTTCGAGAAGGAGAGGAAAGGCTACATGTGGAACGACAAGAACTGTATGGAGCAGATCTTCCCGATTTGCGAATACTTAGAATAATTTTGATATCAATAATGCTTTGTTTTCGTAATAAAATAATCCACAGAAAAACTTTGTTGTTAATAACTATTATGTAGTTTTAAAATATAAACCATAGATTAAATGTGTTGGAATTAATTATATTTCCTTATTAAAATAATCAAAAATGTGTTTTCTACCAAGTTTTAATACAAATTCTCAATCACTTAACAAAAACTATGAGAATCGTTTAATGGTATAATAATTATGAATTCTGCCCAAAACGAGACACGCGAATTGGCCATAATAATTGAAAAAGCGAAAATAATGTTTGAAATCTTTACCAGCAAAGTTCAACTTGATTTCATAGCCAATATTTATATTCTAGTCAAATTAACAATGACATATATGTAGGCTACCCCACATATACGCCTTTAAAGGAAAGCTGTTTCATCAAACAGATCAAAGTATACAGTATGTACTGTATATCCACTAAAAGCAAGAAATTTTAATTTTGTATTATACATTTTGAACGCGCTAATTTAACAGATACTCACCGAGCTGAGACTATAAGATACCGTACATTCTTATTGCAAATTTGGGACTTTATTAACTTAGTAAATCTGAATACACTTAGCTCATTCCACTTCCCACTAATATTATAAATGCGAAAGTTTGAATGTTTGGATATTTGGATGTTTGGAGGTTTGTCCTCGAATCACGCTGAAACTGCTATAGCCTACGGATTGTGCTGAAATTTGGAACAGGTATAGCTTTTGGTCTGAATTAACATTTAGATTGCTTTTTACCACCCATAACACATTCATTTCACCAAATAATGTCGAATTCAAATTGAAACATTAGTTTATTTACATTCGAATTTTATGATAAGAACGAAACGTATTTTGACAGCTGTTCACAGCTATATTTCGACAAACTTTCTGAAACATCTGTTTACATTTGAATGTTATCAATAATAAGTAAAAAGTGCTTGATCGGTAGTGTAATGCATATAGTAAATAAAACATTAATATATAAATTTTACTCCAGTTTGCGCCAGTGACGAATTAAAATCATCTAATGCATTAAATACTGTTATAAAACTAACCTTAATGAACACAGTTACGAATGTTTTCACTTAAGTTACTTTATACTGGCGGGCTTCCTTGACATTATGATATTACAACTAAAACACTATGGCTAATGGAAAAACAGAGAAATGAATACTAACATGCCTCAACGATTCATTATTTCCCTGGCTACAGTCCAAAATACAAGTGTAACGCAAAACTTTAATAACGATTATTTTAGAAAGTTGCAAAACCTTAATAAGAATTTCCCTCTTATACCGAAAGTACATAGTAAGTAGGTAGGACTCTCCCCTAGGTCGTAATATGATTTTCAGTCCTACTTACGTGTGTATTTTCTTCATCAGGACAAGGTAAACTCAACTGTATTCAACACGATTTTGACCAAAGTAGACTTCCGAGAACTAGATAATCGAACGTATATATAAAATTTGATCGAGGCAATATGGCAAGCTAAACTGTGACATAGTAGGTAAGTGAATTTAAATGGTCTTAAGTAGGCACTATTTAAACGAAGTAGGCATCTCGGTCCTATATATATATATATATATATATATTTATATATATATATATATATATATATATATATATATATATATATATATATATACTTATATATTTCTTCTTCGTCAGAACAACAAGGTAAACTCTACTATAGTACTGGAAATATCTTAGACCTGAAATATATTACAAGGACTGGAAATATACGCTTTTTGACCGAAGTAAGTTTCCGAGACCTATGTGATCTGAGATTTGTGTTTTCTTGATCGGGATAACAAGGCAGATTCAGCTGTGACGTTATGTATATAATTAATTAGAACCAGAAATGCTCCTACACGTGCCAAACATGATATAATAATTAAGTTAAACTCTGATACTATTTACCACGAACTTAAATAATATCTACCTGATGTATGCCTACCTACGTTTAAAATTTTCATAGGACTCTCATCACATTACATCATAATTGCTCTAAGATTGCGTGCGAAGCCGCGGGGTAACAGCTAGTTGATTATTAAGATTCAAACGCTCTCAGTGCCTAACAAATTATTGAACTTCATGGTATGTCTATTGTAGTTGTGTATTTTATACTATTATGTTTCAAGTACTTCAGGTATTTATATAGGTCAACAGACTAAGGAATATGTTTCAAAAATGTTTACCATTAATTTTATTACTAGTGTAAATTTTCAAAAATACTATTATGTACCGTATGACGATAACACATGGGGGTGGTGACTTCTGAGGTCGTAGTAATAAATACTCGAATTGCAAAGTTTACTTATAAGTTCAGTTTAATTATGAATACTTACAAGCACCACTTTTAGATGGTAAAGGAAAAGTATGTAATGCCACGTTGCTGCCAATTAGGTAGTTACTCCGCCCAATAATTTAGTTCCGGAACATTGGATGTAAAATAATATTATATTATAATGGCTGCCTAGGTTGCGAAATTTACATTATATGAAATTTAATTAACTAATTTACGGTACAATTATATTTCGCTTCTTGGGATCGCGGTGTTCCCGCAACCCTGGAAGTGGATGAATAAACTATCACCTGCAATAGCAGGTTTTTATAAATTATTTATATTTTAATTTTATTAAATAGTTACTTTTTAGATAACAAATAGCAAAAACAGTATCCTTAAAGGTGCTCTATTTATTATGAACGTAGGTATTATAAGGGAGAGTGTACTTCTAAAATAAAATTTGAATACATTTTTTAAGTCAAATTATTTGTTTAAGTCAACAGCCTTTTAAGTCTTGATTTTGTACTTATTGGTATTACTTATCAATTAAACTATTTATTTTGACATCCATCACACTTTTGCATAAAAACAAACCACAACATATATATATATATATATATATATATATATATATATATATTGTACGTCATTGATTTGTTACAATGTTAGTGTACAACTTTTCCACATAGATCATTATATTTGTGAGTACGGTAAAATGATCATGTGCTCCAATGTTTAATGTTTATAAACAAACCTTGACTATCTTTGACTATCTTTATTGTATCGTATGTCAGAGCGAGATCATTTTAGATTATTGGAACACTTGTAGATCATGTCACATCCAAAAAAATCATTCAAGTCTGTTGTCAAAAGACTGACCAGCCCTCGAGGGTCGAAGGCGGTAGAAGAGCCTCACACACCCGACAGGTCCCATGCTGTGAACATCGATGAACCCTTCTCAGAAGCCACAACCTCCTCCCCGCAGCCAGTCAACTATAGGCAACCGACACAGGAGAGCAGTCAAAGGAAGGGTTCCCTGGACAGAAGGTCCAGTAAAAAAGATAAACGTCCAAAAGTGCCGAACGTGATGCGATCCTCTGTGGTCGCCCCTAACATGGAAGTCCTTCCACCATTTTCTGCTCTAGCCCCTGGAGAAAGTACCCATGCGAAACTGTCCCGAGTTCTCGAAAAGTTCAACAGCATTGTTCTGACTGAAGAACTTACACCACCGCCAGAAAGGAAGGCTGACACGTAATATGAGCTTCTGGTATGATCGTCACAACACTTTTTTGTCCAACTAGATTCATGTTTCAGTTTTAATAGTTAAAAATATATGTTCTAAATATATGAAGTTACGTACTTATTACAAAATGTTATTCAGCTATCGGTCTATAAAAATAATGGTACTCCGGATATATAAAAATCCGGAGGTGCCAATAAGTGCCAGATCGTCCTACGTGATCTGTTGTCGAAAAAGTTGGACGATCTGGGACGAGATCTGAGGTCGGGAAAGTTCCGATCGGATATGCCCCTTACCATTAGTACGAACTTCGGTGGCCGAAGTCTTTTTCTGGCGAAGGAAGAAGAACATCCCTCGAGATAATACTCAAATTCAAGCTTAGATCACTTGAGTGCTCGTAAAGATTATCTTCAACTTTGGTATTATTATTAGTAACACAGTTATGATAACCAAATCTAATCCTACTTATATCACGTGATAACAAGAAGTAGTCAGAAACAGAATGGCCATCTTCTTGCCGACATCGCTTCCTTTTGGGAGTCAGAAATCAAGAACCTGTCGTCATAATGACATTTAATCTTCATAGTAAGTTGACACATTTTGTTATTTATAATAATATAATTTTCTTAAGCCCCCGTTAAGAAATACTCTTCCAAAAATAGTGGCCTCTGGAAAATACTAAAGTATTAATATTATTTACTAAGTGAACAAACAGTACTTTACGCTATTTCCTTTGACAGAATCACTCAGTGTTACTTATCTCAAAGTGACTTATCTTAAGGAGATTGTATGGGTTTGTAAGAATCCGTGATCTTGTTTTCTGAGCCCTCGTGGGTAAGAGATGAAAAAGTTGAGTACTTGCGTCGTGCGCCGTCACAGCATTGTTTACCAATTGCGTCCCCCCCCCCCTCCACCAGCTGTTCATACTCACCCAACTTCGCTTGTAAAGGTTACAACAGTCGTACTCTAGAAATCCATTTGGTATTCCAAGATGTTTAAAACATTCCAAAATAGAAGCTCACGTTTGTGGAATTTCCTGTCGTTGTTAGTTTTCTATTAACAAACTATCTCCCAATAGTTTTGTAACTTTGAACGCAACAAGCAAAAACAAACTCTACCTTTTCATTTGTTGTTCCTTCTGTAAAAATAGCTGGAAATCGAAGGTTTTCAAATTAATGAAATTAATGAAGAAATGTGTCAAACACCCCCCTACTTTTTACAATGGACGTAAAGAATATAGACTTGTAAGCTACAGTCCCGATCCTGTGAGTTGAGAAAAGATGCTGACTCCAAATTTTACGCTGCACTGAACATAAAGCCAGCTAATCTCCTTACTTTAGTGTCAAATAAGGTTGTACAACAGTGTAAAGACGTTAAAAACTCCACAGTCGTTCAAAAATTTGAGCTAATGATAGGAGTTCCAGGTTAAGGAAAAACTACTTTTATCATCAAACAATTTTAAGAGGGATACCTTGTAATATTTCCCTTGCGTGAAGCAGCTATTAACTTCCGCAAGCGAATAAGCTCTACATTCTCTCATACTGATAAAAAAATAATAAATAAATCTTGAAGGAAACAGGAACCTTCAAACCTTCAAACAAAGAAATAAATCTTGTCGTACTAGTTACTCGTTCTTAATTAGCTTAAAAAGTCATCTGAAAAAAGAAAGCAGGTACTACAGAGTAATTATAGACGAAGCACTGATGCTTCATGCAGGTGAAATTTTACTTGCTTGTCCCATTGCTGGAGCATCAGAGAGGCACTTCTAGTTGGAGACAAGCTCCAAATACGTTATATCAACAGAACAACTTATAATGTGGTACATAATGATATCCCTACACTAACATAAACTGCTCAAGTTTTGACATTACATAGATGAACGACGAGTGCTGCAACTCTAGCAAAACTAGCTCCTGTTGGTACTAGTAAGATCAGCATGAACTGAAATTAAATTCAATTGTTCTCCAAATAAACATAATACCTCTGTAGACCTCAGACCATCTGCAATAATCGTTCAGTTCGAATCCAAGCTAAAATCCCATATGTAACAGCTAGTTGGAATGACACCTACCATAACCAAATGCCATCAGAATCAGCCTTACAAACTCTCTCCACCACCTCATAAACCACTAACAGAGAATTATTTGCCGAGTGGATATTTTTAGGACAGTTCCTGTTAGAAAAGAGAGATAAGACATTTATTTATCAAACACACATTTTATGGAACTCAAACCTCAAAAACAATAAAAAGCAAAAATATACAAACTCAAAAACATTGATATTTCATCAAAATATTAACATCAGTAATAAGATAGAAATGCTTAACCATTTATGTGCATCACATCCTGACATAGCCTAACATATTCTATTAGGATAACAATGTTTAAAACCACATAATTAAAAACGTTAGATTTCCAGGTTAATGTTTTGTAACTGCATTTGCTAAAGAAAATCACCAAAAATGAGGCATTGTAATTTATAAGAGTGACAAGCAAAAGCTTATAGAGTTTTATATTGGATAATATAGCGAAAAGTTGATTTTTGAAGTGGCTGGAAATCAGGTTTTATCTGGCAGCGACCTTCCTATCTACATTCTCGAGATCTAAAAGGCACCTAAAGCTCCTTTAGATGATGCCTTGACTGCTTTGTTCAACTTAGGATTCCTTAAAAAAATAAGCACGTCAAACTTTAAACAACAGACAACTTAGGTCCCAAAACTTGCATGCTAAAATATATTTGAGCTGTTAACCTCCTGGGATAATATCCTCTAATGCCCAGATTGCATATTCAAACGTTTTGTATTCTTGCCGGCCGCTCTAAATTATTCTTGCCCCTTCAGAATTTCCTGCAGCTGCGAAGAAGTTTCACTAAAGCCCAAGAAAAATATCTTTCAAGTGGCAGAGCAGACGACTACCTTGTAACAGTCACGAGAAAGAAATAGTATGACTTAAAGCTTCGCGTAATTTAAGGAAGACAGTGAATAACGCTCATATTGCTGAAGTAACCAAACAAAGCAAGGCTGTATGGGACATTAGGAACAGCGAAAGATCTGCTCGCAGCGAAGTTAAGGAAGTCAAATGGCAGCTATCAAACTCTGGAGAGAACATAGGTTGGCGACAATTGCAGAGTAACTGAACTATTCAATTTCCACTTTTCCAACATTGTTGAAGAAACATTAAAAGCCAATACACCACATTGAACACTCAGTGCTATCATAATCCCATTTAGGCCTCATTTACATATTTCTTCTTTTCAGCCAGTCTCTTGTGAAGAGATTATATAGTTAATTAAATGAAGACGAGTTCCTCTACAGCAGTTGACGGCATTTTCTCCAGTGTGATATAAAAATATCGTTTGGACGAACTGTGCTTTCCTTTGACTGATATTGTTAGGTACTTCAAGATGTTTTCCCACTGAACTAAACAATTCCAGCGTATACATACTTCACAAACAAGGTAAACATTATATAAAAAACTATCTAATAGGTTCCTACAGTCTCTACAATAGTAGAAAAGACAGTTCTATCAAGGCATAAATGTCCCACCTTCATAAACAACCTCCCTCCTTCAGGGCAATATTACTTCCTTCGGGGAAATCAACTACAACAGAACTTATTGAATACATTATCGACCGCCTAGAATCAGGAAGTACAGTTAAGTAGTGTGTTTCTGAACCTAAGAAAAGCCTCTGACTGTCTCTATCACGAACTAATATTGGCTAAACTATAAGACTTGGGGATTAAAGAACTTTATGAATAATGAAAATGTGCCAGTCTATGGTATTGGCTATTAAAATGCATCGTTAGGAATTTATGAGAATAAAGAGCTCGTAGATAATATTTCGAAAGAAAGTTTAAATAATAGCGCCAATAAATAAATCATATAAAGGTGTCCAGGACGTGCGGGAATAGCTGAAAATGAAAAAAATAGGCTCATTAGCTAAATCATCTACTCTAGGAAATATAACGATTAGGGAAGTTTAAATAACATAATGAGGATTTTAAAGCATTCCAATACAAAACAAATATAACAAAAATATGAATCATTGTACCACCATAAACAATGTTCAATAGTATAGAAATGTCAATAAAGAGGACATTACTCAAAGTACATTAAGTAAGTTTGATGGTTTAAGACATCAAATTTTGATAGAGGCAAAATTGTTCAGATTTACAGAATACGACTGGGACATGCCAATATAAACACTTACCTCCATAGAATTAAATACTATTTTACTCCTTCGTGTCTGAATTGTTAAAAGAAGGAAATGAAACATTGGGCCATTTTTTCATCGATTGTCCTAGATATTCTTATAAATTAGATAAATGTCTCGAGAACGTAAAATAAATCATCAATAATCGTAATCAAACCAGCAGACAACTACAAGGTTCATTACATTAATTACATAAATGTTTACCCAGCCTTGGATTCTTTCATTCGTGGCCTTTCTTTTTCGGGTTAGAACATTGTTTGTTCGGCCCCTGGCAAAAAAGAAGTACCAATACCTCACCTTCTAAAATGTCTATGTTCTATTTTCTCCTTGTTCTTGAATTTTCTTTCTTTTAATAACTATATAACTTACACTAAATAGAACACAAAAGAAACTTGAATATTTGTAATTAACACCACATTGTTTTTGGTAAAACTTTGTTTTCAGACTCTTAAAATCACCAGATATCCATACCCAACGCTGATACTAGCCAGAATCTCATACTTAGAGAAAAAAATGAAGGACAACTACAAAACAAGTGAACTTCGGAGGTTCATGGATAAAATCCAAGCTGCCAAACTGTTGGCTAGTGAAAATTAAAAAAAGTCTGCAAACTTCAGGCCCGTCAACAACAAAATGTGAATTGAATTAGTGTGTTTAACCTTAGTAATTGTAGGGTACTGTATTTCTACCATGAATATAGTTACACTCTTAAATAAAAGCAAGACCTTATTACAACGTAAGTGTTTTAAAAGTTTTTTTTACAATGTTCATATTATAAACATAATATTTGATGCGGCACTATCTAAATAAAACTGCATTGAGAAAACTAACCAAACAAGCATTGAAAGGCTTTGTTTTTATTGGGTTTAATGTATTTTTTAGTTGTAATGGATTCTCTAAAGTCCATTTTACTAATCACCTATTCTATTTTTGTTTGTTTGAAGGTTCCTTTATTATTTACGAAGTAATTTTAATATTGATTTCATTATTTAATTCCAAACACATGATTTAGGCCTATCTTGTATTTTGGCTGCAGTATAATAATTCATCGTTACTATCAATCATTAAAATTCATGAGTAAAGAATCGTCGGTACTTTCTGATTAAATGAAGGCCACCAATAATAAACGGGATTTAGCAACTTTGGGGGGGCAGTTACACAATAAACACTAAAGGTTAGGTAGGTTAGTAAACCTAAATACTAACCACATCAGCCGCAGTGTGCTATGAATAGGTGGCCTCCGTTTAATCAGAATGTACCAAATCCTCTATATAACTACTTAAACCAAATTACGTTATAAGCATTTCAAATTCTATTATAAAAAGTAATGATGTTATGGCAAATACAAAAGAATCTAGGCTATGTGTATTTATAAAAATAACAAACAAACAGTAGGCTATAACATTTAATTACGTTTTACTATTTTGAAGGATGAACGTATGTGATATAAATAAAATTTGTATATAATCATTGTGCTTGCGCCCATTACAGATGGGTAGTCTTAGTGTCAGTAACAGGTAATTTAGTGGTAACCTACTATCAGGATACTATTAATTCAGTAACAGTTCAGCTGAATAATTCATTGTTCTCATGACGATTTTCTGGTTTAAGTTACTCGGTCACCAGTAACAACCGAAGTCATTTCGTGACAGTAATGAAGCTATGAATGCAAATATTTCATGATGGAATGTTATTATGTGATATTTATAAGTAGGTTTAGATTAGGTTATCATAAATAAGTTACTACTAGGAAAGTTAGATAACCTTTAGAAGCGCTCACGTGATCTGAGCTTGAATTTGGGTACTATCTCTGTATGGATGTTTGGTATCAATTTACAAAATCGTGACCATGGAAAGGTATGTTCATTTTTTTTTCCTGAAAACTACAATTTTTTCCTGAAAACAATAGTGAAGAAAAAATTCGTCGGCAACGAAAATCAAAGGAGTTACGACTTTTTGAAATTCTCTGAAAACTCTGTTTTTGACAGTACCTCTGGCAATTTTACTGAAATGATGACGTTAATCCTGTCAACGATGCCTGCCCGCTGCGCAGTGCTGCGCACTGCTTGCTCTTTTAGAAAAAAAATTAACTCGAGCTTGCAAAAGTCGAATCCCAGATCACGTGATGCCCCTGATCCTTAACCCTCCAAGTGTTGTTCGACAAAATTTTGTCGGTTATTTTCCATCTTTAATGCAATAATGCCCGAAAGGCATCAATATAATACAATGATATACTTTCCCCCCCAGTTTATATTGCACCTGTGATAATAACACTTGGCTATAAATGCCCAACCCATGAAAAAAAGTCCATTTTTCATGGTCACGGTATTGTAAATAAATACCGGATGTTTTCCTTATTTTGCCATTAACGGCCGCACTGATGACCAGGCGCATTTCTTATCAGTATTTTTCTAACCTCAAATCACGTTCTAAATCATTCAATGTAATCTGACACCTGAGAAGTTAAGACGATCTGGGGTGTGATCTGAGGTCGGGGAAATACAGATCAGAAATGCCCCTAGCCAACAGTGCAGGCTTCGATGGTGCCTTAGGAACTACCTCGCAATCCTGATGAAATAATTAAACATATCCCTCGAGATAGTACCCAAATTCAAGTTCAGATCACATGAGCACTTGTAAAGGTTACCTTTAACTTTTTATATTTATACTTTACCATAGCTTTCAGTTAGTTATTAGTTTATCAGTCTGTATTACATATAGTGAGTTAGTTAAATTTTTTTATACTAACAGGTTACTGGAACATAACACCTTAACACGTTATTTTGTAATAGGTTATTGATAAAAAACAGTATTTCCTGTTTCTAGCAGCCATTACTCAAGTGTTATACACATTACGTTGTAAACTTTTAAGATTTTATTATTGTGAAGCTATATTTTTTTATGTTAAAGAAATATACTCATTTTAGATTATAGAAAATAATACAACTTGGTTTATAATAAGTTTGAGTAGCGTAGTACTAACAGTTACTTAAAAGGGTAAACATCTCTGACAGCATTTAAATTGTTCTAATAATGATTCGACATTATCGATCATTCGAGTGTTGGACGCTTATCATACTGCAGCCTGTATTTTGTTACTGTAAAGACGTACAAGTACTGTTTTAATTTGTGTTGATTGAATACTTTAGACGTCAAAGTTGATATCAATATACTGTAATGTTAAACTATTCATTTGTGTAGGAGCATCAGTTTGTCACGTATCCAAAGCAGAGTTAAATACAAGAAGAAAAACACTGAGGACGCGTTTCTGCTTGGAACCAAGAAGGTACGTATAGAAGGTAATATTTTCAATAATAGCATCAAGAAACCATTTAACCCTTCCAGGGTCAACTTACTGTAGCCTTAGATTGCCTATTATTCATGTGTTGGAGTAAAAAACTTTTTTTTGACCAAAACTGCTCAATTTGATTTTAAATTGCTTACCTGTCATGGAAAAGTGGAAATCTATCCATAAATAATTTTACCCACCTTTTTTTTGTAATAGACCAGTATGTGTATATAAGCGTCATTGACCCTTCCACGAATTGACATGCATATATAAATAAAGGGTGATTTTTTTTATTGGTGTGGTTTTTAAAACTAAATAAAGAAATGAAAAACAACCTGCATTGACATAAAAATGCATTTATTTGAATTACAATGTCATGACATTAACGTTTAAAAATGATTTCTGGCATATGGGCTCCATTTCGTTCGCATATAAAGCCCAATCGAGAAGTCCAATTTTCGAATTTCAGCAGCTGTGGTTGAATTCCGCCAATAACTCGATGAATGTTAGCTTCCAAGTCATTTAAAGTTTGTGGCTTGTCAGCGTATACTTGAGACTTAACATATCCCCACAGAAAGTAGTCTGTTGGCGTGATATCACACGACCGTGGGGGCCAGTTGACACTACCTCTAAATGAGATGATACGTTCACCAGATGTTTCTGCCAAGAGGCCAATTGTGTCGTTTGCCGTGTGGCACGTCCCGCCGTCTTGTTGGAACCAGACATTTTCTAAATCCACTTCAAGTTCGTTTAGCTGAGGAAAGAAAAAGTCCCGTAACATTGCCCGATAGCGTTGACCATTTACCGTAACAGTCTGGCCAGCATTGTCTTTAAAAAAATAAGGGCCTAATAACACCACCTGCCCAAATGGCGCACCAAACGGTAAATTTTTGTGGATGAAGGGGCATACCAACAAATTCTTTTGGGTTTTCATCACTCCAAATCCGACAATTCTGTTTGTTAACAAAGCCGCATAACCAGAAATGAGCCTCATCACTGAAAAAAATCTTGCCTGCGAAAGCTGGGTCACGTGTTATCTTATGTTGAGCCCATTCAACGAAATCAAGACGCTTGCGATAGTCTAATCGTTTCAGTTCTTGCACCAACTGAATCTTGTATGGATATAGGCGTAGATCCTTCCGTAAAATATTCCATAGAGTTGAGTAGCAGATCGCTAATTGCTGCGCACGATGACGAATCGACACACTTGGATCCTCTTCAACACTATGAGCAACAGCATCAACAGCCTCTTCGGTCCTTACTGTGCGGCGTCTCTGCCGATGCTTGTCAACAAGAGTGTGGGTATTACGAAAACGATTAACCAAAGCTCAAATACCTGACTCTGATGGACGATTATGAGGTCCGTAAATCGGACGAAGAGCTCGGTAAGTTGCCCGAACTGAACTGCGGTTTTCAAAATAAATTTGCACTATTCGCAAACGCTCTTCTTTTGTATGTCTGTTCATAGTTACTATACAATAATACGCACTAGACAATACAAATATCGAAATGACATAAGATAATAAACAAAGATCAGCTGTTTTATTCAAATTTAATTGTTGTGTTTAATAGTGGTGCCAACTTAAAAAACCACACCAATAAAAAAATCACCCTTTTATTGATGTTTAGGTTTAGCATAATAAAAACATTTTATGATAAAAATAAGTAGGTATTACATGATTAGGGTTAACATACAAAACAAATAAAGTAAAAACTAATCATATAACAAAGGAGATTGATCACTGTCCATTCACATAGTCCTCCATGTTATGATAAGCTTCGAAACAGCTATCTGGGTGAAGGAACGGTTTGTTGACACACGTTTTAAAAAAATAGATCGTTTCTTTTCGCAGATATTTTTTGTAGCAGACATGGCATCGATGACCCTTTGCGTCTCTTCCCATGAGATGAAGTTTTCCGTCTAGCTGTGGTACGAGGGGTGCAGAGCAACTGAGAAAGAAAGAGGCAGGCAGCCGACAATGACCTTGACTTGTCGCTAAAACCCCTCCCCCCACCAAGCAGCCCGAGCCATTCCGGCACACCCCCCTTCTCCCACCTTACTGCCACCAAACTACTTCACTCAATAACTACAGAACTGATTGCAAATTTACTTTTTAGAGTACAACTGGGTGGGATGTAGGAATAAAATATTCATGACTTATTCTAAGGCAACGTACATTATAAATTTCATCTACATCAATTCAGTAGGTATGATCGAGTATGAAACAACCTAACAACTTTTGTTCAGTGCGCCGAGTGGAGAGCGACTCAGTAAACAAAGAGGCAATCGACAATGACCTTCATTCGGTTGCCGCTAAAGCCCCTCCCCCCCCCCCAAGCAGCTCAAGCCACTCCGGCACCCCCCCCCTCTCCCAACCATACTGCCACCAAACTACTTATATTATGTTCCCGATTAGCTGGAATAGCTGACAACGGCAAACAATAAGGATATTCATAAACATGATTATGCATATATAGACGCATTTGACGCTTGGCCAAAATAAGTGTATGCGTAAATATACGCATATGACCCCCGGGAAATCTTAAGTTAGGCGTATATAACCGTCATTGACCCGGCAAGGGTTAACACAAGGTAGAAAACATGTCAAATTTATATTGCCAAGTTTTAAATAATGTATCCAATTATAAAACATTGACATTATATAATAAAATAGTATTAACCTCAAATACATACATTATAGATATAAATAATGGTAGTACAAAATGCTTAATTTGAATTATTATATTATATTTGGCATTGTTTAAAAAGATAAAACGTCATGCTATGATATGTAGGAAAAGCACTGCATATCACAAATACAGGAGGATATTTAACTTTAAAAGAGGCCCCAAAACTGTGTAAATAACAATTTATTTATTGACAAACACTATATTGTAAAAAAAAAAATGTATTGAATTGCAACAAATGTTGAAAATGTCGTCCATCTATTTTTATACACTTGTCACCACGTTTCACCATGTTCCTGGCCTATCTTCTTAGCTGTACTCATTACTATCTCATTAATATTGCATTGGTAATGTTTGAGCTCAATTCCTGTAGAGTATGAGGATTGCTCCTGTAAACAATTTCTTTTAAGTAGCTCCACAAAAAGAAGTCAAGACTAGACAGATCAGGGGGTCGTGGTGGCTACAATCCTGTAGAAATTATTCTTCCATAAAAAAAATCCTGTAGCATCTCCATACAAGAGCGAGCTGTATGGCAAGTGGCACCATCCTGTTGCAGCCAGCATTAACGCTCATCCTCTTGCAATAAGCTTATGAACTGTTGGATAATGTCTTGGTAGAAGGTAACATTCACAGTTGTTTCAAAAAAGCAAGTGACCTATTATTCTTCGCCTTGAAACCGTACACCATACTCCTTTTTTTGTGGGTGTAGGGGAGTTTTGATGAATATGTGCGAGTTGTCAGTACTCCAGGTCCAGTAGTTTTGGCTGTTAACATAACCTCCAAGATGGAACCAAGCTTCATCTGTAAAGAACATGTTTTAAAATGTCAGTGTTACCTCTAATGAATGTCTTGAATCATTGGCAGTAGTGAGACTTTTTGATATTATCAGCATCCTTCAGTTCATGGAAAACCTGCATTCGGTATGGATAACATTTCAGTATTCTCACAACAGTGTGGGCTGAACCTAATGTAATGTTCTTTTCCCGGCTTAGCCTTCGCAAAGACTTATGTGGAGATCTAGTAACTGATGCTCTAATATCCTGAACGACTTGCGGAGTTAAAACTGACCGCTTCCGTTCCAACACTGAACCTGTTTCATGAAACTTTTAAACTAACTTCTGTATTACACTTCTGTTTTACTAACTGGTGCTTCTTTTTCAAATTTGTTCATGAATCGTTGCTGACACACATCAGGAGATTTCGTAATTAAATAAGTTATAATCACGAATACATGTTCTTCAACAGTTAAGCTCATTTTAACTATATCCAAGCAAAATTAAAGACTATAAAACAATTATAAACTAGTTTAACTGTCATGAGCTAGGTAAAGAATTTAAATTGATTAATTAGCTACTATGGCATCATATAATATCACTAAATATAACATATGTTTTGTTAGGGTTCTGTTTATTAGATTTAGATATAAAATTAGCTTTATAGATTTTGACAAGATTTAAGTTGTGTATAGTTGGCATGATTGATAAAAAAATGTGTACAACAAAACAATTTTAAACCTAAAATTAATTATTTAGCTGAAATAAAACTGTAAATTTTAAATAGACTTGGATATAAATCCTAACTTGGATATAAGTTTTCTAATTGAAACTTTTTTGATAGGAAGTCATCTTGCACCAATTATAAGCAATTAAAAATGTGTGGAAAACTGGTGAGGCATCCGATGGACGCTTGGTACACTTGCTCATCAGTGAGTTTATTAGGGTTTACACTTGCTCATCAATGAGTTTATTAGGGTTTACACTTGCTCATCAATGAGTTTATTAGGGTTTACACTTGCTCATTAATGAGTTTATTAGGGTTTACACTTGTTCACCAATGAGTTTATTAGGGTTTTACACTTGCTCATCGATGAGTTTATTAGGGTTTCCACTTGCTCATTAATGAGTTTATTAGGGTTTACACTTGCTCATCAATGAGTTTATTATGGTTTACACTTGCTCATCAATGAGTTTATTAGGGTTTACACTTGCTCATCGATGAGTTTTATTAGGGGTTTACACTTGCTCATTAATGAGTTTATTAGGGTTTACACTTGCTCATCGATGAGTTTATTAGGGTTTACACACTTGCTCATTAATGAGTTTATTAGGGTTTACACTTGCTCATCAATGAGTTTATTAGGTTTACACTTGCTCATCAATGAGTTTATTAGGGTTTTACACTTGCTCATCAATGAGTTTATTAGGGTTTACACTTGCTCATCAATGAGTTTATTAGGGTTTACACTTGCTCATCAATGAGTTTATTAGGGTTTACACTTGTTCACCAAGGAGTTTATTAGGGTTTACACTTGTTCACCAAGGAGTTTATTAGGGTTTACACTTGCTCATCGATGAGTATATTAGGGTTTACACTTGCTCATTAATGAGTTTATTAGGGTTTACACTTGCTCATTGATGTGTTTATTAGTGTTTACACTTGCTCATCAATGAGTTTATTAGGGTTTACACTTCCTCATCATTGAGTTTTTTAAGGTTTACCCTTGCTCATCAACAAGCTTATTAGTGTTTACACTTGTTCACATGTGACATATATGCTTACCAGCGATCATGGTCATACGTACATGTGGCCACACCAAACCTAGGACTAAACCTTAAAAGTGTATTTTATAAGCAAAATAATTTTGATTATAATGCTACTGTTTCTACAGTTTTGTACATTTAATGTTTAAACATACACATTATCCCATAATGCATTATGGCAATAGAGTTGATCAACCCTTGATGAATACGTCTTTACATATGTTCATGGGCATTCAATTAGAGAGGGTACCTGTTACATGGCAAAACTTCACTGTCTCACTGAAGTAAAACTAATTCCATTTGACCACTTCTACAATTTTTGTTGTTTTAGGAGGATTTCTGCAATTTTTGACAACCCTAATGCAATAAGCGCTTTGAGAGATGGGCCAGATTACACTTTCCGGGACAAGAGGCCGACACCTTATGGTATAATGCAGTACAAGAGAATCTGCCAGAGTATAGAGCACACTGTGAGTACATTGTACTAGGATATTACCACGTAAATAATACAATAGTTGATGATTACACTTTCCGGGACAAGAGGCCGACACCTTATGGTATAATGCAGTACAAGAGAATCTGCCAGAGTATAGAGCACACTGTGAGTACATTGTACTAGGATATTACCACTTAAATAATACAATAGTTGATGATTACACTTTCCGGGACAAGAGGCCGACACCTTATGGTATAATGCAGTACAAGAGAATCTGCCAGAGTATAGAGCACACTGTGAGTACATTGTACTAGGATATTACCACTTAAATAATACAATAGTTGATGATTACACTTTCCGGGACAAGAGGCCGACACCTTATGGTATAATGCAGTACAAGAGAATCTGCCAGAGTATAGAGCACACTGTGAGTACATTGTACTAGGATATTACCACGTAAATAATACAATAGTTGATGATTACACTTTCCGGGACAAGAGGCCGACACCTTATGGTATAATGCAGTACAAGAGAATCTGCCAGAGTATAGAGCACACTGTGAGTACATTGTACTAGGATATTACCACTTAAATAATACAATAGTTGATGATTACACTTTCCGGGACAAGAGGCCGACACCTTATGGTATAATGCAGTACAAGAGAATCTGCCAGAGTATAGAGCACACTGTGAGTACATTGTACTAGGATATTACCACGTAAATAATACAATAGTTGATGATTACACTTTCCGGGACAAGAGGCCGACACCTTATGGTATAATGCAGTACAAGAGAATCTGCCAGAGTATAGAGCACACTGTGAGTACATTGTACTAGGATATTACCACTTAAATAATACAATAGTTGATGATTACACTTTCCGGGACAAGAGGCCGACACCTTATGGTATAATGCAGTACAAGAGAATCTGCCAGAGTATAGAGCACACTGTGAGTACATTGTACTAGGATATTACCACGTAAATAATACAATAGTTGATGATTACACTTTCCGGGACAAGAGGCCGACACCTTATGGTATAATGCAGTACAAGAGAATCTGCCAGAGTATAGAGCACACTGTGAGTACATTGTACTAGGATATTACCACGTAAATAATACAATAGTTGATGATTACACTTTCCGGGACAAGAGGCCGACACCTTATGGTATAATGCAGTACAAGAGAATCTGCCAGAGTATAGAGCACACTGTGAGTACATTGTACTAGGATATTACCACTTAAATAATACAATAGTTGATGATTACACTTTCCGGGACAAGAGGCCGACACCTTATGGTATAATGCAGTACAAGAGAATCTGCCAGAGTATAGAGCACACTGTGAGTACATTGTACTAGGATATTACCACGTAAATAATACAATAGTTGATGATTACACTTTCCGGGACAAGAGGCCGACACCTTATGGTATAATGCAGTACAAGAGAATCTGCCAGAGTATAGAGCACACTGTGAGTACATTGTACTAGGATATTACCACTTAAATAATACAATAGTTGATGATTACACTTTCCGGGACAAGAGGCCGACACCTTATGGTATAATGCAGTACAAGAGAATCTGCCAGAGTATAGAGCACACTGTGAGTACATTGTACTAGGATATTACCACTTAAATAATACAATAGTTGATGATTACACTTTCCGGGACAAGAGGCCGACACCTTATGGTATAATGCAGTACAAGAGAATCTGCCAGAGTATAGAGCACACTGTGAGTACATTGTACTAGGATATTACCACGTAAATAATACAATAGTTGATGATTACACTTTCCGGGACAAGAGGCCGACACCTTATGGTATAATGCAGTACAAGAGAATCTGCCAGAGTATAGAGCACACTGTGAGTACATTGTACTAGGATATTACCACTTAAATAATACAATAGTTGATGATTACACTTTCCGGGACAAGAGGCCGACACCTTATGGTATAATGCAGTACAAGAGAATCTGCCAGAGTATAGAGCACACTGTGAGTACATTGTACTAGGATATTACCACTTAAATAATACAATAGTTGATGATTACACTTTCCGGGACAAGAGGCCGACACCTTATGGTATAATGCAGTACAAGAGAATCTGCCAGAGTATAGAGCACACTGTGAGTACATTGTACTAGGATATTACCACGTAAATAATACAATAGTTGATGATTACACTTTCCGGGACAAGAGGCCGACACCTTATGGTATAATGCAGTACAAGAGAATCTGCCAGAGTATAGAGCACACTGTGAGTACATTGTACTAGGATATTACCACTTAAATAATACAATAGTTGATGATTACACTTTCCGGGACAAGAGGCCGACACCTTATGGTATAATGCAGTACAAGAGAATCTGCCAGAGTATAGAGCACACTGTGAGTACATTGTACTAGGATATTACCACTTAAATAATACAATAGTTGATGATCCCTGCAGGAGCCCATAATTATTACTAGTATGTGTATGGAAACCAGAAGTTATCTGAGCTGAGTATATTATTACTACTTCTTTAACAGACTCCTTCCACGGGGTCTTATCTCAATGCTTTTTATATTCTTTCACTTTGCGAGTTACTCTTGGCTACTTCTTTTACATCTGATAAATGGTGTATATTAGTTCTTAGGCTTACGTGAACAATGTCATAAAAATCATCTGTTACAGCTCCCACTGTATTGAAACATTGCTTTGAGACTCAATATCGAGAGCTACGATTTTATGGTTTATTTGTCATTTCTATTTTATTAAAGCATCCTGTAGTTTGGCCCATCACCATTATTTACAAGTACTAAAAAATTACAGTTACTAAAAAATTTACCAATAGCTCACAATGCAAAACTCCTCACAGCTGGAAAAGTTTGTCTTTCGGTTTGGCAGCACAAATATCTTGTGTCTTATTTTCCCGGCTACTGCTGACAGCTGTACTGTTATTATTAAAGCCTTGTTAAACCAACCTATCGGTTAAAGTGGTCTGATAACTTCCGTTGTTAACTAACAATCTTTTAATCTAGTTACTTCACTGAAAATACACATCGCAAAAGACAACTTCCTGCAAAATGTCTAAATCTTTATAGTTCAATAGTTACTCTGAGTTTGTTAGCATCACAAGTGGGATGTTAACTAATGATGATATCAGGCCACTTTGCCCCATGAGATATATCCTTAAAGTGCGGCGTAAGGATATGTCCGTACCGCCGTAACCAGGCTAGTTGCGAAAATATCCATCTTGTATTGATTTAGTTTATTGTGTACATTAGTTTTCGAAAGTGATGCAAATTGTGCAAGAATATATTAAGATATTTCTGACAATCAGGAAGCAAACTTATGGCTTGTTGGGCCGAAAATAAATTAATAAACAGTGCTATTCTTTTGTTTTATCTGACAAAGCAGGGTGTACCATGCGGGTATTGACGTACGCATAAGGCACAGCCACCTAATACCAGCAGAGTATTTAAAACAATAATTTTGTTTATTACTTCTTCCAATCAAAATAGAATAAATACGTTTTGGGAACAACAAAACTTTTTATATCTAAATACACTTTACATGTATCCAGGCCAACTTTCCTCAGTGGTTTAATGGTTAACAACAGTTAGGGTCAACCAGTTGCCCTTAGTGACAGCTAATTGTTAAACCAAAATTTATCAATAAAAAGCATTTGTCTGCATGTGCAAGGGATGGAGCTTGATTCAGATTCGCTAAAGTGACCAACTACAATCAGTATGGCTCCTTTAACATATGATGCCAGCATTTTGACAGTTTAAAGTTATCTTTTTTGTTGAATTTATTTTATTACTTGATTATTGCTTAGGTTTCTTTTATAATTTTTGGATAATAGCAGAGAACTTCGGACGTTCTTTTCTGCTATGACTGATTTTTTCATATCTTGCAATTCGTGTGCCCAATATATTCACTCAATTGTGCAGATATTAAATGTTTTGCCTCAACTAACTTACTTGGAGTTTTGTTAATGGGACTCCCTCCCAGAGTGCTCAGTGAAATCCTGTTTATTCACTGGTCTCAAACATTTGTTCAATTTTTAGTTGCTTGGTTTTGATACTGTGTCTTCTTAATTTCATCCCTATATTTTATGGATAATTCCTGGAATATAAGAAAATTAAATCAGTTTTGGGTGTTCTAACTTCATTTCGACTTTGATGTTAAAATAGCATTTTCTAACAAATGACTTGTTTTTAAGAGCTTTATTAATCTGTGTTATTTTGTACCCATTCTCCTGTAATGTTTTGTATAATGTCCTCGTCTCTGCATTCCAGCCATTTTTATCATCTAATTTGTAGATTACACAATTTAATGCATTCAATACTCCAGATGTCTGGGCTGTAAGATGGAAAGATTGGATGTTTAGTATATTTTAGTGTGTCTTGGTTATCTATATAGCAAATGTACTCCTGTCTGGTTTCCTAGGTGTCAATACATCCAAAAAATGGTAAAGATTTGTTGTTTTCAACTTCTATGGTAAACTTGTTGTTAGGTTGTATAGCATTTAAAAGTGGAATAGCCAAAGTTTAGTGACACAGTTTAACACAATTTAAATGACACAGTAATCAAAAATTACAACTGTGTCATTTAAAGTTAACATATGTTTAAAAAGTCCACATGTGTATATTTAATTGTTTATTATTTATTTATTTAGAGGTTAATGTACACTGATGATGGTTAAAAACCGAAACCTGTGTATGTCAATAAAAAGATTTTTAAAAGGGTTTTAGTTACTTTTCATTACATTAATATATATATAGATAACCCTATAAGTGGAGTTAATAACATATATATATATATATAGGGTGAGTGGCTCTTGGTGTGACAAAATTTTTTAGCTTATAATGCAATGTAAATGTGATGCAATGGCGGTTATAAACAAGCCTAACTCCAAAAATTAGGTCTGAAATGAATTATTTTCAGTTTTTCTAAGAAACCCGTGTTTTGTACGTAAATCTGATATTTCTCAGCAATGTATAGACATATGTGAGCAAACTACATCATTTTTAGATTCTCTCCGTTAAATTTTCAATTTGAAAAAGTTATCAGTTCAAACGGTAAGAAAAGAAAATTAAGCTTCAGATCGATTCAAAGGGCAAAGTTGCTAAGTTTCAGAAAAACTGAAATATCATTGAACCCCATCTTTTCACCATACCCTGTACACAAGAATGTGTCAAGTGATATTAAAAACTTTGCCTTAAAAAATGTTACTACTAAAATTTTGACTAGTCAAAATTTTAGTAGTAACATAACGAATAAAACGTATCCAATTAAAGGAACAATTGATTGTAATTCATGTAATATAATATATCAGCTAAATTGTAATTTTTGTAATAAACAATATATTGGCCAAACCTCTAACCCTCTTCGTATCAGAATGACAGGTCACCGTTACAGTATTGTTCATGGAGATGACAAGCCCCTCGCTGTACATTCCAGGGAACATAATCAGGACAAAATTGAAAACTGTTACAAATTAAAAGGCATCAATAATGTTCCATTGCATGCCAACGAAAATATAAATAGATTTAATTTGAGAAGGAGCGAAACTTCTCATCAACTTGTTTTAAGGTCAAAATTTCCTTTAGGTTTGAACATTCGTTAATTTCTAAATTTTTTACTCTTTGGTGTTTATGATGAAACATCAGCTGTGAGGTATTTTCCCCTGTTTATTATTCTATTTCAGTTCTTTTTCTTGTTTATATTTAGTTAGTTTAATTATTTAATTTTGTAAATATGTATACACTATTTGTTATCTGAAGAAGTATGCTGACATACGAAAATTCATATAAAGAGTTTACCAATATTTGGTTTTTTATTTTTACATGAAGAGAATACATATTGATATATATATATATATATATATATATATATATATATATATATATATATATATATAAATTTGTTACTACAGGTTACAATGGTTGTCCCATTGTTGCCCCATGAGTTTTCACATGGAAATTATTGTCAATAAAGAAATAAGTTTATTCAAAGTATATTTATGTGATTAATTGGCTTAACTATTTGGACCTATTTTTATAATTGGCACTTTCATGAAAAGCGATCCATCATCAAAACCAACAAGTATGCCATATTTTCATCAAATTTTTATGAATTTGATTAAATTTTGTTAATCTCTTACAATGCAAGGAAGTGTGATTTAACAAGAAAACATGAGAAAGGAGATAACGGAATCCAAAGTGCACATATAACTTTTGGTCTAAAAATCATTTTATGAATTGAGATGAAGCCGAAATAATAAATCAGGACCTTGTTTCTCTAAAGGAAATTAATCTGGGCGTCATACATTAAATTAGGGAATTAACCAATCAGTCAACCATGGGTTGAAATTAGCTCACTTTGGTTACCAGTTCTAAAAATTTAACTAACAATAAATAAACCAATAGCCTACTAACATGTGCTATACTGTCCCGATCTGTGACTTCCCATGTTTGGGCCCTTCAAAGAAGAATTGGGAGAACACTACTTTTACGATAGTGAAGGGTGGAAACGTTATTATATAATTAGTTATAAACATGATTAGCTTCAGTATTTGGTGACAGCACTAAAATAATTTTAGATTGTGTAAGGAAAATGTTTCAATAAAAGTGGAGATTATTTAGGAAAATAACGTGTGCAAAATTGTATGTACTCTACCAATACATGTTTAAAACTTAAATTCAAGATAGTATGTATTGATTATATTTGTTCATGTTATTTTTTAGGCTGCCATAATCCGTTGCAACAAGGAAATCGATCTTGCCCTTCAGCTGGAGAAGAGACAGGCAGAAGATTTTCAAGCTGAGGTTCAATCCATTCTTGACAAGAAACTAAAACCCAAAGGTGGAAAGGTGGAGGCTAAAAGCAAAAAAAGATGAACTGGTAATATAAGAGTTTCACTCTGTAGCCACTAGGTGTGGGACTAACATGGCCATTTTGATGTCAGGGCATTTCTCCGTTCAGTGGCTATCCAGCTGTGCTAGTGAGAGGTTACTGTTTCTTACAATAGCAGTTTAAAGTGTGACGTAATTGAAAATCCTGTGAGTTGTGAAGTACGGTCGGTAATACGGTTTTTGTTGGCTAAACACAATAAACCAATTGAGATTTATCGCTAACTCTCTGAAGTTTATGGGAACGATGTAAATACTGAAGGTCGAGTGGTGCATTAAGTTTGAAAATGGCTTAACTGATGTGCATGATGACGAACGAAGTGGACGATCAAGCATTGTGAACGTTGAAATTGTCTCTAAAATCGATGAGAAGATATTTTTTCCAAGTACGTAATTAGTGCTGAAAAACTGAAAGTTGCACTAAAATGGAAATAAAAGACTGAACAATAGATAAAATGTATCTTTTAATTGTGTTCCTTTAATATATTATGACAACCCACATAGTCTAGGTGTAAAACAATTTTACAAAGGAGGCAAAAGCTGATGCAGTAGATCTCATAGATAATATTTTTGAATTTATATTGTTATTTTAGCTGTTATTTAGACAGATCTATTAGGTGAAATTAATTTAAGAAATTTAGTCTGCCTGAAATGTCAAGGCAGTAAAAAAAGGCAGCTTACGAGTTACCAAAGGAAATACACAAAATAGATATATGGTTTGTTTATTTAGAAAGTGCCAAAGACATCTGCAATGCAATTACCTGTAGAGTTTGATCCAGGAAGAGGAAAAGTGAAAGGTTTCTTGATAAAGATGTTGAAGCAATACTTTAAAAATTTGGCTGAAAAAACTTCTATGACGAATTTATTAAAACGTACCTTACTGACATCTGAAATAGCAATATACTTTATTTTGAATAAGTGAACAAAATTGTAACGAAAATACTAAAAATAAAGATCAAGAAACAGTAAAAGAACACAACAAAAAGGCAATCCAAAACAATGAAATATCCTGACAATTTGTCAGGAATATAAAGTGTGAAATATATCACTTTAATGCCGTTTTAAAACCCATATTTAAAATGTTATTGATGAATGTGAAAGAAAAATGTTTTCACTAAAATTTTGAACGAAATGTGCTATTTGAAACTTAGTTTTACCAGAGGTTTGAATTGTTTTTAGGACGTTTCAATATTTTTGTGAGTGTTTGCATTTGGAAACGAGTGTTTAGTGTTTATGGTAATAACTGCAAATAAATTACCATGTACAATTGACTATTCATTTGCTATAGAAAAATTAGGGAAAGTAAAGATAACAAAATTTAAAATACCACTGGAGTTAAAAAAAGTGTTGAAGTGAAGGTTTTTCAATAACTTAAAATGTAGGTCTAGTAATTCTTCAGAAGTATTATTTGTAAGTTGCAGGTTTAAGACAATCTGACACTTTTCGCTCTGTATTAGCGTAAATATCCTTAATTTACTGCATATTTAATTTAAAAGCGTTTATTTATTGAGTATATCTTTGATATACTACGTATGATAATGTGAAATGAATCATCGTAAATCCTTACGTCATTGAATAATACAGTGATCTCATTTCAGATATTATTTATTTCAGTTGGTAGTTTATTCCTCTTATCAACAAAGCAAGTAAATCTGTTTCCTTGTAAATCAGTTAACATTGTTGTCTCTGTTGCTACAATAACAAATTGATGAGCCTTTGCTCTAATTTATATGTGAAGGAAGGGAAGATGTAAATTAACTGTTAATCTGAATGTGGTTTATGGGTTCATCTTGTCTGCTGTAAACAATTTAATTCATTATTTAAATTACAGTACGTTTCATTATTTGTTGAGCATGAGATTTTAGTGTTTCAGTTGCCATTAAACCATTGGCGTACTAATATTTAATGGCATAACATCTTCATTTACAATGTAAGACATTAAAAAAAGTATTATATGATAAAATTACATGTTTTAAAATAAATTTTCTCTTAATGAAATTTTTTTTATAAATAAAGAACATACCACTCCCTGAAGCACTCACGTACACACTAAAAATTTCACATTTTCATCTTTTTTTTATTTTTATTTGAGCCTGATTACAGTACGGCTAAAATTGCATACTTTAATTGCCTGTAATTTCATGTGTAGTGGTAAAAACTATTTTTACACTATATATATATATATACAGGGTGAGGCAGAAAGGATGGATGTTTTTAGAACAGATAGTATTCTGATCTGGGTAGTGGGAGTTGGGCGATTGAAGTGGCCATGTGTTCGGTAGAACATACCATTTTGTCTAGTCATTGTTTAGTCGTCATCATGGAGTCGTGGAGTGTGCAACACCGTGTGTTTACTTACGACAGTTTTGTTCGTAATAATGAGAGTATTGTTGCAGTTCAGCGCGAGTTTCGTCGTCATTTCAATCTTGCGAGAAATAACAGTGTACCCACTCGTAACACCATTTTACGTTGGGTTCAGTCATTTCGTTCAGTAGGAACAGTGATGAATAAACGACCGCCAGGGGCTCATCGCGCTGTACGCACTCCAGAAAATGTGGAAAGAGTTCGGCAAGCCATACTCCGTAGTCCTGGTCGATCTGCTAGGAGACATTCTTCTGAACTGAACATCAGTAATCGGTCAGTAAGGCGTATTTTACATAACGATCTAGGATTTCATCCCTACAAAATTGCCATTGTTCAACAATTGAATCCTGGCGATTATGTAAAGTGGCTAAATTTTGCTCGAGAAATGAAGGCCATACTTGACCAAAATGAAAACACCATTTTGTTTAGGACAGATGAAGCACATTTTCATTTGAATGGTACCGTTAATCAGCAGAACTTTCGTTATTGGTCAGATGAAAATCCAAAATTAATGCATGAGAGACCATTACACAGTCCCAATTTGATAGTTTGGTGTGCTGTGAGCAGTACAGTTGTTATTGGTCCATACTTTTTTGAAGACGACAACGGGACCACTGTAACTGTAACCTCGGAACGTTGTAGACAGATGTTCACTGAATTCTTCCTACTTGAACTAAGAAGAAAACGTATTCCTATCCGGCAAGTATGGTTTCAGCAGGACGGGGCGACAGCTCACACAGCAAGAAATTCAATGGAAGCAATTCGGGCTGTTTTTTGTGGTCGCATCATTTCTCGGTTTGGTGACATTGATTGGCCTCCTCGTTCCCCAGACCTGTCCATGTGCGACTACTTCTTGTGGGGTTTCCTCAAGTCACGTGTTTACCAGCATAAACCACGTACACTTCAAGAACTAAAGGAAGCAATTCGTGTGGAAGTCGAACAAATTGGCAGGGCAATGTTAGAAAGAGTAGAAGCCAACTTTCCGAGAGCGGCTTGTAAATTGCATCGCTGAAAACGGCCGTCACCTGTCAGATTTTGTTTTCAAACATTAATTTTCTAAAATGGTAAGATCATGTGAATATTATTCTGTAAATAAATGTTTTTTTATGCACAGGTAACGACATATTGCTTTTTTGAAAACCGTTCATCCTTTCTGCCTCACCCTGTATATTATATATATATATATCTAAAGGGACTGTAAATTTAAACAAACGAATATATTTTCTAAAACCGCTTGCAATTAAGCCACTCTGATAGTAGATTTACACTTTTTAAATGTAAAGATCAAACTTAAGGAGGCAGCTTATTAATATTATTGTAGTTGCTAGTATTTTTTGCTCTTGTAATGTTTATCAAGTCTGATATTTGCTATTTCTGAAGTCTAAGTTAGAGGCTATTTTTTGTTCTGGTATTGTACTCATGGAGTGTAGTGTTTTTCAAATTGGGGTTAATTTTTTGGCGTATGGGTTTTTTTATTGCAAGATGTTGTGGATATTGCTGGGTAAATTTACTTATAATGCTTATATAGTTTTATTTACTATATCCTGTGCGTTTTAAAATAAATACTTTTTGTTTCAGATATTAGTAAAGAAGTTATTGAAGAAGAAATGTATGAAGTTGAAAGAACCCTGTCAGATGGGACATAGATTTTGTGTATAAGAATCCATTAAAATAATTTGATTCAAAACGTTCTCTGTATTCATTACACCTCAACCAAATTTTACAAGATTGTAAATCATTGGAGTAACCTGGAAAACTATGATTGTCAATGCATACTAAATTTAAAGTTACATAAGAAATCATTTATTGTTAAGGACTCGTGGAAACACCAGAATTGAATTTGAGTGATTATCGGTATAATAGAATAGCAAAACGAGTAGTGAAATACATGTAGAGGAATTTGCCAAAGTAAATTTTGCTTTATCAAAGTTGAGACATCAAAAGTCCTTATGTGAATTTGGTGTATTCAGTGATGCACCTACGTTCATTTCTCTATAAGTTTTAAGTACCTAATTGATTTCTCCTGAAATATAAAAAAATGTATCGCATTGAGTTGAATGGAAAATATTGCTTTGTCCAGGATTAGTATTAGGTTATGTCTTCTATGAAGGTATATTATTTTTCCTGATATTAAACAATTTGCAATATGCTTTGTTTTACATATAAATGATGTAGTGTGGAAAGGGCCCGTTCAATGTGAATGTTGAGTTTAGCTCCAGATCACATTCATCTTAGTGCAGCGTCTAAACTCTGATACTGTCACAGGCGACTCCTGGAGTTTAAATCCAATTATTTACTCATTACTTAGATATAAGTCTAATCTAAAAATAACAACAAATACACCAGAACATAATGAAATGCTTTCTTGTAATGAATTATAAAATGCAAGTTAATTTTTGAAAAGCCATAATTAATACCTAATTTGGAGAAAACAAGTTTTGTCTTGTTCAAAACCCACGAAATGAAAGTATGCATACTAGCTTATCTGATCTAAATGAATTTTTGATTACCTTTCCTAAAAGTAAGTTAGGTAGTAAAATGCCTCCTAGAATATGGAAACTGATAATGGTAAATTATTTTGTAGACATATCAGAATATTTATGGCAATAAATTTCATTTTGTGAATCGTCTAATAAGTCTAATATTTTTCTGCAATATATGAATGAAAATTCTTTCCTTGTAAACATAACAAAACAAAAAAGAAAGATAAATATAATTGTATCACTTAGTGTATTAGAATATCAGCTAAAAGGAAGAAACAATTGCATTGGCTGTTCAAAATCAACCATAATTTAACTTTTCAGAAATATGTTAAAGCAATATAAAAAGGTACCTATTCAAATCTGTTGTAAGGAAAGTTAAAATGTCTCAAATGACAAATACATTAGCCAATCTAAAGACAAATCAAAGGCAACCTGAACTGTAGTAAAAAAGGAATTGTGTATTTCAAATTCCATAAATTTTGAAATAGTATTGGAAATTAAACAGTAGTATTTCAAATCCTAAATATGTTGGTTCAAAACTCAATCATCACTTTGCAAATATAGGTGATATTTTAAAAGTGCCTAAAGCTACAAATTTGTATGTTAGTAATATTGTTGGCTGTAGTGATCATCTACTCAGTGACTTTCAATTATAGTCTGTAAGAAAAAAACTAATCATAAATTAATTATATATAAATTACTATATTAGTTTCGTTCTGAAAATTGTAGGTCATGTGGCTGGGATGAATTTCCAATAATTCTACTAAAAATATAAGCTAATGTATTAAGCCCTGTTTTAACTTTCATTTTCAATTTAACAATCATGTATATTGTGTATACAACTTGTATATTCTCAACTACATTAAAACCTTCTGAAGTAAAGCCCGTTTTTAAAACAGGTTCTAAAACTAATATTGATAATTACAAGACTATTTCACTGTTTTAACTAACACTTAAGCTGCCAAATCATATTTTTCACCTTTCTCTTAAATGCCACATAGGTCAGATCTAGCCGGCACCGTATGTCATGGTAAGGCTTCGTGTCGACCATATCTGACCGGCAACTTTAAAATGTAGGGTTATTTGAGGTTATGCATGTTTGACACGTAGAGTGATCTGCAGTCGCTCTGATGCCATATTGTTATTATTACACAGGGCGACTTCAGTTGTCCACTTACTTTAGTGTGTTAAATTAATACTCTGAAATTGACCTTGTTGTCTTGGTAATTTGTAAGCCAGAAATAACCGGCAGTATTTATTAGATATAGGCTTAGTATTGATAATTTGCGTTTCCTTTCTCGGACATGGCGAAATGGTGAAACTATTTATAACTTTTCCTTATTTCACTAAGGATGTCGACGATTTGTGCAGGAATGGACAGATGCATCTAAAAATAGGAATTGATTTTAGTTCTCGTCTACGACGCAAGGAGCATTAGCGTCCAACGGTATGGTTTGTTGAATTATGAGCATAAAAAGGAATAATATTTGCCACTTTTATCATATCAGAGCTCTTACTATTAATCGGTCCGTATGAGCGGTTCGAACAAGCAAGAATTGCACAAGCCTAATCATGGCAATCGATCCTGGCGTGATTTGGAGCGGTTTCTAAACGCTGATGGAACACAGATAAAAACTGTTGCCTGTTTTACTGTGATTCTAGTTACCCTGCCCCGCCTCATTCAGCAGTAGTCTGTTGCTGAATCAGGATCAATTTTTTATAATTCTTCGCTTTTTTCAGAAGAGTCTGAAAAGTGGCAAGACAGTTTACAGTTTATTCCATCTTGAGTTCCAGCTTTTTATCAAGTCAGTTTTACCTAATGCTACAGCACTCAACTTAGGGAGGACCCTAAAATTTTTAAGAACTATTACCACATATCCGAAAAAATCATTCTACGAACAAATGTAAAATATTGATTGTTTCTTGATTCAACAACGTAGGACTACATTCTGCTTGTATTACAAGCCGTTCAAATTTTAAGTCGCCCCTTTTGAACAAGTAATAACTCTCTGAACTGAAATAAAAACACCTGTATTCAAGGAGAGTTGAGACGTGAAATTGGCAACAAAAAGTTGTCCGTGGTGCATTTTTGTGTTTAAACACTGAAACTGGCCTAAGTAGGATTTTGAATCACATTATGGAGCGGTTCACAGCCGACCTTAACGTGCAGGCTGTTATGTAAAAGTATTTTACATTTCAGTATTAGTTTTTCACAAAAAACAATAACATTTTATCACACAAAATTGGTACCAAAAAATCTATGTGTAATTTTGACATGCTGCCCTTAGTAAAATAACCAAAATCATTATGACACTTTTCTTGCCATAATAGAAAACTTTTCTATTAACACTGGTGAGAAAATTTACTATAACTATAAAAATAATAATAATTAATGATAAAAAATTGGCAAGTAAACAATTATTCATAAATACTAATATATTTATAAGGTAATCTATCTGATTACAAGTGACAAAAACAAACAAATCAAAGTTTTGATTTAGTAGTTAGTCCACAGATATCTTATGAAATATTGCAAAAAAAGATCAAATATTTACATCAAAGTGTACAAAAAGTAGGCTAATGTTTATGCGTTGTTAAGCATCCATGGACTCCTCTCCAACCAAATCCACCAAGATTCATATTTCGAGAAAGATTGGCACATCCATGAGGTTCGACAAGCGACTGCGACAACTGGATGGCCAGTATGAACCGTTTAATGCTCACCCAAACACTACTATGTTGCCGGGACTGTGACACACCGCTGCTGCATGTTGCAGTCAGACAACTTGTGCTCGTTCTAGTAAACCGCTCCATTTAATCTTCTACAGTAGTAATCGCGCCAAGACCGATTCGATAGGTCTAGTCTACTGTGGGAGATGACTGTCAAGGAGTTGGTGGGGTTTGTTCCCTAAACTATCGGAGGTTCTTGCAAGATGATCGGTAGACACTGCAAGAATAACCGGACAATATTCACGTTCTATTGTGAAATTCCTTAACTTTTCCATGACTTCCTTCATAATGTTAAAATTCCTTGATTATTCCCTTTCACTAGACGCACCCTGATCTAAACTGTAAAACAACCAACCATGCATTATGTATTAATGAAAATCCATGCACTAATGTCATTAAATCGTCGATAATATATCGGTGGATTAACTTTTCCACGTAGTTATTGATCTATGATATATCGCTCACTGGCTTCTGGAGGATTAAAAAATGTGAGAAACACAAAATCTAAATATTCTGAAGCTTAACAAGATTTTAGGTTTTCTTTTGGAGGAGCACTCCCTTAAAGAGAAACGTAATATAATATTTGAGGTTAGTTCATTAGTAATACTTACCATAAAGTAGCCACTTCTAGTTTGTTAAATACAGACAGTATGAATAGTAAACTGAACAAAACAGTAATGATTTTAACTACATCAAAGTATATCTTATAAACATGATATAAGTCAGAATGTGTAATTAACTTTCTAAATTCAGCTAGGAATTGAAAAAATGAGATAATATAATCAAAGTGTTATTTATTTTCCTAAATAAATGAACTTAGATATATTGTTTACAAACAATAAAAATATTTTGTTAACTGTTTCTTTTTACCATAAATAAGGCTAGAGCTGTTGAAGAATACACACAGCAGGAACATAACATTTACAGAAAATGTAACAAAAGCTAAAGCAAATATCCGACTAAACCCTGGTGTTCACAAGGTAAAGTATAGGGCAAGTTTTGTTATTAAAAAGATTATCTAAATTGAAAAATATCACATCATAAAATCTTATATCTCAAAAAACATTGGAGTATATATATAACTAGGAATAAGTTGCAAGTTAAGTAACTGAATAGTAATAATTACAATAAATACAAACCAACAAGTTACAATTTAAACACAACCGAAACTTAACATATTGTTGCTCCTTGTAAACGTCATCTAATACGTTCCTACCTGAATAAGAGTGGTAAAAAAACTGTAAAAAATCTTGTTATGTATAAAATAATACAAACAAAAATTAAAAATGTGTTACCATTACTTTAAATCTAGAGCTTTGGGTGTGTTACACAATAAATAGATAATATAACCAAAATTCATCTGGAGCAATGGATCATTGTTGGAAATTATGTGATGAACATTTCTAAAAACAACATTAAAATACAATGGTAAAGTTTCATTGAATTCATTTACTAATTAAAATCATCTGCCTTCTACTTTAAGACTATTTCATTGTTATTTAGTTTTTGAATGTTCATTATACGAGTTATTCTTGTTAGTGGGTTACTCAGGAAGTAGAACAGACCAGTAACACAAGTAGGTCTCTTAATACCTAAAAAATCTAGATTATAGTTGAACTAATTTAGAAATAATTTGAACCTTCACTCAGTTTGACAGCAAAAATCACTAATTCTTCTAAGATGCTCCCATTACATTTTATCAAATTTCAATCTCTTTTTCAAACTAAACTAAACCTAAAAGGTTTACAATGAATCCCATCAAACAATGAAAAGTGTTTAATAATACCAAAATTAAGTTTGCATAAATGTTTCAACAGTTTAATCAAATAGTTTAGCTTGAACGATGAATCACAGATTGCTTTGTGGCTAAAATAAAGCTAGTATTAAAATTAAACATGAAAACAAGAAATCAAAACAAACAACCAAGGAGAAATAAAATTAAAAATGTAACAAAATACAAAACACTCACTTTATTCAATAAAATAGTACAGTTCATTCATACTCGGAGAATAGATGTAATGCCCCTACAGTCCGTTACAATAGATTCTGCTTTTTATACAATTATTCAGTTCTAAATTAGCTCTTACATGTACAAAATGGCCACAAGTGGAAGAATTAAGAAGTAACTGATGAATACAGAAAATAAGAGATTACACCAATATTAATTGTAAAATAAATAAGAATTCAAGAGCACGTAGAATGATAGAGAACAGATTTTTACATGTGTTTACTTACACCATTCTAGGTAAAAACTAAAACTGAGTAAAAAAAAGTAAATTTCCCCCATAAATATTCATTAGAATTACTTGATTAAAAAATATGGCTTCCTTTAACTCCATGCAGACAAAATCACATTATTCTTTTGAAAAAGATATGAATAATCTCCACTTGAAATAAAAAAAACACGATAACGGATTAGTAATTGTTGGAAAGCGTACACAGGCGGGTAGCTACGTCTAGACATGGTGTGGAGAAGGGGGGCAGCGGAGACGAGTTACGAGACACGCGTGCGCAGGGACTCGAAGTAGGTCATCTGCATAGGTTTGTGTAAGGAGAGTTGCTTCAGTGCTTCCTCAAGCGTGAACCACTTTCGTTGGCGGCCTGCTGCAACAGTAATCAGCAATAGCAATTAAATTAATTAATCAATAATAAAATTTTAATGCATGTTCTTAGCTAAATCTGAGACATAAATTAAAAATGATGTGGATCTAATATCTACTCTCAAAAACACCTAGTTTTGCAGATTTTCCGATAAAAAAATTTACAGATTCTTCAATTTTGACTCTTTTATTGAGGCACTCATGAAATATGATTAAAAAAGATCAAATCCTAAACATCATACCCTTAACATTGCTGCAGAAGAAAGATTTTTGTTAAAATATTCAAATACTATACATTAATTAAATCTGTCAGAAAGACTATGACATCAATTGTTGATCATAGTTAGATCATTTTGTTAAAACCAAATTGATGTTTATTTATGATGGTAGTATACTAAGAAAACGATGTCTTAAAAAAATTTGAAGTTACAACAGGAATGAGACAAAATTAACTATTTTCCTATGTTCTTGTAATATTGATATGGAAGGGACATTAAAGGCAATTAAGAAAGCTGGGTTAAGGGTTGAAGAAAGGGAAACAATTTTCCTGTCTTTGCAGATAACGTACTTGTACTCATAGAGAGTAAAAAAGGATCTCAAAATCTTATCACAAATCCTAATAAGAAAGACCTTGAAGTGGGGCTCTTGATCAGTAACAAAAATGTATCTAAGATCACTACTTCAGCATAGATTCCATTGTAACATGATCAGCTCAACAACAGTGAACAAACTGAAATCCAAAGTAGAATAAATTTAGCTAATGGAAGCATGTTTGCCTAAAATAAACATGAATGTCTTCATAGCTTTTATCTTCCTATACAAAACTTGAAAGTCCACAAAACAATAATAGAATTGATTCTTCTGTATGGAGGAAAGTCAACAAAATCCCAGAGAACAAAATTTCAGAGAAAATGATTACTTATGAAAATACAGTATTAAGTAAATTATTTGGCCCCACAGAAGAAAACGGAATGTGGGAAATAATCAAATACCAACAAAGAAATTAGAGATTCTTCAGAGCACCTGACATTGTAGTTGAAGCCAAATGCCGATGTTTGAGTCATTGTATAAGATGTGGATGAAGATTACTGGTGAAGCCTTGGGTATGAGTGGCCGTGGGAGTAAGTAACTAACAGGTAAAAAGGAAAAATAAATAAATTGGAAATGTTCTGTATTCTTTACATTTAGTAATATTTATAACTAACAGGTAGTTCAATGTTACTTGCTCTAAGAGAGTAGTAACATTAGGTAGGAGTATACTTGAATGATAGTTTTCAAAATGGGAAGTGCCCAGTCTCTTTTTGATTGGTACAATTGAAAATAGTCCTATAGTGGTTTGAAACTAACTTTCTGATAGTAAATTACAAAAAGACTGTAAAGATAACATTTTCTTTGATCTATTCAGTTTATGAAGATTGTTAACCAGTTAAGTTGTTGTGTACACATCTTGATAGTACGTTATACTGGGATTGTCATGTAAAGCATTTGTGTAAAAATTATCAAGCGTTAATTGAATTATCTCCTACATGAGTTAAGAAATTGTGGGAGTGTTTAAATGTTAATATCCGCTTATTGCACATCCTTTCAATCCCATACGAGGTATAGAATTACTTTATGGGATAACAGTTGCAACGTAACAACTGCCTTTAAATAGCAAAATAAGGTATTAAGAGCAAATAAGAATACCTCGGATAGGGATCCTTACTTATCTATTTTAAAGAATTAAAAATTATTAATCTTCTAAAACCTGTACATATTTTGTAATTCAATTATGACTTGCTATTTAAAGACAAGACACAATTATATTATAAAAAGTAATTATCAGCAGGACTTAATCTCAATTACATTAGAAAAAAAGGAAATGGAGCCATATTTTATACAAAAATAAAACTCTACTAAGTTGCCAAAAGAAGCATGGACATGGCCCCCAAACTAGATTTACAAGAATATGAGAAACATTGCTAAAGAATTTTTTTTAGGAATGTCGGAAAAAATTTTGTCTGTAGTGTTAATACTAAAAAGTTACTAGAGTTTGACAATGTGAAAATCTTTATGCTGGTTTTTAAGTTTATTATTGTAATATATGTTAAATTTCATTGATGGTTTATTGTTATTTTTAAGTGTACTAAATAATAATGTTAGGCTTTCTATTCAATAATTTGTTAAGTTAACTATAAATTATTGTTTTTATTAAAACTTTACTTGTATTACTAATTTTGTTTAATTAATATTTTTTTTAATTATTGTACAAAATTTAGCAAACCTGTAAGAATAATTTGAAAAACACATAAAATCATAATTCATTAAACCCTCCGTTACACGCGCCGCGGACTCACAGGCCGCAAAAAACCAGTTTTTATAAATATGTTTAGTTAGTCGCGTCCCAGCCCACCCTGTGGTCGTCTACCTTCCCCCCTCTAACCCTCTGAGAGGGAGGCAGTGTTGTTTTGACCTTGGCGGTTAACATTCCGTTCCAGTTGTTTGTCTGTCAGAGCCGTGGACTGCCGCTCTGCGCGCGTGTATTGTCTAACCTGATGTTTGGATTGCGAGTCCGCGCGCGTGTGGTAATTCTCCAGATATTTAAGTTTTTTACAGTTTTATGTTGATGTTAAATTAGTGTTTTGTTGTTATTGAACATGGATGACGCGCATAAATTGAGCACGTGCTTGATGAACTCGGAGCATATGATGACAGTGATGTGGACGAAGTGGAGGAAAGTGAACACAATACGGATAGTGAGCTGTCTGATAATGAAAACCTAGTGGAGTATGATCCTGTTCCTCCGGGTATTAGAATATTACCCGATTTTTCCCCCTGCAAAAGAGATGGACATTGCGGGAAGATACTGTTGAAACGTCCCAACATGAACTAGAAAACGACCTAGATGATTTTCCTCTAGCCTTTCGAATATTACCTGATTCGCCTGATGCTCAAGATGTGGATACTAACGCAGCAGAACCTCCTCAACAAGGAATAAAATAAACCAACAACAACCACGTGAGTTAGCCTATGTCAATAGTAATGAGCTGTATATAGCTAAAAATGGAAACTGTGTGGAGGCATACTCCAAAGAGTTGTGGTCAAACTCGAGCCGACGCTGTGATTTGCTTCGTCATCTCCCTGGTGTCAAAAATGAGGCAAAAAATGCAGATTCACCTTTGAAAGCATTGAAATTGTTTTTCCCTGATGACATTTTAGAAGAGATAGTTCAGTTTTACAAATATTTATATTGAAACTAAAAGGGATAATTATTTCTAGGGAAAGGGATGCAGCTGATATTACACTAGTGGAACTAAAGGCACGTCTAGGCTTGCTCTTTCTTGGAGGTGTTTTGAAAATGTCTCACACTGACCTGCAAGACATGTGGAAAACAGATGGAACGGGAATAGAGTTTTTTCAGGTTAACAATGGGAATAAAATAAATTCAGATTTATCCTTAGAAATTAGAAATTTGATGACTTAGAACCAGAAATGATAAGTTAAAGCAACTGACAAATTGGCTGCTGTCCAGATATTTGGTTGACCCATTTCAATAACAGTTGTAAAAAAGTATTATAGTCTATCTGATCAGGTGACTATTGATGAAATGCTTGAGGCATTCAGGGGAAGGTGCGGTTTTCGCCAGTACATACCAAGTAAGCCCGCTAAGTATGGGTTGAAAATCTTTGCATTATGTGACGCAAAAATGTTTTACACGAATAACATTGAAATATATTGTGGAAAACAACGTGATGGACCTTATGCACAAGACAATGATGCATTTAGTATTGTCAAGAGATTAGTGAAGCCTATATCAAATAGTGGACGAAATGTCACATGTGACAATTGGTTTCACGTCCATACCTTTGACACAGGACCTAAATGCACAATGAAAGACTAACCCTAGTTGGAAACAATGAGAAGCAACAGAAAAGGGATTCCTGAATTTATGAAGCTGTCCTAAAGACCGTCCTGTGGGTTCTACTATATTTGCCTATAAAGACAATTTGACTCTGCTTTCATTCAAACCTAAAAAAAAAAAACAAAACTGTGCTAGCTCTCTCTACACTCCATCCTGAAGACTGTGACGTTCCAGAGATTCCTGATAGTGATGTGCATAAGCCCGAAATCATACTCTTTTACAACACAACAAAGTCAGGTGTTGATAAAGTAAATGAGATGAAGGCAGCATATTCAGTAGCCAGAATTACAAGAAGATGGACATTAGTAATTTTTTTTGCATTACTGAACATTGGAGGAGTAAATGCTTATGTTTGTGTATAAAGGGAAACATGAATGTACACTTGAAGAGAAACGAATTTTTGAAAGTAATAGCCAAGGGACTATTAGAAAATTTTCTTACGAGAAAGAGTGTACCAAGAAAAATTTTCCAACATCAATAAGGATGCGCCTGTCTGAGATTTTAAGGAGTTGTAAGAGGAACGACCAGCACAACCAAGACCCGTGGTTAGAAGGAGCTTCGAGGGTTGGTGCTTTTTCTGTGACAGGAAAAAAGAACAGGCCAACCAAATATATGTGCACTAATTGCAAGAAGTATGTATGTTTGGAAGCATGTGGCCTCATTATGTGTGTGGTGAATGCGTTATGCAAGCTCGATTCATTGAACATGAACTATAGTTCAGATTTCAGAGTGAATTGCTACAAACAAATTTAAACTATTGTTTCGTTACCTCCTTAATTTATCTATATATTCCTGTAAATAATGTGCCTGATGGTAGGTTATTATGATTTTATTGTAAGTAATTGTCTGTTATATATTTGTGATCTCGTTGTAATCATGTATGCCATTTTGTGTTCTATATTTCTCAGTATTTTATATTTAGTTTGTAAACAAAACCTTTCATAGTTGTAAACTTGTAATAGTTAACATCTTTTATTTTTATATGTCCACATTTCAATATGTAATATTCTGCATATTTGTTTGTTTGGTTAATTTGAAATAAAAGATCAGTTTTGCTAACGACCAGACTTTTTTTTCAATTCCTTGTAAAAAAAATAAATTAGAATATTTTTTGTAACTCTGTGTAAAGTTTTCACATATTACAAATATAAGTACAATGAATAATTTAACGGGTTCCTGTGAAAAGTTGTTTATAAATAAAAAAACCAATAATGCGGACTGGCAGTCCGCGCGCGTGTGCCCGCGTTACTCACGGCCGCGTGTGTACCGGAGGGTTATAAGATCTTTAAAAAGCTATCAAAACCATTTGTAACAATTACACTATAACTGTTTACACAAAGTGCACGAGGAGTAATAGAAAGATTTCAGAGAAGTGATCCACTTAGAGGAACTTAATAATTTGTATAAATTTCCTCCACTAGACAAGTATCAACATACAGTATTGTAAGAAGAATCAAGAATGTCCAACTCCCAAACAAAACCACTGAAAAATAGAACAATGTGAAAAGGAAGTGACAGTGACAGTAATAAAAGTGTTCATTCCTATGGCCATAAAGACGATAGATTTAAATTGCTTGCTTTTACATGGTACATAAGATTAGTGGATAAAAAACTACTGAGAATGTTACAATTCGTGGAGCAGTGGCTAAAGCTTTCGGAAAATATTCAAAATGTATTAGTTGAAGACGATGCAAGCTTTAACAGGACTATGATAATTCCCGATGCAATGATCAGAAACAATGGTAACTACTCACAATCCAATAATCCGAGAAACAAACTGCAGTAATAATAATCTAATGATCCGAAAAACAAACTGCAGTAAAAAATAATCTAATGATCCGAGAACAAACTGCAGTAAGAATAATCCAATGATCCGAGAACAAACTGCAGTAAAAATAATCTAATGATCCGAAAACAAAACTTCAGTAAGAATAATCTAATGACCCCCCCCCCCCCCCACCCCCCCCCCCCCCCACCCCCCCCCCCCCCCACCCCCCCCCCCCCCCACCCCCCCCCCCCCCCACCCCCCCCCCCCCCCACCCAATAATAATAAAACCGTAATTTATGTATAAACAATATCCCTGTAGCGTATTAGCATCCCTCGCTTGTTAAAACTATCTCTACAATATACTGGCATTATTTTCTGCTACAGGCCTATATCGATTTTTAGGCCATTTTAGGAGACCAAATTTTTATTAATTAACTAACAAAATAATGTACGAGTATTTCTTCATTCAGGCCTAAAATACTTAAATTCAAGTTAATACAAATTTGTATAACTTTCAGATATATATCTTTATACACCCAACTTTATAGGATTTTTAGGTCTATAAGTAGTGAAATTTCTTAGGTCCATAGTTGCATAAAAAATTGGGACAGTTGATTATTCATTTACTCAAGTCCTAAGAACCCCTTATTTCTGAAGATACCATTACCCAAGAGCAGTCAGGTAGGCTTATGACTAAAATGGATACCAGTAGTAATAATTTCATTTTTTTAGAACCACCCAAAGGCCACCTGACCTCCCTAAAAGCAAAATTATTTACCTGTAATGTTTTTTTTCTTTCAGGACTGGTGGCATTGTTTTGCTTTGTTAGTGCAGTATGTTCTGTATTGGTGGAATGTGACAAATAGTAATCTATGAAACGTGGAAAGCTAATGTGTAATTCAGCTAAGAATAATAAAACCTTAAATATCAGTAAAATTACTCGAGGTAACCTATATACTTTGGTTGAAGGAGCAGGACGTACTGAGTGTAATAGTAATGAGGTTATGCCAGGCAGTTGTAGGCCTAACCAGATAGTTGAGGTATGACCATGTGAGACATGTGAGAAAGCGAGAACTTCTAATATAAATAATAGTGACACTTTTGAAAACCTATGTCTAGATAGTAATACAAGTATTGTTATAGATTATTATGAAGGATTTAGTGATATCGGTTCCCTGTCAAGCTCTGCATCCGAGTAGGATTCTGACAAAGACCCCGAATACCATCAATTGGTGCATCGAAACCAAAACAATCATAAGATAAAAATATCTAGGCTAATTAATTCGGATAATTATTCAGTTGTTTTCTTCCAGGTTATAATAGGCCAGATAATATTGCAGGTCCAGCAAATAATGACGACCAAACACTTTATAATGTACTGGAACCGCAGGTGTCCAATCAATACTCGTATTGCAGTTCCACCAAGTGAAGATCACCAAACACTTTGGAATGATGTACTGGAACCACCAGAATCCAATAAATATTGCAGTTCTAGCGAGTCTCTTGATGAACAAACACTTTGGAATGATGTAGGAACCAAAGGTGTCCAGCCCAGTCAATATTGCAGTTTAAGCAAGCGATGATGACTAAACACTTTGCAATGATGTACTGGAACCACAGGTGTCCAGTCAATATTGCAGTTCCAGCAAATTATGATAAACAAATACTTTTCAATGATGTACTGGAACCACAGGTATCCAGTCAATATTGCGGTTCCAGCATGTCTTGATGACCAAATACTTTGGAATGATGTACTGGAACCACAGGTTTCCAGTCAATATTGCAGTTCCAGCAAGTGACGAAGACCAAACACTTTGGAATGATGTAGGAACCAAAGGTGTCCAGTCCATATTGCATTTCCAGCAAGTGTCGATGACAAAACACTTTGGAATGATGTACTGGAACCACAGGTGTCCAGTCCAATATTGCAGTTCCAGCAAGTGATGATGACCAAACACTTTGGAATGATGTAGGAACCACAGGTGTCCAGTCAATATTGCAGTTCCAGCAAGTGATGAAGACCAAACACATTGGAATGATGTAGGAACCACCGGTGTCCAGTCAATATTGCAGTTCCAGCAAGTGTCGATGACCAAACACTTTGGAATGATGTAGGAACCACAGGTGTCCAGTCCATATTGCAGTTTAAGCAAGCGATGATGACTGTTTAGTCACTTTGGAATTATATAGGAACCACAGGTGTCCAGTCAATATTGCATTTCCAGCAAGTGTCGATGACGAAACACTTTGGAATTATGTACTGGAACTACAGTTTTCCAGTCAATATTGCAGTTCCAGCAAATGATCATGACCTAACACTTTGGAATGATATACTGGAACCACAGTTATCTAGTCAATCGACTTCCAGACATGTGATACCTTATAACAATCTACCTCGATGGAAGGAGAAAGATCCTGCTAACTTGAAAATAAATAGCAATACAACTATGGGGAAATCTGGTCTCCCATATAAGTATAAACAGATAAGGACCTGCTAGGACAAAGACCAAAGCTAGTTGAATGTTCTTCATGATTTTACAAGTGTAATGGGAATTTTTCTGATGATGACAGAACAGTTATGTAAAGAATACATATCACTACCCTGTGACAGACAAAAGGACTTCTTTCCATGCTTGACAAAAAATAAAAAAGGAAATGGTTACTGGAAGAAAGAATAGAAAATAGTTTTAGTTTTCTTTAGTAATGGGGAAGAAGGAAAAGTGTGTAAAAAGTTTTTTTAGCTATTCTATCAATTAGCAATGCTTCTGTTAAGACCGAATTTTCTCAACAGTCAGAGCTAAGGTAGTTTCTCAGGGCCTGATAAAAGAGGCCATAAAAGTCGTCTAATAAAACAAGTGACGTATGTACTTCAAATATTAAGAGCCTTATTGGATCTTTCGTGACAATGAAAAGTCCACTATTGAAAAAATGATACCAAAAAGAGATACATGGATCCTATCTTATCAATAAATAAAATGTATGAGCTGTTTAAAGAGCAATACTCTACTCAAAAAGGTATAACGAAAGAACATGTATACCGTATTGTGTTTTATTCGCAGTACAATATGGATTTATTTTACTCCAGTTAGGGACCAAAATTTAATTTGTAAAAATTAAAAAGTGAATGATGAAGAGAAAGTGAAGCTAGAAAAAGACTACAGTGAACACATCAGAAGATAAGAATAAGCATATAGAAAGACAAGGAAAGAGCTGAAAAGACAAAACATTTGTAACAGAAACCTTTGATTTGCATGAAGTTTTACAGATTCCTATGTTAAATGTAGGTCCTATTTATTATTCGCGTAAACATTGTGTTTACGTTTGACGAAGCTGCTCTGCCTAATAAAGCGTATTGCTTTGCCTAGGGAGTCGTGAGATCGGTTCAGCCCTCCTACAACGGGTATTCGCGTAAACATTGTGTTTACGTTTGACGAAGCTGCTCTGCCTAATAAAGCGTATTGCTTTGTCTAGGGAGTCGTGAGATCGGTTCAGCCCTCCTAGAACGGGTATTCGCGTAAACATTGTGTTTACGTTTGACGAAGCTGCTCTGCCTAATAAAGCGTATTGCTTTGTCTAGGGAGTCGTGAGATCGGTTCAGCCCTCCTACAACGGGTGTTCGCGTAAACATTGTGTTTACGTTTGACGAAGCTGCTGCGCCTAATAAAGCGTATTGCTTTGCCTAGGGAGTCGTGAGATCGGTTCAGCCCTCCTACAACGGGTATTCGCGTAAACATTGTGTTTACGTTTGACGAAGCTGCTGTGCCCAATAAAGCGTATTGCTTTGCCTAGGGAGTCGTGAGATCGGTTCAGCCCTCCTACAACGGGTATTCGCGTAAACATTGTGTTTACGTTTGACGAAGCTGCTCTGCCTAATAAAGCGTATTGCTTTGCCTAGGGAGTCGTGAGATCGGTTCAGCCCTCCTACAACGGGTATTCGCGTAAACATTGTGTTTACGTTTGAACGAAGCTGCTGTGCCTAATAAAGCGTATTGCTTAGCCTAGGGAGTCGTGAGATCGGTTCAGCCCTCCTACAACGGGTATTCGCGTAAACATTGTGTTTACGTTTGACGAAGCTGCTCTGCCTAATAAAGCGTATTGCTTTGCCTAGGGAGTCGTGAGATCGGTTCAGCCCTCCTACAACGGGTATTCGCGTAAACATTGTGTTTACGTTTGACGAAGCTGCTCTGCCTAATAAAGCGTATTGCTTTGTCTAGGGAGTCGTGAGATCGGTTCAGCCCTCCTACAACGGGTGTTCGCGTAAACATTGTGTTTACGTTTGACGAAGCTGCTCTGCCTAATAAAGCGTATTGCTTTGCCTAGGGAGTCGTGAGATCGGTTTTCAGCCCTCCTACAACGGTATTCGCGTAAACATTGTGTTTACGTTTGACGAAGCTGCTCTGCCTAATAAAGCGTATTGCTTTGCCTAGGGAGTCGTGAGATCGGTTCAGCCCCTCCTACAACGGGTGTTCGCGTAAACATTGTGTTTACGTTTGACGAAAGCTGCTCTGCCTAATAAAGCGTATTGCTTTGTCTAGGGAGTCGTGAGATCGGTTCAGCCCTCCTACAACGGGTATTCGCGTAAACATTGTGTTTACGTTTGACGAAGCTGCTGTGCCTAATAAAGCGTATTGTGTAGGGAGTTGAGATCGGTTTCAGCCCTCCTACAACGGGTATTCGCGTAAACATTGTGTTTACGTTT